>NC_139424.1:7483526-8083526 GCF_905368555.1 Meleagris gallopavo
AATGAAACTGAGAAAGTAGAAAATGTTCTCCTCTCCCCTGCTTTGTTTTTATTGTTGTTCATGTAAAGGAAAAGGTAGTAAGAGGAAAAAAGCATGTAAAATGTAGAAAGCACAGAGAGGATTGGAAGAGGGGGCCTCAACAGAAGCTGGAAATCTTGAGAGAAGTGGAATAGAAACCAGTAGACTGGGGCAGAAGCTTGGGAAGAAGGGGAGAAAACGAGGGCACAAGGGTATGTTTTGTGTGGAGTGGGAACGTGAGAAAGCTGAGTGCAGTGGCCTTGAAGTGATCTGAACTCTGATGCAGTGCATGTCAAATCATTGCCTTGTTGCGTTGGTGGCTGGTGGAATATATTGTGCAGCACTACAGCAAGTAGTTCATCGTTTTCCTATCCTCTGTCCTGAGAGTTAATGCTTGTGTCAAAGAAACGACTTCTGGTTTTCTCTTCTGTGGAAGCTAGTTCTCCTACTTTAGATATTTCAAATGCTATATTTTAGTACAAGATGGGAATAGCATGGTTGGAGATTTGATTGCCCCAAGCCTTTTAACCTTATCAGAAAAATGAAGGTTGATTGTCTTGGCAACTGCCAACAATAAGGGAAGCAGTTGGAAAGCAGAGGACTGGGTGTAAATGGCCAGTAATTGGTAATGTGCTGTTGCATAAGGTGAAGTGGCTTTGCCAAATGCATGGGTGATTAGAAAAGTCTTATTTCACTTGGAAAGGTCCTGGGCCCTCGTTCCAGGCAGCACTTAAGCAATGGGCTTAGTGCCACTGAGGTGCTAAAATGACCTTTCTGAGGAATTTGAAGATACAGCAATGGAGGTTTGCTAGCAAGCTCTTCTGATGAGATGCAGGTTTAAAAGGACAAATTGGTTGGTCAGTGGAGGACCAATCAATCACTTGTTCAATTGGTCGTTTGGTGTCAACAATAGGATTTTCTGGTAGGAAGGGAAGGGGTAAACATGCTTGAACTGAAGGCAGTCTGTAACACGTGCTGAATCCTTTCCTAAAAATATTGCATATGCTGATGTTTCCACTTCAGTACCATAGATATCTGAGAATGAAGCTGATTTTATTTATGCTTATGGCTTTTCTCTGGAAATAAATACTTACTTGAAATACCTGTTCATTATTTAAAACAAGTGCTTTACCGTTAGACTTAATAGGATGGCTGTTCTTCTCTAGAATTTACCCTTTTTTGTGATACTTTTTGTATTAGATTAGGAAAGTGTTTGTATTTGCATTTATAGCAAAACAATCTTTAAAGTATTTGATGGTGTTTAAGATTTAGAACAGGGAAACAGAGGTTTTACATTTCCTGAAATGTTTTATCCATTCATTCGTTTCTGTCTTGCTAGCCTCTTCCTAATTTTAGTTCCAGGTATTTTGATGTTACATTTGAGGAATTAGGGCTGGGTAGTACACTGTTGAACTTATGCCTGTGTTAGTGATCATCATTCCTCAACAAGATAAAGCAAATTATGGCCAAAGAAGTGATTGTTTTGGTAGTATTCATGGAGATTATTTTTTTCTGTGTAACCTGGCAAAAAGGAAGGTTTTTTAATTGTTCTGTTGAGCAGATGATTTGCAGTGACAGGACAGGAAATCTGGAGCTGAAATAGTTACTAAGCCCTGTTGCTTTATTTGATAATGATTAACTGATTTTACAGATACATATTTTGAACTGTTGTAGAAATGACAGCTGTCTTTCTGATGCCTCCTGCTGGTTGATGAGACAGACAGCTTCGGCATTTCCTGAGAAAGAAGCAGCCTGCCTGCTTTTCTAGACAGAGGGGGGGAGCTTTGTAATAGTGCAGAGATGATGAAAGACATATTTAGGTAGTGGAAATCTTATCTCTGCCACAAATGAGATGATGTGCCTGCTTAGGTCCTGGTTTTAAAAAGCCCTATCATTTATTGCATTGTCACTATGGTTATAATTCCGCTTAATTTTCAAGTTGTAGCAGTTACAAATATCTGTATAGAAACTAAACAGAGTCATTTCATGTCTTAAGATTTATTTCTTTTAGAGAGGTTTGTGATTGAGATGATGACAAACCAACTTTTATCAGTTGGAGTCATGAGTGGCTTTAAAAGTACGGCAGAAATCTTTCCTAAATGAGCCTGACATCTTATACCATAAGAACAGATTTTATTTTAATCTCTTTTCCTTACTGTAAAAATAACACATAACAATAAACTATAAATGCATAGGGAGAAGTTTTCCTCTCGTGTCATTGAGCTGCATCAAAAGCAACTCATTTCAAGAGAGAACAGCTGGTATAAGGAAAATGTGGTCAAGTATTTATCACGGTCATCATAGAAGAGTGGTGCAATTCAAGGTTCAATTTGTTTGGTACTTGGAATGGATTTCAAAGTTTGTGTTAAAATTGATTCTGATTTCTTTCTTTTATAGCTGGCTACGGGCAAGCTCTAGTCAGCTGGTAGAAACAGGGTATGAAACCTCCTGTAAGGTTTGGAGTGGAAAAGAAATGCTCAACCATTTTCACGAAATGGGAATAACCAATATTAGTTTTCCCATTTTACAGGTAATGTTGTAAGCTATATAAATGAGTACCAGAGTTGCTAAACATCTTAAAATACCCGAAAACTAAATGTTAATGCATCTGTTACTTTTCTACAATTTTGAAAAGCTGTCTAAAAATTATAGGTGATGAAAACCAGGAGTAATCCATTTGAGCTACTGCAACTTGCAGAAAATCCATGTTTTAAAGGTTAAAATTGATCATGTACAATTATCTTAAACTGAGCCAGTTAGTCACTGATAGCTTTGTCTGTTCTGTCTGTCTGCATTTTTTATTGACTGTTGAAATGTGCTTAGAGTATTTTCAACCCTATCCTTTCTTTTTGTGTAAGCCAAAAGCTCTGTTAGTTTTCCTTTCCAAGTCTATCTTCAGTCAGACTTTATAGGTGTCGTAGGTGAGCTTTTAAAGCAGTGTGCTGGTTGTCTTGCATCTATACTAACTTTGCTTTTGGGAAGATAGATCAGAATGTTAACGTGGAATTTGTTTGCCTCTCATAGAAACACCTTTCTGCTGTCTTGGAAAAAGAAGAAAAAATATCAATGTTTGGTAAAGAGGAACTTGTCGAGATACCTATCGTGAGCTCTGCCACTCAGATTGTGCTGAAAGGGTTATTCATGGTTCTTTTATATCTTTTTAAAGATAACAGCAGGTCAGTGTAAATACATAGCCTGAGCTGAGTGGTGGTGTTCAATTCAGCTGCATTGCCAAACAGTCTGTTTCATTTGTGCGACACTTTTGTTATAGTGTCTGGACTCGGAGGAAAAACTAACATTTCAAAAAGCTTTGGGAAACTTACTTGCGTGGGAAGAGTTCATTGAGAACTAATTTAAATACTACCAAATTATATTGGTTTCACTCAGGAATGAATTCAGATGTTGAAGAAATTTATTTGAAGGTTAGAGATGAATTTTCTTGATGCGTTGCCAAGTTAAATGTGCATGGGTTTTGTTTTTCTACGTAGCACTTATTATTTGACTTCTGTCTACTAAATTCCAGCAGCTAGTAATGCTTTAAACCTTATAGTTAAAAATATTAATTACTGTGAGGCTTCATTATTTATCCAAAAGGAGAAGTGACAACTATTGAAACTTTATATCTCTTGCAGAGTTACCGGCTTGTAGCGAAGAAGCCTTCACAGCCTGCATGAACAGCTTTTCTGTTTTCAGATGTTGCAGCTTATAAAATTATTTCTACTTAAATTGTAAAGGCATTGTGGCAACATATCATCTTTGCCTTTTATGAACTTAATGCTTAGTTTGCTTAACTGTAGTTTTAATATTTCTGTGCCTCTTCATAGGTTTGCAGATGATTACAGAGTTGCTTTGCAACAAACTTACGCTTGGACAAATGAAAACCAACCTGATGTTTCAGACACAAGTGCTTTCCTTACAAAGACCAAACATAAAAGGAATTTGCGGCATAAAACTGTAGTCCACATGCTTAATTTTTGGTGCTTGAATCCTGCTGTGGTAAGCTGGATGTGAAGGAACTAATTTTGAATGATAGCAAATAGATGTAGATGATTGCATCTGTTTTCTGAATTCCTTCATTTCTCTCTCCAACTTAGGCTTTTTCAGACCTAAATGATGTCAGAACAATTGTTCTGACCTCTGGTACACTCTCTCCAATGGATTCATTTTCTTCCGAACTTGGTGTGAAGTTTTCTATTCAGCTGGAGGCAAATCATGTTATCCGGAACTCACAGGTAAGCTCCTGCAGAGTTGTTCCCTCCTTTCAGGTATATTGCTGGCCGTTGTGAAATAAAGGTAGCTTGCAAATAAAAATACTGACAGATGCATTCTGTGAGTGTGAAAAAAAATGTACTGACCAGGCTGGTACTTGGAATTATGCAATTGTAAAGTCAACTTTTGAATGTACCCCCTCCATTTGAAAATGTAATGCTATGCTATTTGGTAATTCAGTTTCATCTCAATTACTGTGCTCTTCTGAAGTACTAAGTGCCAGGATTCATTTGCTTAGAGTGATATCTTAATATTTTACTTTGTCTTTAAAGTTTCATTGTTTAGCATTATGTAATTTAGCACGTTTTGTGTCGCTTACCTTAGTATTAATTTTTTAAATGTGAAATACACAAGGTTTGGGTTGGCACCATTGGAGCAGGCCCGAATGGTCGGAAGCTGTGTGCCACGTTCCAGCATACAGAGACCTTTGAGTTCCAAGATGAGGTGGGAGCACTTCTGCTTTCAGTGTGTCAAACTGTTGGCCAAGGAATTCTGTGTTTTTTGCCATCCTATAAGGTAAGGAAATCTCTCTTCATATTTTTCCTTTAAAAAACAACTGCTGTACTTGAAAAACATACCGTGAATTTTTTTGTTCTGCACATTAACATGTGGATGCATATGGAATAAATACATTGCAGTAACATAATTATATTGCATTGCAACTTCTTCAGGCTTGTGTTGGCTGCTATGCTGATTTGTTTTTTGAAACAGCAGACTCATATTTGTTTTCTACAATGTCTGTATCTCAGTAATGATGACAGGAGGACGATTTTTTTTCTTTGTTTTTTAAGTGCTTCGAAACTATGAAGTAAAAAGAACAACTTTGCATATTTTTTGTATACTATATGAATGCTGTGTTCATCCAGTTCATTGCTTTCCTTGTTTCTTGTTTGCTTTCATTGCGCTGAAGATTGTGGTGTATTTTTTCCTCAGTCTGATGGGAATTGCTCTCTGGCATCAGCTGAAAAGAATCAAATTTCTCAATTTCAGCGATATCAAATTTCACTAACAGGTATCTAATTATGGTTAATTTGTACCTCACAGAAGTTCTGCTTTCTTCTCCATTAGTTCAGGTTATTTATGGTCAGCTCTAGGGAACAGGAGTATTAACCTGCAATACTAATCTGTTATTCTTGCCCATTTTTCAGGTAATATTTGCAAGAATTTGACTTTTTTTCCATTTTAAATTCTAAAAAAACCTTAGCAATGTTTAAATAAACCCAAACTCAATAACCAACCATAATAAAACCATAAAAGCCCCTACTATACAACAACAACAACCCTGCAGTCTAATGGAAAAATAAAGGTTTCAGACCCTTTTGCTCATCTCCAGGGTTCCTTGCAAGACAATATTTTTTAAAGTGAAAGAAGACTTGTCTATTATTATTATTTTTTTTTTCCAAGCTTTCACGTTAGTTTGATCATTTAACTGAATGAGAAATGATAAAACCAACAAGGGTTAGCAAAGCAAGGATTTTTCTTCTTTTTTATTTCTGAGTCTCTTTAAGGGATTCCGGTCATCAGTGCAGTTGCTGGCTGCAACCATTAGGTGACCACATTAGACCAGGTAATGTACAGTCAGTGAAAAAAGTGGATTACTGACTATAAATTTTTTTTAACTTAGCTCACAAAACTCTGCTTATACACAATGACAACAATCTGAGAACAAATTTTGTACTCAGTTCATTTTCTTAAGGAATTTGTGGGCATATTTCAGTTTTCACTACCATCGCTGTTCTAATTAGCATTTAATGTTAAGCAGCATGTGATAATTGATCTTGTTATATACAGACCTGGCAAATGCTTTGGAAAGTTTTTATGAGCATGGTAATCTGAATTGAAGGTATGGAGAGACTTTGTAATGACATTTAGTAAAGAAGGAAAGAGATTGCTGGACAGCTCGGGTCCCCTTCCCCCTCTCACTGCCCTTATGCTTTGCTAAAGGTCACCCAGCTAAACACGTTGAGTGTTTTTTCTTTGTGGGAATACTTCCATGAACCCAGCAAAAGTATTGATAAATATAAATTGCAGACAATTGAAGGATGATATTTTAAAATCACATTGCCAATATTTTTCTATGGATGCCCTTTTTCATTCTGCTGCTTCTTTTATTCTGGATTGGGTTGCCTTTAAAACTCAGAGATTAATTTGTTGAAAATACAGAATAATGTAAGCATAAGTATATTAGTACAGGGAAAAGAAGATATTTTTCTTTCATCGTCATACAGAATATGGTTTACCTGCAGATTTGCATTTCAAAACTGCTTATCAGAGATTTTCATGGGAAGATTGCACCTTTTCAAGACATTTTTCAAGGCTGTAGAGATAGAATTAATGTACCTGGTCATGTTCCTCACTAAATTAATGATTATGAGTTAGTCTGATATCTTCAAAAATTAGGTTACTTCCAAAACTTCAGTTTCTACTCCCTTAAAAATAAAAGGACAAGAAAAAAAGAGGCAGAGATTGCATCTTAGGCTTTAATAAAATATGAGTGCATTTTCTTTTCTGTTGTGAGAATGGCATGCTTTCTAGCCTTTATCAGTGGGAACAGAGGCAATGGAGGTGTACCACTGCCCACAGGAAGCAGAGGCAGAAAAGCCAGTCTGTGTGGCACGGTGTGTCATGATGAACTGTGCTGGGAGCATGGAGCCAGGAGACGAGTGCTGTTCTCTCGCTGCTTGTCCTCTTAGACAGGACAACGTCTTTACTCAACATCAGAAATAAAATAAATTTATGGCAAAAGTAGAACAAATCAAACTATTTAATCTTCTTTCAGCTCTGGAAGTTTAAGGGGCTTTTATAAGTTTATTTCTCTGTATTTTGCCTGGAATTTCAGGTAGCACTGTAAATGTTAAAGAAGTAATGCACCAATTCCAGGTGAAAGTGATGAGCCGTGTATTCATGTCAGAGCCTGTGAAACTTGAGCAGAAATGTAGTGATTTGTTTCAGACTACTCGAGTGCTTAATAGAAGAAGTCCTACTCAACAAGTACAGATGCCGAGGTACTTGGAAGTTTCTGTGTGCAAATAAATGGAAGGCAAATACATTTCTAAATGTCACAACTTTAACCTAAGAAGAGAGAACAAGGTGCTTCTTCTAGAACATTAGAAATGTCACCAGGGTATGGTGCTATAAAAGCTAGCAGTTAAGTCAAATACTCCAAAAAATGATAGCAGAGAAACTTGCCTTTACCTTAATTAAGCATTTTTACAGCAAATACCTGAGATCAATAACACAATGGAGAAAAAAGTATGCACAAGCAGAAAACAGTGCACATTTTGTAGTCTTCTGTTATAAAGAGCTGTGATGATGTATTTAATGTACAGAATAGTCTCCAGTAACATTATTTTTTGGTAATTAGCAAAGTTCCAGCATGTTGACTGGTTCTTTTTAATATAAGCTTAACTTATTAAATTGCAAACCAAGATACTTTTTAGGGCTACTAAAAACACACTGTTGATACTATGCAACAAAAATGCATTTATGTGAAAATCAGTAGCAACTCCAGAAAAAACACTCTATAAAAGAGAATATCAGAAGGTGAAAAGATTACTCAGAAATCTAAGATGCTTTTAAACAAGATTAAGATAAGGACCATTAAGGTTCATGTCGCCGACCTGTCTGCATTAAGATATATCTTGCCTGGTGCCTGCATCTTAGATGATTCATTCAATATGTGTCATATCAAAGTCAAGGTATCCAGCGAGGAGAAAAATGCTAATGCTTATAAATTTTAGTGATAATCCATCATGATGAATTAACTGACCTTTCTTTAGTAGCTCTTTTACAAAATAAGCTCTGGACAATAATGGTAATGGGGTTTTTTTCTGTGTTTTTTTTTTTTTTAAAGATATTTGTTAATTTGTATCTGCTAATTATTGACTCATAACTCAGAAGTAAAATTTTTAAAATAGGTGGTCAAAAGGCTTTGGATGACTTGGTTCTTAAGATATTTGCTTGAGAATCAGAGATTTTTTTTTTTCTACTTTGTCTCTGCACCTATAAGAGGTAGGCGGTGTCCACCATTGATTCAGATTGATCATATTTCTTCTGTATCTCCTTTCAAAAAAACTTTTGAAGTCAGATACCAATTTTAATTGATAGTTGCATAGTGTTGCTGTGTATTTTGTGTTATGCTGCCTCAAGTAGATTTGTGGAGGGGATAGCTGGGAAAATAAGGGAATTCCAGGAATACAAGCCTAAGAATATAGAAATATTAACTACTTTATTCTTTCTTTTGAGAACCTCTAAGAAGTGGCCAAATGGCCTAAATCTACAATTTAAATATTACTTGCTGTACTATCTATGAAGTATTTATATTCAAATGTCTGTAACACAGGTTTTCTTGTACCATTTGCATTGCTGTGTGTTTTAAAATGCAGGTAGCGGTGGATTGGGGTTTGCAGCTATGTTGCTATGTGGAAGAATTCCACCCTTAATGAATTTTAAACTATGAGAGTCACTTTTTCACTGGCAGAAATAAATGCTGAATTTCATTTTGGAGTTTCCATGGATCCTGATGGAAGTTCTATCGATCTCATTCTGTTTTCTTGAGTGTCTCGACTGGTCGTCTTGTCTTCAGTAAGGACAGACAGCAGGCAGCCAGCTAACCTGTCTTAACTGGAGCACCTATGTTTGTCACTTTGACTCTTTTCACATTTAAGGTATCAGCCAAAGTAGTGGTGCCGTTACAGAGAAGTGGTTTTTTCCCATTCTTTTGGTGTACTGTTCTTGGCAGTGCTACATGACTTTAGGTAAGCACACCTCAACAACATCACTTAACGCTCCGAGCAGAGCACAGCAATTGGTCCAACTCAGGCTGTTTTCATCAGGCAGACTCTTTGGATTCCGTTTAGGTAGTTTGGACCTCGGTTTAATCTCTGACTATTGCACTTTCCTGCCATTACACAGCAGTGTGTCTGCATTGGATACGAGCCCAAATCCTGGGATATTCTGTCTCCTGGCCTGGACATAAATGTGCTACCTCCATATATGACAGGCTGAAGGAGGGATACAGTTTCAGTATTAATTCTGAATGTCTGTCTCTTCTTAGTTCAAGACTTGTTTTTTTGTTGTTTTTTTTTTCTTTACTGAGATTTGTTTGAGGTTGGTAGAAAAAAGTAATCTTCAGAGCTTTGTCATAGTGGCAGAAAATGCATTGGACCTAACGGTGAAAAAAGAGCAGAATATGTTCATTTCTAAAACTTTCCTGAAATACAGTTTTGTAAACAAATTATAAGAAACCCATTTTGCTATCATCAATAAGAAAAAATGCTGCTTTCTGACAACTTCTATTTATTTAATGAATTACTTCAATACATTCACAAAAGATGGTAGTCTGTTTGGCCAGGCCTATTAAAAGCATTAAGATTTGAGCACTGGCTGTTAAAATGAGTAAATGGCAATATCACAAAGTTAAACAAATGCCAAAAAACATTTTCCAGAGTACTGGGGTTGTAACAATACCATTAATGAGGGCAAAGAGGTTTTAATGCAATTTGCACGTTCTAAAGTTTCAAAAAGAGGTTTTGAGTTAGTGCATTATTAATGTTCTGAACATCTGGAACTGTGTAAGAGCCACAGACATTGAGCAAGTGCAGGGTTTCCCCACCAGGTCTGATGCTGACTGATTTCCTCCCCAGCGAAAAGCTTGTTTTAAGAAGTTTGAGACAGTAAAATGACAATATCCAGATAAGAGATAAACATTCCACGATGCCTTTTTGCTTGCAGTGTATGCGGAGGAAAAATTGGAGACCGTTAGGTTTGTGCAGTTAAAAGGTGAATTTGAAACTAAAGAGGAAAATTGTGATTTGCACCCAGATGGTGCTCTGAGGTGCAGTTGCACTGATTGCAGAGGAATTACCTAATGCCAGCGGCTGGGCTCCGTAAGGTTGCTCACATTTTTCTGTTGGATGCATTTAGGTATAGTTTGCAGGGATAAATAATCTATCAGGAGTAACATTCTCCTTGATGTCCTTGTTTGGTAGCTGTAGGAGAGCTTTGAGGAAGAGATGTGCTCCTATGTGTAGATCTTTGCAGGAAATGGGAATCTGTTTGCACCCAGCATGTTTTATGACACAAATATGTAGTTTTAAATTGCATAAACATTAACTTTCTGCATCATTTTAATATTATAAAATGTAATTGAGTGCTACAACTTTTAAAAATGAGTCTGTAAAATATTGTTTCTCGTATCACAGAATTGTAGGTGTTGGAAGGGATCTCTGGAGGTTATCAAGCCCCTTGATTTCAATGTGTCTATAGTTTTATACGTCATAACCATAGTTAATATCCAACATCACATTCATTGGGATGAAGAGAAAGAAGGCCTTTAAGCAGGCTGGCATATCAGAGATAAGTTATGAAATAATTGTAAATTAATAATGATGCTCACTTTCTGCAAAGCATTTGCTTGCTACTCCCAAGGGAAAGGCATTCTCTTACTTCAGAAGCCGTATTTGTTTGAGCCCAACAGCTGCAATGCTGCTATTACAGTATGTAACAAACCCTAAAACCAAGAAAAGGCTTTAGGGAATAGAGTTCTGTCATCCTTGCTGACTCAAATTATGTGCCCATACCTAACAACTGAGGTAGAGTAAAATGATGCAAGAGTAATTAAACAAGTGAGAACCACTCTATGCCCCTGTCCTGGCTACAGTGGCTCTGTGCAGTGCCCCTTGGAAGTCACTAGGGTTTGTTTCAGGGACTGCAGACTGCTGAGGTTGGTCTTGTGACACTGAAGTGACCCTTTTGGTGTGGGTTTAATTTGAGAAGAAAGACTTGTGCCAAATTCTAAAGCTGTGTCTGTTGCCTTCCTGATGAAAATCTTAGCAGACTGATTTCCGTGTGATGGGACAGAAAATAAGTGGTCTAAAAAAGCTGAATTTTAATGACTTGAACAGTGCATTTCAACATTTGTACCTAATAAATGCAGATGAAGTCTTCTTTTCTTGTTGACCACTGTTTTTTCATTGCTTTTGACTCTCGCTCTGTACTAGTAGTTTTCTTTCTGATCTTTATCTTAACTTCCTCATGTTTTATGGTTTTTCTTGCTCCCATTAATCATATACAATATCTTTTCTTTCATTTTTATTCTCCAGTTTTTCGTCCTTTAGAAGTTTAAATGTCTGTAATATAAACTGTCTTGATATTGGAGCCCTTGCATTCATCCAAAAGGCCAATTTTCAGGCTTGGTGTGCATTATCTGAGGTGTCTTCTGAGAGCTACAATGGCTCCTTAAATCTTAATGCAATTTCTGAAGTCTACAGTTTCAGTTTATCGCACTGACTCGAGCGCAGAGGTATGTGAAAGGCCCTGCATGTGATGGAAGTGTTCAACCATTGCATCCCAGAACTCTTCACTGAAGACTGCTGAGGTGGTATTGCCTCAAATAGGAAAGAACTGTAGCAGAAGGAATATCGAAGTTTATACGAGAAGATAAGTAAAGATTCTTCTATGAACAGGTATATAACCTTTGCCCTCAAGTTCTCGTGCAGGCCTCCCTATTTCATGTCATCAGTTCAGTCAGGTTGCTTTGCCAAACTAAACCTGGGGATGGAGCAGGTGGATCACACCTTGGCAGGATCATTTCTTAGATTATCCAGGAGGCTACAGCAGAAATATTGCCCTAAAATAAGAATACCAGAGTCGTGCTGAATTACACTCAAAATGAATAATTGAAGCGCTGTAAAATAACTCCTAAGCTTTCAAAGCTGATGCTTGTTTTATTGTAAAGATTTATTACAGTGTTCTCAGTTAGAATTTTTTACTTTTTTGAGTTTTTTGAATCCATTGCTTGGTTACTGATGGCTTTTGACCATTCGCTTGCAGTACTTGCAAAGCAGGCTAAGAAAAGATGTGTGTCAAAGATAATTGTATACTTTCTCAGGCTTATAGCTGACAATCTGAATAGCTGCAGAAGATTTCTTTTCTAAATAGTATGATCAGATCCTAAGTATGCTGTGGTTATGGCAATAATTTTCTTGATTTCTGGGGAATTAGAAGTAATCCATGCGTGAGATGATCCAACAGCTTACTGCTGACCAAGGACCTTCTTTCTCCTTGTGATAGTTTTCCTGCTGCTCTAAATTTCATGTGAGCAATGGAAAGAGATTTCTTTCTTTTTATTTTTTTCCTCTTTTCTGGTTAGTTTTCTTCTGGCCTTGTGAACTGAGTTGCCTCATCAAGAGGTCAGAGAAGTGTCAGAGATGACTCAAGGGAAGAGCTCATGTAGGCTGTGAGCATGGTCACCCATTTTACAGCTAGAGCTCAGCCTTGGAGATGGAACAGTGTCCTGTGCTTTTTATTTAACTTACCTTTTTCAAAGGTTGACTTTAATATGAGTATCTGTGAAGGTGCTTATTTGGAAGGTGTGATAATTTTATGAAGTATGGTCCATAATAAAGTTGTTAGAAACTGTAGCGCTGTAATCTCAGACTGTGTCTTAAGTGGAGAGTTACTCAGATGGATATTCTGGGTGAGTGGGAATTTGGGTGAAGTGATATGAAAGAAATGAGATGTTTTGACTTCACTTACACGAAGGAGTGAGAATTCCAGGACTAGATTAAAGGAGCAGTGAAGTTTGAGCTGTAGAATAAATGGGTCTCCACTCTCCAGTTCTTCTTGGTTTCCAGAATCTGAGTGACTCGTTATATTCTGAGTCTGAAACTTCATAGCATTTTCAATCTGTAAGCCAAATAATTCTGCCTGAGGAGGAGGGAAATTGAACTGGCTAACAAAGTTCTCACGTAATCCTGTTGGAAAATAGCAATAGGGCCATTTTGGCTACAAAGTTGTCCAAACAGCTGCTGCTTTCTGTGAGAAGTGAGGATGAGATGCCCTCAGTTCTTCATTGAGCATTTCTGTACTATCTCCTCCCCAGAGAAGTACACAATAAATATCAAATAGATGTAAGCAGAATATGAATACAAGCTTGGGAGGTAACTTCTGGGTTGTGGAAATCAGTATTGCAAGAGACTTGAAATTATGAAATGCCCTCTGGCACTTGCTTTTTACATAGTGCAGATAGACTTTCTGATTGCATCTGATAGAGAATAGAATCTGCAGTGACAGCCTGCGGCAGATTATTGGGAATAATGCATTAAAAAATTATATGCTGTGTTGGTGGATGAGTGCTTTCCTTGTGAATTTCACACCCCGAGAGCAGTGCGGTTTAATATTTTATTGCTCTGTTAGTTTAAATACCCTTAGCATACAGCATCAGGAAAATAAACAGAAAATCTATTACTGTTTCTCACTTTTGAGCTCTGACTTGTCATAGTGCTGCAAGCTGAACTGTTGTATCTAGTTAACATGTACTCTCATTTCTATTGTAATAAGTCTTTTTCCTACCATACTTTTTCCTACTTGTTAAGCAGTAATTACATTGGAAATGATTTTAGGCAGTCAAGGAGTGACTGTACCCAGTTTGTGAATGATGAAGTCCAAACAATAAACAACAATTACACTCAGAATTCTTTTTTCTTTGAGAAAGTGGGCTGGAGAGAAGTACTTATTAATAAGGAACAATATACATAAACGTTTTTTTAAGAGGCTGCACCTTGCATAGGTTACATTGCCATTAATGCTGTTCTATACCATTGCAACCTGCAACTGCTCATGAAATCGTATCTTAGAAAACCAAGATTTAGTTTCCAACTGGGGAAAAACATTTGTGAGGAACCTCTGCTCTTCTGTCTAAGGAACCCTACCTTATCTCTCGATTGTTATCAAATATTATCTACTTACTTAACTGTGGTATATTGTTTAAAACTTTTGCTAAAGTCATTGCATAGCTTCTGAAAGTAATTCTTTATTGCCATGACTACAGAAAATTCTGTCACTCTGCATCTTTGTGTTCTAACATTTGCTTCGTTCTTTCACTTAGATCTGGGATTGCACAGATCTGTCAGGACGTGGTCCGCTCCCAGAGGAGAGGTTTCAGATGTCTCTGAGAATCAGAGCTGATGTGGTTCCCTGTTCGAAATCATTCCTTAATTTTTTTTTCCATAATCACCAATTCAGAGCTGAGCTCTGTGCATACGTTGCATGGTTGTTGCTGAGAAATTATCCGAGTCCTTTTGCATGCCATGATTTGCTGCCTAATGAGGGAAAAATGACCTAACTCCTTTTTTCAGGTTGGTTCTCCCTCGTGGCCCCACGCCTCGCTGCTGCTGAGCCACACTCATCCCTTCCTCCTCCTCGGGATGGGGAAAAGAGGTCAGGGATGACTGAGCATGATTTGGGGCTGGTGAAGGAGAGAAGAGCAATTCAAGATGCTGACCTCATTAATGAACCGTTCATATTTTGTTTGATTCAGAACCAGGATCCTAAACAGTTCCTTTATGTGCAGAGTTTTCTGTGCATGAAGGATTGTTTTTTCATTGGGAAGTGTAGCAATAGCCTAGGGTGGATGTACGAGCAATTCTTGTAACACAGAAAGCTGTTGTCTTGGTTAATTTTAAAACCGCAGGAAACAAAACCATTTTGAACCAGGTTGGTTTGAAACAGCTGTGACAGAGCTCAAAGCCTCCAAATTGCTTTGTGGTAAAACAAGTTGTTATGTTTTGGAAAAAGATTTTATGTATTTAGGAAAAAAACCCACCTTCTTTAACTGTAGAAGTAACATATTAACCATGTTATTCTAGAATCTTTGGCGTGCAAAACATTTCATTTTTCATTACTGTTGTCGCCGTTCACATATTCCATTATTTAAGGAGGTTATTGAAAAATTGATGGTATGTTGGTACCAGAGAGACATCCTGTAGGCTGCAGTGTTGATTTATGGCACATGGAACACAGTTCAGTGCTTCAGTTTCCTGCTGGTGAGCGGCACTTTGTCATTGTCCCTAAAGAAAAATCATACCAGTGAAATCCCCTGTGTTTCCCCCAGGTTGAGTGATGCATACTTTTCCTTCAAATATGATTATGAATTATTCACCTTTTATTGTGCTGGAGTGAGCACATGGTGATCAGAATCTTGTTCTTAATACAGAGTTTTTCACCATGTTCAGGGTTTAGTTTAATTATGTAGTTGAGTTGCACAGCAGCTTTTATCTGTTTTTTTTGTTTGTTTTTTTTTTTCCTTCCCCCTCCCTCCCTCCCCATGCCTGCCAGCCTGCCTGGCCTAGCACAGCTTTTACCCCATGTTTCCTCTCTCAGCACATGAGACTTGGTCCTGAATGTTTGCTTTTTCCTCTGATGATTTATAAAATTGTGCTTGGGGCAGTAAGCGTGGTACTTCTAAACTTCAGACAACACATTTTCTGCACCAGTTCTTGGAAATCATAGACACCTATGAGGTTTTACTCTTCAAGCTGACTTTCTGTTGGAAAGATAGATGGATCAGGCTTAACTGAAAAATTTCTTAAAATAGATGACACGATAGCAATATAGATTTGCTATTGAGGACAGTTTTCTCCCGGGAGATGCGTATGACACAGAGCTGCTGATTAGAAAACTCAGCCTGCGTGATCTTTCATCATAACTCAGGGAAGGAATGCAAAATGTCAGAATAAGTGTGAGATTTGGGTCAAAGTCTCTTTTCAGCTTCCTGTGTTCTGCCTCCATCCTGCTGGGGTCTTTGTGCTGAAATGGACTTTTCATGGAGAAGAGGTTAACCTACTCAGTACTGATCAACTTCAGTGGTTTGAATTTTGGAATCAAGGCAGTCGGTGCAAGGCTTGAATTTGAGAAGTCACTTTCCTTCTAACTCCTTTTGCTTTAAATAGATGCAGTCCTGTTTTATGCACTTGATTTGCATTTTGCTGCAATAAGTGGGTAGGGTTAGTGGTAAAATTCACATTAGAAAATCTTTATCAGCTGAAAAGGAGAGGCTCTGAAAAAAGTGTGTAACGTGTTTTCCTTAAGAAGTTGTGCTTCTTAAGGAAAGTATACATTCAGATCTCGTTCCTTTGCAATCCTTTTGATTTCAGGACTTTTCTAAGCTCTTTCCACATTAAAGTTCCTCTCTGTGTTGCCTAGGCTTTGTGTTCCTTAAAACAAAGGAATTCAAGTTTCTAAACATATTATGTTTCCTGGTTTAATTTTTGGGTTTAAGCACAATGCTCTTTTTCCTGGCAGGAGAAAAATGCTTGATAACATTTGTTCATATTTTCAGTTTTTTTACAGTTATGGAGTGTTTCATTACAGAGATTCTATGACGCTTTGAGATAGAAATTGATCTGGAATTAGTATTCTGTAAAGGAAGGCTGATTAAAAGCAACACTTCTCTTCATTGCTGCTTGTAGCCTCACAATGATAATAAATAGCTGGGGAAATGTGTAGTAGAAAGGAGGCACAGCAAGAATCTTGAGCAAGAATAGCATCTTTGTGTGGCCTGTTTCCATTAGAATTCTATATTAAATAAGTTTACTTTTGGCACGTAAAGAAAGCAGTACCTCTTCATATGCATTTATATGTGCATTTGGTATTTTTCTCCAGTTACCTGTTAACAGTGGTGAATTGATGTTCTATTCTGAAAGCAGATTTTACTTGACAAGTGAAATATTTGGGGCACAGATATTTTATTGCTTTCCTTCAATTTGAAACTTAAAATACTTTTTTTTTTTTTGCATGTGAATAGATAAGTTATTATTTTGTATCAGCTTAGTCATTCAAAAGAATGAATTTTAAAGACCTCTTTGTATTGTGTTAGCTACGTTCCATAAACATGAAGAGATTTCCATGAATCAGTCTCTTGCTTAACCTTTCATGAAAATCTAATTGAGTGCGAACAACTGCTTGAATAATTCAATGGGCCGCGTTATTCTTGGCTGGTGTAGCCTCAGCCTTGTGCAGTGCAAGTGACTGGGTGTCATGCGGAGTTGGGTTTTTTCTGTTTTGGTGATGGATGTGATTAAGAGTAAAATCGCAGTTGAAAAATCACAGTCTGAAAAGAAAAAGGTAAAAAGATGAAGTATGGATTAGCTGAGACAGTGTAGGAGATGACTTGTGGCTGAGAGGTGCAGACTCTTAAAACCCTTTTGTAAACTTTTAAGATTTTTTGATGATATTCCTAAACACTGGGTTTGATTGTTTTCATACGTGTCCTTTTTTTCTTCTTTTCTTTTTTATTTAAAGGATGTTCTGCTTTTTAGAGCACTCACTATTAGTAGTTTTGGAGTACCTTTTCTGAATTCGTTTGGAATAATGCTGATCGGAGTTTCTCGATCAGTTCATCCAAATGTTTTCTTTCTTGTTTCTGGAAGGAATTTCAGCTCATTCCTTTCACCCAAACCCTTCCAGGCAGTTGGCTGTCTCTTGTCCCTTCAGTCCTCCATTCCCATTTCATTACTCTGTTTCCTTTGTATTCACTTTTAACCTCAAATGGCTTTTTTTCTTTTAAACACAGAAATAGAATGAAATTACTGTTCCTGTGCCACCACAATGACTTGGTAAACAGTCATTTTCCCCAACCTGAAGGCTTCTAATAGGTCCTGGAGGTTCTTTGACATTCAGAGAACTTTGGAATAAATTCTGCCAACTCTATACATTTCCAGAATGTCTTGAGTTCTTAAAGAAGTATTTTTAGTAGAAGCTTGTAATACCCGCATGTGAGTGATGTTGAGAAAGGGGGGAGTCTGGCAAAGGATGGCCTCCAAGTCTCCTTTGAAATGACATGAATTTGAGGCCACTCGTGTTTAAGCAACGTATTAAATGCATTCATTTACTGCCCTTATTTTGGGATTATCACTAATATGGAAATAGCTTTATTCTTTCAAAATAGTAGAAGAACATTTGACCAGGTAATTAGCCATCGTGCTGAATAGAGAGCTTTCAGAGCAGGAGGAGAGTGGTTTGAAGAAAAAGTTAGAGCTGCAGTTAAGCAGTTGATTCAGCAAGCTGTGCCTCGTCCTGAGAGCTTATTAAAGGTAATGCAATGCCTATGGAATTAGATACATTATAAAAACATCTGTGCCTTGGGATCTTCAGAGGACTACTTTTGTGGAAAATATGATGATCTTTCTTGTAATAGCTTAAATTTGCAGAAGGATCTGTCAGTCTATAGATTTTATATATAATATATATATTATATATATATATAAATTTTTTGCCACTGGCAGGAAGAGGATGCAGCTGATGCGAATGCAGTGTGAGTTATCTGGTGGTGTATAAAACAGCCTGTGTTGTTTACCTGCAGACAGCCCAAATAGTGGGAAGTGTTTTGTAATAAGATGAGAAAACTGTGTTTCATTTTGATGCAATTTCTTAATTTTTGGTACTGCAAAGTAACAAGTGCCTTAATGAAGTAATGCTCAAAAGATGATGCAAATATTCCTCATTATAGCAACTCCACATCTTTGTGTGTCACTTGCCCATGTTGGTGGATTGAATGCTAACCCTGTTTTCTGCAAGTGATCTCCCACTTAGTCCTAAGCCCTCTTGGTTCGACCAGAGCGAAGCAAGTGATGGACTTCTGTTGCTCAGCTTCAGGGCTAGCTGGAGATGTCTGCTTTCCCTTTCAGAAGTTTTGTGCTGACTGTGTGTAGAACTTCTATTTGACCCTTCAAACACGTTTCCAGCCCACTGGAGGCACACTTTGATTTGAAGCAGTGCTTATTCAAAAAGAAAATTCTAGTAGCAAACACATGAAGAGTTCTGCATGGGAAAAGGCTTTTAGATCAATGTTAGTCCCTTGAGGATCTCTGACTTTTTGCACTAACAATGGTGCCAATACTGTGATTTTTATTAAGAAAAACCTAATGTCTGCTTCCTTTTTCTCCTCAGCTACCCTTTGTATCCAGATAACAAAGAAAATGTTAAGTATCTTAACAGTTGAAAACAAACATGTTATCATAAAAATGAATCGCATACCAACGAGATGAAAATGCTGAAGTTTGGGAGAAGTGCTTTTTTGGTGTTTAATGCCAGATTGAAGAGGGTTACAAGAGATTTGTGGAAATTTTGTGTCCCTGGAAATACCTTTTGTTCAGTTGTTACATAAATGTATGGGTAACAAGATAGCATGTGCTTTTAGAGATGCACAAGAATATGCACTGCAGCTGTAACCGTCAGTTATTATGTTAATAGTTGATAAACTTAGGTTTTATTAGCTAGTTTAGTATATCAACTGCTACTTGGGTCATGATGGTTTTGTTATCCTTTTCTGTATTGCTCTTGATCATCCTCTTATTTTTAAGTGTTCCATAGCTTTCCCAAGCACTTCTGATGGCCGGATTATTTCTGTGTTCCCTTTTTAAGCTATTAGCAAGGTACAATCCATCCGTGATCTGAACCAATGCAGGAATAATCTATATAAAGAAATGTAGTAACAGGTGCTTGTAGTGGGGTGAGTTCTGGAGCTGTAGATCAGAATATGTAACTCACTGTGTTATTGTGTGTGCCATGAGACCCTTCCTCATCACAGGTATTTGCTGCTATAACAGTCACCATCAGGTGCTACTGAGTGATGCAAAAAAAAGTGCATTCCCAAATTACAGTGCAGCAGTGTGAGTGCTGCAAGTTAACTTCTTGGCTTCTTTAAGATGCTGGAAATTACAGTGAACTTGCCTCAGGGTAAAACGCATTAAACAAATCTTTGGTCTCGCTTCATGACATGGGAAACCCCTAATGCAATTTTTGGCATCGAATAAAACAAAACAGCAAATGGAAAGGGGCAAAGCTTTTCCTTCATGGACACAGGATGAGAGGATTTAGCATAGGAGCACAACACAATGGCAAGAGACGTTAAAAAAAACCTTTTCCTCCATTCCTAAACTTCAAGAGTGCTTCAAAAGCAACCTCGAAAAGAGAACGCTGACAAAGATGAATGGTAAATCTAAATACTGAGCTCAGAAGTTCTGTGGGCCATAGCTTACAGGTGTCTTTAAGTTGCAGAAAGGAAAACAAGGAAAAAGCTATCAAAGTAAACATCCTTCAGTGCATGAGAAAGATGACAGATTCTTTCTAACAAGATTTTCTGCTCTTCTGGAAGAAGAGCGTTTGTTAATAAACCATTTGAGAATCCATTTTTAGGGGATTTAATAAAATATACGCAGATTGCCTTCCACTGCAGAAGCTATTATTCCCTTGGGTTGAAAAAGTGACTGACTGTGGGCATTAATGGCTGCTCCTTGTGATTCCTGGCATTATATCTTGCTCCCATTTACACTTTTCCAATCTGAAGTGAAATAATTTTTTATGAGAATCTTGCCTTCGATTTATAGCTCTTACGAGCCATGTACATGTTTTATATTTTATTTATTTGTACGCAGTCATGTCCATAATTCTGGTTGTTTTAGTGCCTGTGGCAATAGCCGAGGTACTGTATGTGCTTGTGCATAGTTTTCTGTGCACAGGAAAGTTTTCATATCCTGGAAGTGCCATTAAATAGAAGAGGTAATAACTTCCATCAAAAACTGTAGATTTTCTGTGATGATGATGCTGTTGATTAAAACTTGAACCTCGTATGGTCTAATAGATGTGTGCCTGGAGGGGCCAACACCAAGGAGAAAAGATATTTTCTTAAGAATTTGGAGGGAGGTTTTTTCTAGTGTCATCTTTTTGGTGATGCATAGAAGTTATGCTGCTTTCAAGTATGGGAGAAATCCAGTGGAGCTGAGGGGTGTTAAGTACTTCTGGTAAGGAATCTTGTCCTTTCTAAGGCTTTGATTCACTTAAATTAAGAAATGATTTTTCTGCTAAGGATGCTTTATACGGCTGTGTTTGCGAAAAATACCTGGTAGCTGAGATGATAGGAGCAGGAGAAGGCTGGGGCAAATGATCCCCAGAACCTGAATAGCTTTAAGGATGTAAAGTTCAAGTTCAGTTATACCCAAGTGCATCCTGTCTGTAGTATCTCCCCAGCTTCCTTTTGTCAGACGTGGCAGAGAGAAGGCAGAAGTGGATTTAGCACAGCCCATCAAGTAGGTGCCTGGGCAGATATTACTTTGCAGAAGGAAGAATGAAATCTGAAAAGCTGATAATATTACAGTCAGTGGCAGCTCTAATACACCTTAAGTGGATGTACTTAGGTGCCTCATTTGTACAGTTCTCTTCTTTACCAGAATTATCTTCACATCATGTCCAAGAACTGAGGACTTAGTGCCAGGCTGTGGATGGCCAGATGCACTTCATTACTTGCTGGTAATATAACCCTTTCTACAAAAAGAGATTACAGATAGGACACTGCCAGGAAATGACCGAGCTGGCAGAGAAGTGGATGAACACAGGGACAGGTACGCATAGGAAGTGTTAGTACTGTTCATCATTTGGTCTTTCTGTGCTTCTTTGAGGACGGTGTCCCAACACCAGAAGGTAATCAGGATTTCCTGAATAGGAGCTTGAATAAAGCTAGTCATCCTACTGAAAACAACGTACTATTTGTCCCCTCTGATCTGGATGTACCTCAAAAGGGATCAACTCAAGTATTTAATAGCGGAGAATAAATTCAGATCTAGTGTTAAGAACGTGAAATATGTTTTTAATATATTCTTCTTCTATTAACAAATGAATTTTGCAAGCATACAGGGTTGGTTTTTTTGCTTTTTTTTTTTTTGTTTTTTTTTTTTTTTTTTCTGGAGTGCATTAAAGAGGCGAGTGGGGCTAAGAACCAAGGGATGCTGCAGCTCTTGAGCACTGGGCTGGGACTGGTGCTGGTTCCAGATGGAGCACTTTATACAGGCTAGAGCAAAATAGTGAGCAAGTCTTCAATGAGTAGAACTGAGGGAAGTATGAATTAGGAGTGTAACCCATATTATGGAATTTGTTAGTTTAAAATCTTCTATACCTGCAGAGCGTAGCAGCTCTGCTGCGCAGCAGTTGGTGGTGGCACGCTGAACGCTATGATGAGTGAGAGCAAGTATTTATCTTCTGTCCACTGAACCGGATCAGCTCAGCTCGTGCTGAAATGTATTGGTTGCATTTCTTTGGTCTGAAGAAAGTGCTGTGCACTATCAAACAAATATATTAGGTGAAGGAATGACTTTTGCTCCCTAACTTCATAATATTCAGTCTAGAAACTGATGGGAAAGAGACACAATGGCAGGTAATTGTAAAATTGACCCCTTCCCCCCTTGAATTCAGTTTCTGTGATACTTCTAGATTTAGTTTTATGTAATGCAACACATTTTTATTATGCTCACAGTATATATAGAACAAGCTTACAAGATTTGACTGTGTGCTGATTTGGAGCAAAATAGTGCAGCTCAGAATCTGGTAGCTATAACAGAACTGATGGGCCTTGAAGCAGAGGAGGCTGTTGATAAATACTGACTTCAGTACCAGTATTGCATAGCTGTGGAATTTGTTTTCATAAATGCAAAAACTGAATAATACAGTTGCACTACAGTAAGTGTTTGTACTTTATTGGAACAGTTTGAGGAACTGACAATTTATTTCAGCTCTTCTGGATTTTTCTCTTTTCAGCTGTTGGACAAATTGAAAGATCGCTGGATGCACACTGGCTTGTGGAGAAACCTGGAGCTTGTTAAGACAGTCATTGCAGAGCCTCAAGGAGGAGCAAAAAGTGACTTCGATGAACTGCTGAAAATATACTACGATGCAATAAAATTTAAAGGAGGAAAAGGTACTTTGTGTAGACAATAATTACACTGTCTTTTCAAGTTCAAAAAAAAAAAAAGATATTCTTAACAATTATAAGATATGGTTAAATACTTAAGTTAGCTTTATCTTAATAAATTATTGTTATAAATGAGGAAGATTAAGAGCTGTTTTCATTGTTGCATGCAGAGAAAGGGACACACAGAATGATGCACAATCCTGATAGTGGTATCCAAGAGGCAGTGAACTGTGTAGGAATGTGTGGTTGTGCGTCCAGCAGGGTGCAGACTGGCTTCTCAAAGAATCACTTTTACCATACATTGCACAGCTTTGATTTCTCGTCTTATATTACAGCTACTGTAGGATTTCTTTTCAAAATACCCAAATGATAGTATAAAGAATAAAGGATGATAGCATGTCAATGATAACGTAGTTTTTTGGAATGCAGAACTGAAAGTTTTAAATTTGAAACACTGCAGTAAATGCATATGGTTCATGCATAATTAAGTACCACTGTCTCATATAATGGAAATTACTTTACTATTTGTATTAAAAATCACAATTTTATCAATGGAAATACAGTTGATCTCATTTTTCTAATAAAATACACTTCTAAATTTAAATTCCCTCACCTTTTCCAGACAGATACACAATGTATTACGCTATATTATGTTGAACTTTTAAAGATATTGCTGAAACTTTCTTTTGATGTTTACTTTACACCTCGGAATAATGCATATCCCTCTTTGGCTTCTTCAAGATGGAGCACTTCTAATAGCTGTGTGCAGAGGAAAAGTTAGTGAAGGCTTGGATTTCTGTGATGAGAATGCTCGAGCAGTTATAACCATAGGTATTCCGTTCCCAAATGTGAAAGACCTTCAGGTAGGATATGGATATCTAATTGAAAGAGTTGTATGTTACTTTTTATATCCTGTTTGAAATATGAAATATGCACAACATTTGTTGGAAATGTTTACCTTTGGACTCCAGTCTTATTTGAATGCTTTATTACTTTCTACTCAGTTAAAAGGAGGAACAGCTCAGCATGTTTTGTTGACCCATTTCTATAATTCTAAATACAAGTATATCACGCTAGGTAAAAATACCATAGATTCCTTTGACATTGCTAGTGAAGGCTTTTATACTGTTAAAGTGCTCTTTTTTTTGCCTGATGTGTCTCCAATTAAAGAAATCTGAGACTATTTGTATTATTCAGCAGGTGGCCAAAGTAACATCCTGTTGCTTTTCCGTTGCTGTGTAATTGCCCACATCAACACTTCCTTTCTTTTGACTTCAGCAGAGCTCGCCTTGTAGTTAGATAATGTTCCATGAGAGCAGGCAGTTTCTAGCTGAGACCAGGCTTTTATTAAGGAAAAGAAAGCCAATGAATATGGAAAAGTATTTTTCTAGACTTTCTTTCTACTTAATGAAAGGAGTATGTATTATTAACTCATATGGAAGATCACTAAAAATAAGCTAAGTGCACGATGCTTCACGGCTGGCACTTCTCAGTATGATGCCCGCTGTCTCTGTCTTTTTGTGTACCTTTTAGAGCATTTTTAGACTTCTTTGTGAAACTAAGAAACAAGTATTACAGAATAAATATCAGAAACAGCTGGATTCTTGTTATTAATAATGCCAAATCAAACAAGAAAACCATAGGTCTACACTTGAAAGCTCAAGCTGCCTCAGCTTTGGTTTTAGAGATGTGTTCTGAGCTTAAGTGAACAGCCAAAGACTTCTTTGTTGTCTACAGCATGTGCCTAGTTAAAGCCTTGGTAGGAAAAACCCACATCCTATGAGGACTAGTAGGGTTATGTTAGCAGTGGCTGCCTGGTGTGGTGTTCTCTCAATGTTTGCATAACTTTCTTGAGGTGCTTATTCAGCCATAACATTTTTCTTCTACTAAAACATAATACCCTGTCCTTTACTATAAAAACATGTACATTCAAAGAAAATTCATCACAGTTTCTAGAGTTAGAAATGCTTTGTTTTAGAAGTGTTCTCTGAAATGATATTTTGGAAACACTTGGTCTGTAGTAGAGCTGGAATTGTTACATTTTGCTATAAATGATTTCCAGAATGTCAATATTTTTGTATTCTAAATTATACAAAATTGAATTGAAAAGTATGTGTCTATGGTAAATTATGCACACAATGGATTATCTTTAAGGTTAAAAATACTGCTTTTGATTTTCTTTTGGATACGACTAAATATGTATTATAGTAGAATTTGGGCAGTGCACCTCATTACTAATAACAGTTCCAAAATACGAATGTTAGATTTATCTATTTTTTTTTTTAATCAGACTGAAGAAAACCTCTAAATTGTTAAGTAAGGATAGAAACAGTAGCTGCCAAATTGCACACAGCTAAAGGTTTGTATGCGTATATTTAGATACAGTAATGCACAAAGCACTGCACTGATCAATTCTAAATGAGAGAAGGGCACGCACTGGTCTCTTAGCATCAGATCCGAGGAGCTGGCTGGTGTGTGGTAATGCTGCTAGAATGGTGCTAGGGGAAATTCTCTTACTGTGAATGTGTCTTCTGCTCACCAGTTTGGATTCAAAGTGATCTCCAACTAGCAGTACTTCCCTGCAAGTTGAATAATGCTCTGTTTGGTCCAAGGCTTTTGTTTAGTGGATACCTCAGAAGTTCTGGATTACTGCGTGCTTCTTTTACCACTTAAGCTCATGTAGTCAGCTGGATAAGGAAGGCTACACAGAAAACATGCTAAAGCTGTAGTGCTGTTTCCCACAATGGAGTGGAACAAATGTAATAAAAATGGCATAAAAAAGTACGTGCTACATCACTTAAAAGAAAAGTAAATTTTATGTAAAACTAATGTGATATCTGATTGCTGTTAGTGGTGCAGCTTTGTTTTCCATACTTATTAAAATTAGATTTTATTCCCATCTCAGTTTCAAAGGATTAGGGTTTTAAAGAGAAAATTGATGTTCAAATACTTGCTTTAAACAGTGGAAATAATTTATAACAATTATCATGAAGGATAATTGCAGTATTTCATTAAAATACATTTTCCTATTCAGTATTGTTTTCAAGGCAGAGTAGTTGTGTTTGTCATAGTAAGAATACAGGAATTCTCTCTTGCAGGTACAAGTGAGTGACTTTCTTTTAGGGTGTTTGATCTTCGCTGAATGTACAATTTGAAATCCTTTTTTCTCCTGGGATTAGAAGAATCCAGATTTTAAAATATTAGAGGATGCTGTTTTGTTTCTTTTCTTTTTGTAGGATTTTAGGAAATGTGAGTTTCCCAAATGAAATGGTTCAGAGTTCATAGGATAGTTAAGATGATTGCTCTTATGATATACGTGGCTAGCTAAATCAGAAGATAGGCTAAATACTGAAAAATTTAAAACTTCCAGCTTTGAAGATTAGTATGGTGCTTAAATTCTGAGGAGATAATTCTAAACACAGTGATGCAAGTCAAGTTAGAGCTAAGTAGGTCTAACACCTGTGGAAACAGTTGCATCTATTGTTTTACAAAGCAACTGATGCTTGGTAGATGTACTTAAGAAACTGGTAAGATTATTAGTAATTATATCCCTTTATAAATAGGAAATGCAAGTGGTTAACAGTTCCCTAGGAAAATTCATGGGATACTTCTGGAATTGGGGTAAATAACAAAAAAGTGCTTTCTCTACATAAAACCACACTTGCTTGTCTGCTTTTTGGGCTAGTAGAAGTCTAGTAAATATCCTCTTAAGACTCAGCTCCATAACGTCTTACTCCTGCACATAGCTCTTACTTGTGTGAGTAATCCCTTTAATACTACTAGGACTATGCACAGTCATAAGGGTTTATTGAATTGTGCCTTTGGAGACTGATATTTTATTTTGGCAGCTTGATGTTGGCTCATCTCCACTAATATTACTTGTCTGTGATCAACCTGCTTTCTAAACATATTTTATGGTTTGTAACTTGATGCTAATTCCAGTGAATGGTAATATTAGAGAACATAAATAATGCGGCAGAAAAAGATGCGTAATCCTACATACATGTTATCTGATGCTAACATACTATTTATTAATTCCTGTTATATATTTTGAATTGTAGCATTTTGGATCCAGACATCACTCTTGGACAAGAAACTCATCACCAAATATGATGTAAAATATCCAATATTATGTTCTCCATATGTGTGTTGTAAATATATGCTGCAAGTTCAGGTGTTAAAAGGAGAGCGTTTGGTCTCCTTCAGTAACTGTATGCTTTTGTAGGTTGCATTATTTTGTGTAGGACCTTTAAGGAATGTGATTTTGTTTCTTTTCCAGTTGCTTCACTTAAGACTTTTAAGCACGTGATAACTTACATTACTCGCTGTCACAAAGAGAAGAGTCTAAAGCTCTTTGTCAGTGTTAGGAAGAAGGCAATGATTAGGTTTCATAAGTGTACTTCATAATAACAATACTGTGTTAAGAAAGGGAGACCAAACCTGTAATTCTGTATGATTGAAAATGGTTTCATATTGCTGAGGAATCAGATTGCTAAAGCAAAATATATAAAAGAAATGTTGAAGTATTGCTTAAAGCTACGGTGCTCTCAATGGTGGGGTTTGGCTCTTGTGAAGCAGGAAAATGTATTTCAGAGCCAAAAATGACTTCTTTGGCTGTGACCAGGATTTCCTCTGCCCACCTCTGGGACCTGAAACTAGAGGTAGGAAAATCTGATTTTGGAGCCAAGTGTGACTTGTTTAGTTCAAGTCATAATTTACTACTTTTACCCTGGGGACCTGAAAATAAAGGAACTCGCTATGAAATGTTGATAATGGGCGGCTCTGAAGTGCAAGCATTAAGCTAACTTTCCCAGAGAGCATTTCTTCACTTCCACCTTTCCAGATGCTTTTGATCGTAGTACAGTAGAGTGTACATAATCACATAACAGCAAAGAGAACTTGGCAAAATGGAGAGGAAAACACAGTCAAACCCTTTAGCAGCAATAGATGTGCAAAAGAAATAAACTTGATAAGGCTGGTCTTCCTGTGCAATGACACGACTCAAGAACTGTAGCTGAGTTTGCTGTTAATGAGAAGTATTTCCCATCACTGCCATACTGTGATTATGAACTATGACAGCACATTTTTTCTTTACTGTTTCCAGCGATGTATTTTGTAGAATGTGAAGCAACACAATTTCAATTACAATTTTCTAGGTTTAGGTGCAACCTCAAGCAGCTGTAAGGGCTGAAGTTTCTTTCTCTTCTGGAGGGATCAAAAAAATTGTTGTATTTGTATCATTTCAGATGTTTCTGAGAAACTTTGCCTCATCTTTCCTGTCAAATCTGATGTCGTAAAAGCCTAAAATGTGTGAGATATCATTTGCAGATGACCTGACATCAGTGTGATTTAAATGATTGTAGAAAGTGGTCTTATTTTGTGTGTGATCATCTGTCTTAATGGTTTTCTAAACTTGATCTGTATTTACTTCCTCCTTCACTCCATTACTGAGGGGAAAAAATATAAAGTAAGGAGCAGAGATAAATGAATGGAACTTTCATAGGAAAGCCATGTGTTGTAGTATTTTATTTATTGAATGTCCTCTAAGAGGAACATACTGAGTAGGGTAAAAGTGCAATGTATGTTCATTCTTGTATGTGTACACTTACATTTCTTTCTTCCATGCCACACTTCATATTCAATTTTATTTTATGCTTTAATTGTAAAGTAGCTTCTTAAAACAAGAAGTATGTAAGGAAGAAATGGAGCATTGGAATGTGCAATATTATGTAGTAAGCCTTTAAGTGTTAAATCTATACACTTACTGGAGCAACCTACTTCCAAATTATGTTAAAAAAAAATAATAATAATAATAATAAAAAAATCAGCCAACTCTGGTACCATCTTGCAACACTACACTGTAAATATTTCAATCTGTTCTGATGTTGTTTATGAAGGAGTAAGGCAATGAGCTGAGTCACACATTCACAAGGTGGCTGGCTCTGGATATTGTGCGCCTCCATCACTTTTCTTCTTCTCCCCAAAGGAAAAGGTCAGGATATAGAGCTACTTCCATTTCCAAATATGTATGTGGAAGTGTATATTAAAATAAGCTTTTTCCTTGAGATTATTTTTGTCTCATTTCAACAAAGTTTTGCTAGAGGTGAGGTCTTGTTTTGCCTTGTAACACTTCACAGGCAATGCAGTAAATAGGTGATGGTGTAGCAGCTGCTTATATCAGCAGGAAGATATCACAGAAGTCTTTCATTTCCCACCTTTCCTGAAACAAGAATGGTCATAGAAAGTCAGAGCCATCTGCACTTTTCTTAAGTGGAGGCTCCATTTGTGGGAGTAGCTGCAAAATCCTGTGGAACAGAGCATTCCTGTGGCTAAGCAAGGTAACGTTTCAGTTCAGCTTTACTTGTAAGGCTGCTGGATGGCATTTTTCTTCTACTGGTGCAAGGCTAATGTCAACATGTTGCCACAGATTACAGAAATCATCTCTGAATATATCTGGAAGTTAAGCCTTTGGATAAATAATACCACAAATCAAAACTTTTCTTTTACCTTTAATAGTTTACTTTTATGATCCATAAAAAATTCCGAAGTGATTTTCTTGTGTTTATCTTATCCTTAGCAAGTAGCATTGACCTTTAAGTTTTTACTTCACTGTCAAAGTATGTTGAAAGCTTTAAAAGTGAAGCTATCACCTTGGGGATTTGTAAGGATGACTGACACTTACCACTTCACCTCTGCCGCAGCAGCACCGAACGTACACAGCAACGTTGTACCTCAGGGGAAGCTGCTTGATTTTTTTCACTTCTGCTTCAGTGGAAATGGATTGAATTTTCTCTTCAGAGCAGAGTTTTGGTTGCATTAGATTTTAATCAAGTCACTTGTTCACAGTCCCTCCAAGCCTACAAGACTGAGATGAGTAGATGGGCCTGGGGTGAATGTGCTACAAGGTTTGTCAAACCGTGAAACTCCAGGATCTCGGAGATGCCACATGGTGTAGTTGACAATACTCAAAGTGTTCAGAGGTTGCAGCATTACATAAGCTTCCCATCTCTTTAACACTGGGATTAAGAGCGAGAATATGGGAAGCATTTAGTCATAAAATAACTTGTGAGCACATAAGGGAGGAAATACGGCTTTGCATAAAGTGGTGCTGCTGCCTTTCTTCCCCGAAGGTAGGGTTAGCCAGTTAGTAGACTGATATGCCATGGTGTGGCTTTGCTGCTCAGAACTGTTGGTTTGAATTGGAAGCCCCTGCAAGGGGAGAGGCGATTCACCTGGTAAACAGACTTGTGCAGGATGGAGCTGCAGCACTAAGCACTGTCTCCAGCCCCTATCAACCTTTTCATAGTATACAGTATTACTTTGCTCGCAGTTTTGTTTGTTTTCTTTTTTTAATTCGAAATGCATTGTGTGTGAAAGCAGAATAGTGTGTTATTTACGTATCCAATTGTAATACTTAGATACGTGAATTGTTTAGAATGGCCTTAATAACTAATTGTAATACACAGACTCTAATTTAATAAACTTTAGGTGATGAGCATTTGCTTATTTCGTACTGTTATGTTAAATCTGTTTGTACTTGGAATGCCTGGAGCATTTGAAGATAATATCTACTATAATATTTTTCATCTAAAATAACGGGCTGATAAGTTGAGGTGTTGTGTTTAGATAAGTGAATCTTGTGCCTCACCCATGTCTGTGTACATGCATTATTTAGTCTTAAATCTCTCAGACGTTGTTTCTTCTTTTGAAGCAAGGAGGGAAAAGTTAAAAGCTGTACCATTTAATGCTTCTTCCATTTAAGAGTTCTCACATGTAAAAGAGGAAAAAAAAAAGGTTTCTGTGTCTTTTACTTTCCTGCACTTGCATGATTTTTACAAATACTTGGCATTTGTCAGGAGGAAAGTGGAGAATTCTTGGAGAATTCTGATGATTGCTATTTCAGGTGGGCGAGAGATCCATGAGGTTTTTAAGAGGGTAGATTTGCTTAAAAACCATTTTTGTGTCTTTTTAGGAGACAAAGGGTGAAAGTGGGGAATGAGGTGATCACCTGAATTTTTGTTGCTTTTCAGGAGGTAGGGAATTAGATGTTAAACATAAATGCATGTTGTGAAGTTCACTGCATGATACAGACAGTAGTCTTCATTTCCATTACTCTTTGTCCTGTGATAAAGAAGTTACTGAAATGCCAGAAAATATTCATACCCGTTTTCTGTTTTTCATTTCCACGGAGGAGAACGCTGAGGAGATTTGGGTATGAGTTTCCAAGTGTATCTTTGTGTCCCTGCCTACGTGTGTGTGTTTGTATCCATACAGCTCTCAGGCTATTTGCCTTTGTCCTCCAGCAGTTGACTCCTTAGCCTCGTACAGCACTGCTGGGTGCTGACCTAAGGGCAGACGTTGGTAAGGAGCAGAATTCTATTTACAGAAATGAAAGAAAAAATGCCTCTTCTGGTTTTGTGTTTTTTCCACTGATTTTTTTTTTTTCCTGTATAAGCAACCAGCTCGTAATAGAAAGCTATTTATATATCCTGCAGTTAGATACGGCCACGTTATGTTAATTTTGAATACATCTGGGTCAGACTGGCATTCTGCTGAAAGGCTGCAGGCTTCTGCATGTACATGTGCAAGTTATTTTGGGGGTCAGGAACAATCTCTATTCTTCTGAGCTTCGTGTCATAGTCTGACAAATACAGTCCATATTAACTGCAGGATAAACCCACTTTGTTACTTATTTATGTATTCTTTGAATTAATCTGGGTTTCTTCAGGTGGTGTTCTTTGTTTATTCTCTTTTCCTGAGTTGTCAGCACTTAAAATGAAGTATAATGAGAATTGTAGAACGTTCAATGCAGTTGTTGGAAAAAAAGCAAACTCATTTTACTAAGTTGGATTAAAAAAAAAAAAAGGTAACATTCAAAAATTCTTTGGAGTAGTAGTAGAAATTGCCTCAAAAGATTTTTCCAAGTCTTGAATAGGAAAGTTTGCTCATGGCATTTACTTTTTGTTGCTGTTTCTCAGTTGATATTCCGTAGTGAAAGATGTCGAACTAATTAAGCATTAAAAGAACGAGCGGTTAGCAGGTATAATGCTGTTAGACTTCAGTAAATGTGAATGTGACCGTGACCTCCCAGATAGATCAAAGCCTAATCTGTCTGACAGCTACAAGATGGCAGAGCTTGCCACGGGCCTTCTGCTGCTGCCTGCTGAAGCTATTTGTCTGTAAAGCATGCCTGATAGCTAAGAGTATATTTTTAAGGATGAACAGGTAAAAGTAAAAGGCTGTCTTTTGACATTTTAACTAATCCCTTCTAGCCTGTGGTTTGCTGCACATTTAGGATATTTGCTAGCAGGAGAGACTGGCTTTTTCACATATGCAACATGTCATTTTGAATCGGGCGTTGATTTGATGTTTGATAATGTAAGAGTTATACAATGAAATAGATTCTGATTGCATTAAAATGACGTGCCCTGGCCTTTTACCTTTCGTAGACTTATAATGAAAACTGAACTCTCAGCAACGTAAGTTGTCATCTCTTGCTGAGACATGATCGTCAAAGTGAGAAAACCCAGTGTTTATTTTCTGTTAACCCTTTGTTCAATAGGATAGAAAAGACCAAGGCAAATACTGACTTATTATTTTTTATAATTCGAAAAACAAAATGCCATTGTTGATGGGCATTACAAGTTGTGTGCATTTCCACAATGCTAACACACCTGGGTTGTAGTAACAGCGTATTTTATTTACGGGACAATACGTTGTAATGGAGATGATGTGGCTGCTCTGCCTTCTCCTGTTAGCACTTGCCGTTGGTTAGGCTTTTAAAAACTTCAGTGAAATTCTCCAGCCTCATTTCAAATGTTGAGGAGTATCCTGTTGTTCCTCCAAGTAGCGCCTACGTATGTGGAAATGCTCAGTTATGCTTTGCTTGCTTCTTAAAGAATGGCATTAATGCTCCTAAGCTGCTCGAAGAAATCATCTTCTGTTTGGAAAATTACAAAGGAGACCTCACATGCCAGTGAATAAATTCAGGGTGACTGGAACAAATATTAAATCTGTGAAATCAAACTGAATTTATTTTCTGGCTGTAAAGATTGAATTTGTAAATTTGACAGGCAATTTAAAGGGCATAAGTACATAAAATAAAATTTCTTATCCAAATCCAACTTGAAAGTTACCTGTCAGAAGAGGTTAGAAGTCTGCTGTTTTCTCTCCTGAAGCGTGTCCTTTCACTTGTCAGTTTAGAAAGGTTAATACTGTACAAAAGAGCAAAGGAAGGACCCTTTTTGGTGTAGTTTTGTTTATTTAAAAAAAAAAAAACAACAACAACTCAACAAACACAACCATCGCCTCCCCACAGTCATGAGAAATTCTTTTGCTATACTTTATAACTGTGCATAATGTTAATTTAACCAATTCTTGCTCCAGTTCAGGTCAGGCAGTTCACTCGTAGTTGCCCAGATGATCAGAAAAGGGAATCGAGGAATTTATTTTGCAGTTGTTGTCAGAGCTGCCTTTGGAGCAGCTGGGAGAGGCCACTGCTTCCAAATACTTCCCAGCCTGAAATGCTGGGTAGCTTAATATTGCATCGTACAGCAGAAGGTAGCGGGCAGCGGGAGCTCGCTCTGGGGATACTGTTGCAGCTTGAGCCAATTACATGGCCCCTCTGTTTTTGCTTCAAATTGTGCTGTTACAGTGTATTTTTCTGCGCTTCAAACGTGCCTTCAAAGATTGAGTAAATATTAGAACACTCTACTTCTGCCTCGTGATCTGTGAGTAATATGGGTATTAATGGTCGTCCTGATGAGCGTGGTGGAATTCATTCTTTTGTGGCTAGAGCAGCTTGCTGCCTGCTGGGTACTGATGCTGGGTGATAAGGCAGTGTCCTGGCATGCCCTCTGGTTAATAATTGAAGTACAGCTACTGGCAACCAGCATTCAGGGGGTTCTGCAGCAAAATAGATTATAGAGCTGCTGTCTTCTGGAGCTTCCAGCATTTCCTTTTGGCACACCAGAGGAATTCCCAACTTCATAACCCACTGATTGCGAACTTGAGCCTTGTAGTTAAGGGACTCTCTTGGCCATGGATACGAGACCTTTCAAATGTTTTATGGTTAGAAATATTCTGTGTATTAAGTCATTGTTGCTAAAGCACTCCTGAAGTGTTTATGTAATACAGGTGCAGTCTTCTGTGTTGTGAAATTTGTACTGAATGTTTTCAAATTCCACTTGCTTCATAGCAGATCTGATGATATGTTTCCAGTTTATTGTACTTGGTCCATTTAAACTGCAGGTATGAATCGGTTGTATATTTTGATTTTGGCAGCTTGGAACATTGACGTCTTTACTGCATCACAATTGTGGATAAATGATAACTGTGGACAAAACTTGGAAGACTTTCTGTGGAATCAATGTTGTTTCTAATCTGTTTTATCTAAAGAAGCTCTCTTTTTTACCTTATAATATCCAGTGATTAAATCAGGCTCTGATTCTTTTTCCATTTTAAACTATTTTCTTTTCAAAACCATAATCACAAACGATATTTTGTGCTTTCTTTTTTAGGTCGAATTAAAGAGGAAGTACAATGATCAGCACAAAACTACAAGAGGCCTTTTACCAGGGAGCCAGTGGTATGAAATCCAGGCTTACAGGGCTCTGAATCAGGCCCTGGGGAGGTGAGATAAACCTAGTGTGATTAAGAACATGTATATTTGTAGAACTTTTTGCATGCGACGTCTTCAATGGTTGATTCCTCATTATTAACACAGGGTAAATCAGACCAGAAAACTGATATTGCATAAATCAGGTATTCAGGTGCTCTGTACTGGCAGCTGTCTGCCAGTTGTTGTGCATTTGAGCATTGTTAGAGTTCCGAATTTTCATTTTTCATTCTGCAAAGTTAGGCTGCAGATTTATTTGTTGTTATTCCAGATACAGAAAGGAAAGCATTTGCAGAGGAGAAATATTACTGAGCTTATAAATCAAATGAAAAAAATCTTAGGTAATGTGCTAATTATACTCTTGGTGAGTTTAGAACTTTTTTTTTTTAATGTTTAGCCGACAGTATTTTTGAAAGGGATAAATATTTGTTTTGTTTTGTTTTTTGACAGGCCTTTGCTAAAGGTCAATTCAATTATCATGCTCTCTGATCTCTTTCCAGATTTAGAAGTGGTATAGCTTACTTTCTCAAATGAAATAATTCGCTCAAATTTTATTAGCAGGACAGAATTAGTTCATCCTTCCCCAACAGCGTTTACTGTATGCAGGCATAGCTATCTATCAGCTGCATTTAATGTAGATGCTGTACATGTGTGTATATTATACATCTGTATGATAGAGGCACAGACAACATGCAGTGATATGAATGAAGGCTTAGAAACAAACTTGAGACAATATAGTCTAAGTAAATAAAATCTCATTGTAAATTCTTGTTGCTGATATCTTAAGTTCCTCTTACTTATAATTAGCTAAGAAAAAAACTAAAAGAAGTGGTGGAATGCTAGCAGTAAGAAATTAATTTGAAGCTTTGTCACTGAGAAATAAATTTTAACTTGATTCTAGCTTTAGTGAAATTGCTAGTTGTATCATTTGTTATGTGAATAAACGTGTGCTAGTCAAAATTTAACAGGAGGAAATAGACTTCCATTCTGGAATAAACATGTAAATAGTGTGCGTTATTGTTGGACTAAGTCCTTACTGGCTGAGGTTTGGTGAAAGATGACAGGTTTTATAAAAACAGGACAGCCTACTAAGTTATTATAAATCAGAGTATAGCTTCTTGTGACAGACACAGGAAGTAGTTGCTGTAGATACACAAACAGTAGTTGCTGTAGATGCCTGCAGGGATGGGAGTGAGCAGAAGCATGCTAGTCCTCAGTCTGGCACTTTTCTCTTAATTCAGTGCTCTTACGGTATGTGAAGTAACACAAGTCTTTGAAATGAAATAGCAGCCTTTGGGAATTGAACAGATGGTGTGTATGGCCAGGTGACACCATGCAATGAATTCCTTGCAGTGCTGCTTCTCCTACAAGTGCAGGATGTCTCTCCAGCGTGTGTCATTCGTCTAAACTATGAGCTAACCCTTGTCCATGCAGTGAAAAAATGAGAAGTGGGAAGAAGCCTGTTTCTGAATAAAGTTGTGATAGCTCTTCTCATCGTGGAGACATCTCAAATATAAACAATTACTGTTTCTTCAGTGTCACCATTCCCATTTTAAGCCCTGACTGATACACTTGTGTTTTCATGTACTTTTCAACATCTTTAAAAATTGTCCGCTTCTTAAGCAATGGGGGTAATAATCCTAAACTATCACTGACATTATTTTCCATATTTCACTCATGTTATTATTGGGAGGCAGTATGGAAATCCAAATAATGTTAAAAATATCAATGCGTGAGAAGTGAATACTGGAATATTTTTGTAGGTCTATAAACCCTCAACTACAAACTAAAGCGTATCACCCCCAGCTTTGATCTGCACCACTATACATTGCTTTATGAAAATGCATAGTTAATTTTAAAAAAACCCACATGCTTGCCATTGCATTGGAGTTCATTTTTTCTCCTTTTTTCCTGCGTTTCCTCCTTTCAGTATTTAATTTGTCCAGTTAAGAGTAGAATACAAATATGCGGTTTGATGAGATGCTGAATGTTTGTTTTTAATTTGTTTCCACATAGTAATGGAAATGAAGGAAAATTAAGCTTCTGTGATATATTCTGGTAGTACCATTCATGCATCCAGAATGAACATTATTTGCTGCAAGGGAGTAGGAAGATGATCTGTGTATTTTTGCATATCCTAGCAGGCTGCCTCTTTACAATTTCTCCTGTCTGATCCCCCCAGTTTTTTACTATATGGCCTCTAGTTATACAGACATTGTTTTTTCATTGCTTTCCTGTAGGTGTATAAGGCACAGGAGTGATTGGGGTGCCCTTATCTTAGTTGATGACCGCTTCCGGAATAACCCTAACAAGTACATAACTGGTAAGCTGTTTAAAATAAATAAATCTTTTTGGGAAAGTTCCTATTAATAAATGAAGATTACAGAAATATGATTGTAGGAGGTAACAGAGTCTAGCCATTGAACTAAAAATCTGCAGTTGAAAAGAAATTGCTTAGGAGACAATGCATTGTGTGTCTTTGTTCCTGATCTGTTTGGAAAAGACATCTCTAAAGGAGTCAACAGATAATGCTGCTGTCTAGTCAGCAGGTGGAGCTCAGCTGCCATGATACAAATCACACCATTTTCTAACATGTCTTTTGCACAGCAAATGCATTCAAATTATGTACCTTCTGATTCCTTAGATACATTTGTATGTATTCTGCTTGAATAAAATTACAGCTCTACTTGAGAGCTGTAAAAATGACTGCTGTATGAAAGCGTATTGCATTACATTTTTTTGCAATTGACACTTGTGGTTCCTTCTGAATATCTTGCTTAAACTGCAATAAAGTTGTAAAAGCTTTGATTTACTTAAATTCTAGTTTTTGTCATGCCTTTTTAGTACAGTCATAAATATCTATACTCTAAGTTTCTTTCTAATAATTCTGAATAATGAATACCCAGGCATAAAAGCAGTGCATACATAATAAAACTGGGTATATATAAATGTAGTTTTGTTGTAACACTTCTTTTTTTCCTCCCCCATTAGGATTATCTAAATGGATTCGTCAACAAGTCCAGCATCATGAAAATTTTGGTAGTGCACTTGAATCCTTACATGCATTTGCTGAAAGAAACCAGAAAGGCATTGATTTTTCGTCACAGGGTAGCAATGAATTTTTCCATGTACCTTTAAATTCAAAAGAGCTGTCATCAGCTTCTCAACAGGAGGCAACTATTCACCTGTCACCAGATGTTCCTGTTAAAACTGAGGAGCAAAGTTTGGTCCCAGGAACTCATTTAACTACAACCATCGACTCAATTAATCCCGAACCATCAAATCAGCCAAGTAATATCACAGCAATAATGCAACAAAGTATGTTCATTTCCTGTGTGTGAGGGGGGGAAAGGCTTCATTAACAATTTCAAGTGTTCAGTCGTATCTCTCTTGGAAGAAACAAATATTTTTTTTAAAGTATTGAAATGCTATGATGGAAAATAATTATTCACATATGTATACGAGCTGTGCTCAGCATACTGCAGTTACTCTTAAAACAACTGATAATGTTTGAAAAGTTTGTAGTGCAATCAAAATTACTTTCACTTAAATTGATTTTATCATTGAAAAATATTAAGATACTTTAAAATATGCTTGAAACATGATTTTGAACATTATTGCAAGGTTTAATTATTGCTTTGATTCAAGCTGTATCTGCTGTTTAGATACAGTGAGACTCCCTGTGTACAGTCAATTCCTATAATAGCTTTACAAGCAACTATCCATCCATTCCTCAATTTTAGAAAAGCTTGTCATTTCACTTCTAGTAAGATAGATATAAATAATGTAAGAGAATATAGAGTAAAAAATAGAGATTTTTAAATCCAATCGTACATATGCTCTCACTTTACATGGGCCAGTTAATCTATTGATTTCATTAAGACAATTCATGTGCAAAGATAGTTGTAACATCTGGGCTTTTGTTTGTATTGGATCTTAATGAGCATTATAAAATATCTGCAAACCTAATAAAACAGTGGTAATTTTGATGTGCTAAACATGCTGTAAATCAGCAGGGGGAAGGCATATACAATTAATTAATGTGTTGTGATTTTTCACAGGTGGCCAGAAAGTTGATGTGGAGAGTCATTCTCACAATGCAACACAAAGAAGAAAACATATGGACTCCACACCCAGAAGGCCTGCAACTAAAACAGAGAGAGAGCAAAAGAGTGATCGGACTAATTCTGATTTTATGAAAGAGCACTGCTGCTTTAAACCACTGACTTCAACACCTTTGCCTGTAGCCACGAACTGCGTGTCCACAGCAAGCAGCAAACAAAGAAAGAATGTGAACAGTGCTAGTGAACTTATTGGTGGTGTAAATCAATGCCAGTCATCGTTCACTTTAGAACATAAACAAAGTATACCAGAATCACATTTGGAAACAACTGATTTTTCAGTCAAAAACTCAGAGGCTCCAATTGCTGAGGAGCATCTTGATGAGCAAAAGCTTCACAGTGAGCCCTGTAGTGAGCTTCCTTCAGTAGGAGGGAAGCCTGAACTTTCATTGTTAGACATGTCTGCAGAAGCTGAGGATGAGGATGAGAGTCTTTACTTCACACCAGAGCTCTATGATGATGCAGAATCTGAGGAACAGAAAATGAGACCACAAGATCCAGATGAGAATCAGATTGAATGTGGGAAACCTGCAGTAGCTGATGATCTTTGTGTAATCAATACCTCAAAAACACTAAGTGAGCCAAAAGAGATGACTAATGATGATGTCAGAAACACAAGTTTACATGGGACGATGCTGAATGATATCAGTAAGAATAGTGCAGTTAATTTTGAAAAGATGACTAATGGAAAAGAAGCAGAACAGATAGAATCGCAAGAGGTAGACACCAAAAAACGGAAAATCAGCCTTTCCAGATCCCGAAATAAAGGTGTGTCACCTTTTTTACTGGACAATACTAGCACATAGTGACAGCTTCCATAGGAAATGTAATGAGCAGCCTTTACAACATAGCCTCACTGCAGAGCAGTGATTGCTTTCCAGTTCACATTCTATTTTATGTGCTGTTATCAGGTTCAATATATCATGTTGGTTTTGTTTTTCACTGTGCAAATTATGCAGTTATCTGCAGATATAAATAAGATTCTTCACCCTAATTATGTGACCAAAGGACAGGTATCGTGTATGGAAATTCTCTTGCTTGTACGGCGAGGAGGTCTGAGTCTTACAGGTTTTATTAGTCTGCCATTAAACACAAACAGTTGAGTTTACATCAGAAAGCAAAAAATCCATCTAAAATTAGGGTTTTCTGCATTTGTTAGGATTTTTTTTTTAATTAAATGTGTATAACAACAGCTTTGCATATCAAGTAATACCATAGCTTGAGAATGGATACTGAAATAGGTGTATGTTCTTCAGAACTCGCTTCCCTCACATTTCTTTTGTTAAAACAAGTGTATCAGAAGCTGTGCAATAGCAGCATTTGGATATTTGATGATGATAGACTTCTAAATTAATCTTGCTTTGTTTTATACGGAAGTTGAGATTTCTTTGAAATTTCCTTTTGGGAGGATATAATCTCTGGGGGTCAGATTTTGTATGTACTCACATCAAAATGAGGACTCATTTATTTGCTTTTCATTGACATTTTCTATGACATATATAACAATGTAAATTTGTACATAACTAACTTTAAATCTGCCTCAGTCTGCTTTTTTTTTTTTTTTTTTTTTTTTTAACCATTTAAAAATCTCTTTGATTGACTGCAGTCAGAACACCAACCAAGATTTTGCTGTAATAAAATGTCAGGTATGATTTTCAAGAAAAGATTGTTTGTTTCCATCATGTACTTCTATGCAGATGCAAGGTTTTTACAACTGTTTTATGGCCATTTGTGTGTTCTGAGTGAGAGCTGAGTAAAATTTTACTGGTCGTTTTCCACAGAAGTTCATCTAAATAGTATTTTGATGTCCACCTCTACATAACTATGAATGTGTTCATGTCAAAAGTGATTTAAATTGTCTCTTCTTTATGCAATAAATACAACTTTATAAAATTAGGTGCAAGGATGGGAAAAATATTGTTCAGTTTCTGTAACAAGTACTATTATGCAGTATTTACTGTTTGGTTAAGCATTTTCTTTTACTGGTGCCATGTAAGAATCACGTTTAGGTTTATGGAATTCTCATAGTCATCAGGTAATGATGGTAACTATGTTCATGCTCCCACTTGATAAGGTAGAAGCAAGCTCTAATGTTGGGAACCATTTAAACATAAAATATATCTAAAGCTAAGTGTAGCTACTTCAGATTGAAATTTAAGTAATTGATTGAAGGCTGCAGTTCCCTGTGGGACTGGCTTCTGGACAGAACTGTCCTACGGGAAATGGGGAGAGGAGGAAGAAGAGGAAGAGGGGCAGTTTCTTTTGGTGTAAAAGTCGTGTAAATTCTATCTTTGTTGAAATTCTATCTTTGTTGATCTTTCTAGCTAGTTATAACATTCAGTATCTCAGTGGGTAAGAATATTTGTGGGTTGTTTTTTTTTTTTTTTGTTAAAAAATTTCTGGTAATTTAGAATATTAAATTAAATACTGCCAGCCTGCAAGTGGAAGGGAAGCAAAATCAACGAACCAGCTTTCCTAGAGTTGCTTGATTTTCCCAAGTGTAGAAAAGCAAAATTACTGAAAATTCTTCTTATATGTATTAGGTTGACATGATCTCTTATGTCTAATCATAATATCTTGACTTTATTAAAGGATTGAAAGTTCAGAGACAGTACAGAAGAGGAAAATCTACTGTTAGGGCAAGCGGCAACACCTGTGAAAAAAAGGTACCCTGCAGATAAATAACACTGTTGAAGTGATTACTGTTGAATGTTAAGCTGCAAGGGAAATACAGTCTATTATATAATCTTTTAAATGATCTATGGATAAACGCACAGCAACAGTGTATTTGTAGTCTGTATGGCTTGCTCTAGGTCTTTACACTCAATGGAAACCTTTGGTTTTCATGTGAAACAAAAAGGCCAAGTGTTACCAAGTCCTGTTAGCATAGATGAAAGCCACAGCTATTGCCAGCATATAGACTCCATCTCTTAACCTGTTGTAGATGGGATTCCTGCCTCAATATAAGCCATGCTTCCAATTTCTCAAAAGTAATTTTTAGGGCAGGATTGATGGTTGGACTTAATGATGTTAGAAGTCTTTTCCAACCTCAATGATTCTATGACTTGCAGTATAAGAACACAATCGTATTGAAACAGAGTTGTCGACCGTTTTTCAAGATTCCTCTGCAAAATTCCAGTCTAAATCTCTGATAGTCTGCAGCATTATTGGCTGTAAAATACCTCATTTTATGCAAAGCCATTTCTATTTAGGTTAGGTTAAATAATTTTAGCATTTACTACATTATGAGTTAATATAAATGATAAACATGGAGTTGAATAAATTTGAGTGTTTCATATCTCAAGTAGATTTGATAAATTTATTAATGTGTTTATATTTAAAGTCCTTAAACATGCTTAGATGCACAGCTAGTATATGCAAAGGACTATTCATATTAACTCGTATATTGGCTTATTAGAAGGAAAACCAACAACAGCCTTGCAAGAGAGGACTTTATTGTATTATCTGCGGAGCAGAAATACTACCAAAAGCAGAAGGTAAGACCTGTGAAACTGGTCATTTGTTTCAGGTTGGGAACTGTAGGATTCTTTACCCTCTTACTTTCACAATGTTGGATACTGAGGGGTATTTTAGAATAATTGGTTAATTTCTCTACTGGAAATTCTAAGTGATATTTCAGTGAAAATAAATTGCTTTTATTGTAGTTTTCTAGACAGATTTGCCTTGCTTGATAAATCTTGATTGCTCCAGATATATTGATTTATCTTGAAATACAATGGTAATCTGAGTGGCGTTGAAGAGTTAACTGAAGGCAACTTGTCCTGGCATTATGGAAGGCTGAAAGAGATTATTTGGAACACAGTCACCCATTCACTGGGGTGTGTTGCTTCTCAGGATTAAGTGTTAATTTGCTACCAGTTGGTAGTGCCTTGGCACAGTAACACTAGGGATATAATACAAGTTGTAATGAAGCCGTCAAGAGTTTTACTGACAAACTGGACCTGGAGGATCACATTGATGTTCTTTACTATGTAACCTACATCATATTAGTACCAGCAGAGGGCAAACAAATCAAGCTGAACATTTTAAGAAATGTTAACTAGATGTGTTCTAAAATTGCCTCTACTATTTTTGTGATGTTCTTCATTTTGGGAAAGTCTAAAAGCTGATATTAGTAATAACTCTTCTACTTTTTAAAAACGCCCTGTATTTTCAGTCTACTAGACCATATGTGGTAATGATCTAATTATGGGTGTTGTCATCAGTTACATGCAGAAACAATTAGAAATAGGTGCTTAATACACTTGATATATGAAATCCTTGTCTTCCAGGAGAATGTAGGAATCTTTTTATGAATGTTCTTTTAGTGTGGACTTAACTGGTCCCGGTTTTACAAACCGAAAGGTAAGAAGGCTTTGTATGCATTGGAGTACATCTCTGGAGCTTGAAAGAAAGCCAGAATGCTGGATTTTTGGATGGTGCTAGAAATGATAAGAAGATTGAGATGGAGACATGAGCAGAGACCTGTTTCTTACCCAGAGTCATGCTTACAACAACCACTATGCTGTGGGATCCTTACACATCCCTTCTTAATGGCCCCAGAAGCTCATAAGTGATGAAACAGTTACAGAACTGGCATCAAAGAAGAGATAGTAGCAAGAAGAAAAGTTCTTGATGCAATCCTATGTGTTAAATAAAATCACTTAGAATTGCTGAGGTACTTTGATGCTAACAGTTACCATGGTGTCCATTGTCACTAAGAAGTTTAATGCAGTTTAAATTGAATTTCAAATATCAGTTGATGAGAATTTTATAACATAAATAATCTGCCATGGATTGAAGAAAATTTTAAATATGTGACTTTATCCAAAATGAATTCAAACTCCGTAGTCAATTTGGGAGTTATAGCAAAAGGAAAACTATCTGTTGAAAAGCAAATTTTGGATGCATTAAAAAAATAAAATTAAATAAGGCCCTCTTCCAAGGTCCGTTTACATTAATAGAAGTCTTTTCACTGACTTAAGGCAGTATTGGATCAGGGCCTAAATTACCATCTTGTGAATATAGAAAGTTTGCAGTATGTTTGAACAGTGCTGCATTCAAAACCATGTGTATATGTAAGTCTTATACCCTACTTTCTAAATTGTAGGCATTTTGAGAAAAACTTGTTCTGGTGATATTGAGATGAAAATAATCTTGAAACTCTTCAGAAATATTCATGTAAGAAGTAAGGAGTCCATTAATAACTGTACATGTGAACTAGATGTCACTTCATGTGATGATAACATGATGTTGGTCATCTCAGATGTTGCAAGTCTCAGTCATCTTAAAGAAACTTTGAAGATTTATCAGATGCCAGTGAAAAGCAAAGGTAAATTTTACTGATTATTGGTAAATACCACTTAGCATTTGTCAAACCCTGTAGCTTTAAAAGAAATACTTTTCATTTCCTCCAGCTACTCCTGATTTTGGTAACATGTTTTTATCTCTTGATCTACATATGAAATTTCCTTCTGTAGAGAGGACCAGTACAAGTCTTTTGCCCCATTAATTCTTACTCTCCAATATACTTACAGAAGTTTTGCAGATATTTTTACTGGAAAATGTTTATGAGCCAAGAGAAACACCTGAGCGTTCAAAAAAGCCTGTAACCTGTCTTTCATTAAATTGTTCTATAAAACGTTCAAAGCTGTACTAAATCTTTTTCTGTATATTTTCCTTATTAGGAAATTTCCTCCTTTTGAGCGACACGATACCAGGTTATAAAATGTACCCTCTACTTGTTTTCTGTCGTTACCCATTGGCTAAGTGTGGTTGCTGCAATCATTGCTTTCTTTGTGACAGATCTTGTATTGATTTTTCAGTTACCTGTTGCTGTGTAACCCTGACTTCATTTTTCTGATCTTCACCTCTCTGTCGTCTTGCTTCATTATGTTTCTGCTAAGAAATAATCATTTTACAATACTATGTTTTATTGCCAGTGTGGTAGTTTGAGTTTGCGTTGGTTCTTCCTCTAGACCAGGTTGCTCACAGCTCCATCCAGCCAGCAGCAGAACTCTGCTGACATCTGTGGAACTCTTTATGTTTAACCAAACACTGACGATGGACACCAGGCTCCTCTCCATTCCCAAATTCCTCAGGCCCTTAAGTAATATTCTGATCAAAAAGAAAGCGTAAGAATAGCAAAAGGAGAATTGTTCACGTTCCTTATAACAAATAAAACTTATGAATTAGAGGTGCATACCCAGCCACAGTGGATATATAAAGTAGGTCTCTATAGCTGCAGTGTGTTTGATAGGAAATGAAGCCAGGTATCAGACTGCAGTGTGTGATCCTTTAGCTACATTCAGGTGACAGAAGCCAGAAGGAAAGTATTGGTATTTGCAAGTGCATGGGTAGCTCTACTATTAGGATGGCACAATTGTGTGTGGGTTTTGTCACAAAGGCTCTGTTTTAAATGATACTGAATTTGCAGAGATGAGTAAGAGTTCCTTATCATGTGACTTTCTGCTAAAATATGAAAATTAAGTTTTGAATTGTGAAGTGCATCTTAGGATCCCTTAACTTTATTAGAATATCTCTCGGTGCTGATGTAAAGCATTTCTTTCTTTCTTTCTGAAAGGCACAAATGCCAGTTTATCTTTAAATGCTGTTTGGAATGAGAAGGAATATTCTCTGACAAGTTACTTACAGTGCAGGAACTGCCTCGTCCAGTCAATGTCTCCGTGCCCTTTGATAGGAGCTGAGGTTATTCATTTCAGCAATAAAGCACAGTCATGGGTAAGTAAACTGGTTTATTTTGTGCATTAGAATGGTTACTGAGTGACTGTAAATATTAAAATACCATTTCTTTTAAAAATAGAATGAAAATTTTACCTAGATTAATTATATATTATTTCATCTGATTTCTACTACAGAGATTTGAAATTATTTTCTATATTAAAAACTGAATTTAGATACCTTAATACATTTGACATTATTTACATCTAATTTGATGCAATGTCTGTAGTATTATGCTTTATGAAGAAGGATAGGAAAAGAGGCAGCAGCTATCCACGTCTTTGATGAAGGGAAAATCAGAACAAAGCATCAGATATGCATCAGACACAAAAATATTAATCAGACCCTGAATAATTAACATGGATAAGGTCAGAAGGAGTCAACAAGACAAAAATTATATGTATTGTGTTTCCAATAAGGTTAGCAAACACTGTTAGCAAAGAGTCAATAGAACTCTTTGAAATCTAGATGAGAAAGGTATGTAATGTATACTTTATTGTACATTTAATAATACTTTGCTTTAAGGTAAAGAACAGGATTCATCCTGAATGAGCTTTGCAAATAACCTCAGGATACCTATCTCCTGAATTTTCCCGCATTTATACCGTGGGTAGAAAGATAATTGCATTTAATTTGTGATAGAGAATGAAATTTAATTCTACTTTGATGTTTTTCAATAGTAGCTGTGCAAACTGAACAGTGTCAGCAATTTCATTCGTGCAGCTCTCCATGCAGGCAATAGAAGGGGCTTGGGGCTGCCCTTCATACCGGGTGCAGCAGGTACAAATGTGTAATCAGCTGGTATTGGGTTTACAAGTATGTGCTTTTGCTGGTGTAACATAAACAAGTGTTGTGCTCTTTGCCTACCTGCAGCTCTTAACTTCCTCTGTTTCTTTACCTAGAAAAATGTGGTTAATTGTTAGTTTCCTGAATATGTCTCTTTCTCTTCTTATGTTCTGTTTCCATCCAGTGGAAAGAAATCTTGGTAAGCTCTTAGGCTAGGGAAGAGCAACACAGGCTAAAAAAGACCACATCTGGCTTTAGGGAGTCATTCTGCAAGCTGGTGGCTTTCAGTAGAAACATATCTAATCTCCTAATGCATGTCTTTGTTTCAAAGAGACTCGAGGGAAAAAAAAAATCCCATTATCTTCAATAGACCTGTAAAACAATTGTCAGAACTGACATCTCTCCTTTGGATCTGTTGCAAACTGTATGTGCCATGACTAGATTTATATGGCAGATGACTTGAATGTGAGAGTTGTGGAGAAGCCACTCTTCTTTTTTCCCTCTTTGGTAAAAGTAATATTACTTACTTAGAAAGATGGAATGGGCTGGGAATGAATGATGTTAGAGGTAAATACAGCTTTAATTCTATCATCTCCTTGCTTTAAATCAAGTGTCTGTTTTTCTTTAATTGGGAGTATGCGAATGTAAATGAAGACATGTAGAACGAGTAAAGGGAGTATAAAATTATGATTTGTTATATGCTGCCATATGCCAGAACAAACACACATGTATTAAAGTGAAGAAGTGTGATCGAGTCAGTTTTAGCTCCCAGTTATGTATCCTTGAATACCAGATCCTGCTGTTATTGAGCAATATATTGGTAGTGAAATTAACGTTGCAGTCTGTACTGCTCCTACCCTATGTTAAATCATGTTTGTTGTCACGAGGTATCGTATGTCATCTTAAAGTACTTTGTGTCATGTGCTCTCTATAAATCAAGTACAGTTGGTTCTGGAAGATGGGGAATTATTCATTTAATAGAAATCATGTAGCAAAACAAGCTTAATGTAGAATCACTGGGTTTGATATCTGTGATTTACTTCTAGGGTTGGTAACCCGCTAGATGTAATGCTGGATTTTCATGAGTTAAATTGCAGGCGTGATTATCAAATTAAATTTTGTAAATCTTTTTTTGAGAACCTACTTTCTTATATATAAATTACACATTTATACTGAAAATAAGATTTTTAGATTTGCTGTTATGTTTCTACAAATTCAATTACATCACATGCTAGCTACTGACCTAGAAACCTCCATTAGGTTATTCAGGCTTTATGTGACATCAGTGGCATATAAGTTCATACTGTTATTTATGTTCCTTAAATGACTCTAAATAATTGCGTATTCACGTTTATGGTCTTTGTGCAACTAGAACAACTTGGTAGATGACAGCACTTCAGAAGCAGAATGCTTTAAGATGGAGCCGAGCTAATATAATTCTTCTCTATGTTAAAAGGTGAACGAAACTTTGACAATTAAGTTTTTAAACTTATTAAGGAGTTGTTGCTATCACTGATTAGACAGTCAGCTGTTGAGGCAGTAGCTTTTATATAACAGGATATTGTTTTGCTCATCATGTTACCACATTTGGCAAACTTTTATCTTAATGCGCCTATCGGGAATACCAGTCTGACCTCAATCTGAGTAAAGCCTTAATAGTCGACGTGAGGGATGCTTGCAGGAGGTGGCACGGTCATTTTCGCAGACTGTATATTTGTTATCGCATGTTAATCAGATTCATCATTCTGTTTAATAAAGATTTCATCTGCCACGCGAATGCATAATCGGCTATGTCTGAGTGACCGTCTTTTGTCTTGAGCAGATTGCTAAAACTGTATTAAGCATCATTAGACAAAAATGACGACCTTATTAATTTGTCCTTTATGTGTTTTCCAGCAGATTGGACCTCATTATTATGCAAACACAGTACACAGAGCAGCACCAGAAGTAGCTCATTAATGTTTCTTTCCCCTTAGTATGTAACAGATTATTATTGTGAAGTGTGCATGAAATAATTGCTAATTATGCGCCTTAAATGGTACAGTGATTGTCTAGATTTTTTTTTATCCAGAGTTCTGTGGAAGACCATCAGAAGCTACAGGTTAACAGCACTGAAGCAAGTAAACCAGAGGAAGTGAATCACAAAACATGCATTTTATCACACATTTTCCTGCCTGTAAGGAGTAATTAGGACAGCTATGGATAGTTTTGTGCTTACGCTATTTCATATTGCATAAGAAAGTACTGTCAGCTGGCCTAATTTAAGGTATAACTTAGTATGTCAGCCAATGAATGTATGCAGGTAGAAGCTTGAACCATTGAGTTACAGTAAAATAAAAAACGGTGTCGATTCTTTAATGGCAGTTCTTCAGTGAGCATGGTTCCCTTATTTATACACCATTAAAAGCTTCCATTTCCCAATACTGTTCCTTCCACCTTATGTTCTCCCAGTCATTGCATTTATTACTGGCTCTCTTTTCAGTATAATTCTTCTTAAGATTCATAAGCATTATAGAAATTAAATGTTAGGATTTGGCATTTGTCTATAGTTTGACAACTTTGTGCTAAGTGTGTAATTGGTTTAAGCTGGTGGTGCTTCGTACTTATCCGTGGCACATCTTCTGTAATCTGTCTGCCACCATAGCTGATAAGACTTGGCCACAACTGAAGTTTCTGCAGCACTGGAAATAAAACCCTGATCCATTAAGGGTTTGTGTGGGTTTAGCTTTATAATCTGGTTTAGAAATTGTGAGTAGTCAGATTTTAGATGCAAGATTTGTTGTCGAAAAAGCATCATGAAAACAATTACAACAGCTTATGCTTTCTTAGCCTGTTGTTGACAATCTAACCTAAATGCAGTGAGTATTTCTGAAGAAAAGCATTCTTAGCTGGCAATTATTTATTACAATTGAGCACCAAAATAGGTATCTTTGAGAGTCAGGAGGATACCAGTCATCCAGCATTACTTACATTAAATAATTTTGGAGTCTTAACTGTATTTGGCTGGTCTTGAATAGTTGCTGATGTCAGCTGGCACTATTTCAGTGTGATGGTTGCTGCAAACAGAGCTAAAATAAATGGAGCAGGTTAGTCAGAAATTATTTTTTAAACATTTCGTGTTTAATGGATCATTACTGAATATTTATGAGAGACAGATATCTTCCAAAAAATAAAAATGGAAGTTTTCAATGCGGACACCAATTTCTTTTTTACTACACTGCTGTTGGCTCTTGGGCATATGGCTGAAAGAAACCTTGGATCCGCCGTACTTTTTATTTTCATTTTACCAAAAATGCATTCATTTCTGCTGCTTCTGTCTTTTCTCTGTGGTCTTTGCTGTTTTCAGATGTTACTAAAGCTTGAATTTTAGGGAACACATTGAAAAAGTACTTGCAGGATACCCCTACCTTCTCATTTAAAGAATGCTTGCAGCCATTTTGTGAATATTGTTAAAGCTGCTGGATGTACCTTATTAACGAAGAAGAAATGGGTTTATGACTCTGGAAATAAGGGTAAACGATGTCTTACCAAATGCCTTTATAGATACATGTGTATGCCATGTTGTCACTGCAAAATCTTCCTTGTATTTACTATGGCATCCATGCTTGCGTTATTCTTTGATAAGCCTGAAAGCTCTACATATCAAGGACTGATTATATTATTGTTTACTGAGTTCTTTGAGGGCTATATTTAAGTGAAACTAAATCCTCATTAGTGAGAACATGTCAGGCACTCAGTGCCACCTTACAGTTGTTTGTGCTTTTGTCTTCAAAGTCTTAAGTCTTAAGTCTTCAAAGACTTAAATTTTCCTCCGCTTCATGAATTACAGTACCAGATACTTAACAGCTGACAGATGAATATTAGCATGGCTGTTGGCAAGAAGAGAGAACTCTTGAGTAACTTCTAATCAGATAAGGATAACTGCAGAAGGGGGCTTACGAAGCACAGGGGCAGAACCAACTTCTTAGGTCACCAAGTCCATTTCTTCTTCCAGGTTTTACCATGGTACAATTTATGGTGGTCAGCCAAGTTGACTTACAGTCCAGAAGTACCATTTCTTCAGCTTCTGTAAATGTCTTCATGTGTGTAAGGAGTCATTATGAGGGTAAATAAGGAGATGTCAGTAAATGTAGTGATATGTTTTCTTTCCCATTTTTCTTTGTTGTCTGGGTTGGAGGCATGAAGTTGTGTATGCTTCTTTAAGGACTGCAGGGTGATTTCACAGCATCCCATACAACGTGCTTTACCTGAGGATATCTTTTATCATTGGTGCTGACAGACAATTGCTCTTTGGATGTAGTCTTGCACCCATAATCTTGTGCCCTTCTCACCTTAGGACTGCATTGTTTACATGGACCCAAGTAACTGGCAATGGGCCTGCTTGGATCCACACCAGTCCGTGGGGCTGCTGTGGAAGTGGTGTAAGGAAAAAAAGCATGGGCAGAGGAGGAAGAGTTTGGAGTTCATATTTTGCCATATTTTTTGCCAATTTTGCCAATTGCCATATTTTATTTCTTTTCTTAAAATCCGAGACTGGACTTTGAGAGCAATGTAGCCCTCTGTTGCATTAGGGCAGCTCTTTGTGAAGCTGCACTGGAAAATGTATTTCTGGAATGGTTTGGATTAAAAATATTACCATTGTTTCATGGGGGTGTTTTTATGCTGGATCACTTCAGGAATCTGATTTATGGTATAAGACCACAAACAGTTTTATCAACAAAACTAGATCTGGGAAAGCAGGAAGCTGTTGTACCAATAGCTGATGCTTACTGAGTTATGGGAAGTGTACAGTAGCAGCTGCTGAAATTACAGATTCAACATTCTGATTGTTTCATATTCTAATGAGCATCCATTGTGACAAGCTGGTATTTTATACTGATTATGTCAGTCACAGAGTGCAGCTGCCACTGACCCCTCGATCACCAGTAACAAAAACCCTCTTTGTTATCAGTATGGGAAATATCTTGGCCATTATGGGTGTGAATTCAAAACAGAATAGCAATCATGCGCAGGAAAAATTCAAAAGCTCCATGATTCGTTGACATGAGTCTAAACATCTCATACATATTGTTATATGTGAGTCCTTTTTTGAAGTTTTACTGTACATTTCTACATAATTAAATTATAAACTGCTAAAGCATCTGAGTGCCACAGAGCTTTCATTCACTAGATGCACTGAAACTTCTCATCAGTTTTGTCCACTGAGCTCTACCCTTTTCTAAATTTCTGTTCTCTCATAAAACGCAAATCTGCAGTCAAGGTAAGAATATTTGCAATTTGACTTTCGTTCTGAAAGTACTTTCAAGTAGTTTGACACTAATTTTACTAAGTGAAAGCCATTTTTCACACTTTAAAAGCCAAGTGGCTGTAGTAGAATGAAAGAGTGAATTAGATTTGTTGCAGATGTTTTCTGAGTTGGATACCTCTGGGTTCTGTAAGGCATTTCTCATTTCTGGGGAAATTAGAAGAAAATCAAGTTGTGTGACATAAATATGATAGATTTACATAATTAAACTCTATAGTATATCTCAGCCCATGCGGGCTGTGGGGTGCAGCGTGCAGGAATATTTTCTGTAGTGTCTATGTCTGGGTCGTTCAGTGCAGGAATTCTAGTTTGGGAACTTTTCTAGTCCTTAAATTGCTACCATACAGCAATAATATAAGGTAGGGGGTGGAAAGACAGACAATTACCACCATTCTTCCATATGTAATTTGTATATGGTATTGGTTATTTTTATTAAGTTCATAGTTTCTTCCTCTTGATGGAATACAAACATTTGGCCAAATTCTTTGCCTGAAGTCATTGGAGCCAAGGATAAATTTGGTTTTCTCCTCTCTGAAGGGCTTGAAATAATAATAATAAAAAAAATTGGCCACGATTTTAAAGATTTTTATGGTGTTTATAGATAGATGCGTGGCTATACAAAGATTTAGCCGTGCCTGTCTTCAGGGAAGGAAAGAACACTATCAGATAAAACAATACCTCAGCACATTTGAATTCACGTAAATCGTACGTGACTCCGGACTTCTCTGAGTTCTCTCTCCTATGGTTTCCTGATATGTAACTGGAAAAACTTCTGCATACGTTTAGCTTGTGCTCATTAAGTGCTTTGAAACGGTCAGGTTAAAGTTCATTTAGAAGCACGCGGATTATTTAGTGGACTTATATCTGTTTTCTCCCACTTATATCCTTCTGTGTGATCTAGTTTTAAAGATGTAATAATATAAAACTAATGAGTATATTCATTCTAATTGGTAGAGAATTTTTCTTGTACGTGCAAGACCTTTCATTTATACATTACTTTTTTTTAATGCAGTGGAAAAAGTGGTTGTTGTAACTTCAGATAGAAGTAAAACTAAAAACACCAAAAAAAAAAAAAAAAAACCCAAACACAAAAGCAAACAACTTTTCTTGGGCAGTTTTGACATCTACATTTTATATTTCAGAAACCTCAGCTGCAGTTCACACTTGTGGAAACTATAAGTGTCCTTTTATTTTTAACTGCAGCCTAGGGTATGGTTGAAAGAGGCATATTTCCATTTTGGCTTTTGTTTGAGCAGCTTCCAAAACATCATTCTACTCCTTTTCTGGAAAATTTGCCAAGTCTAACTCAGATTAAGTTTCTTTGTTAGATTTGTTCTTTTAAGCATCTGGATCAGAAACTGTATCCCATGCTATGGAGTAATGAAACATTTGGAAATCATCTGAGAAATGGTAGTAAGCCATGATAGTACTGTACATTCTTTTTAGCTGTAAGAAATATGTAGCTTACAGAGAAATTTGGGGTTTTTTTGAGTAAGCTTTACTTTGAACCTCCCTACTAAGAGGTTGCAGTTCATTCTTCTGGACGCAAACAGGCACTTTTATCTCTTAAACTGTTGTCATCCCTATTATCATCATGAAACACTGTTTTGCTTGATGTGTATCTATATTCCAGAGCAAATTTCAGCATTTTAGGACATTTCAGAAGAAAAAAAATAGACGTACAAACAGCAATTATGTGAATTATAATTTGGATTTTTATTGTAAGTCAGAAAGCCAAGGGTGGGTGGTTGGTTTGTGTCTTTCTGATGCATTACTACTTCTGCTGTTTAAGAGGTAAACCAATCTTGTACATGTAAGTTCATCAGTGGGGCTGGAAAAATCAGTTTAAAATAAATCATTGGAATTTATAGTATGAGAAAATGTTTTTCTCATGTCATAAACTTGAGAACCTTATAAAGTCAGTCTGCTCACATTATACTTTCAGTTTTGAAGAATATTGTTTGCTGAAGAGAAACAGATCTGAATGCTAGTGGTAAAGAACTAGTGTGCCCTCTTAATTAGCTGTGTAACAGTACTAAATTGAAGAAATGTTTGTACATTAAATACAGGATGGGGAAGAAGAGACAGCTCTTGAGAATGTGGACAGGAACATGCATGTTTTGTATTACTTTTAAAGCAAATATATTTATTCACTTAGAAGAATTAGTGCTGTAGCCAAAACATTCATTACTTTCCTTCACAGTGTACCATTCACATGACTGACTGGGATTAAGAACCTGGCTTTATTTGGGGTGTTTGAGTAAATGCAGATGTTTAATTATATTGCATATATTATGCATTTATCTAAATTTTTATTAATTGATTTCCCAAATATTTTATTGCTTTGAAAGGCATGAAAAGCAGGAATTACCAGGAATGAAACCTGAATGTTTACGTTCTTATAGCAAGACTTCAACCATCAGATAAAACAGACAACAAACACAAACCACTTGTCGTGCTGGTGGTTATTTTGAGTGTCACCTTTAGGGAATGAACCAAAGCCAATTTACTATGCAACAGCGTGGGATTTTTAATTTTTTATTTTTTTTTAACTTTCTCTTTTAAGCTTCTGTTATCTAGTCCCCTCTTGTTACACTGAACCTCTTGTAAAATTTCTTACTCCATCTTGTGCACTTCACTCTCCACGAGAGAAAGGTTCATCCTGCCTTGGAAGAAAGTGACCTGGTCAGGAGGCAGGCACAGGAGGCAAGTCAAGAGGGACGTAAGGCAGTAAAAAACCTCCAAAGAGGTTTTGTTGAGCAGCGTTCACAGAAATCGTATTATCTGTTCGACATGAAGCTGCTGACTTCTTTAAACTCCATAGCCACTGTTGTGTCAGATGGTGCTCTTTCAAAAGAGCTTCCACAAATGTTTGGTTTCTGGGCGTGTGAATAATTGGTTTCTTCAGTGGGATCTGCATCGAGCTCAGAGCCTCGTGGATTTGTTGGTTCCCTGTCACTGGAGATCGTGTGTGCAGCCAGCTGAAGTTGTTTCTGTGATTTGCAAATGCTCTGCTCTTTGTTTTTAGAGGCTGTTCTCTGGCTCCCATCTTTGTCACCTAAGATGGTTTTTTTTTTTTGCAGGGTTTGGACCCATTTGCTCAAGTGTAGATGCCTCTGTATTGATGTAGGAGAAAGTAGCATAAATGGTTGCACAGTACATAAGAAGCAGGAAAAAGCAGATGGCTGCTCTGTTAATGGGGCTTCTCCACTTGATCTCACACGGAGAGAGACCTTTTCATTGTCAGAATTTCTCAAAGCTCATTGATTTTTCATTCTAGCAGGATTTATTTGCTTTTGAATCACTGCTGTGCTGTTATCATTAGATACTGAACCTTTCACTGGGCTGCACATTCCACTAGTTTTTTGATACTTGGTCTTTTAGGATTCCTGCACAGAACTTTTCTTCCCCCCTCCCCCCTCCCTTTTTACATTAAGAACACTTAATAGATTCTTAATAAAGTAGACACTGTCCGTTTTTATTTTTAATATTCTAAATGCAGTTTGACTTTTTTACAGTTTTTGCTTAACACACAAAAAAAAAATCAAAATCTCATAATTCTTTTTAGTTTATCACCTAGGTTTTATATGTATCAGATTATTTTCCCGTAAATTCTATACAAATGCATTTCTTTCATTAAAAGAAAGAAACAGAGGTGTTACGAATGAAAGGTAAGCTTTCTTGAACAGCGTTATTGAAGTTCTTTTTTTGCTGAAGGAAACCAGGACAGATGCCTCAAGTCAAGGTTGCAAAACCAAAGTTTTCTGGAGCTGTGTGCTTAAGCAGGAACAGCTGCAGTCTTCTGTTGCTTCTTTTTTAATTATCAGATCTGTTTCTTTCAGTATATCCTTGCTTGTGGTCTGGATCTGTAAAATATGAAAATATGGATTGAATAGAGATTCATGTTTACTTATTTATGGCTTTGGGCTTACAGAATAAGTGAATATACCCAGAGTATTTTCTCTGCATATCATCTTATTACCAGTATTTTTGTAATGAATGCCATCTTGAGCCTTCAAAGGAAACCATTTATCTGTTTTGTGGCATATCATATTTTACTGCATTAACAGGTCTGATATTATCGCAGGAGAGTTCTCAACCAGTTGTTTGGTTTGATTAAAGATGATTGCTAGTCACGTAAGATGCTATTGATTTTCTTTTTCTTTTGGCAAAAGCAAGGTATGTCAGCTTATATAGCTCATTTGTCCTCAATGACCTGGATGGAGATTGAATCTTCCTTCTTTCTGTGTTTTTCAATAGCATGACTCTGAAGTCTGCTGGGTTTATGTTGTCATAACTTAATCTATGTTAGAACCCTGGAAAAGAGTTGTTTTGTAAAGGAGGGGTAAGATATCTTATTAGCTGCTCCCATGAAAGAGCATGAATATCTGTCATCTAGCTGCTGCATGACATGCTACGTGAAAATGGTATTAAGTTACATCCTTCCAGTTTGTCTTTTTGTCTGTTTCCTTTCAAACAGCCAAGGTACTTTTTAACTTTCATTTCTGTAGATGATGTTAAGGAGACAAAGTGCACGGGGCTTCTGAAGCGCTCTTTGCAAGGAGCAGTTGGCAGTTGGTTGCTCTGATGAAGCTTTGGTTCCTAGAATTGAGTGAGCATGGATGAACATCAGCTTTCCTTGATGAAATGATGTTTTTAATCCTCAAGATTTTACAGTAAAGATTGAGGCAGCAGAATAGAGATGTATAATTCAATCTTGTAGACTTTGTCTCATTCTCAGGCTTTCAGAGACCTGAGTCATGATTTTTGGACTGTTGCTAATGACATTATAAATGCATAACCAATGAATTTGGGCTATGAAATTTCTGTCCTGCTTGTGATTTACTGAAACGTAAGTAAGTCAGCCATATTGTATCAACCCTATGCTATGAACCTTCAGAACCTGAGACAATGGAGGGAACTTTGATGATTCCCAACTGAAAATAGTAGCTGGATGAAAAGCTATGAATGTGTGGGACAAACAGGTCTTCCCTGGAGCCCCCAGGACGCAGGAGTTAGTGGTGGGAGCAATGGGGCTGTAGACAGAGGCTCTGGAGCCAGACAGGAACCAAAATAGCACCCTGGGTATGGCAGCCTAAGCTGGGAACTAATGTGTAAGTCACAGGTCAGGGGTGCTGCTTGGAGCCACAGCCACAGGCTTGCATTGTTGTCCCAAAGCTGCCTTAAATAGAATTACTGCTCCTTGTCCAGTCATGTAAGGCGACTCTGCTTGTAGTTATGGTTACCCACCTAGAAGGGCTGGCTTATCTAGTGCTGTTAATACCAATAGAGAACTTACATTTGCACCTATTAATTTTGGCAGTGGAAGATAGTGTTCTGCTAATTGAGAAATTGAATTGTTTTAGAGAGGAAGAGAAAGCTTTGTAATCCAAAGAAAATACAATAGGGTGACTTGGTGAGTTTTGGATAACTTTTGAAGAACTTGATTGAAGCTTAACAAACTCTCATCTAAATGGAAGTTGAAGTTTATTAGCAATATCTAACGTGCAGACTACTTCTGATGGTGGAAACAGGAAAATCAAGTAGCAATGTATTGCTTATTTCACTGATGTTATATCGAAATGCACATCCAATGGAGCATGTGGAATGCTAGGCATAAAAGATCAAGCTTAAGCAGATGTTCAACATGATTCTTCTCTAGACCTTAGTTTACATCTAAGTTTTATGTCAAGTTGTTTCATGTTTATTTATTTGCTTTCCTTGCATAGGAAAAAAAACGTGGACAGCAAAAAAAGGGGAATAATATGACAGTGCATTCCAGATGATTAGGCTTGTGTCATAAATAAGTCCGGTGGTATAAAGCCTATATAAGTACATTTTTATTTTTAATAATGGTGAATCTACAGTGCTACATAAATGTAAATGAAAGGCGTTGATGAAAGCATCTGGTCTCATTTTATTGCAGGTACAGTTGTTGTCAGCTCAGTACAATTTGTTGAAATGGTTTTTAAGGGCTGCTTCATAAAGTACAAGTGTGTGTGTGTGTCAAGTATAATCAATATCACAGGGAAAAAATCATGGGGACATCCGTGTAGGTTTTTAGTCTCGTAACAGTTCTTAAATTGCAAAAGATAACGGAGGTAGGAGTTTCAATTGAGTAGTACTTTTGATAATAAAGGAATAAATTGCTGCTTATCTTGTCCCAGATTAGATTAAAAGCCCTATTCTGAAATCTAGTGGAAAGAATTTATGGGAAACACTGTTTCCATACTAATATTTTTTGGGTATAAGAGAGGAAATATGCCTGGTGATATTAATTTGCTGTTAACTAATATAGTACAACATCAGTAACTGGCAGTTAATCTATCAAACTCATGCCATGACATCTTACTTGTTATTTTAATATGTTATAAGCATGAAATGTGTTTTTCAGGTATGTTTTACATTTGCGCCAGGTAATGGAAAGTACAATATATTATGTGCTTGTGCCCCAGAGGAAACTTTTAAACAAAAATAATTGAATGCAATAAATCTTCCCCTGCCTTCCTTCTGCTATGCCTTCTGCATTGTATCTTAGAGTTCATACTTATAGTAAGCCTTGTTGGTAGTGACAAGGTAACAGTGCTGATGCAAAGGACGCTGCCCTTGCCCACCACACGTTTGGTTTATATTACAAGATTTCTTTAGTTTTCTCTCTTTTTATTCCTCGTTTCTTCACTAAGTGACTCTTTTCTTTTTTTATCCCTGAGATTTAGAGTCTTATTACAGATTGCCGTTACTACTGGGAGCAAGACTACAGTTTTTCAAATAATTAGGAACATCCACAAGCTAATAAATCTGTCCTGAAACTTTCATTTGATTGCGTACATTGTATAAGTTGATATTTAATGGTGTCTCTGCATGAATGATTTATCAGGTGTTTATTTTCACAAGTTTTCATCATATACTGCGGTGAGATGATTTGATGCACAGTAGGTTTAATAACTTCAGTGCTTAGATTATTATTCCTGTTTGGTGCATGGCTTATTTACTCCCTTATCAGACACTAATCTTAAAAAGACTTCCTTGTTTTGTGAGTATGTGACTTGTTGTAGCTGATGCTTAGTAAGTGCAACAATCCCGTAAATCTCTTTTCATAGCATCTCATGTACTGCTTGGTTAATTGCTTCAGAAGTTATAGAGGTCCATAATACACCATGAAGTGAACATAAGCTTAAATGTGATAAATATTACCTTCATTAAAAAATAAAACCAAAAATTAACATTTGATCATACAGTGGCTGCTACCGTTGTTGTTTCTTTGTTGTTTGTTAAAGCAGCTTTGCTTTTAAAAGTAGTGATAAGTTGTATTAAAAGTTTCTAAGAATATGTAAAATGGAAGACTTCTAGAAAAAAGCAGTGGCATGGATTGCAGCAAGCCAGTCAAAAATGGATGTAGGCCCAGGCTTGCAGTCCTGGTTCAACCAGCTCCATTCCCCCCCAGGTGTTTGTTTAGCAGGAGGTCTTCCTGGGATGTGATGAGAGAGAAATTTCACTCCAAGCTGGCTGAACAGGTCCAGTGTCACATAGTTACAATGTCAGAACCAGTCATGCTTTGTTGTAATTTATTTCCTCTACATACTTTAAATCAAAGCTTGGGAAAAGTATTGATCTCAACACAATGTACACTTGCAGGTATATAATATTCATGTTAGAAATATTTGTGGATGTTTTTTTGCTTTCCTCTCTGCATTTATATTTAGAACTTAAGATACTGTACAAATGCAATTATACTGATTCTAATCATTGTAGAGAAAAAAAAACAACTCTAAAATTGTTTTTGAAAATACCACTACTGAGTTAAAGCTGTTTAGGAATCTCCTCCTTTGTAGAGGACTATTTAGAATGAATCTTAAGTCCTAGTTTAATATGCAAAATATTACCAGCAGTCTAAAATATAGTAGCTGAAACCAATTGCAACCAGATGGGCTTTCTTATTCTGATTGGCCATGTGTTACCATAGTAAAAATTGAAAAATCCAGTCAAAACGTAATTCTTCTAGAGGAAATGACCTTGATAGTTCCTCACTACTATATGATTTTTTTTTAGAGCCAACAGATAGAACGTATGAAGAATTGTGTATGAATTGCAAATAATTGTAACATAAAGGACAAGGTGTTTGGGTATTTCAGAGGGAAAATATGGATTTTGGAGAGAAAAAAAAAAAAAACCCTGAAGCATTGCAAAACTGCCATCTACACAGGTATAAACAGAAAAGGCAGAAATGGCACAAGTTTCAGATGAATCATGCAAAGCCATTCTCCTGGGCATTGCTTCACGGAAATGAATAATAACTGCAAGTGTCTGAACAATGTAAATCACACTTGTGCTTGGAAAGCCTCTTAAAATACAAGCATGCTTTATTTCTAATAGACTGGGAAGTTTATGGTGTTAAAATGCTCGGTTTTATGTGACTTGCTTTAAGAGTAGCTCATACTCGCCTACATTTTAAACCTTAGATTCCCACCTATGCATCTCCTCTGATTATTGATAATAAGGAGCTACAAAGTACTGTAGCAGTGTAGAAATCTGCATCAAATATTTTGCATTATTACACCCACGGATGAGACTGCCCCGTAGTTGGGGCGTGGTAGGATCTAGACATCCATCAGTACAGATGAGACTCCTCTGTCTGGATGGCAAATCCTTAGAAGCTCGTTACCTGCTATATGCTTAGACAGCATGTAGTGTGATGAGACTGCACCCTCTGGGATCTTTTGGGAGTTTGCTGCTTTGTATAAGATGGTATTCACAAGAATGCATTATATCATTTAACATGCACATATGTACGGATCAAACAGACGCACGATGTTCTCATGCTCAATATGCCACATAACTCTCCTTCTCTAAAGCTGATACTGCAGATCGTTCTCAGTTGCGTTCAGCATTTTAAACTTGTTGTAGGACAGAATCCATACCTTGGCAAATCCATTTAGCCTCGATTTTAAACACTCTTCACAGTATTTGGAAACTGATTGTGCCCTGGGGACTACCTCAATGGACTTTGTGTGGATTAATAACAGTACATGCAAAGTAAGTTGACAGTAAAACTTTCACTTGTGTTTGGCTGAGCTCATGTAAATATAATGCTGATGAAGTGAGACTAAATCCCTAGTTAAAATCTTAAACTCCTTTTGTATGTAAGTTTAGTATTATTATGCAGTGTCATTATACACGTAGAAAATAATTGAGTAGTTCTCCCAGTGGAGGTTTAGATATACTATGCAGTTTTTTTGTTTGGTTGAAATTCTATTAAGAGTTTGAACCAACGTCGACTGCAGTGCAGAAGCCATCAACAAAATCCATATTTCAGTTTATCTTCAATTACCCTATTTTCTTACATGATGTAATAATTAATTGTCTGAAAATACATGTAAATATATGCGTTTTGATTATAATTAGGTTTGTATTTTTTAGTAAACTTAAAAATCCCAGCTTTAAGCTGGTCAATTTGGATTAAATTGAACATGAAGTTTCATTTTTCCATATCGAGGTATTGTGTTTTAGAGCAGACTTTCATTTATAAATAATAAATTATCTGCTGTTAGTAAAACATTTTCAAATGATTTGCATTGCAATAGTTAATGCCAAGTTACAGGCCACAATCATTTAATCAAACTTCATTTAGTAGAATCAGCAAGCTCAATAAATGCCGTTGTTTCTGTAACTATATTTTAACAACCTATGTCTTTCCAGCTTCCTGGACTGTATTGGTCTCTGCATGAATGGTTGGTCTCTGAGGAGCACGTGTAGACCGCATTTAAAGGGATACAGGACAAAGTTCTACTGGCTTACTTTATTTCTCTTTAAAAAGAATAAAATGCCCCGAGATTTACTAGTGCGTAAACTTCAGTTGTGTTCAGAGTTTGAATGGCATGCACTGTCTGTTGCTTACGCGTTGTGATGTCTATAGGCTTACAGACTGAATGAGCAAGTGATTGGAGTGGTTTGAAATAAATAATAATAAATAATGTTATTTGCACAATGCACAGAGGCTGGAACTTGAAAGGAACCCATCCATCATAAAAATCAGTGAACGATGTGACTAGAAAGAAACTCTGCTTTGGCCCCTTATGCAGAGACAAGATCAAATGTCATTAGACCATCTTTGCCAGATACTTGTCATCTTAAAATTCTATGGTGAAAGAGATTTTGTAAGCTCCTTGGGCAGCCAGTTCGAGTGTTGCACTCCCTTTAGAACTTGAGAGGTTTCCTACAGACAGCATTAATCTTTGCAGATTAGGCTAGTTTCTTCTTGTGTGTTTAGCAGCAGAGAAAAAGAACAGTTCTCCAATGACAGGGAATCAAAAACATGTTGAAAGATTTGGGAGGAGTCTAATTTGATAACAATACACAGTTAAATTTAGTAAGAATGTTCAGAAGAGGAATATCTGAGAGCTGTTGAAAGACAAGGGGAGCCCTTTATTGTTGTTAGCCTCTCTCCTTTGTCGTAACGAGAACAAATATATTCAAAATAAGGAATTGCATACAGTACTAAATCCTGAACAACTGTGTGCTCCTGCAGGAGCTTCTGTGCCCTGATCCTGCCCATGTGTGTGCCTGCCTGAGCCAGGCAGCAGGGACTGCCCTCCAAAGCACTCCCAGTGAGCTTGGTGAATTCTGATGGCTTTGTTTGTACACAAGAAGGCTTCTAATGAGGAAAATGAGGAGTTCAACAATGCATGAGGAGTGTTTGAAGTACATGAGACTGTGATACTTTTCATGCATTGCTGAATTAAGTTGTGAGACTTCTTAACACAGGTTGTTACACGTGTCGTTTGTGTAAATGGATTCTGTTAGGAATGCTCATGGCAGAAAGCTCAACAAGAGCTGATTTAATTATTTCAAGAACTGAAAGCAAGGTGTCAATAAAGGAGAACCTGCAGCACCTCTTGAAATCTGTGATCTGGAATATGTGTTGGATCATTGTAGTTGTCCCAGTGTTCCTTTTCCCATTTGCTTCTGGCAACTCTCAGAAGCGTGGTGCAATGGATTCAGATGGGTGCCTAGCTTGGTCCGGAGCTGGGACTTTGTGCATACCTGAACTTTCATATTGCTTGTCATCTTAAGGCACTTCCCATGGGCTGACATCTATACATAAACTCATAAAGGTCCACCCACACTTTCTAAAATGCACTTAATATGGATGGGTTTTCAGAACTTGGCTGCTTGCAATGAATTTCTCCAGCCAGTTTCTAATCTCTCCGATCCAATTCAAATGTAAAAGCTCTATATAGGAGAAAGAAAACAAAACCATCAGAGTTGGGCAATAAGGAAATAAATATACTGCAGATTGTAAAATTTTGTTAGCATTCCTGTGTTGTCTGCAATTTTTTTAATACTTTTATTCTACCAGATATTCCAATTAAATTAACTACTTCTTTTTTGCGTGGTAGTCAGCATAATGTGTGTATTAATTTGTCTCTTGTGTTTGGAAAAAGAATGCAGTTAATATACTAACTGTACTGTAAAGCTTGTCTATAAAATATTAATCTCTGGAATGGTTCTTATTGTAGGGACACTGCCTTGATGTTCATCGAAATACAACAAATATATATTCAGCATATATTGTTTTTAAGGATTTCTTTAAATCAACGGAGTCTTAGTTGGTAGCTTTAGTAAGAGAAATAAGTCAAAATGGAGAAACTGCTGTAGAACCAGACTGTGGGGATGCAAGTATGTAGAGTCTTTCTATTACTTAGGGTAGGCTTCTTGCTCTAATTACTTTCAGGCTGAGCACTCATGGTATATCGCAGCAATGAAAGTAATCGTATGGGATGAGGTTAAGGGCAGGGGGAACAGCCTGGCTCTGCGATTTCAGCCTCTAGCATCTCTTCTGCACACATTCAGTGCAATCATTAGACATATTTCATCATCTATATTCCCCTGTACTTATCCTGGGGTCACTGTAATATTTCATAGTTTTAATGCTTCCAGATATATTAAAGGGCTGCCAATAGATTCTTTTAATCTGCGTGTATGCAACGTGAGATATTGATTCCCATATTTGAAAGATCCTAATATCCTCTTTGTGCGTTTGATTCCTTCAGTGTTGTAAAAAGGCAGAAATTGGTAACTGTTGGTAACGAGGTCTCTGGCCCTTGGAGCTGTGCGTCATGCATCGAGGGAGGATTAGGAGAGGCAGGAGTTCACAGACCAGGAAAGAGTGCTGTACAAAACCACAGGTATCATTATGGATGGTGCACACAATGGGTGTTTAAGCACGTCTGTTGTGACAGCGGGGATTGGGAAATCATCTGTGCCACCCTGGGAGAGTGCAGTTAACTTGTAAAAAGAATCCTTGGGTTCAAAGCAGAGGAAAGCTGTGATCAAATGCCTCCTGAACTACAGGTGCTTACATTCATCACTTTATTTGATGAGGATCACAATGGAAGAATGATCTGCTAGAGTGAAAAAACATTTTGTGTAGAGAAGAAAAACTTGCTGCTACTGGATAGTCAGTTAATTCTTATGCAAACCAAAGCTATGCATCTCTCTTTCATAAACTGAGTCACTGCTGAATTGTGCTAAAGCCAATAAAAGAATAAAGGAATTATATATTCAGAAGCAAAACTTGTCCAGGCACATAGCACTTAGATTTAAAAATGATGAGGTAATTACTTCATTAAATGACCATCCAGGAAATGCAAACAGCTGATACAGGCAAGGCAGTGTAGATGGGGCAGAGCAAGGCTACGTGGATGTGGCCCTTTTCCTAGCTCTTTTTCTCCCAATTTTTGGGTTTTTTTTTTTTTCCTCCCATCAAAAAGGGTTCAAATCCTTGTTGTACTGCTGGATAACTCATTTGGTTGTGTGGTTGGATGTGTCCCCTGGGAGACGTGGAAAATCTGACAGTTATCCGCCTTGTTGTGAATGGTCCAAACAGGGCTGCATACAGTGTGAGTGCACTTTGCACATCTAGACTGAGACTGAATGTTGCACGTTCGGCTTATCTGGAAGAGCTGGCACTAGCAGCTAGCTGGAGCAGCTCACTTATTAGAAGAGATTCTGTGAGAAGAAATAGGAAGGACTTACATAAAAAAAGAGTTTTACAGACAATCAGCAGTCTTGATTGGGTTTCTTGTATGTTTGTTTTGAATCAGAATATCAGTGTGAAAGAATGCTCAGATATGACCCATCCATGTGCAGGCAGGGTAAAGAACATGAATCTCACTTATGTGGAGAGTAAAGCCTTTTTGCTCTGGCAGTGCGCTTGGGTAAATTTGCAGCGTCCTCAGCCACAAGAAAAAAGAGTCAAGGCGCTTTTTATCACTTTTTGGGTGCACAGAATTGCATTACAAGATGGTATTATGCCCAGCTGTGATTACTACCAGACATGCATTTTTATGCGATCAAGAATTTGCAATAAAAACAGCACGAGTTCATGTGAGTTTTTGTGGCACTCGTCCAACACGGTTTCCCGGCGAGCACCATGCCAGGTATTTAAAGCAAGAAGGATATCTGCCTGATAAGTTATTTTTCTCTCTGGAATCCAGCACTCAGATCCTTCTGTCAGCCTGATTGTTCTCCAATTGCATTCCAAATTTAACTAACGATCTTGCAATGCTTCAGACAGAAAGTGGAAGTGAGCGCCTGAAGTGCCAAAAGAAACCCTGAAAGAAGTCTCAATGCAGCCCTGCAGTAACTCACGGCTGATGACATTACCAGAGGTGATGAGTTTCACACACGCACACGTTTAGAGGAGATGTATTATTTCATACAATGGAGAGCTGCAAAATCAATAGGAACATGTGACAGTGCCAGGAGTGGGCACGGCATCCTCGTTGAATTTAATAAGCAAACACTGCCTGATGTTTTTCTTGTTAAACTTTAGTGTTCTCAAACCTTTTTCAGCATTAATGTGCATTAACTCAGCTGCTGAGAACTCTAAATGAATCTATTGTAGTCCGCGTGCTTGGGAACACGGAACGGGGGTCTCATTTCATTTCTGTCAGAGCTTTGCTACAATACTGCTATCAGATGACTTATGATCATTGTAAACAGATGCCATATGGGTTCGTACTGATTGACATGCAAATCTTTGACAGCAGAAATCCAGGCCATGTCAATCACTGCCTGTCAGCATGACAGTCACTCTTCTTCTTGCTGTGATTGAATTATAATGCCATTAGGAGCTCACCGTGTTTTATGTGGTAGATAGTGATTGACAAGAGAGCTGAGGAGCAGTGCTGAGCTCAGGGCTGTGACACTGGGGAGAAGGGAGGCAGTGGGGCTGTGGTGGCAGCCGTGTTTCTGGTGTGCCCAGCAGGACGGGTTGCTTGGACAAAGAGATGTGAAGCACTCCCTGCTCATTCTCCAGGTCCCTCGTAGATGCTCATTTTCCATGCACTGATACCACCTGTTGCACTGTTGGATGTCTGGGCACATTTTATATACTCATTTTCAAACGTGATGCTATTGCAACATGTTTTTTCAGTCATGTTGGTGAATTATTTCTGGGTTCTTCAACACTCCTCTGATTTAATGTTGCTATTCCTTTATAGCTTCTTAAAATGTCACTTGAAAGGTTATGCAGAATGCTTCCCACTTAATGTTTTGGTGCTCCTACCTTGGGTCTGCGCTCTGTTAGAGTGTATCTGTATGTCTTTTTAAAAATATATAAACGTGTGCACGTGTACCCAAAACATGATCATACATATATGGATGTGTTTATATATATATATCTGTATATATATATGACTTTCATCATATCAGAACTGAGGCCATTCAGGACTGACCATTCAAAGCTCTAGATCTGTTACACAAAGTTTTCAGTCTACAGTTTTCAGAGCTGTTCTTGGCCATCAGCTTGTTGTTTTTATGCTGGAGTCCTGCATGAAGACTTGTAATAGTTTTCAGTGACCACTGAGTGTCAGTAGAGCAGGATGTCCATCAATCATAATTTTTCCTTTTGGATCTTGGAGTATTTGAGCTTCCCCAAGATGTCCAAGGTATTGTTAATGGATGCAGAGTATTGAGACTGAAGAATTTGTGATCCCCCAGTCGGCGCAGAGCAGCGTGCATTCAGGTGCCTGCAGTCTGCTGTCAGCAAACCAGAGCTTGAAAATGCACCGCTTGTAATACTGCACCTTTCCTTTAGCAGAGTGATAATAAAGCTTCTCAAGGAGTCCGGCAGGGAGAAATCATTCCAAGAGCTGAGTGTGAGCTGAGTTCAGGCAGCAGCTCGCTGGGCTGCAGGTGGCAGCAGCGCTCCAGTTTTGCTCCCCCCAGTCCAAGGCTGCTGGGGGCTTCGGACACCCCTGTGGATGATGCTGTTGGAAGGTTTGGTTTGGTTGGTTATGGGCCACGTGAGTTACTTCTTGCTATTTTGCAAAGCATTTATTTTTTTTCCTTTTAACTGTAGAAATACTTATATAATAACTGCAGCTTTTTTTCACGTGTCTTGTGGATAGATGGACAGTGCTGTGATGTCAGTGTAGCTGCAAATCAAACCTTTTCGTGGCCATCTGGAGGGAAAGATGTCTGTAATATCTGTGTTCATCCTGATGCAAAGTTAGAAATGCAGGCATTCGGGTAATGGAGCTGATAGTTAGGGAATGAATTGTTTACTCTCTCCCTGTATTTTTTCCTATTCTTCATTCTCAGCAAAGGCAAGTTCAAAGCAAACCAATGTATTCTTTAGAACCAGCGAGCAGTTCAGTGCCCTCATGGAGCATTTCAGATGTTCGTTTTGATCTGCCTTAGTCATACACCACATTGTACTGTTATTGTCCTCGCTGCGTTGGACATAAATAGCTGGATTTTATAAAGCTTTAGGTCTTAAAGGGCTTTTTCATGCATGATCAAGGCTTCATATAGAATTTAGTTACAATATTAATGTGCAGAAGTAACAACACACAGCACAACAGTCTTCCAAAGGTAGGTCACACCCTCAGCCACAAAAGTGATCATATTCTCTGAGATGCTTTCATTTGCTCACCGTTACACCAAACTTTTCACAGGTTTTATGAATACCAAGCCTAATAGCAAAGGCTTTGCATAGCACGCTGGAACAACAGAGAAAAGCACAGAACAAGTCAACTGTCAGGTGCAGATCATTGAAAAGGCACTCATGAAATAACCTTTTCAAATCACATTTTCAATGGTGTCATACCAAGAAACTCTGAAAACCAAACTCTTATTCCCCAGGTAAACATTAACTGCAGCATAACATTCCAGCAGGTGTGCTTATATTGCTGCTCGCTGAAAAGCACTCAGCACAGCACAAAGCTCAGCCCTTGGAACAGTTCATGAAAGCATTTTCTTTCCCAGATTTCTGTTGGAATATGTTTTGGGGAGGAATGTAAAATAGGTGTATTAACTCGTGGTACTAAACTTACATGTGTTAATCTTTAATTTTCATTTGAATGTGATGAACGATGAGCTCGTGGCTATTACACTTATTGGTTTGACAGAGAAATGTATTGGTTGCACAGTCACCTGTGTTCCCAAACCTTTTCAAATTTTTCTTCTGAGATTCTGATTTTCCTCCTAGCCCTTTCCTACCCTTTATTTCAGCTACAGCTGACTTGCTTACATAGCGAGGTGATTATCGTCTGCCCATCAAACCTGTAATAAAATGCCCATTTAATCTACAGAACTCTCTTTTTAAGAGAGAAGAATATTTTTGCAAGGAAATAGTTCTCTTTGACACTCTAATTAGGAATGGTTCTTAGGACCAAAACCAAATTAACAGAGATGTAGTTTGTGTAATCCCGCAGCTCTTTCATTTAAATGTTTATATTTGAAGGAGTGAGAGAGGACATGGCTCTGAAATGACAGTTTTGATATTGGGATACTGTTAGAATCTGTACAGTTCTCTAATCCCGTGCTGCTGCTTTCATCTAGTATTTGTTGTACAGCAGTATCATAGGAATTTTGGCCCATGAGGTTGAAATGAAGCCCAGCTCTGTGCTGTCACAAGCTGTGACCTGTGCCTTTGGTCACAGTCAGGTGCTGGTTGTTTTGGATTTGCTGACACCAGCAATTTGGTGTCAGCCTTCTCCAGCCCTGAGGGAGAGGTGTGGAGCTGGTACTGGGGTGTGATATGCTCCACCTATGGAGAAGGCAAGCAGCATCCTTCAGAAGCTTGGTGCAAATAAACCTGTATTTTAATTTGATTACACAGGCTCCATTCCCCTTCTCACCTCATCATTTGCAAGCTCTGAAGTTATTGCCTGTTAAATATTTACTTTTAAGTTCTAAGCAAAATATAGTGTTGCCTTCGTAAACGTCTTACGGCTTCTGTAATGTCACTACTGTTCTCTTTTGTTGCTTTGGAGATCAAGTATTTCAAAAAGGATGGGTGTTTATCTTCACCACAGCAAAAATTACCTCAATTTTCTATTAATATTTGTATTAAATTACTGAGATCGTGCTACTTTTTTTTTTTTCCCACACAATAATTACTTATATTTTATTTGCCTTTATGATATTTTCTATACCTTTTCCAAAAAGCATTTCAGGTATCATATACAAACTATAAACATAACCTTTCAGACAACAGTTTTCAGTAAAAATCTCACAATTTTTTTCCCAATAGAAGCTTGGGCAAGCCTATAAACCTTTTATAACTTAATGAATGTTTCACCAGATGCTGGTTCCTTAGGTAAGCAAATCCATAGTTAGCGAGACGCAATCTTCTCTCGTGATTTAAGTTTGTTGAAATCAGATTGAAGCTTTCCAGACTTGAGAGCGGTCACATTTTTCATAGCTTAACTGTAAATCATCTTTCACTTAGAAGATTTAGAGACAGACTGAGGAGCTAAATCTTTTAGTTTGCCTTCCTAACTAATAGAAGCCATTAGATGAGCCTCATTATGGTATTTCCTAAAGGATTAGATAAAACAGTTTGGTAATGTTCAAAGCAGGACAAATACCATTACAAGTATAACAGCTTTACCCTTGTAATGATCTACATGTAGAATTAGGTGTGATTACAAGACACTTGGAAATTGCTCGAATCGACAGAACTGATAATCAAAAGCTTTAGCTGTGAAATTAACAGTAACAAATAACGCTGCCAATAATAAATAAATTTCAAAAAATTGAATTAAATTACTTTTAATTCTGATACCGTCGAACAACCAAAAAGTGCCATTCTGAGTGTCAGTGCTGGACCTTGCAAGGCTGCACTCACATCGTTGGAGAAGGCTGAGCAAAATGGCCTTTACTTAGGAAATTTGTTTTATGACCACTGCTGGCTTCGATAATTGCTATATGGGAGATACGGGTGAAGACTGAGACCTCTCAGTACAAAACAGGGATTCAGCTGCTGTTAAGATGAAATACTAACGATGTTAACAAGATATTGGCATATTCTGAATGTGTTCCTCTAAATTTTTTTTCTGTATTTCTGCTGAGATCTTTTCCTCCATTGTTTCTGAAGCTCTGGTATCAATGCAGTGTTACTTAGGCATCGTTATTGCTTCTTTAGGCTTGAGGTTTTGTTTTTATTTTTATTTCTCATTTAAATGGCAGAGTAGCTTTTTATTTGGACATATTTTGATTGTCTGCTCTTAATAACTGATTTGTATTTGTAGCAGCATTAAATCAATTTAATTCAAGCTGTTAGTTAAAGAAATGCAGATTAAATAGAACAGTGTTTAACGTAACAAAAGTTTGTGACACAGATGTAGATGTTACATTAACCCTAAGGCAGAACCAGAGATAATTCTCTTTTTCCCTTCTCAGATTTTCCCTTTGGAAGCGAAGAGAAATCAAAATGACTCATGAAAACTATTTGTTCTTTTCTTTCTCATATAAAACAATAAGCCTGAAATGAAGGTGTAACGGGACAGCGTTCACTGGCCTTCTTTAAAAATAATGCTTTATAAAGTTAAACCCATAAGTGAGAAATATTCCACTGCGTCACATTACATTTGAATTGCTTTACCCGTTTCTTGTAGTGACACAAAGACAAAGCAGTGCCTCAATAGCTCTGGTGTTATCTCTACACACCAAAGTGGCATTTGTGCTTTAGCCCTGACGGTCTGATACCTGCTCTGGAAGGATGTTATATTTCTACGTGTTAGGTAACAAACCAAACTAACAAGACAGGTCTTGCTATCTAGTAAATTTCTGCCTGGATACACAGTTTAAAATAAGAGTGCTGCTTTATGTGTACTGCGCAGTGAAATTTGGCTGCAATAAGCTCCAAACTCAGTGCTCTAAGTAAAGAAAGGCTCTTCAACAAGATGTTGTGTTCCTGTTACAAGTACTGGAAAATAGCAACCCAAAGATAATTCTCAGTGCATGCATATGGATTTCCCTTCTGTGAAATGGTAGTGTAATTTATTTAAAGCTGCTTTTGTTTTATTTTTGATAGTATAGAGAAGCTCTTGGTATTATGAGCTTTGTCTGATTAAGTGCGCAAAATGACAAACAAGGTTGTCCTGTGCTCATCTTCTTCCTTCTTTAGGCAGATAATCACCTTTAGAAGCCTGGATCCTATTCAGCTACTCTGTCAGTCAGCAATACCAAGACCCCAGTAAGCCGCATTTATCAAACTAAACACTTGATCTGTATCGGCACATCAGCTGGTGGCGAAGTCTAAGACACAAGATGAAAGTTGCAATTAGGATTTAGGTGGGCATTTTATTATCTGAGATTTGGAATAGGTTTTCTTAGCTAATCCAAACATCTTTCCACTCAGATATGTTGACAGAGCCCTTCTGTACATGTACTTACTTCAGCTTAAGTGGGAACTGCGATGGATGTTGCCAAGATTTAGTACCTCTAAAAGGAGAATACTTGTTGAGGGCAGGACATGGCAGCCGGAGCCGGCGCGGTGCCTGCGCTCTGGGCTGGGCTTCCTCCATCTGATGGTCGGAAGGCAGACAGTGCTTCTGGGGCACCATCCACTGCCTGGCTTTTACAGAAAAATAAAAAAATCTATTCCTTAATATACGCTAATTAGCAGCTTGATATTGCAATATATCTCAGCAGCTTTTATATGCACGTAGCACGTGGAAGTCAGTGGATTCTGCTAGAGCTCTGCACATGCAATGCTCAGATGTACAAAACCTGAGAGGCAGAATGAAATGCTTGCCTTTCTCGTGCTCCTCAAAAGCGCCTCCGTAGTGTCAATGCATTCTTTTCCTCACTTGCATTTGTAACCCTAACTTCAGTATTCCTCCCTTGTACATAAGAGGAGTTTGTGGCTGGTTGCATCTATGGATTGAAGTGGCTGGGTTACAGTCAGTGCTCTTGTGCCGTTCTGTCACCCGTCCACACTGCAGACAACGTCGCTCTTGTTCAAGCTTTTGAGTGTTAGATGTTTTGATTTGCTATTTCTTGAAGATGGAGAATATTCCTCTATAGAAGGAACTCTGTAAAGATTTCACCTTCAGTTTGCTTTCTCAGTGCAGGCCACATCAGATTGTATCTTCCCCAGTGTTATTTGTGAGATTCCTCTTATTCTACTCTATCTGAAAAGGTGAAAGGAAAATATTTCATTTTCATTGTCTGTGTACATTTTTAGGCATACGGATTGGAAATTGTTTGTTATAGCCTCTGACTTTATAAGTGGTGGTTAAGCGAGGGATCCTCTCACAAGTGCTGAGGTTATCACACTAAGTAGAAAAGATTGCTCAGATTTCATTGTGATGGTGACATGCACGGCTAGAGTGATACTGAAGAGGTGAAATCCTTCCCTTTTACTACGGAGTACAGATGGTGATCTGAACGTAGTCGTACAGTGCACAGTCTGAACAGCAGAGGTCCTCAAGACCCAGCTCTTCATGCTCAAGTGGAAATTTTACAGTAATTACATTCCTTATTATATAGAAAAAAATTAACTTGAGGATTTTGTCACAAAATTAAACAAAATGATCATCTTGTTTTCCGTAAATATTTTTAAATCTTTGTGAAATAGTAACTTATATCTTTTGTAGTGATGCAGTAACATTTTGGGAAAGCATTCGACTCCTTCATCAAGCATTTAGAAGAAACATACAGCAGTATTTTAACAGAGTAGTTCCTTGTCTACTTTGTCATTAAAGGGCACTACTGCTCTCTAAAAGCATTGTATTTTAAAAAATTATCATTAGAAAGCATGCAAATATCCAAATCATTATCCTAATATCTAACTCTTCTATCCAGAAATGATCAGTTCATGTTCAGTTAACATTGCAGCTTATTTATACTTCACTGTAGAGTTACTAGTGCAATTTTTTGTGCATGTGTACAGCAAGTAGAGTCTGCATGGCCTGTTGAATTTACGAGCTTGGACAAAATTTAAATATTTATCTACTTGTATAGGTAACTTTATTACCAGAGTCTTACTCATACCAAAGAGAAGAGCATGGACAAGAAATTATAAATATTGAGGGAACATTTTCTTCTACTACTCAACTGGCTGAGCACCTCAACCAGCTCTGTCTGGCCTGCAATCCCTTTCAACTTTGTTGCTGTTAACTTGCCTGTAACCTGGGCAACTAAGCTCTGAGTAGAAAACTTAGTAGGAAGAATATAAGTTAACGTAACTGCAGTTTACTTTAGAAAATTTTCCACGATTAAACACACTTCTAATGGAAGGAAATGCTGAGATTTTGGCTTAGTCGTTAAATATGCAGGAGAATAGAATTTGTCCCATAGTAGCTGCTAGCTTTGCGTCTCCAGACAGAATTATTTCTGAATTGACTACTGTTTACCTGAGCTACTAGTATCAACTTAGTTGGTGATTCACAGATTTCCAGAAGGGGGAAAAAACCCCAACATTACAAGTTAGTTCACCACTGTCTTTAACGTGCCGTGTTTTCTGGACAATCTCATGATAGTGCCCTTTGGTAAAAGCTCTCTGAGTGATGGATTAAGATCTGTCTTGGATTTTACGTGGATTAAGCTTTAAATTAACATAAAAGAATAACAATGTGAATCAATTTGATCAAAGAAAAAGTGTCACTAATTATTTAAACAGGACACTTACTACAGAGCTTTAAAGGCAAAGAAGCGGATTTCCCTTGCATGTGGATCAAATCAGAAGTATCCCATAATTGACTCTTTACAAGACCTTGCTGCAGCGTAATGGACTAGATATTAAAGCCTTAAGTATTTAAAGCTAGTTTCCGTCTTTCTCTAAATGGAGGTCTACCACTAAGAGCTATTTTACAAGTCTGACACATTAGCTACATCACTCTGAAATACACTGGGCTCTGGCTGCTCTGGTCCGGAATTTCGAGAGCTTTCAATAGTTAAATGGTGTGAAACGGGTAGCATTGAACCTGTGAGAAGGAATGAGCATCCTAAAAATAAATTCCAGATGGGGATGTCTGTTGGAAAGGAGTGGAGATAGTGGATGTTACTTTTTGTAAGCATTTAATCAGTTCTGTGTTTGCCACCTATTTTTAATTTTGTTGGTGCCTCTTGTGAACTCGCTCTCTGGTAGCGAAAATTCTAGGGAACGTCAGCCATTTTTCTTTCTGGGCCCTGAAGATAGAGTCCTCTGCATTTGTTTATTTCAAAACTATTTTGATTGAGTTCTATACTGCTTCCTATGTGAAGGTGTGTTGTATTTTACCATCTAGGGAGCACATGCCCGTTTTCTTTTGGGGAACGTGCATTAAAGCTATTCTGAACAAAGTTCCTGCCACCCCTCTAGTGTAGTCCTCCTTTGCATGAGCAGTATTGCATGGCTTATACTGTCAAAATATTAGAGATGTTATTTCTAAGGCAACTAAAGATAAGACAGTTTGTCCAGCTTCATGTAAACAATCACAAAAAAGAGATCATAGGTACTCCCATTAAAAAGTTGGCAAGTTTGAGTCTATGCATTTTATTTTAAGTATTATTAAATATAAAATTTTGTGTTACATTAGGTAAGATTTCTGTTGATATAACCTTTTATTTGCTTTGATCTATATTTATATTGTTGTGCTTTGCACTGTACACAATGAACATCTTCCATTATCTTAGTTTTCCATTAATTTATGCTCCAATAGTCTCTCCAGTGGCGTGTCCCAGTCTTTATCTCAAGCTTTGGCATTTCGGACAGCCCTGTACATGTAGTTCAGTAGCAGTATAAGAAGGTCGTGTGCTATATTTCTTGATCCTTTTCTTTTTGTATGGTAATAACTCATATAAATATTCTTTACTACAGTGGTTTATATTATATATACTTAAAGGATAGTATTACTTGGAAAGCATAATAGTTCTTAATAAGAGTCAGAATTTACTTTTAGACAATTTCTGTCTTCTGATGTGAGATAGAAATCAAATCATCCTGAAATCAACTGGTGTTCAGTCTGGGAACAATGGAACCTTGAGAAGAAATTTTGTCCCATAGGTACAACTTAAAATTCTGTAAGATACAGAAAATTTGAATATCTTATCTTCAGTTTGTAACATCTGTGACTTCAAACCATACCGAATGAATTATATTTTTTACATTTCCTCAAAATAACATTGTAAATATTAAAGCCACAAATTATAAGTCGAAATGAGACTGGACATCGACTATGATTATTCTGAAAGTTGGACTATTTCATACACAAAGATCAAAGTATGCTTCTAACTGTTTCAAAGGAGAAATACTTCTTAAAAGTTACTCAAAAACTTTGGCTTATGGATTTAGCTGTTCCCTTCTGTGTAGGTGAAGAGAGAGAGCCAAGTTTGCAAGTATTTATTTTAATAATTATTCCTAGGCTTGTCATCTTCTCAGAGGAAAGGACCTCCCATATTCTGGTTAAGCCATGTGTTCGTCGTGGGAATGCTGGGCTTTCTTCATTCAGCTGCAGTCAAGGTTTGGGCAGCTCATAACAAGTAACTTAACAAAACCTCATTTTTTTGTATTTGGCAGGATGACGTTGTCTGCCCAGCAAGGGTTAGAGTAATATTTTCAGCAAACACTGGTTCTGCAAAACGATCCCAGTTTAGCGCATTCCAACTACACACATGACCAGACGTACCAGCTGACCACATCCCCTCCAGCCCTGGCAGTGCAGGGCAGAACCCATCTTCTCACAGTCTAGACAGGACTAAAGAAGCAGATTTGTCTTCGAGTGATTTTAGGATTTCTGCTATTCCATCCAGACTAACTACATACAACAGATTTACGCTGGAACAGTTCTCTGCATCAGTACAATGCCCAGATACATGGGTCTTGTGCAGTGGCATAGGGTGGCCATTCTGTAGAACCCCCAAAATTCTCACTGTAGATGGGGAGAGACAGCAGTTCTGCAAGAGCACTAACTCCCTGCTTGGGGTTGCATTCATGCTCGTGGCTTGCATCCCTCAGTTTTTCCCTGCTGACTCCAAAGCAGAGTTCCTGTGGCAAATATTTTTTTCCAATGACCGTCCAACTTTCCACATCCTGCTCCCATACCATCGTGGAAATATTCTAGCTCTTCTTCTGCTCTGGCTGGTAGAGGTCTACTGAACTGTTTAAGGTGTTTATGTCTCATTGCTGAAAGCTGTATGCCTTTCTTCAAATCTAATAGCTAATACTCTTTAAGAAAAGCTTGTTGACTTAAGTCATGTCAGAAGGAGACACTTAGACCCTCAAGGTTCCTGTGCATCACTGTACTAACAAAAGGGCCTCTTAGTTTGTATTTCTTCCAAAGAAAGTAAAACCAAGAAAACCTTTAAATTCTTTCAGTTGTGAGAGTTCTGCCTGAACTACTTTTCCCAGGTTATCTTTGTTTTATACCAAAACCAAATATTTTAATCAAATTTCCATTGATTTTCTTACCCAGAAAAGCAGAGAAGAGCTAATAAAAGGAGGAAGGCTTGTCCAAAGGAAGCACTGTGTATGATGTGGATTTGCAGAGCAGGTCTGGGAAGCAACAAGGGCCTATCTTTTTGTCCTCAATTGCAAGGCACAGTTGGCATGTACCCGCACTGAGGCTCCCTTCCCATGGCCTCTAAATAAAGGTGTTAAACTAACATAAACGTTAATTTGCATTAAATAGAAAAATAACCTGAGTAACCAGTATGAAACATATGAGACTAATCATAAAGAAAATTCTGATCTTCACAGAAAGAAAAATAAACTGTCGTGCCAAAGGCTCTTTCCCCACACATTGATATTTTCCTTCAGCTTGTGAAGTTGCATCAGAGCTGATTTTTTATTGCAAAAATGAATGTTAACATTTAACCATGTGTGTGTATATACTTGGAGCATCCAAAGAGGTTACTGAAGTAAAGAGCCCAAAATATGATAGGTACTGCTAGTTCAGAAGAGATCTGAAGGCAGGAGTTGGGACCTTGTCATGCTGCTGGATGACAGAAGTTTGCCTGAAGGTAACCTTCATTACCAGATCATTGAAAATACAGCAATGCCTTATCTATCTACCTATCTAGCTACCAAAAAAATCCGAGCCACTAAAATAATAAACTTGAAAGGTATGTAGAGTAGTTGTGTAAATATGCAGACTTGAAAAGTAGACTAGGTAGACTTAATAGATCAGCAGCAGTAGAGCTCTGTATCACATTTTAAAACAGTATCTTAACACATACCTGGTGCAAGCTTTATGGTGTATCTTTATGAATGATATTTTAATTCAGATTGAAGCCAGTGTTTCTTGTATCAGATGTAATTCCAGAGATGAACACTAGAGCACATAACCACCAAGGTATTTCTTCCTTGTCACAGATTGCAGGCATTCAGCTAACTACCAATTCGTCCAGCGTGAAAAGCACAAGTTTTGTAAGTGATGCCTTACTTTCTTCTGAATTTGCAGCCCTTTAAAAATTCTAGTTGCATAATTATTGATGTGACCAGATGTACCCATAAGATTTGTTCACCTTCTGTCTTGTTAGCAGCTTCCATCTGATTCTTGACTTCTATGCAGTTTTGTGTTTTGATCAGTAGTGTTCCAGTCCCGTCTTAAATCATTATGCAGAATTTTGTTTTTACAGGAAGTTCTGTGGAGTACCACAGAAGTTTCCAAATTTGACGAGCAAGCGGCTTGTGATTTGAAACAAAACAATGCTCTTGTTCAAAGCTTTGATTTCTAGGCCTTCCATAAACACCCTTAGAATCTACCAAACTAAGTTAATGTAAATTTATGAATAATATCCTCAAGATACAAGTAAAATTTACTTGTGTCTTTAAGCTGTTAGCTTCCTTCAAAGACTGCAGCCAGTTAGTATGCCCCAGGCTCTGCTTCCCTCCATCCAGCATACCCCTTAGAACATTAAATTAATTGTGTTAAATTTCCTAGGGGCGTTAATGGAAGAGGTTGGAAGTAAGGGTATGAATCTTGGTTCATAGGCACAAATGTTTTATTTCATCTTCAGACAGATTCTTTTAGAGTAATGTGTAATTTGTTTTTCATTTCCTCTCAATCTTTATTTAAACGAAACAGTTTTCTGCATTATTATTTGCTGCTGCAGTTAATCTATGCACTACGAGTAGGAAAACTAGGAAAACTTACTTTTCTGACACAGAGCTTGCATGCTACTTGAAAAGTTTAATCCATCATTGTTTCTTTGTCAGCTGTTTAGATTTCATTCACTTTGAGTCGCAATTTTTTCTCTCCAACTTGTGTATAAAGTATGAAATAAGTTCAATATGCACGTGAGTTTGTGGGTGTGTTTCTCAAACTCTGACAGTCAGAGGTTGACTCATTTTTTTCTTGGTTTTCCCAAAGACTATTTCTGCAAATCAATTAGTGTGGAATGGAAAATAATAATCCCCCTACCTGTATTTGGAAATCTCAGGTTTAGCATGTGTAGTACAGACAGATCAGATGCAGAGCTGCTGTGTACTGTTTGGGTAGCAATTTTAAACAGTCTCTTGTTAGATGGTATTTATTTGTGTCATGTTTCAACTGGTGGATTATCCTCGATATTACTTGAGGTGGCTCTGTTCTCCCTTTGTGCATGGGTTAGTTCATAGCTAGAATATCAACGAGCATCCCAAGATGGTTTCTGCCTGTCAGTTTCAAGTAGAAAGCGATGCCCTTGTGCTCAGCCTTCTTCCCAGCCACAGTAATTTGTCTCCAGGTGACAAGTGCCACTCCAAAGGAATGATGTCAGAGGAAACCTCCCATCCCTTGGCTGATGAAAGCCGCTCTCTGCATGGAGCCAGGTCAGTGCCATGAGCTCCAGAATGCAGCAGATGTCAGTACTTCTTGAATCCCAGCTGTTGCTTTTCACTATAATCACCCAGAAGAAGGTACTGAGAGGCTCCAGAATGAACATAGCTCAGCCCATTGGCCCCAAAATCATGTAGCTGGAACACAATGAGATAAAAGAGGAATCCCACCATCAAACTGGACTTGCTAAGGCAGAACAGCTGACAAGGGAGTACCAAAGCTGTCAAATACTTACTTGCCACAACCAGTATATTTCTGCTCTTAATATTAAAAGTGTGTCAGAATTTCCATTATAAAGCACTTATTTTGTGGGTTTATAGCTTTGCCATAAAAATATACCTTGGGTTGAGTCTTGGCATACAGCCATTTGGCAGCTTCTAACACCATATTAATTCAGAACATCCAGACAACGTTTTTAAACAGCAGTATCTGAAACATTGGTGCTTCTCTTTTCTTTTTTCCCCTTCCCAAGTACCTTGTTTTATGCAGGACTTGCAGAAATCAAAGATGGGTGAATACATTTACAACAAGAATCTGAAATGTCTGGAAGTCCTCTTCAGAAGTGAGGACTGTCTACAAAATTCTCTGGCCAGATGGTAAGGCTGCATAGAAACCTCCAAAAATGAATTGACAAGATCCCTGTCTTGTCCAACAAACTGGGTTGCCATTGCTTGGAAATTTTAGTGGAAGAATTTTGGTTAGCCTGGAGCTAGCTGCCCAGTACTTATGAAGATATAAGCTAAAATATTAATTTTAGAATGAAATCAAAGAATTTTAGGTCACCTTTGAAATCCAGAGCTTAACAGAAAGATTGTGAGCTGATGATCTCCATGAGATAGGAAATTAGGAGGAAAATATACTTGTAATTTGAAATATACCAATAAATAGAACACCTTCTTCTTTCGAGCTATGGGCTTCATAAGAAGCACATATGGTCTATTCAAATCCCAGCCCCAGTGAACGACTGGAAAGATGGACAGAAACTGGGATTCCTCGCAGCCAAATCCTGTAACTCAAGTACTCTTTATAAAATGAACGATGAAAAGGGGCGATCCTAATCTGATCCCTGGCCTTACTGTACAATTAGGAAAAGTGATAATCTTGGTTTGTAAAACAAGGAAAATTGGCAGCTGTGGAAAAATTAAAGGAAGTAGTTCAGTTAAATATTAGACTTATGAAAAAATTGGCCATAAAAGCTTTCTGGGGCTGGCCAGGAGAGAGCCTCAGAAATGTCTAGGGAAGGTTCTTCAATCAGTTCAGGAAATGTGAAGACATGAAGCTGAAAGTGCTGAGCTCCAAAGGAATGAGGATAAAGCTCATAGCTTTTCTCTAGATTTGGTCAGTTTACTTTTTGAATGTATATGAGGATCTGTGAAATGAATGGAATAAAGCACCCTTTCTCAAACTGAAGTTATTGGACTAGGCAGACTGAAAAAGGATAAATTGGTTGCAAGCAGAGACATTGACTGCTGGGAGACATGACACATCCCAAAATTGGTAAAATTGGTTTTGAAAATTAGAGCTCTACTTCAGAGCAAGAAATGTGGCTAAAATAATGGATAAGCTAAGGAAGGACTTGGATTTCATTATGCTTAGTAACAGAGTTTTAAATCTGCTGGAAACGTTGCCTTACAAATTAAATCTCCAGAAATTTTCTTTAATTATGTGGCCCAGGTGAAGCACAGTGTCTACAGATTGCACAGATTTTCCTGGTACAGCAGTTCCTTGTGGCAGAGCAAAGGAAATCTCATTTTAGAGGCCTTTGCAGAAGTGCTAGCTACTTGTGTCCTTGCAAGTCTGAGGAAGAGCTTAATCATCTCCCATGCTAATACACTGAAATGCTGACTTGATTGCAAGTTACAGTGGTCCATGCCGGACCCCCCTGCTCTGCTGGGACCACTGAGGCTGGAGTCACTGCTGCCTTTAGTGCTGCTGGTAGCAGGGATAAAGGCATGACTGTGCCACGGTCAAGGCTTTGGCATACTTTTTAGATTCCCTGAAAGTTTTTTCCAGCTAAAAATCAGTTCTCTGGATCCAATAAATACACAGCCTGCACACAGTGGTCTACCACAGATTGATGCTGAGGGAAAGCAGCCCATTACCCCGCACCTTGCTGTTCAGCGAAAGCAAAGCGGTAAGAAATGCTACTGGGCATCAAGGAAATGAATGGGGATGGGATAAGTGAGCTTTCAACAATTTTTGGACCTCACTTGAGTTCTGATTAAAGTCAAATGGTGGCCTGACCAGAGCTTGCAAAGCCAATAACAGCAACAGATGAGAGAGCAGCCTCCAGAGCAGGACCGGACCTACTGCAGTTTGAAAAGATGTGTTTTGTCTCCACACCTGTGAGCCATAGAGGATGGGGAGCAGGTATTGTGCAGCATGCCTGTTCTGCATTATCTCTAGATGATATCTCAGTATGAAGGAAAACACTCAGACAGGACCTGATGTGGTGGCAAACGGTCTGTAATGTGCTGAAAGTCATCAACCTGAAATCAAACCCAAAGGCAAGTGAATCATTGCAGGCAGAAGTAACTCATTATGAGTCCGCAGTCAGCCAGGGAATGGTTTGCACAGACAAAAAGCAAATGGAGGCAGGACAGCCCCAACCAGCTCCCCAGACAGTGGCAGCCAGGTAGAGGCTTGGGGTTTTCTTACAGATTACTGCTACTGCTATTTCAGACAGCTTATTTGTGGCTTTATTAACACTGTAAAACCACTGCATGCATTTGGTGAGAAGGAAGCCATTTCACTGGCCGGTATGGTGTGATTTAACATCTTCAGTCTTTGAAAAAAGCACGTTCCTTCTTCCACTCCTGCCTCCCACATTTCAGACACCTTCCAGGCTGGACACACATGCTGTGATGGGGGCAGCACTGACAGAGGGAATCAAAGGGCTTGAGAGGATGGTGGCTTATTACAACAAAACGTTTATGTTCTCAGGAGAGAAATTAATATTCCACTCAAAGAACATCTGATAGTGGTTAAACCTGTAGAACATTTTCACTGCTGTCTCTTTGAAAAAGGTTATACTTCTTGGATAGAACCTTGGCAGGCAACAGGGATCCAACAGACACTGCCCTGATGGACGTCTGTCTTCTCTGGGACAGACGTTGGGCTAGGGGCAAAGGTGTCCTCCCCTCTTATGGGGCAGGGTTGTGGGTATTTTAGTAGATAAGCATGGCTTTATTGTTCATGACTTCCTCCTAAAGGATGTTTGCTGAATGTTTTGGGCTTAATTTGTTAGTGTTCAGTAAGGAATTTTGACATTAAATTCTCCTTCTCTCTGGTTGTAGAGAAGCAAAGAAGATCTGTGCCTTAGTAAAACATAGATACTGACTGACACATATGTCTTTTTATGTCTAATTATCTTTAAAATATTGTGATAGTTTCTTGGGTCTCTGTGTGTGAACTAAGTAATAGACTGATTATTTCCTTATTACACACATCAAAATTTGAAAGTTTTTTTGTGCTACTGCAAACGCATTCAGTTTTAAAGTTATTGTATCTAAAGCAATACTTTCCAAAGCATGTCATGTTTTTCATACTTGGACCATCATAGAGCTGTCACGTTGTGTTTCAGTCAGTTCCTTGATGTGCAGGAACAGAGCGTGATAGCAGAGATCTGGAAGGGGAGGCAAATAAGGTCATGGTTTTGAGAGCATTTCTTTTAAAAATAACTATCTGAAGTGTTGGACATCATAGGGAGCTGAGAAGCGAGAGGACAAAAGCAAAAAAAGTACTTCTGAATAATCTTATTTTAATGTGGTTGTTTCATTGCAAAGCTATTTAAAGCCTTCTTCACACAGCAGGAGGAATCGCATACTGGAAAATCTGTTCCGTAAAGATTTTCATCACTTTGTTAAACCTCAGCTGAATGAGCTTGAATCTAAATCAGTAGCACTGCAAAGTTACTATGGGCTGTCCAACAACACTGACCAGTACCAGCAGAGGAAACATTTAATGACACGTGAAGCAGTTTTGTTCCACGTGCAAGCAGTTGATATACGCTTTGCATACAGGGTAAGTGCCAGGTCCCTGTTAAAACCAAGAATGGGAAGGACAAGAAAACTGATGGGACATGGGAAGGCTTCCTGCAAAAGCAAAGCTCTGCCATTATACAGTAGGCTCAACTGTTATTTGTACCGGTGTGGGGTGTCTGGTCTGGCTGTGCTTGGACGTGCTTGGATTCTGCTTCCACAAAGCAATCAGTGCTTTAAAAATTGACCCGGTGGGGGCTGCAGGGTTTCAGACTTGTGTGCCTCTACCTCCATTCTCATTTCAGGTTTATTGTGCCTGCTTAGCTCTTCAGTGTAATGGCGCTCTTGATGGGCTCAATGCTGGGCAGTGTGGTATGTGCCATGCTGGATGTCAGGTATGGGTGATTTCTTCTGGATCCCTGTAAACTCCGCTCATCTTTGCAGAGCAGGGACTTAAACAGCCAGTGCTCCATTCCAGCAAAGTGCTGAGCTCCCTCGCAGCAAACCACCTTGCAGAATGAGGCCGAAGACCATGATTGAGGAAGAGGTGTGAGGAGAGCTTTATTAGTATGGCACATATTTAAACCATAGGAAAGCCCACAAATGTTACTCATTTTAAGTGTATTTCACACTTTTTGACTATTTGAAATAACCACATTTGTAAAAACTTCTTTTAATGAATAGAGCTCTTTATGTACAAAGGCAAACCTTTTTTTCCCCTTAGGTACAGTACTCTTAAAATACTATTTCTTTTGTAGGTCTGGCTGCTCCCATCGTCTGTTCGTTATTGCTTACTGCTACAGAACCCTCAAAAACGGAAAACAGGCAATTCAGATTATACTTTATCTTAAAAGATTTTGCTGATCTCTACCACAGATTCATCAGGACTAATGAGACAGATAAGTAAAGGATTTTGTTATTACATGCTAACTCCATAAAGATACTCTGGGGTAAGCGGAGAGGTGGTACAATCTTTGTTGTGAGTGGTGGGAAAGAGCTACCTGGTTACAAATTCTGGCCCCACTGAAGTCAGCAGGAGCTCTGCCATTTGCCTTCAACAAAGCAAAAGGTTTCACCATGTGTTTAACAGGAATATTTTGCTGGAACTGTTGTCAGCATGCTAGTAAATATACCATTTTAAAATTCACCTTCTTTTTCACATTTGAATGTTTGTTCACTTCGCATATGCTTAATGGTAATTTGATACAAAAAATTCTCTTCAATTTCATTTTATTTCAGGTAGGTTTTGAATTGGTTCATTTTTTACTTCTTGTGCTTTTAGAGACCCCACGTGGCAATGTCTGGGCTAAAAACACAGTAGGGGAATGTTCACATATTTTGTATTGCTGGGATTTAAACTGAATTAAAGAAAAACAGAAATGTAAACATTTGCATTTGTTTATGTAATTTTAAAAAAATCACATAAAGCTGGGCCCGAGCTAGTCGAGAATATCTCTGTAATGAACACAACCCTTTACCTTTTTGCAAGCACATGGTAACTGGAGAGGTGCACATATCATATCTACCATATCAATAACATTTTAGAGTATGTAAAAAAAAACCCACTCTATTTGTCTTAGGAAATATCGAAAACTTTTATAGGGAATTTGGAAAATATTTTTTGGCCAGCATGAAAGGTGAAATCTTGCAGCACAAAGTACAGACATGGGCACAGAGACTGAACAGACGGGCTGCTGTAAAACAACCATTTAATAAGGCATTAAAATGCCATCGACTTGGACACATAAAAAAAAAAAAGCTATGAAAACAAATGCCTTTCAAATAATTAGGATCTTATGCTTGAGACCAGTGTTGATCTCTATGCAGAGATTTTCCTGCTGAAATCAGACCAGCCTAAGTCTGATCGTCTAAGGAAGGAATTAGCAGCGTATAAATCGGCTGCTGCTCGAGATTTTGCTGTTTCTGCCATACATAACCATTCATTTAAATGGCCACTTCAGACTTTCTATCTCCTTCTTTCTGTTTCCTAGAGTAGTTTGAAACACATTTGACTTAGTACGCCAGAATAATTTTTTAATTGAATCTTGAATTTTTATCATGAGTATGTGAAAGGATTGAATTACCAGCTCCTGCCCACACTGCATAAGTGAATCTGAGCCAAATGCAGCCAGAAATAGCAACAGAACCCAGTTCTGTTCTCCAAAACATAGTGTGACTTTGCTTTCACTTGAAGTAAGGAACTTGGTGTTTATAATGCATCAAAATGATATAAATCTATCCTTCAACTAAAGAACAATTTTATCACCTGTAATGTACGCAGACACAAAAACAAGAAGTAGAGTTGACCATTCATGTCTGTGTATTTACTCCCAGATCACTGCTGTCATGGTAGTCCTGGTCTGGATACCTCACAAAAGACGCTCCAGTTACAAAGAGCGTGTTTAAACAACGGCATCTGTGATAACTCAGTTAACATTGTTTAAAAAAAAAAAAAAAAAGTGATGTTGTCCGAGAGATGAGCATCAAATCCTCAACTTTAAGCTGGAATTTAATAAATTTCACAAAAGAAATGTTTAATGAATCTTGCTTTTCACATACAGTAAAGTTACTGTTTTGATCTCCATTTTACTGTGCATTAACATCGATAATCTTGGATAAATGAATGTACAGTCCTTCTGTATTTTGTCTTGTTTCCTGTTCTGTCATTAGCCCAAGGCACATATTTTTAAACTTCTAATTTTTCTTTCAGATCTGTAATTTCAAGTACTCTTAGATTTTTTTGTTTTTAACACAGAATTTGACACAGATGAGAACCCTGTGTGTAACTCCCATAGCCAGGCAGAATAGATCTTTCTCTTGATATTATGATTTCTTCTATTAATCGGTTTTATATGACTTTCTGCTAGCCTAGCTTTTAAAGGTGTGAAAACTTGCACTGCAAAGGTATTTTATAGATTGCAACCATAATTTCTGAATAAAATTCTAAATAACTGGTCTGGTTATAAAGCTTTGGGTGCAATTTTTAGGTTCCTGGGAACTGCTGTTAAACCTCTGTTTCCATTTGGCTAGAAGTACATCCCAATTAGTGACCCTTCTATCTAGCAGTAGCTGTATGTGAGTGATTTTTATTTTTTTTTTAAGTCAGTCGTAAATGATTAGTCCAAAAGAGTAGCATAAAACTTCGAGCTAGTCCCCTGCAGGAGTCGGCTGGAGGAAATTAAAGGATCAACAACACAAGGGAAGCACTGAGGTAGGATTGTTCCAGGCTGCAGCCACAGGCTTTCACATGCACTCAGGAAATTGACTTCATCAAAAGCTGAGGATGCAGGCGTGAGGATGAGGAGGATAATACAGGTGATGATTCTAAATCATGGCTCAATATCAGAGCATTTTCCAAGGGAGAGGTTCTGTCCCCGCCCTGAAGAAAGCAGGTTTTCTATATAAAAATAGTCTTCTCCTTATGAATTAATAAAAGTTGGGCACAAATCTGAGCTATAAATCTAATATAACTTAATAAATAATGAAGACTCAGTTTCCCCAAAACAATATCAGTTGGATGTGGGGTTTTTTTGCACAAGAAAAACATGACTCCTTATAAGCTCCACTGCTCAGTTCAGAGCGTTATTGCCCTGTGCACGTTTGTGTGTTTGTGAGAGCTGTAAAACAAAGGACTCCAGAGTGCTTGAGACTTACAGGCAGGCAAGGAGTTTTCTTTAATGCTTCTAAGTAAATTCTTGCTGCAGAAATCTGGATATTCTGAGTCCGTGATGAAGCTGAAACCTTTCTAGTGTAGTTGGAAAGAGTTGCAAGAGGGGAAATGCATAAATCTACATCTGGAGCCAAGTATGCTGGGAAGGCGTAAAGAGATGGGGAAGCAGGAGTGCCAGAACAGGGCTGAGAGCATGAAATTCTGCAGGGAAAAGTGGGAGAAAGAAAGAGGAATGTCCCAGGAATGAAGCTCTTATAATGTTCAAATCTTTCCTCGGAAGTAAAACTGTGGAAGGCTATAATCCAAATAAGGAAATTAGAACAAAAATTAACAATATTCAGCTATTCAGATGTCAAAAGAAACAGCAGAGTTATTGGTGTTAGAGGTTATTGCCAGGAGGGAAAAACTCAGCATGCTTTGGGTAATTAAGCTTCATTGGAGAGCGTGGATCCCTTCTCCAGGTAAGAAATGCTTTTATAACACGGCATCTTTTGCTATTGTAATTAAACACCACGGACTATTCTGCATATGAAGTCTTAAACGCTTTAGTCCTTTATCATGGGATTTTACTGGCCAGGCATGTGTGTTCTTATGGCAAAAAGCATTGGCTGCTATAAAAAAAGAAACCCAAACATTTCTTTTTATGACTTGACTTGCTGTATTTTTATATATATTGAGCCAAATCCATCCCTTGTGGAGCTCAGTTGAAGCCAATAAGGATAGATTTGGCCCATGTCTATATGAGAAAGGTGGTGACAATTAAAATATATTGTTTAATAATGAGAGCTATGGTAGTGAAGTGTCTTTGTGTCTATGAAATTATACACCACGACACCACACTGCCAGTAGAGAGTGGGACTAGCAAAACACATAAGAGCAGTTTCTGATGGAAAGGCAAAAGCACTCTAACTTTTATTATTATGATTAAATATCACAAAGGCAAGACTAATTTAGGTAACATCTCCAGAAGTCTCATTTATAGTGTAGTATTTTGCCACAGTGTATTTTAAAATATTTCTTGAATGTCATTATAGGTAGCTATCAAGCGTAGTATGACTGGCTGCCATTAGCAGTAAGTAAAAGGACGGTTCTTATTTCATTTATATTTTAGTGATTTTCAGTAATACTGCAAAAAGGAATGCATCCTATTAAATGAAATGTGCGGACAGCCATTATTATCACTTTATATTGGTAGTTCCCAGCGGTTCCTCTGTGTGAGGCATTGCACCAACACATGAAAGCCATTGCTGATACCCTGAAGATCTTCAGATCTTGATTATTTAGGCAGTGAGAAATACAAAGCTTATTGCACAGACAACCAGGTCGTCTCTACAAAACGAGAACAAATGAGTTTTGTTTGGCTCCTTGACATGGTGGGTTGCAGGAAGCAAATCTTCTCTTGTATCCCTGCTGGTAAGTTATAACAACTTTTATATGCCAAAGCCTTACTGAACTGCCTACTGACTTGTATCCCTTTACTGAAGATATTTGGGTAATGGATACTCACAGCCAGTAATCACAGACTTAAACCCAAGCTCTTCAAGGGGGTTGCCAGAAAGCCAGGCTCAGCCATGCTGCTCTGTAAAGAAGCTGAGCGCTTAGAGAACACTGGCCAGTAGCAATGGAGCCCAGGAGCAATGGCCGAAGGCAATCCATTGCCCTGCTGAGCTAATGGGCTCCAGCTGAAAAGGTACCTCTTATATGAGAATAATAACTTGGGAAGTCTCTGATCCTCAAAAACAGAGGAAAAGAAAATGCGCAACAGAAATTCTTTTTACTGTAATTATTACTCATTCTGAATCTCTATTATAGAAATCTGGCCTTTGGCGTTGGATTAAGATAATATTTTATTAGAAGAAAGCATGATTCATCAGATTGATGCACTGCAGTATCTGTGGAAAGGAAAACTGGGAAAGACACAAAAGAAGCTGGGCTATGGAAAACCACTGCCAAACAGAGAATCTCAGTTTGCACTAAGAAACAACAAAAAAGAAAATATTTCCAAAGAAACATCTTAGCATAGCATTAGAGCCAAGTGAAGAATTATTACTACATTAGGCTTTCGGAATGGGGCATGCAGTGTATGTGGTAGGAGAATACCCCGTCATTTTGAAATTAAAGAAAAGTGCATGTGTTCCACATCAAAATCAGATCCTCAGAAGGCTTGTTTGCATGCTGCCAGTAGCTTTTGCTCTTCGTCAAGAAAAATGTTTTTATTTTCTAGTTACCATTTTCTCTCTCTCTCCCCTTCTTCATTTTCAAGTTCACCATTTCCTTGTATTTATTTCCTTGCTGTTGACTTCCTGCTTCCATTCTTTTCCGTCTTTAGTATGAATATTGATTTTCAGGCAATCTAATTAACTGCTTTGCAGAGGTGAGCAAAGATTATTTTCATTTTGTGCATGACAGACACAAAGCAAAAATTAAGTAGTTTACTAATGGCTGTAAGCTGAATCATTGCTAAGTATATTAGGACTGGAAATCCTGAATTTCACTGGAATTCTTAGACAACTATTTAAACTGTTTTCAAAATCTTTTGAGTTAATTGTGCAGCTTGCAGGACCAGCTCTTCCTTGTGCACCATCTTGGGAACAGGAAACACAGCATGCACCACACGTTCCTCCACTAGTCCCATCCGGTGACCAACCCTGCTTCTTCCCACCTGTGTCACACTGGGGCAAATGGTCAGAGGATCCACAGGGGCACTCACTTGCTTCTCTCTAAATGTGCAGTATTTGTTGAAGGCTGAGATTTGCTCTTTTGCTTTTCCATGCACATCCATGCAGTCTGCTTGCATTAACACCGCCCAGCTTTGAAGTGCTTAGGCAACATTTATACAAACAGTTAAACCCCCTCTCTTCTTGCATGTTCCAAATGAAGAAATGTAGAAATACTAAGGGTCATCCATTCAAAAGTCTGTGTGACAGGCATGTGCTCACTTCTAGCACTAAGTGTAAATGCAGCCTTTCTCTGTGACGCTCGACAGAAATCCCAGTGGAAGTTTTTCCTGCCTCTAGCCTGTCTACTTTCTTTCATAGTGATAAATGATGGGAAAGCTTGAGGGAGGGGGGAAACTATCCAAGCATTCAACTGATCATGTCTGTAGAAGGATGGGAAGGGAGAATGTTGATTCGTTTAAAACAGAAATTTAATATGGCTAAAATATTTGATATTTTTCTCATTTTGATCATTTTTTGCATTCTCGTAAGTTTAAGGCTAAATCATTACCCAAAGATGTCTCATCAAATAAGACAGTGTGGTTACTTTTATTTTTCACTTTAAATTTAATTGATTACCTTTCCCACTTCCATTTTGTCCTGCACGTAGTTGCTTGGTAGCAATCACCTTTGCTTTCAGTCAAGGTATCCATTGCGTGCATGCTGACTGTTTCCCATTACCTCTGCAGCACAAAGCAAGTTCATCACCTTTCCAGGATGTCTTGTGATTGATTCCTCATGTCTGGGGAAATATGCTCTAAAGTTTCAGGCTAAAATGAGTGCTTGGATTTAGTGTGGATAATCAGTGGTTTAAGACTTATTCTTCCTATGAACTATGCATCTATTTATTAGATACACAACTAATATAAAATATAATATAATATGCTAAATTTAAAATGTTATTATTCCCTCAATAGCTGCTCAGACGCACTGAGCATGACTACACCATGATTTGCAGAGTATGTCTGCGTCATCCATCAAACACAACTACTCTCTGCCTCAGAACTAACCTGTGCTCAGCAAAGCCAAGGCTGAAAGCCTTGAAAAGAAGATCAGAGGCCTGGTCTTGCCATGCTGAAATCTATAAAAGTTTTCCTACTGACTTCAACAGAAACAGTACTAAGCCTTATGATTCTGGCAGGAAAATCTGAGAATATTCCTTTACAGCTCTCTACTGAATGTTGAACTCCAGAATACATTGTTGTCAGCCTTATGTAAGACAGAGACTGTTAAGGAAAGATAGTAGTTTTGCACATACTGTTCTCTGCACACTGTTGTTCTTTAGTAAATATTTATCAAAGGATGCATCCATTCCTGCTGGCAGCATCTGAGGCATTGGACAAATTTGGCCTGTTTTCCTGCTGTCAGTGTAAACCTCCCAACTAGAAGCTGAATTTATCAAGTTTCGTCTTTCAAAACTGTTAAAATCATTCTTATCCAAGTAGATAGTGCTGACAAAAATGGTCATTCGATGAAATACTCTTTAAAAAAAGACACGTCCTCCAGCTTGTAAGTACAGCCCCACTGAAAATATTCATCAAAACTGTAACAAAGCACGGCTAAAGGCCAAAAATTTGTATTTGCTGAAAACTAAGGAAAACGGCAACAAAAAGAAAACCAGATGAAAGTTTGTTGGCACTTGCAGGATACTTGTTCAGGCCTCTTACCCTCTACTATTTGTCTGTGGAACTAGGCTCTTTTGACCTGTTCTAGCTATTCCTCCCATTTTCATTTCAGTGTGTTTTACTTTTCTTTTGCTTGAACAAGTTTATAATTAACATAAAATAAGCCTAATTTTAATTGAGTGAGCATTATCAGCACTTTGCACTAATTTATATACTCTTTCATTTCCTCTTTTAAGCTCTTTTTAGGTCAGACTTAGGCTTGGGGCTGCGCTTTGGTGCACACTATGCAAAGGATGTGGTGACGGAGCAGAAAAGGTTTGGATCCCAAAGCCTCAGGCCTTACTACCGCCAGATGCCTGAGCTGAAATCTCTCTTTTGGAGTGCAGTTCTTCTTCTGGAAGAGAACCTGAGGAGCTGCAGCTGCACCTTCTCTACCTATGCCTGGTACTTACAGTGCCCTGTGGCTAAAGGGAACTGTGGTCAACTCCTCAACTCCTGATGGACACAGCCTGCAGTGTACCATGGGCTGGGAGAGTTAATGGTCTGGTGGAGACTCTTCCACCCGCATGGGAATAATTAGCATTGCAAGGACTGTGAGGCCCCAGGCCACTGCCCAGGTCATGCAGATGGAAAGAAGAAATGAGTCTAAGCCCCGTGCTGGCTGCTAATGGCATAGCTCGGGGATACTGGGACTCCTGGGAGCATTTCTCTAAACTTTGTGCTGTGAAGAACAGCAGGCAGTGGCAGCAGTCAGGGAGTGGCTGCTACCCAGCCCTCCTGGCACTGAGGAGGAGGCTTTGTGCATGCCCCTAGGGCGGTTGCATCTATATGAAGATCTGTAGGTCTATGCTATCTTTTTATTATTGATGGCTTGTTACTTTAAAGCCACCATCACTGCTGAGGCTCAGTCCCAGAAACTGTCCATCAGGGATGCTTTCTGGCTGCCATTCCAGGAGGGGCTCACTGACAGACAGGTGTCTGGCCTCACTAGGCCTCATTCAGCCTCACTAGGCTTCACTAGGCCTCACTAGGCCTCACTAGGCCACACTAGGATGCATCACAGCCCAGACAGCTCAGCTAGGCCATGAAGCCCGACCCAAATTTAATTTCATACTTCACCTCAGTTTAAACGCAACACAAGCTGCTCTGTACCACCCAGAGCTGGCACACAGCCATGACAGTGCTGCCTGAAGGCCTCTTCTTAGGAGCTCTGTGATGGGCATCACCTGGGCAGCAGTTTCACACATGACATTGTTTTTGTTTTCAATTCGTGTTGGAAAAGGCTTTTTTGCTTTTGTTGTACCGCTCCCAACATTTTCTGCTCTTTCATTTTTAATATTGAACCTGTACTTTGTAGAAAGGAAATAGGTCAAAACTTTATTCTCCCCAGCAGCAAGTTGTTGGCTCATGACTTCTGTTACAACCAACTATCAAAGCAATGAAAGCCCTCACTTCACATTGAATTTGGGCTGCCTCTTGTCACAGGCAAGTGCGTGGCACCTCCTTGGAGCAGAACCTCAAATTAAAATATTGTAAATTTTTTGCTGCTCCAGCAGTACTGCAGAAATGCAAGTGGCCAAGGGGGGAGGAGGTTTTTTTTCCTCCTGCTGGAATTTTTCACTATAACCATCCTCAGGGGAGTTCTCATCTTCAAAAGAAACATTCCTTCTATACAAGCTGCAAAAAGAATTATTTAATGACATCATAAATTAATACAGAGAGGCACAAATTTTCCAAAATGTGGAGAGAGAGAAAAAAAAAAAAATCATCGTTTGCCAAAAACACCCAAGCTCTTCCAGACTTAGGCCTCTCCTGAGCCTGGGAGCTGCCAACGATACCAAACTGAACGGTGGGGTTTCTGGCATGACTCAAGTTTAGCTTGTTTAAATTTTGGCAAATACTCGTATTACTCATATACTCAGCAAACTGATACAAATATTTGTTCTATTTAGAGTGAAGTCCAAACTCACTGCTGGCACCAGTGCTGCTGGACTCGGTGGAACTAATCTTGCTCATGCCAATGTTAAATTTGGACATCTACCTTAAAGAAAAACAGCCTTTGAGGTACAGATTAGAATACATCAATGGAAAACAGAACTCATGTGTAGCGAAGTTTTCCTCACTTGCTAATTTTTTGCTTTAATCTGATTTGAACTGGACAACATTTTTCTGCACTTGGGCTGCTACTCGCTGTTATGATGCAGCCACCAGGTCAGAGCTGGAGCTGGAAAAGCCCTCATGCACGTGAAGTTCTCTGCATTCTTGGGAAGTGAAATCTGTAGTAAATAGAGCCTGGGCACAGTGAGCATATTTGATTGATTTTAGTGCTGTACAGATTGTTTTTTTTCAGTGATGCCTTCAGTTTACTGTTTCTGGTTTGTAAAGCAAATAGACAAACAACCAATCAGATGGGAATTGCAGACCTGCCTTCAGGCTTGGGTTCCTCATCTGGTCGCACCTGCACTTTGCCCATGAGCTCCCTCTGGGTTCGGATTCAAAAAACAGATTAGGCATTTTGCAATGAGAAGAGCAATATGAAAACCACCACCCTTCCAATCCTTAGTGCAGCCAAAGCATGCCCCAAGGGCGTGCTGGCTGAGGATCTGTGCTCAGTTCAGCTGTGGTTTGTAAGCAGCATGCTGTTTAATGCTATCTAAATGTTTTTATAAAGGTCAAGTAGGAGTGGGATCCTCCTAACTTAACTTTAGCCATTTAGAAATGAGAAATCTAGTCCGCCTGAGCTAGATTCCTCTGTGAGTGGAAAATATCAGCACTGCAGAATGATTCATCCCATTTTAATCTGCCTGATCTCTCTTCATTGACTATAAAAGGGGCCTGGATGACCAGATTAGCATATACCCAAATTTTAGACATGTATGCGCTTACTCAGCACTTTACAATTGGCCCTGCAATGGCCATACCAGATACTATTTTCATAGCTCACGGTGTGCCACAGGGCTCCACGCAGTGCCTGCACAGCTCCTGTGGCTCCTGGGGCAATGAATCTTGGCTGTGAGCATTGCGGTGCCGTGCTGGCAGCACAGCCTGCTGCATGTGTCCTCAGCCTCAGTCTTAAAACCTGGATTGCTTACAGGTTCAGGGCTCATCTGTACTGCCTTGACAGAAAGCTGCTGGGCCGATTCTTGTAGGAGCTGCTTCCAAAACTGCCTTAGATATATAAATATTGTATTGAGCAACATAAAGTTAAAAAAAAAAAAAAAAAAAAAAGAAAGCAGTGATTACTCCTTGAAAAGGGCATTATTATTGTTAACCATATTTGTGAAACAGTCAAAATATCCCAAAAAGAGTCAAGTGTGCATCTGGATAAAGTGTGGAATTGGTGTAATTGGACAGGAGGGATAAGACAGAGCAGACATTGGGTAATTCACCATGGAACAGCTTTATGCTTGTTATTGAAATGCAGCCAGAGACAGTTAATAGTAGTAAAATGACTTTATGTTCTGATATGTAAAATAAAATGTCCATGCTATGTAACAAACAGTTGAAAATTCCACACCACCTGTATCTATCGTGGTTTCTAATAAAAATTTATCTGTAGTATATATGTTTTTTATCTAACCAATTCTTAGTTTTTACATCGAAGGTGTGTAATTAAAAAAAAAAAAATCTTAAATAGATGTCTTTCAAAAAAAAAAAAACAAACCTTGCAACATTCATTTTTATTAAGTATTTCATTTGTAAAAAGCAAAGCTGAATTGGACACGTGGCCTGCATTTGTGATATATATATATATATTTTTATATATATATAATATATATATATATGTATATAAATAGCTATTCAGCATGCAAAAATTGTAGTGATTTTGAAAATCTGATTACAAAATGCACACCGGTCACACACTGTCTGCTGAATGTGTGTACAGGTTGTCCAGGTGGGAGCGTGACCTCCATGGTGGCCTCAGGGCTGCCTCACTGCGAGCAGCTGCCCTCGATCATCAGCCTCTCTTCGTTGGAATGGATTCATCCAAATGCAGAAGTGCCTCCTGACTTCTAAGTGTGTATTTCAGCCTTTTGCTTTAGCCCAGTTGGGAAGCAAGGGGTGGGAAGCACAAACCCAACCCCCTGATCACAACTAAAGCTTCAGTTCTGCGCTCTTTAGTGGAAAAAGCTCCCAGCACCACTGCTATGCACCTCAGCAGAACGGAGGAGGGCACAGTCCCTGCTGCAGGGATTTTCAGGTGAAATCAGAGAGAGTTTTGTTCAGTAAGGAGCACAGCTTCCTCCCACGTGAGTTGGCTCAGCGATTCTCAGTGCCTCCTGGGGGCACTCTGTAAGCAAAGTCAGCACAGACAGAGTCAGCTCAAGATACTTCCACAGTAAGCAATGGTACCAACCTATACGCTGGTCATAGATTTTTACCTGCTTTACAGATAGTTGTACACTGTAAAGCCAGACAGGCAATGGGAACTCCTTCCACTCCCACCCCACAATTAAAGACCGCTTCTCCATGCCTTCTTTATGCTGAAAACAATTCTTCCCAAGCTAGCTGCAAAAGAAAAAAAACACATAGCACAAAAAGCACGTTTCAGCTGAATGCAAAAGAAATGAAGGACCAGCAAATAGAGAAACCCTTTCTGGAAAGTATTAGCAACTTTTAAGCTTAAACTTCATAAATATATTGCAATAAACAAGTGTGATTTGATCAACAGAGTCTGAAGACACTGGGTATGTTCCTAATGCTGCAATTAATTTGCTGTTTGGCCCGGGGCATAACTCTTCACTTCTCGGTCTCCCACAGCCGTGATCGATGGGGGAAGAAGGGACATTTGAGCACCGGTGCTTCTCCTCTCTGCACTGCACTGGGACAGTCTGGACTGGCACCTCAGCACTGGCATCAGAGGAAGGGAAATTTCTGCAGGTGGACAGAGCCTAACACGTGCTGCTACAGCAGTCCTGGAGCTACACAGCCCAACAGATCGCTTCTTCCTTTGGTTTGGGGGATTCTGTGACTTTGCGAACGGTGTACCATACAAATGAAGCTCGTGTTTTTCCGAAAAAGCCAAAATTTACTCATGGATGTTTACTGTTACAGGCAAAACTGAATGACAGACGACTTCACTTGTTAGTCCAGAAGATGGTTTCTACCAGATCGGTAATGAAGACGTGAGAATTAATTCATTCGGAAGTTAGTCAGAGGCTGATGGATCCAGGAGTCGGAATTCTCTGTGCCCAGAGATGGGCACTCCCCGCACACACGCGCCCCTGGGAAATGCATGCTCGTCTCACCCAAGTGCAAGTTACCCACAGGTATAACGCTGCCTTAGCACCGTCCCGGAGCAGTAACGCAAGCTGCGGCACCGCTGGGCCCACGGAGTCACCCGTCCGTCCAGTTCTCCACCGTCCCCATTCCTGAATGGTACTGCAGCGAGGACTCCCGTGACAAGGAGAAGCTTTGGGAGTAGAGGAACTCATTGGCAGCGTTGAGGTGTGGGGAAGGCGGCTTCCTCTCACACACGGACGGGTGCACTCTTTCCCTCGGGAAAGACGATGGGGGGACGCGCTCCCGAACCTGAGACTGGGCCAGCTGGTTGTAGACACTGAAGTGGCTGTTCCCCGGGGGCTGTGAGCCCTGCCCCGCGATGGATGGGAGCCGCGGCATCATGGTGGTGGCTGTGAAATGGGCTGGAAAGGGCTGGTAGGGCACAGTTTCCATTGTCTGAACACTGTAGCTGGTGTAAGGTGCGACTGAAGTCCACATATTGCAGCTCAGCGGGGGAGGTGGAGGCGGCAAGTCATCCACCGCCGGCACGCCTGCGATCTCAGCCCCTGACCCAGAGTACATGCAGGCTTCCCGTGGGGCCACCTCGCTGCAGTAGGACGGGCTCAGCATCTGCTGCTCGTAGGGTGGTGGAGAGCGGAAGTAGTGATCATCACCCACTGACGAGGAGGCCTCCAGGTAGGAACGCTTGCAGGGCAGGTCCAGGTGCCGCGCGCTTTCTGCGGGAAAAAAAAAGAGAGCTCAGGGATGGGGTTGGGATGGGACTTCAGAATGCAGGATTGTTCCGCTACACCACCAGTGCTTTTTTTCAGACCATTTCAGTTCGGAAAGACAACGTGCAATATCAACAAGGTGTCGTGTTGCAAAATATTGGAGTAATTCCATCATCCTCCCAAGCATGCTGATGACATTTATCAGGGTAAGTAAGTGACTATTCTCACATCAGGGATTACTTCACCTTCATCCAGATAACAGAGGTCTGTGGCACTCCTGCAGCACTACTCCTGACAAACTCAAGAAGTCTCTGAAAGGGTCTTATCACAGCCCTCCTTCCTGTCAGTACCAAAATCACTATACATTTCCCAGATATTCATGTCAAAAGCTGCAGAAATATCTCAAGATAAAGGAGACCTTTCCCAGCTGCCCATTCTTCTTCTCAGCCTCACATGCGGGAGCTCATTAGCTGGTCAGAATGTTGCATTTATGAACTCATCTGCAAATTAAACATCTGCTAGAAGGACACATTTGCTTCACAGTCCTTATTTCTGGTGATACTGAATTCCTCATTAGCCCACGATCAGAGGATTCTCACAGCTTAAATAAATTAGCAGCCAATGAGACATGCAAATAGAAGGATTTGGCTGCGTGAATAATTTTCCTTCTAACTTGAAATATGCCATGATCTCATCGGATCTGGACTTAAAGGAAGACAACTCAGCTACAGCTCTTCAACTTCAAGTTAGGACCAGCTGATAAGGAGAAGGATGCGTGGCCACCACCGCCCTACTGCTCGCAGTGGGATAACTACTGGCTCCTCCTACAAAGTGCTCATTCAGTACAACTTCCTTAATGCTAATGGCCGCGTCAGGACATTTCAGGATAGATAAGGCCTCCTCCCTGCAAATATTATTAATTCAGATGACTTATCAAGTGATAATTTTTCAGTGTTCATTCCATTTGAATTATATGTACTGATTGTTGGTTTTGCTTTTTTTTTTTTAGCTCAGTGCCTCAATTTGCCTTCTATGGGACAAAACCACTAACAACTGCCCAAAAATCCAGCTTGTGAACCCTGACCCTCCAAAACACTTTGATCACTTTGCAAATTAAGGTCTAAGAGACACATCCAAAACAAACTGGGATTATGGGTAAGCTTTCAGTGCTCTTAGGCCTATTTGCTGCAATGTTTTTTAGTGTAAACTCGAGTTACCTCTTCTCTTCAGGCAGTGATAGAAGAGCCCTGAATCCCTCTGTGCTGTGAAGGTGTTGAGTGACAGATCTTGAGTATCTGAGGCTGCGAACTGCATGTGAGCACCGTTCTCGTACTGATAGTGTTGGAGGGTCTGGTGACTGCCATGGAGCGGGTTAACATCTGGCTTGGTCGAGAGCTGGCCATGGCTGGACACCAACCTCTGCCTCATGATGCTTTTGGAAATCACTGGGTATTCTTTGCTGAAGAAGGCGAGAAAAATTATTACCGGTTAGACAGCATCAGCATCAACAGGAGGATGAAATATGAGTTTGGCTGCCCCGGCACATCCCCATCCAACGGCTCTACGCCTTTGCCAAGCACGATGAGCTAACCCTCACCAAGCTTCGGGCGTGGGCAAGCAACAGCACACAAAATGCATCACTCGGCTCCAGGAAGAGCTTTTTGGAGATAGGGAGGGCATGAAATGCCCTCATGCCCTCAAATACAAGAAAATTGAATGCCCCATGGCATTCAATAATTTTCTTCAAAGAGGTGCAGCATGTTGACAGTAAGACAATGGCAAAAGGGCTTAGCAGTGCATGCCAGACCCCATACAGCTATGTGCAGCAGCCAAATTCAGCCTGCTGACCCAGAGCCCTCCCATCCGTCCTCCAACCATACCTTTGGAGCCGTGCCACGCGCAGGTCGCTGTCGTCGCTTCCCCTGAATCCCTTCGCAAAGGGGTTGTTCTCAATTTTCAGCTGAGTTATCTTTAAGAGAAGGAAAGCAAGCAGAAATCATGTGAAAACAGATGGGATGCCAATGATGGGCAGAGGGGCAGAGTCCTCTGGTGCCCGGTGGGTTCCTTCAAAAGAAGACGTCGCCATCACCTGCACTGCCGCTCAGCCACCAGCCCCTGCCCAAGCACAGCAGTGACAGTGGAAGTATTAAGTTTATGGAGCACTTTGGGGACCTCAGGGATGAAAGGCACCATTGACCTCGATATTTTAAGGAGGTATTAAATAAGCACTTTCGAGCCTTTTTGGTTAACCATGTTTGGGCAATTGGTCGTTTTACACCAATGTCTACAACTTTTCAAACAGGATTCACTTTGGTGCCTAAATACGTACCTTTTTTTCCCCTGTCTTACCATACCACACACATCCAGGCTGCTACTCTGAGCCTTTTAACTGCTTGCTAATTGCAAAATCTTGCAAGGACTGCGTGCATCAAAGGACACACAGCCATCTGTTCAGGAGGAAGAGGCACCCAGGGATCACAGCAAATGGGACTGCAATCCAGTGCTGCCCTGACCCAATGCATGGAAAAGATATGGAGAAATCCAACCCTGCAGTCGGTGTATTGCTGTGCCACACACCCAACACGCAGCCCCAGGCCTTTGTGTTTTGTGTCCCCCCCCCCAACCCAACAAAACACAAACACCTGGAGCCCCCTCCTACCTTCACCTCTTAACCACAGTGCAGGCTCCTAGCTCAGTTTTATGGCTACATTCCTTGTGTGTCTTGCTAAACACACATGCTATAATTACTTTTTGCTGTAGATTTACGAGCAAGCTTTTCCCAGCCGTTATTAGATTTGCTCACTGTTTTGAATGACATCTTAGAGTTTATTATTATCCAATTCATTAGTTCCTGGACAATCAGGGCTTGCCAGGCTGCTGTTGCCCAGTGCTTGTCGTGCTTCCCCTTAGCTGCATCCTCTGGCCCATCAGCCGTGCTTCAAGCTTAAAGGGCTGCAGTGGAAACAGCTTTTTGAGCAGTTCTGTGCCCTCCCCAAGCAAAGCTATAGGAGCACACAGCCCAAAATGAGCCCCTTTGGATCCCAAAGTGCCGTACCTTGTGGTTCTGGTAGGAGGTCACCGAGATAAAGGACGTCTCTGGAAACACGTGGGTGCAGAATGCCGTGTTCTTCGAGCCAAAAGCGTTGTTCTCATCTGCCTTCACAATGTGCAGCCGTGGCTGGTATTTGTGCATTGAATTGAGGATAATCTGGAAAACAATTGGTGCTAAAGTGAACAATCCGATTTTGTAAAAATGACAAGTCTTGGCCACTTGACAGCTTGGTCCCACTAGCGCTACACTTCAGCTTTGCTTTCAAACTGTAGGAGAAAACAACATTGTGTAACATGTACAACCCACAGCAGAGAGGGTATCTGCTGCTCTGGCAAGCGTCTGCACTGAACTTGGAGCTTTTCTGCTGAACGCTCCTTTTCTTATTGCTATTGGACAGAGTCAGCCTGGGTGGAAACAAAGCCGTAAATTTTTTTCCCAGCTCACGTTGAAGCTGCAAAATATATATAATTCACCAGCAGACTGGTCCATAAAGCTTCCTCATAAAATACTTTACGGAGCTGAAAAATAGCAAAAGCAAAAAATATATGTATCACAGAAACCACAGAGGGGAAGAAAAAAAAAAGAAAAAAAAAAAAAAAAAGTATGTGTTTTTCTTTCATCTGCCGCTAAGAAAAAGCTTCAACCAGAAGGTTTTCTGCAGGTTGTGCAGCAGACCCCAGGGGTACCCCTGCAGGTGAGACACGGCTGGAGAACGGTGAGGAGGGGCTGTGGGCATTCAGCCCCACCCCTGTGCAGCCAGGGCACAGCACTGGGCTCTGCCAAGGCACGCAGTGGCTGTGCCTCATTGTTCTGCCACAAGAATGGCTGTGCCCACATGTGACAAAGTAGTTTTAAGAAATGGATTTTCTTCTAAGGAATGGGATGGGTTTTAAGAAAAGCCTCTATTCCTCTCTCTGGACAAAGAAAAAATTATTTGCTTCTGATTTCTTCAATACACCACTCTTCAGCCTCTTCCCACTCCCAAACCATCTTCCAGCTGTCCACATCCTGGCTGTTCCTGGGGCTGGATTGTCCCCATCATAGCCAACACCCTGAGCAGCCACAGGACACATTCAGCCCAATGGAGATATGGAATCAACAGGGAATGCTGCACAGGTTGTGTCTGCAGGAGGTGATGGAGAGATGGGTGAATGGATGGGTGTGTGGACAGGTGGATTGGAGATGTGGATGGATGAATAGAAGGATAGATGGAAGGGTCAATGAACAGATGGATGCACAGACAGATGGATAGATGGAAAAACAGATGGACTGATGCACAGAAGGACAGAAGAATGGATAGACAAAACCACAATTTGCATTACTTTACACAAAGTGTGGATTTAGCCCATTTTAAATGAAAAATAGTAAGAAAGATAAGTTTGCCTCGAGATCAACTGGACATGCACAGTCCCACAGTGCTGCACCCCAGCTGGACAGGAGGCACTGCTGAGGGCTCGTGCTCCCCACGCCCCTCCATCCGGCCACACGGATCTGCCCACAGTAGCCGGCTGCATTATATACCACTTAAACACAATTTTTATTGTCGACATTTTCCAGACAACCCTCCTTGCTCCCCAAGAGAGAGAATGAGGAATTTTTGGCATTTTATCAGCTTTGCATCACGTCTCCGAAGCACTTTGTGGCTGCTGATACTCAGGCTGTAGAGCTGAGAGGGTCGGCTCAGGTTTTGGGTTGCAGCTTTTGCTGTGCTTTCATGTGGCTGCCTCTCGTAAAACAGCCGAGATGAGCAACGCCAGAAGGCTCAGGCTCATAAGAAAGGGCACGTCAATTTTCAATAATTAAGGGCTGATAAATATGGGTTGTCTGGAGCAGAAGCTGAGGGGTGCTGAGCTTTGCTCACCTCCTGTCCCCAGCTGCCCGGGTCTGGCAAGGCAACGTGTGGCTCCAAATCAGAGCAAGTGAACGGCAGAACAAGAAACCTCAGATTTCCAACGGGTGGATGAGCAGCCTGTTTCCTACCTCCTCTCCAAAACAGTACCCTCTAGGGCATAAAGATTCCTTTAACAATCCTTTTTTTGGCCTGAGCCTTTTCCAGCACCAACACAAACTGGAAGAAGCCTTTGGAAGGATTGTTGACAGATGCTCGTGGTTACATCCATGGCTACAAATCCTCCCAGAGGTTCACTTTGAGCTGCTTGATATTTGTGGGGGGAAAACACCAAAACGGCCTAATCTAACCTACTGCAGTGTGCTTTTGGCCCTTGCCCCAGGGTGAAATACTCAGCACTTTGTGCCAGGTGCAGGATGCAAGCATTGGGTTGACCTGTCCACTGCCTCTATTCCCACCAACAACATTCTGGAAAGCAAGAAGCGCACACACATCCTGCTTGCTCGCCATTGGTTTAAGCACCGTGCACTCAAAGCCCCTGAAAATCATTCAAAAAATCCTCCCAGGCCTCAGCTGTAAACCTCGGCGCCTGCGCGATTGGAAGGCCAATAATTTGGGATAAATACTTTTAAAGGCTGCTGTGGAAAACCGGCCGCTGGCTAAAAATACACAAAACAAATGTAAATTCCACTGCAGTGACGAACATCAGTGGAAAGATTAACTTAAAGAATTGTGTCAAAAAATGAGAGGCATTTTAATTGATGGGACAGAGCTCGGCTGCTCAGAACTCAGATTTGGGATCAGCATTGCCTCTGTGCCCCACTGATGGCCACAGATGGCCCTGAGTCCAGGCACACAGATATGGGATTTTCCACCCCCTTGTCTGACTCCTTTGTGGTGATCACACTGTTGGCAGCTGGAACTTTAAGTGTAATATAGTTCTTTTCTCTTTTTTTTTTTTTTTTTTTAATACTTTTTTTTTTCCCCCCTTTTTTTTGGCACTCCCCACTCAAGAGCAAATGTCAAAAAATGGTGTCATTCGCTCCTTCCATTTAATGTCAGCTTGGAAAACACTGCGTGAGCATCTCAGTGTCTCAGCCTGCAGGGTCTGAGTTTGCCACATTGCAGGATGAGGCCTGAAGGGTCAGAGCTGGGCACGTCCCCATCACAATCCCCAAAATCAGCAGTAAAATGTATTTACTTCCATATGAAATTTGGGGAGTTGATTTAAGAGCACTCCCTGCTTCTCCAAGGTATCAAATATCATATGATGCAGTGGTTGCCATGGCAACTGCCTTTTTTTATATTGAATAGTAAATGGCTACGAAAAAGCCACATAATTTTATAGCTGCTCCCAGGGGATCACATCATAACTAATATAAAATCTCTCATTTTTGTACATTTTTCTGCTTCTTTCTTCCTTCCCTCTATTCTTTTTAGACTGAAGCACCCAGCCCCATGCCTGGGGGTTGCATCCTACCCCTGATAACACAAACAGCCCCAACCAAATGCTATGTGCAACCTCCACAGCTCCATCACCACCTGCCCCAACCCTCCATATTCCCTTCTGGCCCCAGGACACTGCTGTAGGAGCAGAACCCAGAGCTGTGCTGGAGGAGCCGCCCCACACCGAGCACATCCTGGCAGTCTGCACAATGGGGAATGGAGGGGAATGCTGGAAAATCCTGGGGGGAAGGAAAAAAAAAAAAAAAAAGAAAAATACCAACATGAGCTCGGACAAATTGTTCCCTACACGAGGGCCACTGCTGCAATATTTCTTGCTTTCTTTCCTTCTTAGGTGCCTAACGTCAACTGAAATGGGCAGTGGTGTTTCCTGAGTTCTTGACACAGAGGTGCTGGGGAGGGGAACAAATACTGTGCCCCATGACCATGGAGACGTGTGCCATGACCTCAGCACAGCACTGCTCCTTGGTGTAGGAACAGAACAAAGCCGCCAGCACAAAGCTCTCTGCTGGATGTCACCGTTCAACCGTAAGACAACTGGAAGATGTCACCTAAAATTGATGGGTTATAAGAAAGGCAATACCATCTCTTGAGTATTCTAGCTGAGCCCTTCCTCATGCCAGTCCCCTAAAAACTGACTTCAAACTTATTCAAAAAAAAAATGCAACCTTTTTGTCTGTTTTAAACGGATGGAGAAAGGAGGCACTGTGCCAATGGGTGGTGGCACAAGGCACACATCTGGCCTGGTCACAAGGCGTGGAGCAAGAAAGTGACAAATCCTAAATTGAATTTGGGGTTTTGTAAGATTAAGAGGGGACATGAACCTAAATGGCCTGGGTGTTCCTGGCAAGCAAAGGGAAAGATGATGAAATTGAAAGGAAAAAAAAAAAAAATGAGAAGGAAACCCCGAGTGATAATCAAATAAAACCAAGGATAAATAATATATATAAAAAAAAAACACCATATAAAGGGAAGTAACAAAAACTCATCAAAATTAAAGAGTAAACTCAGAAAACAGATGTTTGGGGCCAAGAAAAATCAAAAATATCACTCAAAACGTCAGCAGAAGTGATAGATCACCCCTAACACTCCACAGCCTTAAGCCTTGGGAGATTACATCTCCAAAACCAAACCAGCACTGTGATGGGTAGCAGGAACAGAGCCCTGCAGTGACTCAGAGGTCCCAGGGAGTGGGGCAGGTGCAGCAGCAGTGTGCTGGGGGAGTGAAACTAAACCTCAGCTGTCACCTGTGCCGATCTCCACTTCTAATCTGTTTCCTTGTCTGTTTTTCCAGAGGAATATTTTTTATATATTCTGTAAAGAGCGTAATTTCCAACCAACGTGAGTCTGTCCACAGCCTGCCAGAAATAGCCATGCAATGCAGTCACCCTTACCCAGCTGGCCCAGGAGATGGGCTAAGCCCAGGGCAGGGGCTGCATCTCAGAGGGGCTCCCACCACCACCACCGAGGACCAAACCTCAATGCTCTGCGTTCACACTGATGCTGCACTGTGTGCAAAACCAAAAGAAGTGACTTCTCTGTCAGAGTGCTGCCACTGTGAGCAGCTCCAGCAGCACCTCATAGCAAGAGGTGAAGGAAAACCCAACCAGAAAGACAAAAGCAAAGGAACTCAGGTCCCTGCAACGATCACCCCCTGGCCATAAGGGCCATCTCACAGGCACCCTCCACTTTGTTGTTTACATATTTGAAACCTCTGGAGAAAGTGGAATTCCATTCATTGGCATTTATCACTGTGGAAGCATTTGTTGCGACTCGCTTAGTTTTTCCCCAAGCTAACCCCTGACAGACACCAGCATCCTGCATCCCTTCCAGCAAGCGGTTGTTTCTGTGATGTAACGATGGCTCAAACAGCTGAGGGCTCCAATAGCACGTGGCAGGGCACAGCCTGCTTCCCCAGGGAGGAGGGATGCTCATCCTGTGCCCAGGAGCACTGCGAGCAGCAGATGCCACCATATCTCCATGTCCCCATGCCCACCAGAAAGTCACACCGACAGTCACCCAAGGCTCTATGCATGCACACACTGCTTTGCAAAACATGAGCACCAAGATTTTGCACAGATCATTGGTGTCTCAGTGCTCTCTTTAGCATCAGACCGACCTCCAAAGCTGAGCATCCCACTGACTGCTGATTTCTTAATCCATTCTCAACTTAATTCCTCAGCCTGATGTGAAAGGAACATTTCATGGCTGGAAAATCCCCCACCCCACAGACACTGCATGAGGACACATGTTCCCTCTGCTCCTGCAGCTCACCCATGGGAGTTTGCAGGCAGATCACAGTGCTCTGCTCTTCATTTCTTCTTGAAAATACAATTTCTTTTCTATTCCTTCCTGACAAACTGCACAGAGCTGTGCCATTATGCACAACACCCGAGCAGGGCACAGCTCATGGAACATGGGCTGCTGCCCATGCCCTGCAGTGCTGCCCCAGCCCAGCCCAGCCCGGAGCTGTGGGTTTTGAGGTTTGGAGGAAATCAATGACAAAAGGAAGCAGGCAGCCAGCAGTGCTGGAGCACGAGAAGCAAACAAACCGTGTGGCTTTCCACACTTGTTTGCTTTAGGCAGCTTCAAGAGAAGGGCTGTGATGGATTCCTAGAAAGGAGAAGCTGTGATTTAGCATAGCACAGTGCCCTGTGCAGGAGTGGGATGGAGGCGGCAGCAGCACCACAGATTGCAGTGTTTCCAGCCCTAAATCTTCACCCTGAGCAGGTGCTGAGCCCAGGTTGTTCAAAGCAAATTGCTCATTGAGCGTCCTCGAGAGGAACTGTCAGAGAAGTGCCTGAACCCTGTGCAAAATGAGCTCCATCCATGCCATGGTGAGGCTCCGTGGGAGGACAGAGTGCTGCCAGAAGGAGGAGAAAGGCTCTTTCCCACTCGAACGCAGCGTTAAAATTGCAGTTAAGTAATGACACAGTTGGGAGAAGCAACCATTTAGTGTTGCAAAAGCAACACCACACATCCTGTTTGTTTTACAGGCACACCAAACATCCTGTTTTATGGTTTACATTTTACAACATAAACAGCAATATATATTAAGCTGCGCTGCTAAGCAAGGGGAAAATGCAACGGGAGCGAAACTGCACAGCGAGCAGCACAGGGCGGCTGCACAAACCTCTCAGCTCTGCTTCCTCCTGCACAACTCCATGGGGCTGTTCCCATTTCACTGCCATGGTGCTTTCACCCTTAAAGATGAGTGAAGGATGGGGGGCAGCCATGATTGATAACATCAGCACGGAGCCTTTGGGGTCAGCAGACAGGGCAGGGCTGGCACAGCAGCACCAGGACATGCATAGATGGCTTTGGGAGTGGGAAATTCACAGAAAGCTGTGTGCACAGAGAAAATTCTGGGCTCTATTTCCCTTTCTCCAGCCACTGAGGTTGGTTTGTTTCTATGTGACTTTCAGCCAGGACGGTGGAAGACATCAGGTATGTTGTTTAACACACTGAGGTCAATAAGTGTCCATTTCCCACTTCTGCATTCGCCATAAACATGAATTGATATATTCCAAATGAAATACTCCATTTTTTATAGGGCCACCAAAGCCAGCCTGGAGAAAAACAAGTTATTTCTGCAAGCTGCAGGAACAATGGCTGGGCTGAAAACCCCACAGCATCCCCGGAACCACATCCTATTCAGCATCCCTGCATCCCACCCAGCACTGCATCCAGCATCCATCCCTACATCCCACCCAGCATGCTCATTACGGGCCCAACCCAAAGGATTGCCCTCAAAGAACTTTTCTCTTACATGCCCGAAGGGATCCAGGTGGTTGTTGGTGAGCTTCAGCTTCTGGAAGGACACGAGCTGCCGCATCCAGTGCGCTCCAGTGGCAGGTGAGTCAGGGTGCACATACAGCCGGCCTGGCATGGCTGGCTCTGCCTTCCCAGCCACCATCCTGCAAGCACAGTGATCACATTGCAGCACAGTCTGCCCCACAGAAAGCACCTGCCATTGACCTCCCCTTGCAAACCACAGTGCAGCCATGTCCCGGGTCTCCAAGAGGCTCCCACTGCCCATGAGATCTCTTTGTCCCAGTGTCACAGCTGGCAGAGCTGAACCACCATCTCCTTGGGTCATTGTGCTGACATTAGCTGAGGAGGACACCTTGCTTGGGTTCTTTGGAGGCTGGCCAGGATGAAGCCTTCCAAGGCCATCCAGCAGACAGCACTTCTCAGTGTCAGCTCCTATGGGATAGGGCTGGGTGCTGTGCACCCGCATCCCCCCTTTCCCACATATCCAACCCTCCACCACCATTCATGGATGTGAAACCTCACTGCGATGCATCGCTTCGTGGCAGCTCCCCCATTACTGTGTATTGTTCTCTTCTCATAAAACACCAATAAAAGCATTATGACCAAAAACAACAGAGACTTTCCAGCAGCAATAAAATGAAAAGGGGAAACAGCTCTAGGGCTGGCAAAAGCTAAATTAAACAAAGTTAACAACTATCCATCATCCAGGGCTTAATGGTTAAAGCACAAAGTGGGCTGCGTGCTCCATCTACTCCTCTTACCCAAAGGCACTGCAGGACAAAAGGGAGTAGAAAAGAAATTTTTGAAATCTAGAGCAGCCCTAATGTGCAAGTGAATTACTGCAGCTTTATAGGATGTTGCTGTTCCCATTGAAATGAGTGTGAAGTTTTCCATGCCTTGTCCTGACTTTCTGCTTACTGCTGCATGGTGAAAAGATGAGCACAGCCCATTCTCAGTGAGGGAGGCTGCTGGGCGTTGTTCTGGGGAAAAAAAAAAAAAAAAAAAAGGGAAAAAAACACGCTCCCTTTGTCAGAAAGCAAAACTCCATCTGCCTCTGGGGTAAGCAACTTTACTGTCAAAGACACAGCAAAGGGAGGGAATTACAAAAGAAGGAGAAACTCTGGTGGAAGAACACTGAATGAAAAGGAAAGAGGCAGTGGGTGGGAGAGCTGTTCCCCCACATTACATAGCTCATCCCCAAGTGCAAAATATTGCTGCTGGAGAAAAAAAAAAAAGTGCAACTTTTTCTTATTTCCCATGGATCCATGATTTTAAGGCCCAAATGTACCATTGGGTCACCCCTTCCAGCCCCTGGCACACACAGGCTGCAGGCTCACCCTCATATGCCTGTACAAGGCCAAGCAAACTATGACATCTCCTCTGATATGACCTCCTGTCCTTTGGAGATGGATGATCCACATCTACGAGCAAGCAATCCCTTGGCTTCTCCAGAAAACTCTATTTAATTTTTTTTGCTTTGACTTTCAGCCACTGATGATCATTGGGTGTATGGCTGCTCTGTGCCAGAGCTCTAGGACACCAGCATCACCCATGGGCAGTGGAAACATCCATCCACCTACAATTCATAACGAAAGGAAAGCAAACACGAGAATGTCCTCTTACCATTTATTGTCACAGAATTTGTACCGGTGGTCATCGGCTGGGACGATGTCAATCAACAGGATGTACTTGGTCTTGGGATTCATTCCAGTCACCTTGACCTTGTAGCTCGGAAACATCCTCCTTAGGAAAAGCAAAGGGTTAGCATATGAAGGAGCAGCCCAAAGTAGATGGAAACACAGAGCAGTGCCCCAGAGGGCAGCTCCACCACCAGCACATGGGGGATCCAAGCTAGGACAAAGGAGCTACAAAGCAAACTGCTGTCTACACGTTGCCAAAGTGAGCACTGCCCTTCTCCAAGCATGAGCTGTGCATGGGAACGGAGAGCTTCACTGCAGCCACTTGTTATTAAAGATATTGGTGTATATCTCACTTATCTAAGAAATCTTTACCAAAAAATACTATTTAATATCGCATTTTATCAGTATATATGTGACCCAATGGATCACATTTCTGACCCTTCAGAAATCTCCAGCACTGGTGTTTGCACAGCTAGGCACTTGTTACAATCAGAAAAATTAGCACAGTGGCAGGGCAATATAAAAACGTAACTACAAAGGGAGCGGTGCAGATAGGATGGAATGTCACAGGAAAGTAAATGTGCTCACCCATCTCTGAAGATCTCAGCTTGCAGAAAGGATTCCACAACGAAGGATCTCCAACCAGAGATCCTTCCCTGGTGCCAGTCAGCCCTTAAATGGGGTCTGAGAGAGGTGCAGCCAGGTTTCACCCCTTCAGTCTCAGCTGAATTGCCTTCAGCTGTGCTCCCAGGGCTGACTGGATCCTTTCCCCAGGAGATCAATCAGTGGTTCAGGCCATGACTCTACAGTTCCCATACAGCACTTCACATCCTCTGAGCCGCTGTTCTCTTGGCTCCATAATGGCAATCTCCTCCTCACCCAGTTAAAAAACAGAACACACCAACCAAGTCAACGGGGCAAACCAGCTCACCATGCTCTTCCATCAGTTGGCCAAGGCAGCTGCCAAACGGGCTGTGACGTCTCCTTGCCATCAGCACAAGGGGAGGGGAGATGAAAATGTTTCCATGCTGGGATCATTGATTGTTCCAATTAAGCCCTAATGTCACTGCTCCACTGGAGGCCCTCCTGCCACTCCCTTGGTCCAGCAGCACCATTTTGTAGCAGCGTGGGGAGAAGGCAACAAAATGGGCCCTGTTTGAAATCATCTCAATCGACTCTTTTACATGCCCTGCATAAATTCCAGATGTTTACCATGTAATTAGCCGGGACTAAAAAGGGGTGGTTTACCAATGTCCGTATTTGATTTTCATTCATAAACTCTGCGCTCCTCTTAACCTTGCCCTCATACAGGTAAGCACCTGTATAAATACAGTAGGACATTTCAATTTGTGAATACACAGCCCAATTCACACATTGAAAAAAATTGTGTAAGGAATCCAATCTGAATGCCAAGCTTTTTTTTTTTTTTTTAAATTAAAAAAAAAAGGCCTTAAAATTACATTTAAAAATGAAACCAAAAAGAGGAGGAACGGATTAAAAACCAGCAAAGGGAACGATGCGGTCTGATGGTCGCTGCATCATACCCGGATTTTATAACATCGAGCTTCTGATTTTCTTTCTTTTCCTCAATCATTTTGTTTACCGACGTACATCCAAGCTGCTAAAGTAGCCGGACTGATATATTGTAAATGTTAAGTGCTTTTTTAATGGCGTTTAAAATTAAGCTTCGGCATATGGAGTTCATACAGCATGGACATGCCTGAGTTTATAATGTTCTTTCGTATAGCCCTCTAAAATAAATACAAAGAGCCAAAGTACTACTATAATATATACAGCCGGAATTCTTTAAGGATAACAAATGGGGACCCGCATCTGATGGGAGGTGTTGCTTAACTTGCGCGCCGCTCGCTATCTCATGGTGGTAGCGTTGGGCTCAGCCGTCAGCAGCCGCCGCCACGTTTGCCAACTCCCCACATTCTTTTCCAGGAAAACACGGGGTAGGTTTTAGTAATTTGGCTGCTCGTGACCATTTCATCATTATTATTAGCTGCTGCGTTTTGGCCTTTAAAAAATATATATATGCAACTAGTGCGCCGTCCAGGGACTTGTCAGTTTAATTTTCTTAATGAAAACATATTTCTCAACCCCTTGGCAGGGGCTGGTTTTGTAAATACATCCTTGCAATAGGATACAAACACGGGCTGTGCGTTGCTGGTGGGGAGGCATGGCAAAGCGGAGCGCCGCGTCCAACTCAAAGCCGTCACAGAGTTTTGCTTAGGAATAAAAATACGCGGAGCACCGAACCCCTGTGGCTCCGTGCGGCTCCCGGCGAGCGCTGGGACACAGCCAGCATCTGCCTGCCCAATTCATGGCTCCGGGCAGGAACTCCCCTGTGGATGGGCGTTCTCGCAGAGGATGGGGCATGTTGGCCAACTTTCCCCGACAATAGCTCACTTGATCATTGAGAGTGGCCAAGAGCTCCACCGCGTGCTTTGCTGCACTTTCTGCTGCCAAGATTGGTTATGAAAATGGTAAATTTGGGGTTTCTGGGGAGCTCGGTCAGGTTCTGTGCTGGGTATGCTGCAAAGGGTGAACCCAACATCACAAAGAGCTTCAGCCATTGCCTGTTTCACCTTCGGTTTGGATCCAAAGCCCTGGGATGTAATGTCCCAGCTTGCAGCAAGCCCCCAGCATATGCAAGTGCCACCACTATCCCAAAACGCTGAGTTTTTTCCCCTTTATGCCCTTTTTTTGGGAGGACCAACACAGGCATGACCTTGCACAACCACCCAGCAAGAGATGGGTTGGAAGACCCCAATTTTGGACACATCCAAATGCCTCTTCTCCCCATCCCCTACCCCTCCCAGTGCAGAAGGAACCATGCAAGACACACCTTGAGGGGCTCCTGAACCCCTCTGTTGGACATCAGGACATATGGGGACATTTCTGTGTCCCACAGGCAGGGCTCTGGCATAGCTTCGGTGCAGATGAAATGTACCAAAAACAGCAAAAGCCAGGAAGATAAACAAGCAGCATGATTCCAGAGCCCTCCCAAGCTTCAAAGATGATGTGCTGGTGAATTATTTGTTCTGATAATGAAGCAGTCACTGCTTAGCTAAGTTTATGCTAGGCACATTTTATCTCTATGTGATATTCACAAATTGTTTTAAAATGAACTGTTAGAATAAGCATCTCTTGTTTATTTATTTATTCTATTGCTACCCAATCCCCTCAGCCATGCAGCAGTTACTGACATGGAGCCAAGGCTCCTATTATGTTCAAACAAAATTTAATTAATGTGTAATTGGTTGGTTGGATTTGGATCAGAGCAATAAGAGGAAAGATTTGCTTTCATTATTTGGGGCAGCAATTCCTTTCTGGCTCACGGGCATCTGACCCATATCTCAATCCAGGGCGGTGTAAAGCACTGGGATATGGGGACAGGGAACAGGGGATGGCAGCCCTGCGAAGCCCAAACCGTGTCCTGCCAAGGGCTGAGTCAGTGCCCTCTGAAGCACATGGGAACACAGGGACTGGAGCTCTCCCTGTGCCCTGTGCTGGCACTGATACTGCCAAGGCTCCCTTTTCTTTGGGGTAAAAATGTGCCAAAGTCCTTCAGCTGTTCAGAAGGTGAAGACTTGTTTCCAACAGCACTTCCAGCAGGATGAAGGTTTTCAAGGACAGGCGGTGATTTTGCAGTCCTCGGTTTTGGGGTGGGCAAGAAAAGTGCAGGGATTGGGTGCCCAGACATTTCAGCACAGCCCTATCTGGGAAGGGATCCCTATGGCACATTGGGGTGTGAAACAATCCGAAAAACAAAAAAATCATTCAACATCTTGGCCAATGTGCTGAAGGCTGCCTTCTCAGAAATGGGCAGAGATGCCTCCAGCCATGCTCCTAAAGCACCAGTGCAGACTGCACACCCAAAACCCCAAGAACTTGGCCCAAAATTCCCCATCAGAATTGGTGCCTATGGATGTTACTGCTCGTCTTCATGCTTAGGAGAAAAAGGAATGGTGCGTGGAGGCCCCAAGAACCACGTTCTCATTCTGATGAACTTTCCTCTTTTTCCTAATTTCCCTTCTTCTGACAAATATTTCTTCCATTGACTTCACGCATCTTTAAAAATAATATTCTCCAGGGCAGATTAAAACAAATTTGGAGATGTCAGCTGTTTCTTTTAGGCTTTTAAATGGCATTTCCTTTTTGATAGATTCTTGCTTTCAGAAAATACTTTAAAGAGATCAAAGAGTTTTCCAACAGGGTCCCATTTTCCCAGTGTCTCCTAACCTCAGTCCCTTATTTCTCTTATCACCCACGCCACTCCGCTATGACGCTCTGTATACAAAGTAAGAGCAGTTAACTTTGAAGTGCTGGATTAGCCCATGCCAGATCCTTGCCTCAGAATAACAAACAATACAGGTTCAACAGGAGTTCTCATCAGTAGTTCATTTTTCAGCCCCAAATTCACTGTCACTAACACAAGCAACATTGAACTCTCAGTCTATGGGCAGATAGGAGAGATTTATCTGGTGGCAGGACCATGACCTAGTGATGAGGAGGTCAGACAGTTAAGGGATTTTTATATTTTGGGATGGCGAGGCTTTATTTTATTCTTTTTTTTTTTTTTTCCCCCTCTTTCTGGCATTCAATTTTTAAATAAAACATTGTTTCTCACGTACTTGAGGACTTGGTTAACTGCAGGGCTGCGTCCGTGGCTGAGGAACATGTCCTCCCCTGCGTGGGTGTCGAGGTGGTGCTGGGACCTCCATCCCCTGCTCCGTGCATGGCCAAACCCCACAGCCAACCCGGGGAAGGCTTTGGGAACGGGCGTAGCTCTGAGCATCCCAAGGCTTCGTGAGCCCAACAGCGAGCATCGCAGGATGAAAAATAAAATCCCATCCCTGCCCTGCCCAGTGTGCCAGAGCTCCGTCCCTTTGCCAAAGCTGTCAACATCGTTAGCAGCGCAGCCAACAGCACAGCAGTGATGTCCATTCCCCCCAAGCAGGACTTTGCCCTAAGAGGGTAATTCCGGGACCCCAAATGTAGTGCTGAGCAGCTCAAACATTCCTGAAATATCCGCTTTATTTCCAAGTTTTAAGTTGATGGCGCACATTCCAGCGCTCAGCTCGGATATTAAGGTTTGCTTTTGGATCAAAAACCTTCAGGAGAGATTCTTGTAGCTGCCTCAGAAGGTTCTGGACAAAAGTTTCCCTTTAATTGTAATGAGAACTGGGCATCCACATGCCCTACGGAGCCATGGAAAATTTAACTTTTAAGGGATTATTCGCAGGGGAAAGCGGCACCAGCTCAGCCAAAGCAGTTATACTTCTTCAGACCTTGATGTCCTAAAAACTACTTTTATTTTGGTTTACTAAAGTTGATTAGGAACAGATTTTTTTTCTTTTTAAAACTGAAACGAGCCACTTTTAAAATGAAACCTGAACATCTGAAGGGGGGGTGCGTCTTTTCCACACATGCAAACCACTTTATTGAGTCTTTTTTTTTTTCCTGCATGGTATTTTCCTACATATGCCTCTCAGAACCTGCTACCATAGTGCTGAGGCTGTCCCTATAACACCCCCAGAGCTCAGGGTCAGCATCTCCGTCCCCATTCATTGTAGGGGAGTTGGATTGAGTGACCTTTTAGGGTTCCTTCCAACTCAAACGATTCTATGATCTCCTGCTCCCATCCCTGAGCAGGTGGTGCTGCTATGTAAGAACGACCTATTTTTCTTCTTGGTCAGCTGCTGTTTATGAGAGGTTTGCCATAGGCTGCATCAAACTCTTTGTCCCTGGCAATATTTGGATAGAAACTGCAGAGCTACAGAGATTGGCACCTGGAAACCCCAGCGAACGGCCAAAACTAAATGAAGGCTGGCAGAAAGGAGAGCCCCGAGTGCATACGGGAACATTCACTTCCTGCAAAAACAACGCTTGGAAGGCGAGATCGAGCACAGAATTAGGAGACACAGCGAGTTTTGCCGCGAGGTTAAAAAACAACACCAGCACCAACAACAGCAATTGTTCAGTTAAACGAAGTCACATTGGGAAAGAGGAGTTAGAGCGAAGTATCCCATGTGCTCCCTGCCCTGAACAGCCATACCCATAGAACCGGGGCAGCCCCCTCACCGCCGAGCCCCTGCAAAGCCCCGCACGTAGCACCGTGCTGCTGCGAGGACCCCGCTGCTCCGCTCCACGCCGCAACCCCGCGTGTCCCCTTTAGCCCCTTTCAGCTCGATTTCGTTCGTTCGTTCGTCTGAACGCAACAGCCTGGAAAACTCTTTTCAGGAGGATTTGGGGATATTCGTATCCTATAGAAACAAAGGGAACGGCCGGTGAGTGCTCGCAGCAGCCGGGGCAGCGGCCGCCCCGTCGGGGTTGAGGGCGCGGGGTCCCGCACGGCACGGCGCGGAGCAGCGGCAGCGGCCGCCCCATCGGGGCTGGGATTGGGGATCCGACACGGCCGTTCCCGGCCCCCGCCGACCCTACGCAGCCCCTCAATCCGCCGTTGCCCACGGAGCAGCGCGTTCATCCTCCAAAAAACGGCACGAGAAAATTCTCCCGAGGGCGAATTCGTAATTAGGGCGAAGCTCCGGGGGAAAACGGGGACGGAGCGCTGAGATACGGAGCTCGGAGCTGCGGCTCGAGAGGTGCGGGGTTTTACGGCCGAAGGAGGCGCGGTTGGATGCAGAGTTCAGGGAACTTTGCTAACATAAACTTTTTATCTTTTGATGATCCTTTTAATATAAAATAATCTCTCTCCCTTTTTTTTTTTTTTCCCTCCCTCCCACAATGAAGCAGCCGAACATTAAAAAGATAGCGAGCGCATTTTAAAGATGTTTCCACTTTATAAATCACGCTTTCTTGGCAACAACGCGATTCCTATTGCAGCGCTGAGCTCGCTGCTCTCTCCTAATGTCTCCTACAGATCAGCCCTGAGAGGGAGTAATAATCCCCCAAAGTAATTCTCAGCCCTAAATTCCCCATAATTTATAGTGGCCGCGTTCTGCGGAGCGCCGCAAAGAACGAAACCGATGACTTCCCCGCTCCCCCCCTCCCCCCCCCCACGTTATCGATATTTGCCTTGTTTAGACAGAGAGCCCATTTTACACCGCGGCCGCGGAATTAGCGCTTCCGCTGAGCTTTGCGTTTCCTCCCCACGGAGCGAACTTGTCACGAAAGTCACTTTTTCTTTCCTTTTTCGAGGGCTTGAAACTTAAAAAATTGGGATTCGAACCCTTTTCTTTCGTGCCCTTGGGGCTGAGCAGCCCCACGACACGGGCTCCCATCCGCAGAGCATCCCTGTGTGTGCTGAGAGGGGATGCGGGCCCCATCAACGCCCGCAATCCGCCGCTTTCCCTCCCCCCCCCTCCCACCTCAGTTCTAAATACAAGTACACACAATTCTCCATCAACCCTCATTTTTTTTAATTGGGTCGAGGGGAGGTTTGTTATTGGCACTTTTTGTTATTAAACGGCTTGCGTGGAAGGAGGAATGAAACCTGCTGTAAATCTCGGTTTGCGTTTCGCCATTCGCAACTCGGGACAGCTTTGATCCCGGTACCGGCACCGGGGGGGTCCGCGGGACCGGACGGGGCCGAACGGGATGGAATGGGATGGGATGGGATGGGATGGGATGGGATGGGATGGGATGGGATGGGATGGGATGAAAAGGGAAAGGAAGGGGCTGCGGGATTTGAGCTGCTCGGCCCGAGCTGACAAAATCTCGCCCCGCATTTTCAGACTGTTTTCATTTGGATGCAGGGAGAAGAACTGAAATCCCCATTTTGTTTCAGGGAATTCAGGGGATTTTAGCACGAAGGAATTCTTTTGGTTTTGTTTCTTTCTGCTTTTTTTTTTTTAATAAATATATCTATATTATTAATTTCTTGCTAATACTGCATCTATTCATCTATTTATTTCACTGATTCGAATTTTAGAAGCCGCTCTGGTTGTCACCCAGCAGCAAGGTGCCCCACCACGCAGCTGCCATTTGCCGTTCACCCCCCCGTGCCGCCCCATCTCTGGAGGAAGGTGTGTGAGCACTGCCAGCTTCTCCGGACAAAGAATGTGGGGCCGAGCCCTATCCATATGGATTTGTTTAAACAATCCACGTTAAGTCTTACAAAGAGATAACATGCACATTTGGGATGCTTAGGGTCTAGAATTTGGTAAAGATATTACACGTCCCGAGCAGACACGCTCAGATACTATAAATTAAGGGTAAAATATTTGAGGTCTTGATCCCCCCCGCCTCGGCTGCCTCAAGTAGCGGCCCTATCAGAACGGATCCGGCTCTTCCCATCAGCAGAAGTCACAGAACGAGCCCTACGATTTCATACAACGTGATAAGGGCAGAGTTACCTGAGAGATCGCTTCGTATACAAAACAAAGAGCGACAGAAGGGAGCAGCTCCGGCCCGGCACCTCCTCCCGGGGGCAGAAAGAGGCTCCGAACGTGGGCCGTGGGCTGGGGGACACCGGGAGAAGGGAAACACCCCCCCCCCCCCAACTCCAACCCCCAGCTCTGCTTCCATAGAAGTTTCGTCGAGTTGAAATGAATTAAACCCATTTTAACACCCAAGTTCGGCACTGTTGGTTCTCTGCCGCTACCCGGCACCTCGCAGCTTTGTTGGAAAGAAAAGTATTTCGGTGCCGAATGCTCACAGCGGTCGTGTTCTGCTCGTGGGGGGGGGGTTGGGGTGGGGAGGCTCTCTTTGCTTTGTGTCCCACTCCGCCATCCCCGCAGAGCTCTGAGCACGGACGGGCCCTGTGCACCCCCCACCTCCCCCCCGAGCCAGCCTCGAGTGAAGCTGTTGTGATTCGGACCCAATTCGGACCCAATTCGCTTCTAAGGAAACGCAGAATTTGTTCACTTGGACTTCGGACTGAGAAGCGTTAGCTCCCAGTCTTCCAGTTTCGAGCCTAAAAGCACACCCTAAACCTTCACACCGTTTTGGTGCCAAAAAATCCCGTTGTGCAGAGTGGGGGGGGAAAAAATCTAGAAGTGGAGCCACAATTCAGGTAAAGTTCTTAAAAAAATTAATTGATAGGATAATTTTAAAAAATAAAAAAAGTGAAGCAGCACCAAAGAGAACGGGCATTAAACGCATCCAACGCTTCCCTGCAGCCACTCCTCGCTGCCACCCCACTCCAACACACACAGTTTGCAAAGAGAAAACGATCGCCCTGAAATCCGCCCTAACGATGACCATGTATTTCTGTTACTGGCACCGACTGCAGCATCGCAGCGGTGCTCCGTTCGCGGCTCAAGGATGGGGACATTTCGTACGGATCAGAAACAAAAGAGCCCGGGGATGCTCACTGACCTGCCTGCTTTGGTTATGATCATTTCGGTGCCCGCTTCATGGAACTTCTTCCATAGCTCCTTCTCGTGGAGATAGACTTTGATATTTTCTATCGTCTGCAAATTAAATTGAAATAAAATAAAGAGAATGAGAATAGCAACGAGCGGCCAGGGAGCGCCCTGGGAAGGGCCGTCCGACGGCACCGGAGCAACAGGGAGAGCTGCAGCGCAGGGCAGGAGAGAAAATTCCACCTCCCTTTGCCACAAATAAAAGCAACAAACGGAGCTCGCTTTGAATTGCAGAGCTTCACATCCAGGCCGGGCACCGCGGTCAAACGGACTTGTTAATGGTTTTGTTATTATTATTATTTTTCTATAGAGCTTTCTGTGCCCAGACGGCACAGGCGGTCCCCGACGGCGCCCGAGGGTTCCCTGAAAGCGGGGCCTGGAATGGCCGTAGGGACACGGCGGGGCCGCACGGCGCTGCTCGGCTGATTCCGCGGAACTGGGGCTGACCAGCCGCGACGGCTCAGGTTTAGTTTAGCCAAAATAAAAGACCAAAAAAAAAACCAAACCAAAACAAACCAGCAACACCAAAACCGGCACCGAAAGACACCGCCGAGCAGGACACTGCTCGGGAGGTGTCCGTGCAGAATGACCGCACCGAGGGGCGCAGCGGCATGCTTGCAGGGGAAAATATAAATAAACGAAAGGGAAAAAAATTATAATAATTGAAAATAGCGACTTCATCGCGATCCCTCGACCCACAGTCCGGAAAGATGTACGGCCGAGGGAAGCTTCGGCATCTCACCGAGAGCAGAAGCGGCTTTCCCGGCCCGGCAGGACACGATGGGCAGCAGTGCCCGTTTGCTCGACGGCGCGGTCCGTGCGTACCTGCTCGGGGTCGGGGAGCTGCGGGCTGCTGAGCGGAGTGCTGCTGCCCCCGGCTACGCCGAGGACGGGGGAGCCCGCGGAGGAGTCCGCATGGCCGGGTGCGGGGGCTGTTGGAAACCCTTCCTCGGTTTCAGACAGGCTTTTCTCCTGGAGCATTTCCTTAGGGGGTGAAGAGAGGTGCACCGTTAGCTCGCAGCACCGGGGGTTTCGTCCAGATCGAGCCCCCCGTCCCGGCCACGTCCGCCAGCGGGGTCGGGCCCCTAGGTGCTTCTTTAGGCGGCGGTCCCTCTGCCTGAGCTCGGCAGACTGGGACGTGACACCCCGGGCCCCGGGGGAAGCCGCTGTGCCCGGTAGAGCCTGGCCGAGCCGGGTCGGGCCCGCCTGCCTCCCCGGGGGGCCGCCCACGCGTGGCCGTGCTCCAGCCCGAAGCCCGGGCAGCTCAGTTTAGATGTGACCGCAGCCTCCCCGCCCCGACCCTTCCTCACTTCTCCTCCCCTCTCCGCTTTTTGTCACCGTACGAGGCCGATATCCGCCGGGGAGAGCGGCTCGGCCCGGCCGCTCCTCTGTCCCCGTCCCTTCGGGGCTCCGCGACGGCGCTCGGGGCTGCGGGCAAAGCTCTGCGGCGGAGCCGGGCAGCGTAAACAGGCGGAGTGCAGGGCTTGAGATAAAAGGGCCCCTCTTAAACTTGGAAGGAGACTGGGAAAAGCCAATAAAGATAAGGCCTGACAGCTCCGCCGGGGCTGCCGCGCATCAAGCCCGACTTTTACTACATGGAGGGACGGACGGAAGCGGGGAGCTGCGGGTTTCCAGCCCCTGCCGTGCTCGCCCCGACACCGGCTGAAGTCCCCCGGAGCCGTAGCTCCGACGGAGCGCTCCGCTGCCGGCCCCACGCCTCCATATGAAGGGCTGAGTACCAGGGAGCTCCAGCTCCAGCCTCAGCGGTGCTTCACAGGGCCGTGCAGGGGACACGCAGCCCGCTCGGATCGCACGAGCGGTACCGTACGCAGCGGCTGCTCTGTGTGCACCCTCTGCCCGAGCTCCGCATCGCTTCCCTCGGACGGGGCGGCAGGAGCAGAGGCAGCAGCCGGGGACAGAGCCGGCGCAGGCCGCGGGGACAGAGGCCGGGGCCCGGTGTGCTGCGGGACTGCCACCCGTGAGGGTCTGAACCGCACCGCGCTCCCTCCCTCCGTTCCCTGCCTCCCTCCCTCCGCCGAGCCCCGGACTCACACTGCCGGCCGGGGGGCAGCGGGCGCAGCGGGGGGCTCCTGGCTTCGCCTCGGGGCGGCTGCGGCATGAAGGGAGCGCGGGGCAGCGCGGGGCTGCGCGGGGCGCTCAGGCCGGGCGAGGCGCGGCGGCCCCCGATGGCAGCGGCGTGCGGGGCATCCCCCACTGCGCGGATTCACTTTCCCTTGATCTTCGCGAAAAATGTTCCATAAAGATCCAGTTTGGGGCCTTTCGACTCCCTCCCTCTTTGTCTCCCCCCTCCCTTTTCCCTTCCCCTCCTGTTGCTGACGTTGCCGCTGTCAATCACGTCCCCATAGAGCAGCTCCGGCCCGCTCCGCCGGGCCCGTTCCGCTCTCCCCGGCCCCGCTCCCGTCCGACGGCCCCGGAACAGAGCTGGGCACCGGTCCTGGGTACCGAGCACCGGCTCACGGCGCACCGTGCTCGGCCCGAGGCCTCTCCTTAGCTCTGCACGGGGCCTGCGGCGAGCGTGGCCGCCCGGGCAGCGTCTTGCTGCGAGGAGGCACCGGGGAAGGAGGGTGCACCCGCAGCCCCGCAGACCCCTCCAGACCCCGGCGGGCCCGGCGCTCCCCGGCTGCGAAGGCCGAGGGCTGTAGAACAGAGAACGAGGGTCGGGGGGTCGGGTGTGAGACCTGTGGCCCTGCTGCACCGCGAACAGTCCCTGCCGCTCCAAGCGGGGGAATTGGGACAGAATTTGGGTGCGGGTCTCCCCAGCTGACCCCCCGCTGTGGAAGGGACGACGAAGCGGTGGTTGCACGGCCCGGGCCGCTCCTCCGGGACTGCCCCGAGGTGAGCGCGACCGCGGCATGGATGCTCTGCCGGTCCCACACAGCGCAGGGCCGGAGCCCCCACAGCTTCTGCCCGCGGCCTTCTCTGGGATCCTACCGCCGGGAGAAACCCTGAGGGCAGAGACAGAGTCACTGAGAGCTGTCGTGACTCAATGGATCGCATCTCTCTGCTGTCGCGATTACCAAAAACAACCCCTCTCACCTCGCACCCACCTGCAGTCGAATACCCATAGGGATATGCTATCCCATGTCGTGACAACCCGCAGTGTTCCTATATCTCGATAGCCCCTCTGGAACCAGAGGCTGCTTACCCAAACCGGGCTCAATGGGCCGTTGGGCCTTTCCGGGGCAGGAGTTTTATTTTTTATGTTTTTTTAAATATGTTTTTTTTTTTTTTTCTTTTCCTAAATGTGAATTTCAACCCAAACTCACTCCCACCGTCACGTGGTGCCAAAATTGGGAACAGGAGTGAAATAAAAAGTAAACTGGGGTCAACCTCTTAATGAACCTTTTCTCCACTCATATGGAAAAAAAAAAGAGAAAGAGAGAAAGAGAGAGAGAGAGGAGAGAAGAAAGAAAGAAAGAAAGAAAGAAAGAAAGAAAGAAAGAAAGAAAGAAAGAAAGAAGGAAAGAAGGAAAGAAGGAAAGAAGGAAGGGAAGGGAAGAGAAGAAAGAAAGAAAGGAAAGAAAGAAAGAAAGAAAGAAAGAAAGAAAGAAAGAAAGAAAGAAAGAAAAAAAGAAAGAAAGAAAGAAAGAAAGAAAAGTAGAAAGAAAGACCGACCAGGGCCGGGCAGAGAGGGCCGTGCGGGCGGGGGAGCAGCGCGGAGCTGACGGCAGGTGAGAGCGAGCCCCGACGTGAACCCAGGGGGTCGGGCGAGGGGTACCGAACCTCGGAGCTCGTGGTTCTGCCCGTGGCTTTGCCCGGGGTCAGCGGTTGCGCGGTGATGTGATTTCGGTGTCGGCTGTGTGCTGGTGCTCGGCTTTGTTTGGGTTTTGCCTCCCTCCACCCCTTCCTCCCGCAGCTGCAATCACGGGCGTTTCCTCCTCTTTCCTACGTCCAGCGCTGTTTTTGTCTCTCAAGCAAAAACGGCTGTGGGGGGGAGGGGGGTCGGTCCCGAGTGGGGAGTATTTGATTAAAACAAAGCCGAAGTCTCCCCCTCCTCCCCTCCAGCCCCGGCCCTCCCCGTCTGTAGAAGCGGGGCCGCTTCGTGCCTTTCTCGGGCCGGGGCTGTCCGTGCCCGTCCACCTGCGCACAGCGCTTAGAGCTCCGCTGTTCTCCGACCGCACGTCGGGGCCGGGGCCGTCGGGGCTGGGAGAGGCCGCGGCCGCTCCCACCACCTCAGCGTCCCCGTATCCGCGGTGCTTCCAAGAGGCTCCGGCAATCCACGGCGAGGCTCCAACACACCCCGACTGTCATCACCCGGCAGATAAACGGCCGGATCCCCGACGGCAGGGTGGCTTCTATTCGTGGCTCATCATCGCTGAGTCCAGGGAGCAGGCAAAGGGGGAGGGTAAGCCCTGCTTCCAGGGACCGGCTCTCCGCACCACTCATCACTGTCACCGAGCTCATGCCTTGGCCCTGAACACCGGCGATTAATAAAAGCTCACTGTCGCTTTTCTCTAATAATTGCAGTCGCGGCCAGGGAAAAAAAAAAGAAAAAAAAAAGAAAAGAAAAAAAAAGAAAAGAAAAGAAACAACAACAACAACAAAACAAAACCTGAAACGGCTGCGGCTGCGCGCTACCTGCGGGGATGCCCCGCCGCGCAGCCCTTGCCGATGCGGCTCTCTTTTATTGTTTCTTTTCCCCCCCAAATCCTATGAACCTTGCGGAGCTGCCAGCCCCGACGGCCGCCCCGACGGGGGGTGGGGAGCCGCGGCCGTGTGCTTTGGCACGGAGCTGTCGGCTGCAGCGGGAGCGCAGCGGTTCGCACCGCTGCTGTGGGTTTGAGTGACCGAGGGCTGAGAAAAAGTGGCAGGATTTGGTCAGTGAAAACGCGGCGAGTACGGAGAGCAACCGCTGAGTTCTGTTCTCGGGAGGAATTACAGAGCGCCAGAGTCGGGCTTCTCAACAGGGCCAGCGCCAAATTTCTAATAACAGTGTAATATGTTTATTTCTGCCTTACAAGGACTTACAGACCTCGCTGCGAGCTGCTGGCTCACGTTGCTTTCCCCCTCCATCCCTCAGGCTCCGATGCCACGGGCCGGGCATCGCGCTCCGGGCCGAGAGGGAAACCCGAAATCGGAACGGACAGAACCGACGGCAGAAAGCGGGGTAAGCAGCAGCCCTTCCATCTCCAGCATCTCCCTGAAAGAGGTGCGATGAGAGGGGACCGAGGGCTGCGCGGCTCTAAATGCGATGGTTTTGCACCGCAGAACCGTCCGATGGAGTTGTTTTGTGCGCGCCCGCAGCTCCAGCGCTTTGTTACGGACCATCGAGTCAATGTTTTAACGAATGCTAAACGACACTGCGGAGCGCTGCGGTCCTCCGTCCTGCTCCGATGGCTGCGGCCGGTGGGGCAGCGAGAGGAGCAGCCACGTGTGGTTTACTTTAAATCTTTGGGGGATATTTGATAGTTCCATCGCGCTGAGTCTCTCACCCCCTTCGGAATCTCAGTTCGTTGTGCGACCGCTGAGGTTAAACGGCGAACGAACACTCATCTGCTCGGAGTATTTGTGAGGGTTTAATTATTTCACAAACGAAAAGAAACAATCGCAGAATCCTTTTAGTTTTTAATCCGAGCCCGGATTGTGTTGTGATGCTCGGATTTATGCTTTCAGATTTTTACTCTTTAAAGCAGTGTTTAGAAAAATATCACTTCCAATCCGTTGTGCATTTTTTCTTGGTGTGTGTGTGTGTACGAAAATAAAAGTCTTTGCTGTGAGTGTGGGGATGGTGTAGGAAGGAGTGGTGCAGGGATCAGTGCCTGGAGAGCATTGCATGGAGGCTGCCCTGCTGGTTCTCAGCCCGAGCTCTGATTTCACTGCAAAATGTACCCCCAAAATGGTCCTTTCTGCTTTACAATCACTTTTTAAAATTTATTTATTTTAAAATAGAAAAACAAACAAACAAACAAACAAAAATCTTTCAAGCTATTCCATGCTGGAGTGTGGGAGTGAGCCAACAGGGCACAGCACAAAGCTGGCTTTGGGAAATGAAAGCAGCACAGAGCCCCGAGCCCAGTACTGCAGGAATTTGAGGCAGCACGGCTTTGTTCTGCTCTGTGCAGTGCAGCACGGGGCTGAGTGGGCCCGGAGCTTTGGGACAGCGGTGTGAAGGCACTGCTCCCTGAGCACGAGGAGGAGAGGGGACCTTCATCCCAAAGCCCTGCACAGGAGCAGGGAGCTGCCTTGCGGTGCTGTGGGAGCACTGTGGGCATCACCATGCCGGGATGGAGGGCTCAGAATGAGCCCTGCCTGTAGAGATTGTTGTATTTTTCCTATGGAGGTCATTTTTTGCTATGGGCAATCCCTGTCCTGCAGAGTGAGCAGAGGACAGATTGTGTGAGCCATGCCCAGTGCTGTGCACACCCTGGCACTGAGCAGGGATGCATAGTGAGCCCCAGCACTGCTCTGCAGCACCGCCTGAAACTCCGGGGGTCAGTTGGTCACATTTAAATGATGCACTCACCACAGCACAGACCAGGTCTCACTGCCAACAGGCAGAGCAGGGCAGTGCCTGGGCAGCACAGCCATGCTCCAGGAGCAATCCTCCCACTGTTCACCTTCGTATCCCGCTGCTCTTCAAGCAAAAGCATCCTCAGCCATCCTCACACCCACCACCTCCACGCAAGGCCTCACTCCTGGCCAGAGCTCTTTTCAGCCTTTTGCACTGCGGTGCTGCCCATGGGGGAACCTCCTCCTCTGCCTCCTCCTCCTCTCAGGAGCAGGGCCAGACGCTGCCAGCAGCCCTGGGTATGGGAGGGACATCCCAACCGTACGACTCACAGTGAGCCAAACTGAGAGTATGGACAGGGGTCGGTGCTGCCCCTATTCCCCTCTACATCGCCCCAGGGCAGATCTAAACTTGCTGGAGCTCAGGGATTGGGAAGGGAGGAGGGGAGAGGGGAAAGCAGTGCCCAGAGATGGAGTAAGAGGTACCGGAGATGCAATGGAGGAAGGCAAGATGAGAGGAGGAGGACTGGGGAGGAAGGCAGCAGGATAGGGGCTGCGGGGAAAGGCTTTGGGGACAGCTTTGGGTTTCTGCCCCATGGCACTGGGATGGGATTTCCTCCCGGGTTTCTTGCACCAGGTTCAATCCCAGTCCCCACGTGACTGTGGCTGGCACTGTGCCCCTCTGCTGCAGCAGCGCTAGATCAATTCTCATCTCCATGTTGTGCACTTTGCTCCTCACCCCTGGGAGAGGGCAGTGCTTTGGGGTGCTTCTGCTACAGTAAGCAGGGAGAGCTGTAAAAGACATCGTCCATTCCTGGGAGGAGGCTCAGTAGGTAAAGGAAATGAGAACAAACCAGGGCCAGGCCCAGAAGCAGGGAGTTTGCTGCTGGTGGGATGGGGTTTGCTGTGAGACCCCAAAGTTGCTGATTGGAATGGGGGGAGCAGGAGCTGGGGGTCCGCCCTTCCTGCTGTGCTGCTGGCTCAGGCAAGGAGGAGGAAGGATGGCTGGGAGTCATTAAGCAGAGACTGAAGGCATTGCTTGCAGAGATGTCTGGGAAAGAGCCATTTCAGGCCCTGCTGTGTGCGGGTGCCGGGTCTGGGGTCAGGAGGGGCAATGGCTCAATGCCTCAATGCTGCTCTGGGGCACAGGGAGCCCACAGCAATTCCCAGCCTGCAGTGGGAGTCCCAGCTGCCTCCTGCAAAACGGAGGACAAAGGATCACCAAAAATGCAGCCTTACCTCCGTATCTGTGGCTCTGGACACCGACATGGCTGAGGCAGCTTGGCCAGATGGGAATGCTGCTCCATGTTGTGCAGTGGGAACACCGAGACGGATGGGGAAGGGGCTTCTTAGTCACACTGCGCCTGAAATAAATGGATAGGATGGAGTTTTTACAGCCCACAGGGGTGGCAGGAGGTGTTGTTCTCACCCACCGTGTCCCCAGTGATCAGTGCAGTGGGAAATCAGCAGCTGGGCATCCCTTCCCCATTCCCCTCCTTTGCCATTCTGCACTGAAGCTTCAGCTGCAAGAATCCTCACTGAGACACATTGGTGAGTGCTTCGCACGTGAGCACCCTTCCCTAGCCACAGGGTTATGGTAAAGGTTGGGAAAAGAAGGAAGTGCTGTGCTGGCATGTTGGCAGTGAATCAAAGAAAATGACATTAATTAAAACGTATGTTAGGAATAGGAAATTAAGCTAAAGTAACATTTCATCCACAGCATCTTCTCCAGGCACTTTAGAAAGGGGATAAGTTTACGGTAGGGAAAGAGAAATGAGGAGGCTGGTGCAGGGGATGGATATGTGGGGAGTGAAAAGAATCAGAGCAGAGCTTTAAAAGCCTTAAGCTGTGCACTGAAGGTCACGTGAGCTCCCTGGGTTTGTTTGGAGCTGTGAGTGAAAGGGAGGGCGGGGGGTGCAGGCTGGCACTGACAGCACCCCCAGCCCTGAAATCACAGTGCACCCCTCAGCAGGCTCAGGTGGATGCCAGCACCCTGTTGTGAAGAAGATTTACTCTTTCTCTTTCGCTTTTCTTAATCAGAACTTACCGAAACTCAGCGTGCAGCCCATGGCAACCAGCAGCAGTGGGGAAACTGAAGCACAGCGTGGCTGACAGCCCTGTGACCAGCGCTGAGCACACAGCAGGGATGGGTGTACCAGCAGGGCTGACTTGCAGTCAATCCCAGTTCATGTCTCTTCAGCATCACAAGGCTGGGTTATTTCTGGCTCCTGACGCCCGCAGAACCCTCTCGGTGCTGGGACGTGCGCATGGCTGAAGTCAAAGTGCAGCATGGACCCACATGGCCTGGGAGTGGGACTCACAGCCCAAGGGTGCTGGGATGTGCAGCGGGATGGGATCAGGGCTGACTTTCTGCCCCGGAGCCCCCAGCCATGCCCCACTGCATCCACCTTGCGACGGGCAGTGTGAGTGCTGAGCTCCGGATGGAGGAAGACAGCAGCAGCAGCAGTCTGGAGTGCACTCACAGAGTGGCTGCATTTTCTCCCCCTAAGCAGTAAATCGCGGGCTGGGACCGGCGGCATCGCTCCCATGGTCGCCCCAGGATGAGTTACGAGGAGCGAGCTCTGCAGCCAGGGCTTTGCTCCAGGGCCCTCCCAAGAGCCGTTCTCCTCCTTTTTCAACCCAAAACCGCACCGCTGCCCCACTGGGGTCACCCCAGCCCCACTGCAGGACCCCACGCTCCCAGCGCTCCTCCGCTCCCCGTCCTCCCGCGGCCGCGGCGAGCGGGCAGATGTCTTGCTGACAGCTTCAGGAACACCTTGTAGCAGTTGCGGTGATTCCCGAGATCCATTGCTTCCCATTTCAATTCACACATCATGATTTCTAAACCTCAGCCCGCACCTTCTTGCCGCAGCTCCCCACCTCCAGCCTGCCAGCACTGGAACTGATGGGGATGGGGACATAGGGAAGGGGACCTGGCCCATCCCTGCCCAACCAGCACCTCCCGCCATGACGTGCCTTAGGGAGAGCCCCAAAAAATGGGCACAGTCAGCAAAACGTGGGCTGGAAGGCACCTGGAGGGCAGCGAGGGGACGGTGCTCCTTTCTGGGGACCCAGGGCTGAGCCGCTGTGTTCCCCTGTGCTGTGTGGCTGTGGTAGAGGCTTGGCCTCGGGGTGATAAAAGCAGCGTGTTTTTCCAATTAGAAGAGCCAAATGTCTTTTCCTGCCAGCATTCAGCCCAGCCTAACATGCGATGTCTACATCTTAACCTTGAAGAAGCCTCCAGAGACGCTGTGAAATAAATCAACGCGGGTCCACGTGCTGGAAAACAGAACCAATAAATAACTTCAGAACAGCTTTTCTGTTTACTGTATGAAATCCCTGCTCTTGGCCGCCCTGTTCCAAAACAGCTCCACAAAATAAAGGCAGAAAGAAACACCAGCAGCACTGTAGGGCAGCAGCCACCAGCACAGGGCTGGCTGCAGGTGCGAGGCCCACTCCTCACTGACCTTTGGGATTTGGGGCAGAGAGTGTCTGTGCAGTGTTTCAAAAGTATTAATGAAGATAATAATAAAAAATACACCCTGCAAAACAGCCTCCCAGTGCTGTTCTCCTGAGGCAGGGAGGATGCTGGACTGAAACCCGCAGGGGATACTCACAAAGTCCTGTTTGGTACCCAGGACCCATGGGCTGCATTGGGGTGCTCAGCAGCATTGCTGGCCCCAGCTGTGCCCCCACATATGCCACATGGTGAAGGACAACCCCAGGTTGCTCAGAGTAGCAGCAGTTCCTCCTCCTTTATGCCAATAATAGATACATCTTTAGCTTTAGCATAAAGGAAGGTTGCAGGAGCAGTTGAAAGGGGATGTATAAAGACATCTTCCTGCTTCCTGGGGTAGAGAGGTCTCGTGGAGGCTGCAGGTGGGGCTGTGGCAAATAGCATTGGGATGGAGTGCCCATGGCCCACACTGGTAGCACCAAAGTTGATGTGAGCTTGAGGTGGGAGAGGTGACCTGAAACGTGGGGGGCTACTTGCAAAAGGCAGACCTTATACCCATGGGGTCCCACCTGGAAGCTGGCCCTAGAAGGAAATGACATTTTCAAGTGGAGATTCCCATCCAATCCCAGCCCAAACCCCAGCCCAGAGCAGAGCTGGGGCTCCATCCCACCCATGTCTGTGTGGTCCTGGGCTAGATGGGAGTCTGCTCATCTCAAGGGGCTGCTGCTGCTTGGGGCACAGCTGGCTGTGGACACATGGGGCTGCACACAGTCCATTACTGGGTTTCCCTTACGTCCAGTGGATGGATGCTTGGGGAGCTCCTCTGACATCTCAGCATGGGGAACAGCAGAACAGAGCCTGTTGGAGAGGAGCATTAGCAGAATTCAGCAATGTAAGACAAATCACTACAGACCAATGCAACAGGCAGGTCCACCTCTGTTCTCACTGGAAGCCCCTGATCCAAAGCAATCTGCTGCGTGGGGCCTGAGCTCCATAGCCCCCCGGGCCACGCACCAGTTGAAACCCATCCCCAAACCACAGTCATGGGGAGCTCAGCCTCTACAGTAGCCTTTTCCACGGCCATTGATGTGGATTGTTTATTTGTTGATGTATTTTACACAAGATCACCTTCCCTGGACACCAGGAGAGCAGCAGCATCCCGGAGCAAGGAGGACATGATGGGTCAGGGTCACAATCCTGCAACACACAGGTGATGTACCCACAGCACCAGATGGGCACCATGGCTCCCACACACCCATCGCTTCCCCATTCGGTGTCACTGTCACCACTGTGCCCCCATTGTGTCTCAGGGATGAGGGCAGCCCCACAGTGCCATGGGTTTTGTCACACACAGCAAATAGCAACAGGACAGGTTTAGCAACTGTGAGTCCTTCTGTTCTTCCTTACATCTCAGAGCCATTTCTCCACCCCTTAAATGCTTTACATTATTTATTATGTTTCATTTAACCCCAGCCACGTCCTCCAAATAAAATTTATTTTGCAGCTGTCATTCAGGTTTACTCCAGCCTTAACCTCATAATCCTATTGATTCCCTCATTATTCTCCGGGTGCGGGATTGATTTCATGCCTTCTGTGTTATGGAGAAGACTTTGCTCATTAATCTCACGTGCGTTTACAAACGGCCAATCCCAGTAATTCATTATTTTCTCCTTCTCCACACAAACTCTGTTACCTTGTCCACATCACATCTTGATTTTGGGATATGGGACAGCAGTGATTTCTCTCGTATCTGACTGCTTTCCGGAAGGAGCAGTGATGGGCACCCACCCTCGTGCCCTACATTGCCATTGGGTTTGGCCATAGGGTCTGTACCCAGATGGCAATTGCACACCTGCACCCCAACACCTTGTTGGCACAGCAGTCCATTGGTGCAGTGCTCCACGCAGCCCCATCGGTGCTGGATGTTGGAGGAAGACTTGACCCCTGTCGTGGAGGCTTAAAGTAAAAAATAGGCAGACACTGTGGGGCAGACACATCGTAAATCCAAGCGGAGGGCCAATCTCAAATATTTCAGCTCTTTCCCTCCTCCCCCCTATAATATATAATTGTCTTTGTTGGATCAATACAGAGGGGCTTTGTGGAAGGAGCGCGCTTTAAGGGAAGATTAATGTCGTGCATTATGTATGCAGCTAGGAGGAATTCCAATATCCAGCTTCCAGGAGGAAAGGAAAGGTCGGAGCGATGGGATCCTCCTTCCAGGATGGGAGCACAGGACAGCCCACGCCACAGTGAGGGGTGGGAGATCCTTGTAGGTTTGGACCCTTCACACCTACCTGTGCATAGCAGCATCCCACCCTCAAGGCGCAGAATGAGCATCATTTATCCAACAGAAGCAGTCCATCAGCATGGCCCTGGGTACACACACACACACACAAGCATCATCAGCAAATGGTCTGAAGGCAACAGCCCAGGGCTGAGCCCTCTGCTCAACAGCAACGCCAATGGTGGCTTCCTTGAGTTGAGCATCCCGCAACCCACAGCCATCATATGGAATACATTTAACCAAACCAAGTTTTGATTAAACGCCATAAATATGATTGATTTGGTTACATAGCCTCCACATGACAGTCCGTTTAATTTATTTTTTCATTCTGAGTAGGGATGTTGCATTGATCCGAAACATTGGCTTTGACTACCACCGTAAATTCCCATTCTTGGAGACCCGCTGCGGCATTATTAATATTTTTACACTTACCAGCAGTGGTTGGGGTCAACCTTTGTGCCGGCACCAGAGGGTGAAGTCCCATTCTTTGTCCCCCTACCAACCCAGCAGTACCCCCAGCCCCATTCCCTGTGCTGTATCCACACACTTGGTGTTCTCCATGCAGTCTGTTTGCTAGCTGCAATCCCACAAACACTCCACCAAAATTTGGAGCAGTGCTACTACAGATCTCCCTATATTAACTTCTCTTTGTTCTTAACAGGGACAGAAAAATATCCCAATGTTTTTTTTTATATTACCAATAAATTGAAAAAGTGCTTTATGTTTTCAATATAGCCCCAATTTACCACCACGGTCATTATCTCGGTTGTTGTGTGTATTTTATAAGAGGCTCCAATGATAACCAGGTTGAGCAGTTGGCTTCTCCACATATGCACTGTTGTCCTCCAGAAGCAATCTCTGCTAGCACAGCACCATTAAAAACAATGCTGAAAAACACCAGGAAAGCACCTGTACTTTTCATTAGGGTGTTCAAAGGGAAGAACCTGAATCACTCGGCACTGAACCAGCACAGCCTGAAGTGCTCCATCATATAACACCAGCCCAGGGCACAGCGATGCTCCTCCACCAGTAACCCACAAAATAAAGCTGGGGAAAACCACGAGTGACCCACAGACCTGAGCTATGGGGAATAAACCACAGCAACCTCCAAACACAGACAAGTAGATGCATGGCACTGCACACCCATAGCATCCCCAGGAATTAAATCCTGCTCCTCCAACAGCAGCCCCAAACCAGCCAAGCATTTCCCCGTGGCACACTGATGTGAAAAGACGCATGTAAAGCTTTCATAGCCCTTTTTCATCTCATATTTAATGTGCGAGAGTTTCTGTGTGCCCAGGTTAGGTAAACACTGGGGAAGATTGTTTATAGAAATTATACACAGAGCGGTGCTGGTTTAATTTATCAAAAAAGGTTTTGTTGAAATAAATTTATTTTACAGCAAAACCCACTTAAACCTGTTTGAGGGATGACTGTGTTTAACCAGCCCTGTTTGTCACCCAAAAGGACAGCACTGAGATACCATCTGCCAGGGTAAATAGTCCCAAACATCCACAGAGATGGGATATCAGGAGCTGGGCCAGGAAAGGGGCACTGCCACCACTGTCCCCCTGGTGATGTGTTCCCACTGGGTCCCAAATTAGTGACACTGGTGGTCGCTGAGCTTTACTGGGGGCTCTCAGTCTCAAAGATACAGCTGTGCCCCACGGCATGGGGAGGGCAGGGATGCTCTGCATGAGGTGAGATGGTGCAGTGTAGTGGCATTTGGCTCGGGGGGCCATGATGGCACTGAGCATGGGACAGATGTGCTCAGGGATGGGCTCCCAGTTGGGGGGACGTCTCTCCGATAGCTGCATCCCCAACATTACCAGACTGATGGCTGTTCAGACATCGCTCTCATTGATGTGCCTGGTTCACCAATACTTAGGAATGATCATAATAATAGGAGTCACCCAGTGGCCATTCCTTGAGGCTAACGATGGAGCTGCATCAGCGCTCTCGCATTCCCTCTGCTGGCTCCATCCTGCTCCAGCACCCAGCTGCAAAGAGAGTCCAACTGGGAGCACTCCGAACACAGGGAACACTGCATTTCTCCCTTAACACAGCTCAGATAAACACACTTACATTAATTGCCCCCATTCAATGGGGATAAAATGAGCAGACAAGTGGATTTGAAGTATACACCCACGAGAGTTGATCTCAGCGAGCAGCCGGGAAGGGGCTTCATTCATTCATTGCTTCAGTCATTCATTCATTGCCCGCCCAGGGGGCAGCAGCCAGGTACAGCTCTCTGTGAGGTTCCCAGGTTCTGCCTTGAATGTATTGATAGGCAGTGGCTGAAAAAAGAAGGGAGGGGATAAGAAAGCTGTGCTTTGGAAGCAATCAATACAAAATCAACTGAGGAAGAATGGATGTTGTCTCATTAACAGGGGGAGCGATTTGAAATTCTATGGGAAAGGTGGATAAAACCTGGAAAGCATAAGGGCCGGCTCTGATTTCAAAGTCCATGGTAGCATTCCAAGGCAGAGCTTTAAAATTAGAAACAGTGCACAAAGTTACTTTTCCATCGAAATGTCATGTTTTCCTCGAGAAGAGCTTTTTCCATCTCAGGAACGTGTTCTGCCACCGGGCAGTGAGTTCTCTCCAAACAGATTTGCTGCAGCAAGAGCTCCCAGAAAAAGTTCCCAGAGAAAGCGGAGCATCACTGCCACACGTTCTGCAAACACCCAGCTGTAAGGGAGCAGTGTGGGCAGCGAGTCCCAGCCTGAGGTTTGCTGCTGATCCCCGTGCTCCTTCTCAGCAGGGGACAAGAGAGATTTGGACCAGGAGCATCAGCAGCAGCACCCACCGCCACCCCAAGGCCAAGGGCAGAGGACAGCCCTCCACCTCCCCACGGGATCCCAGCACACAGGGAGGTGCAGGGGCCCGTCCCCGCCAGCACCCAGCCTGTGGGGCCGAAGCCCCCGTCCTGACGGCGCCGTCCCCCCCAGCCGCCCCACACAGCCCCGCTTTGAAGCCGTGCCGGGGCTGGCGGCAGCGCTGGGGCTGGAAGGGATGGATGGCTTTGAAACTCAGAGAGAGATGAAAAGCAGCCGGAAGCTCATCCAACGGGTGACTGCAGGGCCAAGGCTGCTGCTCTCAGTCTGCTGAGCCCGGGCTGCTCTGCCAGAGCCTCACTCCCTTGGGAGCTGCTTGTTCAAGCCCTGCTGCCTGTCCCATTTCTTTCCCCGGAGATGAGGCTGCAGAGGGCTTCCAGCTGAAGATGCTGGGGTGCTCCCTGCCCAAACCAATGCTCACCTTAAAAAAAGGTGCAGGATGCCAGGACTGGTTGCTGCTCCTGAACTAACAGAAGAGAAACCATTCCCTTCCTACAAAGCTCAGCACTAAGGAGCAGGAGCACCCACAGGCAGCATTAGCTACTTCCCTGCTAGCAGACCAAGCAAAGCTGCAAACCAGGTTTAAAATAGCTGAGAACCTCAGATGGCTTTTTACCTATTGGGTTCCTCCTTCTGCTTCAGCTAAGCTTAATGGATGTGGCTCTGGGAACTGAGACTCCAAACACCTCTGCCCTGCAGGGATGGCAGCCCCAGGGCCCTGCACTCCTGGCACGGGGGATGCCCAGGCATTAGGAATGCAGGAGACAGGGATTAATGAGATCTGCACTAATGCACGTGATTGTTTATAGGAGCAGCCCCTCCCTAAGCCCGTTAAGCCATTAGGGCTCACCAGGGCTCTGCAGCACTGGACTGCCCAGCAAAGCTGCTGCTCATCTGCACCCACCACAGACCAGCTTGGGCTTGGAGCAGTGGGCAGACGTTTTGCCCAGGAGAACCCAGCGAGCAGAGCTGCGTCTCTGTCATTTCTCTCTGAGTGCACCCTCCGAAAAAACCACCCTGGTATGACAAGCATCACTCCCTGCATGGCACCAGACCAAGCATTGAATCCACACAAACTGTGTTGGGCACCCACAGAGCAGCCCTTCTGCATCCAGCTCCTTCACAAGGCACAAATCTTCAATTTGTGGGCTTCTCTCTGATGGGGGATTTGTAGCACCAGAGGTCAGACCCACCAGTGCCTCCTTGCCTGCCCACAGTGCACAGCTGGTGCACTGCCTGGCTTCCTTTTCAGCCCTGATGGACTCAGCTGGCTGTGATGGTGCATTCCCTCCTCTTTTTTTTCTTTTTTTTTTTCCCCTCCTCCTTAATTGCAAATCTGAGTGCTCCTCAAGGAGCTCCCAGAAAAGGAAAAGGTTACCCTGGTCCGGCTCCATGGTGCCAAACAGTCTGGTCCAGCCTCAGCCTCAGCTCTGGGGGATGCAGACGACCACAGGGCTCTAATCTCCCCGCTGCTGCCTGATAATCTGCTCTGCAATTTGCAGATAGGGCAGTGGAGGCTCCAGGAATGGGGCAAGGGGTGAGGTCCCCTTTGTACATCTTTCCTACAAAGCACTCAGAGCTCCTGCAGCCACAGAACGTGGAGTTTGAACTGGAGATCTGACAGCAGTCATTTGGGGCAATCACCACCGTCCTTTCACCTTCTGGGGGCATTGGAGGAGCCCCAAAATAGAGGAGCCCTTAATCCAGTGAGAGGCTTCTTAATCAGTTAGACCAATAGGGCCAAAAGGAGGATCATGTCCTCATTGTGGGACACAGGGACTTGACCACCTTATGAAGGAGTGGGGTTTCCCAGTGTGTCACCAACATGACATGACAGCAGCACAGCAATTTGCTGTGGAAAGCTGAGATTTCTGCTCAGTTTTTTTCCCCACCAGAAGAAAACGGGTTCAGAGGGCTGCAGGCAGGGATGGGTCTGCCTGAAAACAACAACGGGGGAAAAAAACAAAAAGAGATATTTAGAAAAAGAATGCACATCTAGAATGGAAATCCCTGCAAACCACTCCCTCTCGTGGAAGCTCTTCCCATTGCCCAGCCCTGTTACTTAGAGGCTTTAATGGCCAAACCACCCTCATTTCCTACTGAGGTGCGAGGAAGGTGAAGGACTGGGAAGTGCGAGACACCTGTATGTATTTACCCTGACCCATCCCTGCTGAGTGCCATTTCTCTTTTAAAGCCATTCTGGGGGGCGTCCCCAAGCACTGACATCACCTGGGCCAGGGGCAGCAGGAAGATTGCAGAGCTGAGTGATGCCGCAGCTCATTACTTCTCAGCCCAGGGATTTATTTCCCAAAAGTCTTTAACTGAGTCCCCCAGCTGTATGGGATTTTGCACCGACAACACCTTTCTGCTGGGAACGGAGCCAGCATCCCCACAAGGTCATTTTGCAAAGACAATTAGGTGCTCCCCTGACAGCGCTGTCTCATTTTAATTAGATCTCATTTCCTAAGAATTACAGAGCATGCCAGGCCCAGGGCTGGAGGCAACGGCCATTTACCAAAATCAACGGGAGGTGAAGGACAGCTGTACCTGTGCTTATGTCACCGCTCACAGCGATGCCGATTCGATGGGGAATAAAAACAGCCCTTCTGCATGACTTCATCCCTTAATACTCCAGGCGATATAAAACCCAGCGTGCAGAAGGCAGAGCAGCCCCACCTCTGGCTGCTCACTCACGCTTAACTGCCTCGGAGCGAGCATTCTCTGCTCCCCACGGCGAGATGGGCACAGCCAAACCCACAGCAAGAGGGCAGCGCGGCCGCTCACGGTCCATCCGTCCGCCCCGTCGGGGAAGCCCCATCCGGCTGCCCTCCCTCTCTGATCTGCCCGCGGCGCGGAGCGACGGCACCACCTGGCGGCGGCGTGGGGCGCCCGAGACCTGTAGGAAAAAGTCTTTTTCTCCCCCTTTTCTTCCCTAACTCCCTCCCCTTCCTCCCTCCCCCCTTTTTTTTTCCCCACGCAGAGAGGAACGGTGCGACCTTTGTGCTGGCAGCCCCCGTTCCGCCCCGTCGGATGCGCGGCTCCGGGCCGTCCTGAGAAAGGGCCGGGTGGGCGCCGCGGGACTTCGGGCCCGGCTTTCTCTCAGCATCACCCATTGCTACAGGCGACAGGAGTAAACCGAGAGCCTCCCCTTTCCCCTTTCCCGCCCTATCCTTACAGTGAAGCCAGTGCAACCCGTGCCTGCAGCTCATAGGCAGCTCTATGTCCAAATAAATAGCGTTTCTCCCCCCCAACCCCCCAGTCCCGACACCCGCACAGATCAAAGCAACGCTGGGAACAGAGGGGGGCAGACAGCCCGGACGGCAGTCCCCGCACCCGCATCTCACGTCCAAACTCTCTCTAGAAAGCCAGGCTGCCCATTCCCCCACCACGTCGGGGCTAGGCTAAGCTCGGCAACTCAGCGCTGGGCAAAAAGGAGGAAAAAGAAACCGTGGAGGAGGAAACCGGAGTCCGAGCAGCCAGTACTGACCTTCTCCAGACAAACAGCAGCATGGAGCGAACCAGCGCCGGGTGCTGCCCCATGTATCGCTCACGGCCGCAGGTGCGGGGTCGAGGACTGCCGTCTGGGCGCGCCCCTCCCCGAGCACAGGTGCGCGGGTGCGCAGAGCCCTGCGCGGGTAATTGGGGCTGCGGGCGCACAGTGGAGTCTCACGGAGGCTCCGGCGCTGCCCTTTGTGCCTCTCCCCGCCATCGGGGCCGGCAGACAGAGCGGCGACCCCGCGGGTAATTGGGGCTGCGGGGCCGTGCGCGCAGCGGAGCGAGCGGAGCCTAATTGGGAGCTGGGGGGGGTTGGGGAGCACTGCGCATTGTGGCTGCCGAGGGGCTGCGCGCCCGGCTGGCGGGCGCCGGGATGGCACAAGAAGACACCCCCCCTGCATCGGGACAGAGCGATCCCCTCGGTGCCAAGGATGGGGCTGCAGGTGCGGCCCATAGAAATGGTGAAATCCTACAAACCCCACAAACGCCACAGAGCAGTGACCAAAAGTGATGTTCTCAGTTTTTCTCCCAACTTGGCGGCACTATGAGTGCTGCCACCGTGTCCCCTCCAGCCACACAGTGTGGATCCGATGCGTTGAGGAGTGTGATGGCACTGGGATAATACACACAGGGCAGCAGCACCACGCTGGGTTTGTATCCCATTCCCAAATCCCTGCCTGGGTTTGGCCACTGGGCCTAAGGAACATGGCAGAGATGTGCCAGGCCAGAGTGTTGGTGAGCACCTCAGCTGGCACCAAGGAAAACCCTCTGTGTAAAAGCACAACCCTACTGCAGTGTGAGCCATGTGGATTCCTCACACCTGGGTTTGGCCATGGTGGGCGCCTGGAGCAGCTCAGCTCCTGCACACTCTGCTCCCACCTGCATGTAGAGCTGCAGATTGTCCCCACAGGTCACTGTCACCAGCTCTGCAGGGAGCATTCCCCCCCACGCCCCAACCACTGAAATGCTATTTGATCCATTTAAACCCCTGTATCCCCCAGGCCAGACTGCCCCCAGGACAGCGAGACCCCAACGTGCATCCCCTCTAGAGCTCGTTAGATGCTCCTCGGGAGCTGGGTTTATTCGGAAATAATCCCACCAGCCAGCTTTTAGGGCCTCCCCTTCCCTCCCCTTGTTGAAGCAGTTCCCATTCTGTCTCACTCCACCCCTCTCCTGGCAGAAACAACCGCGGTGCTCAGCCGGGAGCAGCGCTCCTCTCCCGCCGTCGGGGAGCCCGGCCCAAACCCCTCCTTCCACCCCAACCCCACCCCGCAGCGCCGTTACGAGCCGGGGCAGCGCCGGGGGGAGCGCCCCGATGGGGCCGGGCTCGGAGGAGCGCGGCGGTACCGCCAGAGGGAGCCCCGCGCACGGCGCTGCGCAGTCCGTGTCCCTCCGCGGGCCGTAAATCTTCCCCGGCGCCGCAGAAGGGTAATTGGTGAGGAAAAGAGCCGCCGGGGCCGGGAGCGGGGGCAGACCCGCGGAACCATCCCCGATGGCGCGGCGGTGCCTATGCCTTCCCGCAGCCTTTCCGCGGACCGGCAGCTCCGCGCTGCGCACCTGCGGCGGGGGCACGGACCGAAGCACCGAGCCGCATCCAGCGCTGTGTGCGCACGTCGGAGATTTCCGTCGGTAACGGCGGCGGCCGTCGGGGCGGGTAGGGGCCGCGGCTCCGCGCTGGAGCTCGCGGGAGCTGTGGGAACCGAGCGCTGCGTACCTGCGGGCGGGCGGCCCCGACGGGGCGGTCCGGCCCTGGTCGTGCTCCCACCGCAGCGTCGGGAATGAATCAGGCGGGAGCCGGCAGCGCTTCTCCGGGTGTTTTTGTTAATTGAAAGACGCGAGGGAAGTCATGGGAACCCAACAGAGAGACACCTGAACAACCAGCACGTTTCAAATCATTGTATCTTTTTATTTTAAAACAAATATAGAGCACAGTCCTGTGATATTTAGATTTATTATACTTCTTTTATTGTTGTTTTGCTTTGTTCTGGAGTGAAAAATAAAAACCTGAGGTTTATTCCTGCATTCTGCATACCCCGCTCTGGAGAGACATTTTCCTACAATTTGGATTCAATTTGTTATTATTATAATTATTATTTCCTTGCAAAAGTCCATTAAAGAATTGAACTCTTTGTTCCAATGACTCCAAACATTGCGGTACCGGTGGCACTGATTGTCCTGAAGAGCAGGAGGGATAAACAATATTTTAAACACAGTTAAAGAAACCGATATCTCCTTCGATCACAAAGAGCTAAATAGTTTTCATTTACAATATATATGTTCATGTAAAATGAAAAAAAAAAAAAAACCAACAAAAAACTTAAATGCGATGAGTTAAACTCTAAATATTATGTACACACCAATGTACAACTCTGAATAAATTAATACCAATTTGCATATTCTGGGATCCTTATAGCTTATTTACACAAATTACCATTTATTTCATAAATATCTGCCCTGCCGCTCGCTCCCTGCGTGGCGGTGGCAGCGCAGCTCCTTTCCATGCTTCGCTTCTTCTTTTCCTTTGTGTTTAGTTTTTCCCCCCTCATCTCCCCCCCCTCCCACCACCGCCCTTTGCACGGAGCTCTCAGCCCCACCGCCCTCCCCGTCCAACAAAGCACGTAGGGCAGCCCTGTGCCCTGCGGCAGGGAGCAGGGATGGGGGGTGGCACTCGGGGTGGGGGGCGGCTGTATGGGAGAGCCCTCTCCCCATCCGCCCCCACCTTTAATAAATATTTATACTGTGCTGTACAAATGACCAGTGCTTCTCAGCCCTGGGGGGGGGAGGTGAGTGCGCTGCCTGCCCCCGTCGGTCACTTGGGGGACTCCCTGCCTGGCGACAGCTCCCGCTGGCTCTCCAGCCCGCTCACCAGTCTCTGGATGTTCTGCAGTTCATTGAGGGATTCCTTCAGGGAACCTTTGGGGGGGGAGACGGCGGGGCGCTGGGCTTTGTGCACGTCGGGAATGGGGCTGGGCTCACGGCTGCTGCCCGCCTTGGAGCTCTCAGAGCCGGGGTTGAGGCTGGAGGGGAGGCCGGTGGTGAGCAGGTTGGTGCTGGGTGGGATGCTGACAGGGAGCTGGTAGGGGCTGAAGCGCAGGCGGGGGCGGCTGCTGCCCAGGAAGGGATTGCGGGACAGCGGCCCGGCAGCGGCTGCGCTGGTGGCCGGCATGGCCGAGGCGGCCGCTGCTGCTGCTGCCATGTAGGTGTAGGGGTAGGGGAAGAGGCCGCCGAAAGTGGGCATCGGGATTCCCTGCAGAGAGAGGAGAGATGGAAGAGGTGAGAGCTGTGCGGTGCCTGCCCCGTGGAAAAGGAGAAGTAATGCGAACGCAGCGTGGGTTATCACTGCTGCTGGGTGGGTACGGCTGGGGACCCTCATCTGCCAACTGAGCACTTGCTGTCAGGCATGGGGCTCTCTCTGGGACTTGCCAGAGGCACAGTGCTATAGGGCAGCAATGGGGCCTGGTCCCCATGAGAGCTCGGTGTGCCTGGCCGCACGGTATCACTGAGCCCAGATCGCATTAAAACCCGTTGTCGGGTCGTATCAAGAAAAGAGGTGAGTTCAAGGTATCTTTGTGCATTTCAGCACAGGGACACAACAGAGCTGTCGGTATTGCGGGGCTGGTGGGGAGCTTGAAGAATGCTGGGTGGGTCAGAGGGCAGGGGCTCTTCATGCTGCCCTACCCATGGTGGATCCACAGATAAATCAGAATTCCTCCTTAAATCAGCTCTGGGACCTCCATTCCAAGCATCCCCCCATGTCCTGCCCATGTCACACCACAAGCAGTGTCACAGCCTGTCCCCATGGGCTGGGGAAGGCCCCATGAAAGCCACGCTGGGGCCACCTCATGTCGTCCACCTCCCCCCAGGGGTAACACCAGCTCTGTGCCCCAATGCGCTTGGCTGATTTCAGTGATTTTGGGGAAAAATGCAGGAGGGCTCCAGCAGTGTGGGGATGAGGATAGGGCTGTGGGTGGGCGCTTACCTGAGAAGCCAGCATGTGCTGGGAGAGGTGGAATGGGAAGGGGGTGGCCGTCCCCGCTGCGCCTGGGGCGGACGAGAGGGCCCCGTTCTCCAGGCTGCCGCCGCCGGTCACCGAAGCCAGCAAATGTCCCATGCCCATAGCTGAGAAAGCCCCGGGGGCCATAGCAAACTGTCCCGGGTGGATGAAGAGTGGCTGCCCAGCACCCAGCGGGCTGAAGAACTGCTGCCCGTGGAGCCCAGAGAGCGCGAGGCTCTGCAGGTGCCCGGCGCTCAGGTGCGGGGGGCTGTCCGTGTGCACCATCAGCGGGGCGAAGGCCTCCTTGCCCAGCCCGACTCCCTCTGCGTCCTTCTTGCCCTGCTCCGGCTCTTTCCTTCTCCCTTCCACTTTGTCCTTCTCCATGCCCCGTGAGCCAAACAGACCCTCACCGGGGCCGTCCCCCTGGGATGCTCCATCCTTGGCTTTCTCTGGGCTGCGCCTCTCCTTGCCCCGCTCGTCGGTGCACCGTGGGCTGCCACGGGGTGATGTGTCCTCCCCACCCGGGCTGCCGCCCGCTGGCCGCTCCTCAGGCACCTTCTCCACCTCTGCGTCGCTGTCAGCTCCCGGCTTTTCCTCTGCAAAGGGATGGAGAGTTCAGAGAGGCAACGAGAGGGTCAACAGACCTCGCCACGGGGAAATGTGGCAGAGGTAAAACGTTGTCACTATTAGTAGGAGAGCTCGGTTAAATGGGAAGGCGGAAATCACAGACTCATGGAATCATAGTATCTCATCTGCGAAGGGATGGAGAGATCAGAGAGAGTCTGCAGTTGATTGTCCCCAAGCTAGGGAAATCTGGCAGAGGTAAAGCCCTATCGCAATTAACAGGAGAACTTTGCTAAATGAGAAGGTAGGAATTAAGGAATCATGGAATGATCAGAGTTGGAAGGGACCAAATGAGCTCTCGTGCCGTGGTCATCATGGAGGCTCGCGGGGATTAACAGCAGCAGCCCCATTGCTCTGCCAAACAGGAAAAACACGTTTGCTGGAGGCCCGAGCTGCGTGCCGGCATCGCTCCCATCAGCTGTGAACCCAAAGAAGGTGGTGGGGTGAGAGATGGAGAGCATGGGGCAGTGGGCTGAGGAGTGGTTCTGTATAGATTTAATTATGCCAGGCTGATCGATTATGCTCTGTGGATGCACCCCGAATGCATAGGTTGGGTCAGGTGAAGGAGGGAGCTTTAGGGGAAAGATTCACCGCCATTTTGATACAGGGAATTTTAATTTAACTTAATGTAAATAAAGGGCTTTGAGCTCTCAGAGGAAGGGGGAATTGAGGTGAGGGGATGGCGATGGGTATGGGGTGGTGGGAGCCTCGTGGTGCCCCTCCAGCACAACTGAAACCCCGGTGCCGAAGGGTTGAGGCCAGGGAGAACCTACAGAGAACCCTTTGAAAGAAGAGAGGGTGTCATAAACCCTCCCAGCAGCTCAGCCCAGGGCAGGGGCTGAGGTTTTGATGAAGGTTTGCAGGGAATCAGGATGGTGGGAAGTTGAAAGAGCAACTGATGGGCAGCGTGGTGCGATAAAGTCCTGCATCAAAAAACCACGACATGGGAACCACTGGGTTATTTTCATTGCCCAGCTCTGAGCCCTGGTGTTACAGTGTTTTTTTCTTTCCCTTTTAAATGTATTAATTTGGGGAGGGGGCGGGGGGGAGCCTTGCACTGGCTATGAAAGGCAGAGCGACGCCAGACAGCTGCTCAGCACAGGGCCTGCCCACCAATGCTCCCTGTTTACACCAATGTATAAACAGGAAAATGTTGCAAACCACGAATGCCATTTGCATCTGCTGGGGCTGTTCCCGTCCTCGCAGCCCTTCATCCCCTCTGTGCCCATCCACAGCCTTTCCCTGCGAGCACTGCAAACGGTGCACCCGCAACAGTGGAGGTATTTTGGTGACCTCCCCACTAACAGCAGACATTGAGAACGCCCTGAACACGGTGATAATTTGGGAGCTGTGCCCCCGCTCCCAGCCGAACCTCCCCACCCCGTGCAGGAGCCGTCAGGGCAAGGAGTGGGGTCGTAGTGTGGGCTCGGCCCCGACGGTGCGGGCAAAGCAATGCGAGGGGAGCGGGGCCGCCTTACCTCTGCCGCTGGCCTTCAGGCGCAGGGGGCTGGGGAGGGGACCCACGGGGGAGTGCAGAGCATCGCGCACAGCCGATGGTTCGCAGGAGGACGCGTCCGATTCGCCGCCGTCTCTGTCGGGTTTGCAGGGCTCCTCGTACATCCGCAGCGACGGCAGCGAGAGCTGCTTCCTGCGCACGGGGGAGAGGCGGCTCAGCCCTCCGCGGGGATCTCCGCGGGCGCGGAGCGGGGCGCGGGGCCGCCCTTACCTCTTCTCCCGACGGCCGTTGCCCGTGTCCCGAAAGCCTTTGGCGAAGGGGTTGTTATCGATTTTCAGTTGCGTGATCTGCGGGGACGCGGAGAGAAGCGACTGACGCCTTGCCCGCTCCACCCCCCCCACCCCGCCGGCGCCCCCTGCCCGCCCCTGCGGTGCCCTCAGACCCATCCGTCCCTTCGGGGCCGTCGGGGGGTCGCGGCCGGGCGGGGATGCACGGCGCACGTTGCGAAACGCGCCGCGTCCCCGCTTTAACACAGCACATGCTTTATTAAAAATGATGCTGAGGTTTCGCCTGAATTATTAATAGCGTCTTAATGATAGGAAGTTATTTTTCACGGCCCCCCGGAGGGAAGATGGCGACTGAGCCGCGCTGCGCTGGTTAAAAGCTATTCTTATCCCTCCCCGCGACGGACTGCTGGGGCCGGCGACATTAGGACGCTCAATAATGCATGGCTCTGAAACACGGCCCCGAGAGGGACGCTTTAAAAATGCATGGCCCGGCCCGACGGGGCCCCCGACCGCCCGACGGAGCCCACCGGCAGGCAGCGTGCGGCAGGCGGGCAGACAGAGTGCTCGTTAATCGATTGTGACTCTTCGTCATAAACTTTACGAGGGAAACAAGCCCACCAGGACCCTCAGACAGAGCTGTCAATTAGCATCAGCAGCCGAGGGGGGGGAGGTGGGGGTCAGCTTTTGGGTTAAGGCACACACGCGCGCATGGAGCCCTCCGAGGGGCCGCGCCCCCCCACGGCTCAATGGGTGACAATCGCTGAATCACAGAAAGTGACTGAAATGGGCTTCTCCAGCTCTGATTTTTTGGCTCTTCCGTGGCACCTTCTGCAAGAGGCTATCCGTGCATGGAAGGTGCTGCTGAGGGGGGAAATTAATAGTAGGAATCGTTGTTACAGCGGTAATAATAATAGTAATATGGAGAGTGCCTGCTTTGAGGGTTTGGGCTCCAACCGTTCTCCTGTTGCTGCCTTTTTGCCTCTCTGCCCAAAACGTTCTATGTCAGCAGCCCAACTGGGGTTGGGCAGCATCGTGAAAACAGACCCAAAAAGGGGTAGAGGATGGGGTGCAGGAGCTCGGGTTGGTGTGTGGGGCTGGGGGTCGGTACAGGGATTGGGGTCGGGTGCTGCTGGCCCTACCTTGTCGTTCTGGTAGGCGGTGACGGCGATGAAGTCGGTCTCGGGGAACACGTAGGTGCGGAAGGTGCTGTAGGGCAGCTTGAGGATGTCGTTGGCCCTCACGATGTGGAAGCGGGGCTGGTATTTGTGCATGGAGTTCAGAATGGTCTGGGGTAGGAGGGGAGAGAGAGCAGAGCCTGCGGTCAGCCCCACCGCCATCACCTCCCTGCAAAACCCTTCATTTCTCCTCAGAAAACAATAAAATAAAATAAAAAGAAACATCCAAATTCATTGTGAGGAGAGAACAGCAGCAGCTGCCAGAGAGGGAGATCTCTTTTTTCGTTGGTGCCATGGCCCGATCTGCCCCCAGAGAAGGAGGTCAGGGGGAAGGCACAGCAAGAAAGCAGCACCCAGGATCCCCCCGATTTATCACCGCCCTGACAACGCCAGGTGAATTTGCCACGCATTTTCAGCCACTTTTAATATTTCCGTCCTTTTTTTTTTTTTTCTTTTAAAAGTAATAATAATAAAAAACCTTTCTACTAAAAACCCTCCACCAAAAAAAAAAACAAAAAACAAACCCCAAACGAAGCGCAGAGCTCCGCGCAATGCAACGCGAGGCTCAGAACGGCGCCGGGAGCGGTCGGACGTTTTTCCCGTCCAGGTATCCAAACCCCTCTCCCAATCCCACTCAGCCTTTCCGTATTTAATACAAATCAGCGCCATTTTCAGCCCCCGGGGCCGTTCCCAGCGCTGCCCCCGCGGCGTTTCCCTCTGAGAAACGCACCGATAATTCCCGACGTGCGGAGTTCGGGCCGCAGCGCGGCTCTCCTCGCTCCGCTTCGGTTGGGGAAGGGCGAAATCTGTTGTGATTGTTGTCCGAAACCGCAGAATAATTATCACTTCATTTCGTTTTAGAAGGCAATAAAAAAAAAAAAAAGCCCCTTTTTTAAACCCGGCAATAATCACCTGCTGATGGGCTGTCGGGTCTCCAGGACACCGATATCATCCAGGCGGGATTTAGCGTGAAAATGGTGCACAAACGCCTCGTTCGGGCGCTCAGAGCCGCGGTCCTTTACCCAAATCCTCCTCCCACCCTGAGCAGATGGGCACTGCCTGCACCCGCAGCTCGGACGGCGCTGAAATCTTTTCATGCGGGAGTCGGACCGAGCGCTGAACCTAACCGATTTTTCCCCACAATCCAAATAAATAATAATAACAAAAAAAGCGATTTCCGAGCCCCTCTATCAATTCCCTTCGCTGCCTCTAAATAGCCGTGCGGAGTTTGATTTATCCAACACACCGTTTCCTCTCTAAATCGTACGAAAAGATCAGAAAGAGAGAAAAGTTTCCCCGGGCCGCTGACCCCGACGATCCCTTCCGAGGGTTCTGTGTCGCCGATCCCATTTGAGCTCCGGACTCGGCCCCATTGCCCCCCTGCTCACCCCGACGCCCGCTGGCATTTTTCCCCACAGGATCGCGTTGTGGTCCCTCTTTCTGCGCTCCTCTGAAGACTACTAGCTTCGATTGCTCTATTTCTTCCCTTTCCCCCCTCTCTCTCTTTTTAAAAATGTTATTATTATAATTATTATTTTGCTTTGGTGAGTTATTTTAATCTTTCTTTCTATTTTTTTTTTTTTCCCCCTCCGGAAGGTGATGCAGATGTGATCAATAAGGAAATAGAGACGTTCGGGAGCCTTCCAGGCACAGCCGGTGTGGAGCGGCTGCTGCCAACCTCTTTGGCACAGCTCCCACCGCGCAAACCCCGCGCAGGTGCCGCCTCCAGCCCCGACCCGGACCGACGGGACATCCCGGGCCGTACCTGCCCGGTTACATTGCCACAGCCCGGCCGCACCGTCGGGACTGCCCCTGCGCCTCCCCGGCCCGGCCTCCCGCGGCTCGGCCCCCGTTATCCTCCGGAGAGGAGCCGGGACCGACCCCGGGAGGGGGCCGCTGAATCCCGGCCGCTGCCCCCGGGCGGACCCGGGCCGTTCTGCCCCGCGGTCACACTTACAAAGCCGTGTTTGTCCGAGATGTTGTTGGTGAGCTTGAGTTTGTGAAAGGCAACGGGTTTGGCCATCCACTGCTCCCCGGTGGCCGGGCTGTCGGGGTGGATGTACATGCGTTTGGGCATCTCCGGGTCGGCCTTTCCGGCTACCATCCAGCGGGAGTTGTGGAATTTGTACCGGCAGTCGTCGGCCGCAACTATATCCATGAGCAAAATATATTTGGCCTTCTTGTCCAGGCCGCTCACCCGCACCTTGAACGGGGGGAACATCCTCCTGCGGAGAGACACGCAGCGCTGCAGGGAGCGACCCTCGACGGCCGCAGCCCCCCCCCGGCCCAGCCCCGGCCTGAGGGGTGCCCAGCCCTTGGGTAAAAAGCTCCGAGTCCCATTGCGGGAATGAAGGGGCAGAGAGGAAAACGCGAATCCTTTTTTCACTGCGCTTCTTTAGGGTCCCCTTCCGGAACCGGAGCAGGGGGTGGGGGAAAATTTGGCAGCGAGGAACGGCAGAGAGTGATGTAAATAAATACGACGGCACTCAATGAGTGCGCACAGATTTAATTTGGGATCGCGCATAATTATGGGGAGAGGAGGAGAAGGGGGGGTGGGGGGAGAGCGAAATACGTTTAAAAAAATCCCGGTTCTTACCTCCCGGATTTGGTGATCACCATCTCGGTGCCCAGCTTGTGGAATTGGTCCCAAAGTTCTTTGGCTTCCAGCGTCACTTTGGGGTCGTCCTCCACCTCCTCCTCGGGCTCCAGGCTCTTGAGGGAGCGCAGATGGGCTGCCTGGTGGTGGTGGCCCAGAGCCGAGACGTGCAGCCCGGCCTCGGCCGCCCCGGCCAGCCCTGGGTCCGGCATGGGCTTGGCCAGAGCCGCCGGGGGCAGAGCCAGAGCGGGGAAAAAGGAGGGCTGAGCGGCGGCGAGAAAAGCGGACATGGGGAAGTCGGCCGGCCGGGGAGCGTGGAAGGGGTGGTAAGCCATGGCAGTCCCTGGGAAGGCTGGATCTCTCATCGGTGCATCCACAAATCCAGGAGAAAAAGAGGGATTCCCTTTTGTTAAAAAAAAAAAAAAAAAAAAAAAGAAAGAAAAGAAAAGAAAACAAAAAAAAGAAAACAAAAAACACAAAAAGCAACAATAATAGCAATAATAATAAAAAATATGTGTGCGGTTCGGCTTGTTTGTTTTATTTTATTTTTTTCTCCTCTCTCCTGCCCAGTGAATTCTCACTGGAAGAGGAAGGGAAATAGACAACAAAAATTAATTAAAAAAAAACCGCACACACCCAACGACGCACACACGGAAAAAAAAAAAAAAAAAAAAAAGTGAAAAAGAGCGGAATAAGATGTGTGGAAAAAAAAAATTAAAAAAAATTTTAAAAAAAGAATTAAAAAAAAAAAAAAAGGCAGTTCCCGGCTCCTGGGACTCCCGTTCTGCGGAGGGCAGAGAGTACGTCCTTCTTTTTTTGTTGTTGTTGTTGCGGCGAAGGGAGAAGCGAGCGGGGGCGAAACCCTCCCGGAGAAATCCTTCCCGGCACTGAAGCGGCGCCGGAGCGGAGCGGCGGTCGCGGGGCGGTCGGGCCGTACGGCTCACACCCCCGCGGGCTCCGGCTGCGCCCCGGAGGGCTCCGCACCGCTGCGCACTCCGCGGTTCGGCCGAGCGCCGCTCATGGCTCGAGGAGCCGGAGTGGGGAACGGTCGGATCTTGTCGTGATCTCTGTAAAACTGTGACTATCTCACATGTCCTTCCTGCTCTGATCCGCCCGCTAATGAGCCAAGCCCCCTTGATTGCTGATTTTACGCGTTTCAGACCAATTGTGGATCTGCATAGGCGTGGTTTTGACAGCTCCGGCCAAGCTCCGGGCGCGGGGAGGAGGGGAGGGGGGGAGGGAGGGAAGACGGGAAGAAGGGAAAAAAAAAAAAAAAGAGAGAGAAAAAAAAAGAAGAAGAAGAAGAAGGTGTCGGAAGCATCGGCAGTAAGAAAACATGTCAACAGAATAAAATATTAACCAATGACAGAGAAAAGTGCTCGAAATCCCACCCCCGGCTCCTTTCCGCATACCGGGTCAGCCCTAGCTGCGCCGCGGCCGGGGAGCGGCCACCGCCGGTGCGGGGACAGAGCGGAGCCGGGGCCGGACCGGGGGGTGCGGGGAGCGCGGGGCCGCTCGGAGCCGGGGGGCGTCCGGGGGGCGGGAGGGGGGGAGAGGCGGGGGCCGTCCCGTCGGTTTCCGCGGGCGGGGGCGTAAGGCCGGGGGGAGCGGCCGGGGGAGCTCGGCGGCCGCCGTCTTACGACAGATCCTGGAAAGAGGATCAAGGTGGGGCCCGCCCCGCTGCGCACCGCCGGCAACCGACGGGGCGGCCCGGGCTCGGCCGCCGGGAGCACGGCGGAGAGCTGCAGGCGGCGAGGCCCGGAGCGGCGAGCTCCATCCAGCGCGGGTGAGTGGAGGAGACCCGCGCCCTGCCCTCGCTCCCGGCCCCGCGAGGCCGCTCCGATATGGGGGGGTCCCGCTGAGAGCTCCGCGCGGACCTCGCCGTCGGGGCGTCCCGCGAGGTGCCCTCCCGTCGGGGCCGCGCTGCGCTGCCCGGCCCGAGGGGCTGTTTACCCGGGCGGGGGGAGGCAGATAAGGCGGAGGGGAAATGCCGGGGCTGTTTGCTGAGGGATTAGGGCCGGTCCCGCCGCGCCGGGGCCCGGGATGGGAGGGGGGGGAGGCGGCGGGCGCGGTGGGTGTCCCCGCGGAGAGGTCCGTTTGGAGATCTGCGCTGATTAACTGAGGGCTGCGGTGGCTGAAGAGGGCCCTGGCGCCAGGCGGCTGAGCCCTCACAATAAAGACCCGTCTCTTGTCACTTCATATTTACCCCCAAATCTTCAAAAAGCGCCCTGCGATCCTTAGAAGGCTCCTGCGCCTGCCGCCTGCGCTGCGGCCAGACGGGACGTTGACGGGGGGGGGGGGAGGCGGCCCCCTCCTCTGCCCACGGCTCCGCGGGTGCGCAGCGACGCGCTGCCTTCCTGGGACAGCGTTGGGTCGCTCCCCGCGGAGGGTAGGACGCGGGGACCCCCGGCAGCCCTCTCCCCATCGCTGTTTCTCCTCACACCGTGGCTTATCGTTCTGCCAGCAAACCCCGGTGCTGCGAAGGGCCCGAGGAGAAGCCGCATCCCGCCCCGTCCCGCGGCAGGTTCACCTCCAGCCGCTGCATCCCGACGGGGCGACCACACCGCGGCCACATCGGGGCTGCCCTCACGGCTCCCGGCCGCCGCGTGGGGCTGAGGGGCGGGTGGGGAGGGGGGGTGGATCGGTCCCACTGACCATTGAACGGGGCGAGGTGGCGAGCGGGGATTGAAATTTAGACCTCATTTGGACTTTGCTTCCACGCCACCGCGGAAATGTGCTGACAGCAGCTTTGGCAAAAATGGGGCTTGCTCGGTTTTTTTTTTTTTTTTCATTTTTTTCCCCCCTTCCAAGCACGCCCGGATCCTCGCGTTGCCCCACGGCGGCATCACCCCGCTCCAGGGCACTGTGCAGACCTGTGAACACCGCACCCGCAGCTCCGAGGGGCCCCGCAAAGAAATGTCGCCTCCCCCCGGTCCAGGTTCTGGGACCCCTGCACCCCCGGCACAGCTGTAATGTCGCAAACACCGCGCCTGCAGAATAAAAACCGATCCAGAGCCGCCTCGTCTCCCCGAGCCTCTGTGGCAGCGCCCGTCGGTAGGACAGCCGAGGTGGGGCACACGGGGATGCCGCGCATCCATTCCCAGGGGCAGCTCCGTTCGTGAAACCTCAACCGGGAACCCATGTTCGTGGACGGCGCGGGCACAGCCGGACCCCGAGACACGCTCCTCGGCCACAGCCGGGCAATGGGCTGGGGGAGTCGCCGCTTCGAGCCCCGCCCGAGCCCGTGGGCCCTTTCCCAAGAGAGGGGGCAGAAGGGTCCGCACACCATCTCGCTCACAGTGCCTCCTGTCTCCGGGCACTGCTTCCTTCGGGGCTCCGTGTGCGGCCCCAACGGCGCTCCCCGGACTGGGAGGCATCAGCCGGGCTCCTGAGGGGAACCACTCCGGAGATCGGCTCCGAGGAACGGGCCCGGTCCGGCCGCCCCAGCGCTGCGGCCCCGCTCCGTCTTCCCTTTCATCTCTGCCCATCTCCACTCATCATCTCTTTTCTATTTTTAGCCGGTAGACTTAGGCCTTGGCGCCAGGCCGTTTAAGACCTGTCAAAGTCCTTCATATTTCCCTCATGTCACATGGACCTTTCGCTCCCTTCCCCGCGCCATGCGAGGGCCGTAATTTGGATCTGTGAGCTGGTGAGCAAATGCAATTTGCTCTTCTCCATCGCTGCGTTGTCTCCGTGACCCCAGCCAGCAGGACGGCTGGTGTCCTGTCCGGGGCACTTACACAAATTGCGGCTGATTGATGAAAAATAACAATTCTCCCAAGCAGTCGAGCCTCCGTCTTCCCCTCCTCCCGGCTCCTCCGGGCTGAGGCGGCTCCGTGCCCCGGGACTCTCCCCCCGACGGTGCGGGGCCGCCCCACGAACCGCCGCCGGCCGCCTCTGGAGTGGCTCTCGGATTGAGGAGAAAAGGGTTTTTCTCGTGCTGGGAGCGAGCCTTCGGGGCCCGCTTCTCGGCAGAGATGAGGGGTGTTGTATTCCTGGGCCCCAACGGGGCCGGGCAGCGGCGGCAGCTGTGCACCTTCCAGAGGTGGGAAAAGGCCGGGCCGGGAAAGAGCCGGGCCCGCTGGGAGGGGTTCCTCAGCCCGGTGGGGCCGCCGAGGGTCGGGCTGAGCGGCTGTCCATTACCGGACGTGGGGCACCAGACACCTCTGCGTGCACAGTGCCGAGCAATCCCGCAGGTGCGGGCTGGGAGCTCGTGGAAAGAGCCCTTCGCCATCGGAAGAGCGGCCCAGAAGCTCTCTGCCCCGTTTCTCCCTCTCCACCTGCAGAAGAGAGGCGGGGGAACGTCCTTCCCCCCGCATTCAGGTGCCCGTCGAGGCGCGGCGGCGGCCCCACAGGTGGGGCGGGGAGAGACCCAGTGCTCGCCCCGTCCCGGGCCCCGTGGGATGCGCGTTATGGATAGCGATGCCTGGCCCCAGCCACGACACCTCCTCCCTCTGTGCGCCCCGTCCGTGCGGGGAGAACCTCGGCACCCTCTAAGCCGCCCCCCCCCCGCCCCAGCCTGTTTAGATTTCTCTCCGAATGTTTCCCGTAATCCAGATTTCTGGAAAATAACCACACGCGGGCAGACGCGGCCACGAACGCCGCTGAAGTTTATCCGGAGTTTGACCAACATATAAACACATTTCCAGCCCGTTCGGCGGGGCGGGCGCTGGGTGACCCCTGCCCGGCACCGGGGCTTCACCGCGCTCCGCCCTCGTTACCTCCGCGCCGCTTTGATCCGGAGCCCTCCGAGCTCCGCCGCTTGATTGAGTTTTTGCAATTAAGGAGGGGGGGGGGGGGGCGGCCGTAACCCCGCACACCCCGGGGCTGCGCACGTCGGGGCGCGGCGCCTCGGCCGTTCCGATCCCGTTCCCTTAAAAGGCGACGGGAGCCCCGCGCAGCGCGGGGGGGGGAAACGCGGCGTGAAACCCGAGCGGCACTGCGGGGGGCGGGCGGCGGCGCGGGGCGGGGCGGGGGGAGGTGGGGAGGATCATGCAAATCCCTCTGTTTAAAAAACTTCCATTTGAGAAAGTGTGTCACATCCCGGCGCGGGCGTGTAATCCCCGGGCTAATGGTATTACCGCCGCCTCATCGGCGTAATGGGATGGGGCCGGGGGCGAGCATCCCCCAGACCCTCCGCCACGCGTGACCGCAGCCCCATAGCGCCCGCCCGGTCGGGGCCCGCTGCTCAACCTCCCCCCCCCGCCCTCCCTCCTAGGCCCCGCGGTGTCTGTAGGTGAGCTGTCTGTAGGTGAACCCCGGTTCACAACTCCGGGGGTTTCCGGAGCGAAACAGACCCCGGGAGGGGAAATCGGGAGCTGCGCTTCGTGATCTGTTCATCTCTTAAATAAAAGAGATTAGCGAGTGCCGTTATTTGATAAAATAATGCTGTTACAGCCACCACCCCCTTACCCTGCGGGATTAAAAGTGAGGATTTGAGGCTGTCCAACAGTGTGACCTGGATCGCTGTGAGAACAGCCCCAGGATGGGCTAAAAGGACCCAAAAAAGCAGCAAAACTGGGAGATGTGGGCAAAGGGGCAGCAATGCACATCAGATGGGACCTGAGGTTGGGAAGTGGTGGGCAAAGGGGAAAGCCATGGCACCCCTGGCAGACGAGCTGGCCCTGGCCTTGGCCCCTCTGCAGGGCACGGATCCTTTAAACCCCAAAATGTTTGGGGTTAGAGTTGCACCACCCGAGTGCAGCGCTCCTGGGCTCACACCTCGGGCCCTTCTGCTTCAAACGAGATTTGGGAATGCATCTGGTATGGAGCTGAACCAGGAGCCGGCACCGCTGCTCTCCTATCACGTTCGTGTTTGTTTGTTTTCTTTTGCTCTCCATCAGCTTTAGGGCTGCAGAACAGCACTGCCCTGGGTTTGCAGGAGAGGACTGAGAAAACAAAGGCAGCCCAAACAAATCCCTGCTGCCTGCGGCAGTGACAGCACTCAGTGCTGCACCTGTCCTCATGCTGCTCTCGGTCTCTGGGACCCAATACTGCGTGGACATCCGTCCATCATTGCTCTGGTTCACATCTCCAGAGAGCAGCGCTGCCCTGAGCCGCTCTGCATTTCCCCTCCATGCTGAAACCCTTTTCTCGATCAGTCTGTCCTGCCCACTTGCCATCTGTCTCCCATCCTTCAAATCTCACCTTAAGAACAATCCCTCCATCGCCACATCGGGATCCCCCACTCACTCACTGTGCCCTCCTCCCACACAAGGGCTGTGTGTGCTGGCACCCTCCTGGCACTGGGTTGTGTTTGGCACTGGCCCCGTCTTACGGCCCTATAATAATATTGTAAATCCTCACCGGGAAGTAATTACACCCCATAAAAGGAGCAGCAGCCTGTGGTCGGAGCCAGGGCCGCTCCGTGACACCCATTTTAAAGTGATGTTTTGTGCCTTGTTTATAGATTAGATTTTAACCCGACAACCTTTTAACATTGTATTAAATTAGAAATTAACTCCGTCTGACTGCTCACCGTGTAATTGACCCATGGAGGGGCTGAGCGTGGGGGAATACTGAAGACACCTTTCAGACAGCAAAGTTTCCAAGGAAATTCTGAGCCTTCTCCTTGGTGGAGGGCAGGTCTTCGCTGTTAATTAGTATGTGTGGTCAGGTGGTGGGTTGGGCATGGAGGAGGGGCTGTGGGGACGTGGTGGCAGGAGGAGATGGGGACAGGGACAATCCCCATGGGCACGGCGTGGCTGTGCTGGGGCACCCGGCTCATACAGGACACTGCCAGACAAAAGGAAACTGAAATCCAGAGCTGAAATCCCCAGAAGGAGTCAGAGCTGAGATCAGCCCTGGCAGCAGTGGTGACCCACAGGGACAGGCAGGCACCGGCTCTGCTGCTGCCATGGTGACTCCATCCCCTCTGAATCGCATCCTCTGCTTTCATGGGGTAAAGGCACTCATGGTGTAAGTGAGACCTGCTCCAGAAATGTGCACAGCAGGAACACTGCCGTCCGACGGAGGAGACGAGGATGCTGCAGTGCAAGCCTCGGCTTATACTTGTGTTTAATTAGGAACAGCACGTGGTTCAATGGACCCCATTTTCAAAAGGCTTATGGCCTGGTCACAAACATCTCTGCTTAAACCTGGCCACCAGCTCTGCCAAAGCCCGGCCCTGTGCTCATGCACACGGCATTGGTTGCATGGGGACAGGGCAGTGTTGCAGGACAGCTGGGCAGTGTGGGGACAGTGGGGCTGGGCAACCCTCCTCCACTTGCAGTGCTGCCCTTCACCCCATACCCCATGTTCTGCACTGATTGATGCCTCTCAGAGCGCTTTCTGGCATCCCTTGGAATGCAACACCTCTCCTGGTCCTGTCCAGGACAGCAGTGCCAGCTGGGCAGGAGGCAGGGAAAGCCGGAGCAGGGCCAGTTTCGTTATTTCTCTCCAGCACATCAACCACCAACCACTTATTGTGTTGAAACACCCCTCACCTCCAGCCCTTCTGTTCCCTAGTCGTGTGTCATCTCCCCCCTCCCCTCCCATTTAAATTGGAAAAAAAAAAAAAAAACCCAAAAGTTTCATTTTCTCCTTTTGCAATCACAAAGAAGCTCTCGGCCCCCATTGAGCCGCTAATTGCGAGCGTCCAAATGGCCGGGTTTAAAGTTACGCTTCGCAGCTGCGAAACATTAAGGCGAAGTGATTACAACCTACTGCAGGATACCGAACATTTTTACAATATCTCAGGAGCAGAAGAGAAAGACAACAGGAAATGGTGCAAACGTTCCTACCCTGAGCAGCAACCGGCCAAGGAAAGCAGCGAGGAACGAGGACAGTGCTCAGATCCTCCGGAACGGAGAGATGGAGCCCTGTAAGAAGGGCTGCTGCTTCCATCCGAAGCGTGCAGTGCGTGTGTGCTCGTTGTAGTGAGAGGGCCGGGAGGAGAAAGCAATAATTCACATTAATTCCTGAAACCCGAACTCAACTTTTAATAGAAGAGCTCCACTTTGTGCGCAGTGATATACAGTCTGCCCTGCTCCGAATGAGACGCTTTGCCTTTTGAACTCAGCGGGAGGCTGCTGCTCACCACTACTGGAAGCAGTTTCAGACCTCGCAGCCCCTCCTGTGTTGCGGGGTCTTTGCGAGGCAGTGTTTTCTATCAGGGCGCAGCAATGGCACTGCAGCCCCTCACCCACATGGCCACCACCGCTGTGGGATGCGCTCAGCTGAAGCCCTATGTGCCTCTCACTGAGCTCTGCATCGTGTCTGCAAGCTGAAAACCTCCATCAACAGGAACTGGGGGTGGTGGAGGTCTCTCAGACCACAGCCTCTCCCAGAGTCAGCTGCTCCCAGGGCAGGGCACCATTCAGGTCCCACTCTGTGCTGTGCACAGCATTGGAAGCACGCTGAACCGGAGCGTGAGCCTACTGCCACAACACAGTGCTGGCTCTTGGGGAGCTGGGTTCAGTTCTTTGCTGGCTCACCTGTGTGAGTGCACCAGAGTGAAACAGCCACCTCACTGCAGTGCTGGGCTAGGTCTTGTTTTTGCTCTCAGCTTTCTTCCCCCTTTGGCTATGGGGCTATCAGCAGCAGGGAATGTAGGACATTCTTTTCAATGAACCAGACTGAAAATATTTTGGTACAGCCCCAGTTTGTAGTTTTTTTCTCCCCCCCCTTTAAACAAAACATCCCGATTCAAAGGAGCTTCTCGCAGGCCGGGAATTTCCACATGGCCTTCTTGCAGCACTTATAAAAAGTGATTTAATGCCTGCCAACAACAAATACATTTCCAGTGACACCACCCGGCCGTCCGTGTGCTCACACAGAGGACGAGCGGCGGCTGCTGCTCGAGAGGAACGTTGTCCCTTACGTTTGCTCTTTGGGAAGGCTGAAAGGAAGCAAGGGTGGCGGTGACAGCACAATCCCTTCTGTATGTGTTAATCTGGATTTCGTTTGAACTTTTGGAGCTGACCTTGGCTTGAACCGTGTTCAAAACCCCAACTGGTGTGGACTGACTTGACCCCGAGGTTCCATTTGCTCACAATGGCAGCCCTGCCCCAGCGCTCGCTTCCATCCATTACTTTACGGACATAAAAGAAACACAGCATTATAGCGGAGCCTGCGAGTGCAGATATAGCACATAGCCACTGGGCTGGAGCTGTGTGCTGCACCGATGGGCAAACTCTCCTCTGATTCCATCCCAAAGAAGTTTTTCTTTTTTCTTTTCTTTTTGCCTGAGAAAGGACAGACTGAAAACCAAAGCAAGAAACCAAAGTGATGGCTGCAGACTGCAGACTCACAGCTTTTATTACCGGTTTCCAAATCTGAAGATAGAGGGGGAAAAAAAAAAAAAAGCTGTGGAGATCTGAGGAATGGCACTACAGCTAAAAAAAATCTCCAACCCAAGAGTGAATTTGATATTTGGTGTTTGGGGATGGAGGAGGAAGAGGGTGGTCAGTCCCGCAGCACTCAGTGCCGCTGGGGGCGGCTTTAGGAGCGCACAAAGATTTGTGGCTTCCCATAGTTTCCTTTCATTTCCATGACTCAAACGGTGTCTATTCCAAACAAGCAGTGGGAAGGAAATGTCGTGAGCTGACAGTCCCAGCTCACCCTCTGTTCCCAACAGGAGCTGGCTGAGATGGATGTAGGAATTCGTGTGGTTACAGTGTGAGCCTGCGGTGTCACTGTGTGATGCACTCTGGGGGCTGCGCACAGCTCTTCCCCACAGCCCTGCAGTGCTGCAGGCAGCAATGGACGCAGCCACAACACGTGGTGTCCCAACATGGATATCTGAGCAGTTTCGGGTTTAACTTCGATTTATTCAATGACACATGCATTTCTGGACAGACAGCCGAGTTCCAGTGAACAACGTTTATAACCAAAGATGAGAAATCTGTGACTGCAGTTAGTCAATTATGTATGTTTCTAGAATACATGGCTAGAATAAAACTGGAGCAAGAGAGATCATTCTTCCAAAGAACAAAAAGAAACATTTTCCACTTGTAATACTCCTGGCATCAGTACAGGGGGAAGGAGGGCAGCAAGGAGCGCAACCGGGGAGAGGAAACACCATCAGCCCTATCCACAAACGCCCCTGAACTCCCATTCTCTGGAGCTCACTCATTACCGCTCGGCACTTCGCAGAGGGCTGCAGCTCCCGGTGGGTGCACACCCATAGTTCAGAGATTCCCTTCATCTCTGAACACAGAAAGCAGAGAGCAGCTGTGACACCACGTGCTCGGCCAAGAACGGCTCAGACAGATTCCTCCTCAACCAACCTCTTCCCAAACACAGCGAACAAAGCGGCCGCGGAGCTAGCGAGATTGAAGACGGAGTCTCTTCGTATTGCACAGAAAACAAAGTCAAGGTTTTGTGAGTACGTTCCAGGAAGGTTTACGTGGAAGAGTTGCCGATGTCGATCAGGGTAACGAGAACCATCCAGCGCGCAGCGGGCAGCGGGCACATCGGATTGCTTGGGCAGAGAGGCGGCTCGTTACCCCGTCCCCATCTCTCCTCGTGTGATTGACGAACTCAGGGGAAGCCTGTGGGGAAGAGGCTGAGGGGCTGGTTCTCATTAGTCGGGAGGGGCGATCTGTAGCCATCGAAATTGCGAGGAATACTTCCACTGGTGGACCCGGAGCTGTTACTGAGCGTCTCTATGCTTCCCTCTCGCTGAAGCTCTGCAACAGGAAGAGAGGAGAGGCCCTGGTTAGTGTTTCAGATAAAAGAACCCCGAGTGCTGTTAGGTGGGCATCAGGGCGGCCAACCACTTGGGGCTTGCAGGATCCAGGTGTGGGTGTGCTCACAGCTGAACTGAGCAGGGTGCGAAGGGCAGGGAGGCAGACGAGGGAATGTCCTTAGCTGCCCAGCAGGGACTTTCTACAAAACATGGCATCAGTGCCTGCTTCTTTGAGGGTGAAGAAATCACCCCCATTGCTACGCGCCCTACAGCAAAAGGGAACTCACTGAAGCTCTCCCCCTCCCAGTTGCACTCACCGTGCCACCTCCTGCCCTTGCTGACCTCCCCAAGCCCTTCCCACTCCCTAATCTTGCAGCACGAGGATTTTTGTGTGCACAGAGCACTCTCTGCAGCCGTGCCCTCTCTGTGAGCCACTTGAACCCTGCAGCTGACTCAGAGGCGGTGTGCAGTGGTACAGCTGGGCAGCATCACCCTGCCTGACACTCAGCAGCGACATACAGCCATGAGATCAGGCAGAACCTAAGCACACACAGGGGACAGGGCACAGGCCAGAGGTTTGGGCACAGTGCTCTGCAGACATTCACTGCAATGGGATTGTGAGATAAGGGATGTGTCCATAGGGAAAGTGTATGGCAAAAGCAGAAAGTCATCTTAACAAAAAGCATCTCCCAGGGCCACCACCAGGGCTGGGAGACACAACCCTGTGTCTGGAGGTGCTGCAGTGGGGATAAGTGCCCTGCAGTGGGGACAGCCTGCCCAGGGTAGATGGAGAACAAACCTGCAGGAAATGGGTCACTCTCCAAGCAGCGCCGATAATTACCTCAGCTGTATTAATCACCATTCCACGCCAGTGTTTCGTTAAGGAATGTGCATGCATAAACCTCTTCATTTTCCTCACATCCTCACTCTCCCATGAGTTCAGGAAGTAAAAACAGTAATTTAAATCAGAACTGAGCAGTGTATCCCACACTAATGTTGTGCTTATCCCGTCTGATTTGGCGCTTTTCTCTCCCCTGCACAGCTGGCTCTGGTTACCACCCCACGTCACCGTCTGCACCGGGTAGCCATGGGCAGAGCACTGGCTCACTGCATCCCAGCCTAATGCTGTGAAGCTGCTCCCAATGTCCCGTGGCTCTTTTTTGGCTATAACTGATTTTCAGGTTCGTGTTGTTTTTGCAGTAACTGAAGCAAAAGGCAGCAGGGATGTGTTTCTCGCGCTCCATCCCATCCTGTGCATCACTGTGGCCTCACTGTTGGCCACGGGATGGGGTTTGGGGATGCTGCGTGCTGGGGCTGTGGCAGCTGTATCACCTCTGCGGGGCCTGCCAGGGGGTGGCACTGTGGAGGCTGATGCCAGCTGGGAAAACTGAGAGGTACAGGATGGGCACAGTGCTTTGATGGGAGCAAAGAGCTCCCCTGGCTGCTGCCAGGCAAGTTTTCCAGCCCTAGAGCCTGCTCTGGGTTCGGAGGGGAGCAGCCTCCACACCTGAACTGCAGCCCAACAGCATGACCACGGCACAGCCCCACACCGCTGGAAGGAGGTGACCCCACCAGCCCTGTGTGCCAGGAGAACGCCCGCTGGGAAGGAACACACCCAGGAGAGCTGGGGATGCGGTGCAGGGTGAGGGCTGTGCAGCTGTGGCTGAGTTCTGCCACGGACAGCCTCGGCCCCAGCATGTCTGAGGGTTATTGTGTCTGCGCTCCCCTGTGCACACACTGTCGAGATGCATTAACTTCCTTAAATGTACCAGTAAAACAACTGCTTATGATGCACTATAATGAACTTGTACGGTAGCCAACAAATTGTGCATCGTATCAAACCCATTCTGCCTTATAGACTCTCTGGCTATTTTGTAATAACTGCAATTTGCTTCTGCTGAAGCAAGATAACCAGGGTTGAGAAGTCAGGCTTTGCAGAAACCTAAATATTTGATTTGGGGGGAGAGTGGGTGGGAGAAGGAAGAAAGGGGCCCCTGGGAGCTATTCATGGGGTCAAAATAACATGAGACCTGCTCTTCTCCTTGCGTTTCCACCATCAAGGAAATGAAATACTGTGAGAAGACCAGCACTTGCATGATTTTGGGCCCAGAAATGGCTCCCCGAGGCATTCGAAAGCCCGTGAAAAACAAACACAAATACAAATAGATGCTAATACTGGAAACGTAAATACTAAAACCTGCCCCGTGTCCCCGGAGGAAACGGCTCACAGAGTTCTGCCTGGGCCTATAAAAAAAAGGAGAAAAAACCACAGACAGGAAAAGAAGATGAAGGAGCAGCAGCAGCAACATCTGCTGAAGCCATGAGGAGAGTCACTGCAGGGCAGCTGGCAGCACTGTGCCTGCAAAGGGGGAACTGCTGCTGTTACCCCACAGCCCACTGTGAGTGTGATGCCGGGCAGCAGCAGCAGCAGCATCAACCCCTTGTGATCTTGTCCCTGAACTGGCAGCTGAGCCATGCTGCCTCCCCAGAGCCCAGAGATGATGTGGGGATGAGGAGGAGGAGGAGCAGCCCGGGATGCTCAGGGTGTGGGGGCACGATGACTCCCCGTCGCTTCCAGAAAGCTCTAGGAACTGTCAACGGATTAGAAAGGGAGAAAGTCCTGCCAAGCCTAAATGTGAAACCATCTTGTATGGCGCATTAATTCAATGCCTGAAGAAAATCTATATAGCCCTCTTTTGCCCGGAACACTCATAAATTATGCTGCCTTTCTGATTTGTGCTCTCGCCGCAGCGGTCCACTCGAAGCCGTGGTATCTCCTTTATGCCTACTCAAAAATCTCCTCTCCAGTGCATTATTTCTTCTAATGGTTTTCCCTTTCTCCTCAGCCCCCTCCCCTACACCAGGCGGTCACGCACCGTTTCAGACCCTCCCGGAACCCCCCGTGCCACCAGAGCCACCCTTCCCCTCTCATCCCCAGTGCTGTGCGAGCCCTGGCCGGGATGAGCGATCCAACGACAGCAGCCTGATGTGTCGGGGCAGCGGGGAAGCGGCAGCAACTCTGAATACAAGAATTATTCTTCATCATCTCAAACTGTCACAACACATTACCCTCAAAGCTGCGGCTCGCTGAAGGAGTGACCCTGCGCTGAATGGGAGAGCGCTCGGGGAAAGAACTAATTGTAGCCTCTTTTCACACGTCAGTCACTTTTCACAGCACCAAGCCTTTCAAGCTCAACTAATGTCAAGTTCCCTTTTCCTTTCTCTGGGCTGAGTATTTCTGATTTTTAAGGATGGGGTTTTTAAAGGATCGAGGTCTCTGCTGAGGGAGGGAGGGGAGGGGAGGAAGCGTCAGAGTGAGCACGTATTGGAAAGTCCATCGGATGCATCAAGACTCGTTAGGAATTATACAATTAACAAGTAGGAATGCAGGAAGCGGGGTAATGGCCGGCAGGGCTCGCATCTCCTTGATTTGGGTGCTGTCATTCATCGCAATTATTTCTGGGAAGTTTTTGGGCTCCCCTATGAGCTAGGGCTGCTGGGCAGCAGCTTCCCCGGGCATGGGGTGGATGTGGGATGTGAGCTGGGCACAGGGTGGGCACAGGGTGCAAAGCAAAGTGGGCACTTCCCATGGGCTATGTTTGGGGAAGCAGCAGGCATGCTGTGCCTCTCCCCAGCCACATTTTGCAGCAGCAGCTACAAGGCCAAAGTGAGAGCCCTGCTTTACAATCTCAGGTAACTTCTTCCCTTCCTTCCCGGGCAGAGCACTCCCTGCAGACGTGCCCCAAGCCATGGCCTGCTCCTCGCTCCCTGATGAATGCTCAGGTTCCTCTCACCTCCTTCTCTGGAGCTGAAATTGTAAAATACTCTGCAGCAAGGACTAATTGTTACTTGTATATTTGCACAATGCCCAGCACAGAGGACTTGCAGAGCAGACTGGGGCTTCCGAATGTTACTTACTAATTGTAATGAATAATAATTATGTATCTTCTGCCATCTGGATTCTCATTCAAAAGGACCCTATACAGAGTGAACACTAAAAGGCAGTTTATATTAACACAGTGCAAGTCCTGAGGATCTCTTAAGCTGTTCGCAATTTACACAACACTCCCCAAAGAATGGGTTGCTTAAACATTTTCATTTTGCTGCTTGCCATGCACTATCATGCAGAGAAGGGAGCTCAGCATACGGCCCTGCTCAACCTGCAGCAGGACCAGCAGGGCTGGGTACGCTGACACACAATGAGCTTAAATATTGAAGTGCAAACACTGAGCACTCATTAGATCTCTTTTCACACTTAAAAAGGAGGATGATCACTGCCATGTCTCCAAGCTCACTCGACCTGCTCTCCCTGCATTCAGGTGGGGGCAGCTCAGGGACCATTCCCTGCAGTGCTCCATGTGGCCGCCGCAGATCTGCTCCAGAGAACTCATTTTTCCAAACAAATGTAGCTCTATGCCACTTGAACACTGAAAATCAACCCCCGTATTAAAAGCATTTCATCCTGCTGCATTTTTCACAATGTTGAGACACCACGGGAGCACCCACATTAAATTTGCAAAGTCAAGAAGACTTGCAACCCCTGCCTGTACAGCTCCTCTGAAGCTCCATGGCCTATGTAAAATATTAGGTGCTGTCAGACTACCTTATGGTAACTCTAATGCTGAGTCCACGTAGAGTTTGTTAACATGATGCACTTGGAGATGGAAGCTGGCATCTTGGAAAGCAGGTGCAGGATGCAGCAGGTAGAGCAGGGCTATGGAAGGCAGGGGATCACCAGGGGGACGAAGACTGAGACTTCTGCACATCAGAGCCCTTTGGAGACTGTGCATTTCATTTCAAGTGCCTTATTTCAACGCTAGGATGCCAAACATCCAACACGCACAGAACTGAGCTTACAGAAATGCTGGGTTTACTCCACACACGGAGAGATTGCTGAGATACCGACAAAAGATTTCAATGTGAGAACTTTCAAAGAATTTACAAAACTCTTTAAAAGGTCTATGAAAAATAATTATAATAAAAAAGCTTGGTTTTTTGCTTAGAACGAGAAACCCAAAAGCTCCACAGCTCTGGAATCCATGCAGCATGAGCCCCAAGGCTTCGGCATCCTGCCAGACCTGACGCCAAACGTTTTATGGAAGGTGAAAAGTGCACCAGATAAAGGACGAGCATTTAGAGAGACAATAATCTCCGTGAGAGGCACTTTCACAGCAGAGCTCTCAAAAAATAATCTCAAGATCCTTCGAGCTGTATATATTTTTGGGAAGAGAGTTAGGGTACTTTCCTACCTAAATGGCACTTGAGGAGGATGAGTCGCCCACTGCAGCCAGTACGTGAAGTTTCAAGAACTGGAAAGGTTACAGAGAACAGATTTCTGCGGCCAGTGCTCACGGTGTACGCCCACAGCTCCTCATGCAAGATTTCCAGTTGGGTTTTAAACATGGGGATGCTGACACTCATTTGTTGTGGTGCAAAGGCACTCACTCCTATCCCACTCTGTAAGCTGCAGCATGTTGCTGATGTCAGGCCCACCACATGACACACACTTCCCTGTGCAGGCCAGAGCACACATCTGTGAGCATATTTAGGCAGAACGATTGTGCACCTTCACTTATGCAAGCAGCACATCTGTGCGGGTCAGACCAAAAGCATTCACTGAGAGATCACTGCATTAAAATTCCTGGGTTTGGGCTCTCATTCCCAGGGTTACGGGTTGCTCAATAGTGACCCCTCTGTCAGCCTCTGCCTCCACAAAGGGAAGCAGGAAGGAAATGCAATCTGTGTGTTCACAACACCTAACAGCCCCGCAGCACACACCATGCCTGCAGTCCACGGCACCCGCAGCCTTTGGGAGTTCTGGAGGAGATAAACCTCTTCCCATGTCATGTCTAAGACCGATTTCTTCCCCTCTTGTAAGGTTGCTTTGATTACTGGATTTCCTTATAAGTTCACCATGAGGAAGATGAGGCGATGAGAGGACAGCAGTGCATGCCCCCCGTGTGCACCTCGCATGTGTCGGGAGAATTATGTGCTTCTGACAAAAACGCATTGCTGAGTTCATTTTAAAAGTATAATATTACAAAGCTAATCATTCTGGCATCACTTGTAGCACTTCTGACACGAGGTGGATCTCTGGACAGTGAGGGAAGCTGCTGAGCGGCTTTAGGCCCTCTTCCCAGCGCAGAGGGATGATGATGAGGAAGCTGGAATGGACTGGAATTTGGGTTTGATTCAAAGGAAAAAGCTGAATGTTCAGGGGGAGCAGATGCCCAGCTGGTCCAAATCAGAAATCTGTGCTAAAGTGCACACAGCCACACAAATGATGTCACCACGATGAGCCTCGTCTGCTCCTCCAAGCACTTCAGGGCTTTCCAACCCAGCAGCTCAGGTGGGAACCTATGGAGCAGAGGTCTCCCCCTTCCATCGCCTGCGAGCAGATCTCAGCACCACTGAGAAACTCCAAACATCTCAGCAATTCCAGTTCATTCAGTCTATTTAGCCAATTGTTTTAAAGATGATGTTGCTTTAAGCAAACTTGTTTTCTGAACAGACCCAATTCTACAGAGTGCTCAGAGCTTGCAGGTGCACTCTTAAAATCAAGTCCTGCATTGGGTATTAGCTGGAAAACCACAGCCCACCTGCTGGACTCCTTGCTCATAGGATTGCTTCGGGCTCTTGGTCACCCTGCATTATTATTTAGCTTCAAATCCTGATGTTAGACATAAATACTGAAGCTCGAGTCCGGATTTCGGTTTAAGGACCTGTCCTTGTGGAGTTCATCTGCCACTGCTGCCTCCAGATTATGCAGGAAGGCTGCTGGGTTAATTTGCCTTTTGATTATTGCCACCATGCCTCATTTCCACCTGGCAGCCCGGCCTCAGAGATGGAGCAGCCAGTGGGAAGAGCTGCTTGCTGAGGTATGTGCAGGAGGGAGATACCCTCCAGGGAAATGCTGTGCTCTGGGGTAGGAGAAAACCAGAAGAGTCTCAGAGGGAATCTCAAGCTGCACCTGGTTGGGAAACCAGCACTGCTTCCATCCTGCTCACCTGGGGCTGCTCCTGGCTGCCAACACTGCTGTGTACTTCCCAGAAAAATGTCCTTGGAAACGGTCAGAGAAGTGACACTGACCCTTTGTCTTTCACAACACCATTGGGTTTTGAAGTGAACACAGAGTTCATGTGTTGGGCAGATACTAAGAAAGTCCCCGACCAAGGAAATAACAAATAAATACAAAAAAACCCCCACAGAATACATTATCTTGGCTGCAAGGGTGATCTTGAAACATGAGCTAGAACATCTCACTAAAAAGGCAGCAGGCAGTGTAAGGTCTGATGGGGCTGTGCACGAAATGTTCACAAGAGGAGAGCAGGATGAAAACTGCTGCAGCCTGAGACGTGAGCTGAGGATGTGATTCCTCCTCACCGGATGCCTGGAAGATGTCACGGAGATTCTCTCAGAGCAACCCGTGTGGAGCCAATATGAACTCCCAGCAAAGTGCTTAAAAACCCATTATTTATAATAACTGTTAAATGATGAGACATTGTTTACCCAGATCGCAAGATAAATTCTCACTTACAGAATGCTTGCCTGACCGTCCTGAACGTCATCTGGTTTTTATTTAAATGCAAAATGTAATTAGGCTCCCAATAACACAGCAGAAGAATTCAATAAGATAGGGCTTTTCACTTACAGTTTAATATTAACATTTTCCCATAAATGTTAATGAATAAAAGTCTACCGTTTTATGTATTATCCATGGTGGGGAGACAGCTGGCTAGGAATGGAAGGAAAGATAATATTTTCATACTGTGAATTAGGATAGATACCTGCAGGAGAGCTAAGCATTCCAAGCACTGCCGTGGGCTGGCGCAGCACTGCCTGCTCCTGGGGCTGCCACCAAACCTGCCCCATGGGAGCAATGCAGATGTTGTCCCAGCAAAAATCCCCTTTTTTTCCTTTCTTTTCCTTGCTGCCTCTCCCTGCTCCTTGCATTCTGTCTGACCAGCACCAGACAAGCATCAGATAGCCAACAACAGAGCTGTTAAGCAAGGACACGGCCCCCAGCCCTGATACTCTGAGACTCCAACGCGGATAGCGAGGCTAGATTATCAGAGCAATCAGGTTACTATTTGTCTGATACTCCGTTAGGGAAACACAGGGGGTGATGAGAGGTGATGGCAGGAACACAGTATGATGATAGGAAATGATACAAACGGATGGAAGAAGGCCTCAGAGTCACCGAGGTGGCACTCCAGGAGCCTGCTGAGCGACTGCTGCCTCCTGGAGCCAAGCAGCAGATGTGGCGATGGATCTCTGCAGGCTGGGAGCTGCAGGGCTGAAGGGCTGGAACACGCTGGAACATTTTAATTGCTCCAGCTTTTGCTGGACTTTACCGACGGGAGTTTTGCTGTGTTAGTGTATATTTTGTTGTTTGGTGACTCATCCTTCATTGCATCTCTCTAACAAGAAGCGTTTATTGAAAAGCTTGACTACTTAACAATTTGTTGCAGAAATGGGTTTCTGTGCTCCAGTTTCCTCTCCTGTTTCCCCTGATGAGAGCTCTGCCATGACTTTAGCCATCTTGCTTCCCAAACCAAGGGAATAGGAGATGCCCTCCTGTGCACTGGTGTGACACTGAAGTCCTACATAGGCAGGACAAGGAGTGGGCAGATTGGCCACGTGCCATTTCGAATAACAAAAGGCTCAAACTTTCAAAGAGTTAACACCAGATGCATGGCAGATCTGCACTGCACAGCAAGCAGAAATGGGAGCAGAGCGTGCCCAACCATCCCCGAACCAGCAAAACACCCCCAGCCTCTGTCCCAGAGCTGCTCAAGGGCTGCTGGCTTTGGGAGGACAGAGAGGAACTGTCTCGTCCTCGTTCTGCCATCACGTCAGCAGCTGCAACAAGCTTTGGCTCACAAACAGCTGTGAAAATACCCGCTTCACACGGTGGGAGATGGGGGGTCTTTACTTACTAAGAAATACATGCTTGCCTTAAGTTGAATCCTACATAGAAATAAGACGTGAAGACTGTAAAACGAACAGCAGGGTAATTACAGAAATTAGAGATGGAAAAATCCCATGTGGCCGTCTCGCCTCCCGCACCCTGCTCAGTGCAGGTCTCCTCGACGTGGGGCATGCTTCAGAACTCCAGCTTTTAAAGGGAACATTTAACAAAAACTTAAGAAATGTTTCTAAATATTTAGAAATCCCCAAGTAAGAGAGTCCCAAGCCAAGCTGTACAAACAGAAAATCAATTAAAAAAAAAACAACAAACCATTAAAAATCCACAGCTTTTGCATGCACCAAACCACACCTCTCTGAACAATAAGCATCAAAGCATCACCTCACGGTCAGGACACTGCAAACAGTGCTGTTAGGATGTGCAGCTCTCTGAAGAATCAGCCCTAAATGAATACCTACCGTGCTTTCCTCTTGCTCCCACTGAAATCAAGAGCAAAGCCTCAGTGATGCAAAATGCTTAATGCTTTACAAGGTGCTCAGCAAAACACTCATATGTGAGCAAAACCAAGCTAGACAGAAAGAAGCTGCACATTTTTCTGTGAAGTGCTGGATTATTGCAGAAGGAAAACTAATTTGCTTAATCATTAGTAAGGAAAACCACAACCCAAACCAAACCAAACCCCAACATAATAACAAATCTCTATGGAGAAAGGGAATTGTTTCTCTGTTAACTACTTGAAGACAAAGCACTGGAAGAAAAATGTCCAGTTCCAATAATGTCATAACCCGATTACAGCCTGCACAGAAGAGCTAAAACACTTGCAGAACAATGAGTAAGAAATTAAGTTTTAAATTGAGTGCTGGCCCTATCTGGTGTCACTTCTTTATATTCCAGCAGAAAGGACACTGCTGAGCTCATTTCGCATACAGCAGCCCGAGATGCCTGGGTACAGATATCATTTAGTCATCTCGTGCTTGTTTCTCCCCATTACTTTCTCTGGGAGGAATGACAAATCTAGAAATGTGACTGCACTTTGTTTTATTATGGTATTGATTTTTCTGCAAAGGGAAAGTGCATTTATCCCTCAGGTCTGTGTGCTGGCAAGAAAGGGTTAACAAAATGTTTATCACAAAGCTGGCTTCAGAGTTGAAAGTAATGTGATCAGTAATGAATTTTGTGTTACATTAGGTTGTATAAATGGACAGACAAGCGCAGACAACAAGTGGCCAGGAGTCGGGGCTAATCTAATGATGTAAAAATAGAGACAGCACCAATTATACTTGGGGCCAGCTCAGAGCTCCTGCAGGGACTGCAAATGAATAGGTACAAATCAAATTACTGACTAATAGACGCACTACAAGAGAGGGCAGTCAATGCTAAATACATTAGGGCCTTGTGACCTCTCTGCTCTGAACAGCAGAATCCTAAATTTGACTTAAAAAAAAAAAAATCAAAGGAACTCTTGTTCATTTAAGGAGAGAAACAGAACAATGTTATTTGCAAAATGATTTGAAACACTTAGATATTTTTTGTTTTGTTCCCCTACGACCACGCTATGTGCGTAACCCTTGGAAACCTGACAGAGAGTTTGCTTTTATAGCAAGGAGAAATAGCCTTTGTGCAGAAGTTCAGACCTGAGAACAATACAGTCATGTTACATACCAAAACATTTCAAAGCCATGTGCCTCTTTGTGGTGATGTTTTTTACTGCTACTTCACCGGCTGTTTCTGTATCAAAAATAAAATATTTCTTAAAAAGTGTCTTGATTTAATAAGAAGAAAGATACAAGGAATCTCCCCAAACCACGAGCGAGAAGAAATAAGCACAGCCGACCAACTTGTTATCAAACAGCAGAAAATCAGAGTCATCTCTCAGAATCAGCGTGCCCCTCAGAAACACCAGCAGTTATTTTCCACAAGCAGCAATGAACCTGAATTCACACCAGACATCTGTGGAATCGACATTCCCTCCCCCTCCCACTAAAAGGACGTATGACCCGGAGGAAATCCCACTCTGAGCCCTGAGCTGGGTGCTGGGCCGCAGCGGGGGACTGAATTCACTCTCTGGCCCCGAGAGCCCCGCAGTGGGGCAGGGCAGGAGAAGCCCTTGGTGCCTTTGCTGCTGCACCTTGCACGTGGGAAACAAGCGACAAAAGCACATCGAGATGTGTGCAGTGCAAACGCTGCTCTTCTCATCTGGCACTTCAAAAATGGCGGCTCCTCAAGAGCCCTGAAGTTTCATTTTTTTCTTTTTTTTTAAAGAGTCTCATCCAAATAAACCTTTTGTAGGAAGAACATTGAGCTCTTAGACTTAATTGAGGGGGTAATTTAATCTCTGACCCTGGGATGAATATTCTGAAAGTTCAAAGGCTGCTTTTAGCATCAATGTTATTTGATATGCCACTGTGTTTGCTGCCTGAGCTGATTTTGCATTGAACCTATGCAGAAATCTCTTTGCAGAAATGCTTTTCAAAGGGAAAACCAATTGATCTGTGCTCTTGTATTCCCCATGTCTGAGTTAGGACCGACACCAACTGAAAGGAGAGAGGGGAAAAAAAACCTTAAAAAGATTAGAAGGAAGAGGAAAGAAAAGAGGAAGAAAGGAAGGAAGGAAAAGCACCAAGTGAAGCTTCTGCTTGCCAAGCTCGGAGATGCCAAGAGCTGCATGAGGCTTTGGGCCGTGGCAACCATCTGAGGGACAGCCACAGCTCGGCCTTGTGTGGCGGCCGGGAGCCAGAGCGGCCTGAACGCGGCTCCCAGTGCTCGGACAGGCATTCCCTACCAGCAACTCTAATTAGCTCCACTTACTTACACCCCATTAATCAGGTTAAAGAGTTTGCTTCAACATATGAGCCTCCTTCATTGCATTAGGAGTTTGTTGATGACATCTGGAAGGAATCCAGAAGGTTCCTACGCAGGGCCTGCGCAGGGCTCTGCTGTGCTCACACCTCGGCTGCCGCTGACGTGCCACTGCTGGTAGCTGACATTGTTTTCAGGGGTTTTGAAAGTGAAAATAAATAGGTTTTTTTTTTTTTTTCTTTTTTTTCCAAAGGAAACTATATAAAGGGCTTGAAAGACCTTGCTTTAGATGTTGTAGCGAGTCTTTGGCTCTTGTGGGTTTTATTCATCACAATGGTGCCACAGTTGCATCTTTCCCTGTTCAGAACCAGCAGCATGGGTTGTGAGATGCAAAACTCGAGTGATCCTGGCAGAAAAAGCAGAGGCTGACAGTTGCAGCAGCACAAGCATTGCACACAAAGTCTGCAGCATTGCCTGTCCTGACAGTAACCTGCACAGTGATGTTTACTTATTGTATACATGAAAATTCTCCATAGGAAACTTGGGTGTTGTATGAAGCCTCCTGAAGAAGAAATCTACCCTGCTGTCACTGTGCTGTATGCTTCATAGTAATAAGCCTGGAAAGATGTAGGGAATAGGTTTCGATTTGCTAAGCCAAGGGACAGCGGAGCACACCCAGTGGAGCACAGTGGAGTTAGGTTGACACCTAGCTTGAGAGAGCACCTCTCCTTAGGGCCACAGCCGCAGCTTCATGCTCCCTTCTGCTGCTCTGCAGCAGGGAGTTCAGATCCACTGCTTTTCTTTAAGGCCAGCCTACGCCTAATATGGATGTGGTCAAAGACTTCATGAATTCGGGTTCTTGGGATGTACACAGACCCTCCCAAGCTATACCTCTATGGGAAGAAACCACAACAGCAGCAAGGTGCAAGAGGAATCTGTCTTGTCAGGTTCAGCACATGCACAGAAACGGGGCTGCAGAACTTGTCCTCCACGGGTGTATTTCAGAACACATCCTCTCCACCAGACTGTAAAGCCCTGGCCCCATGTTACAGCTGATTTTCAGTACTATGCCGAGAGATGACCACAGTGCATTTGAAAGTGTAAGAAAGGTACTTGTTGAAGGACTACATAAGAGGATTTACTGATTATGGCATTTTTGGGCTCCTGGACTGGAGATTTCTGCGTGTCCAGTTTGAGAACTGTCCCTTGGAAGCAAAGTTTCATAAATCACAATACTAGCTTTGCTTTTGTTATTGAAAATGCAGTGCGGAGCTCCAGCACATACTCAGAAACTATACTGCAAATGTAAACATGCAGCTGCTTGAAAACAAAGCTTTGCAAGCAAGAGGTCACTGACCGCTAACATTTGGTGAGTAGATTTTCAATTTTTTTTTTTTCAGTTAGAGTTTGGCAGAAAGTGAAACAGCAAAAACATATTTTTGCATCTTTGCCAACTTATGCCTCCTTTGGAATTAAATGTGTATCTAGGCTGACAGCTTATGTACAGCAGACTCCACTTAAGATAGACATGGGTCGTCTGGATAATTGCATAACATGGAGCAAAGCTGGTTTCCCAATCAAGTCAACTAGCTGGATGGCTGGAGTTATCATTTAGGTCAGAAGGAAAGTAGACTTTTTGGGGGTCATTTTCCAGACCTGATTCTTCTCCCATCCACAGACCGACAGACCTTGGCAACTAGCCAGAGTCAGGGATGGGAAGGACCTGTCAGGCCATCTAATTCCCCTTCCTTGCAAAGGCTGGATTAGGACTCATGCTTTTTGTGTCCTCCAGCTTGATGTTTCCTATATAACCAACTTTTGGGTGATTTCTGCCACAGCCAGTAGCTTGGGGCGCTGAACCAGTGTGGTGTTGCTGATCCAGCTTTGCAATGCAATGGGGTAGGTAAGGAACAAAGATACCATTAATATCTGCTTCCCAAAGTGGTCTGGGTACTATGAGCATGCGCTTCCTCTGCACTACTGTCGCATATCAGCCCTGATTACTATATAAATCTACGTGTCAGCTATGTCCTAACAGTTAAGGCATTAAAAGAATCTATTTATCTCTTGCCACTAAGTGCATGTCAGGCTCAGCTGAGCACTTGATAAAGTCTCAGTGTCCATCCAATTGCCCATTTTTATTTTGTCCATACTGTGGACCTGAGCAGTATGCAAGCACGTACTTTCACATTCAGAGTTAGATATTTAACTATGTTTCAGTTCAAAAAAGACTTTGTAAATTCCACTAATGTGTTTAAGGACTAAAAAGAGTTAAAGGAGCACAAATAAGGGTTAAAGGCATGCATAACTCCAAGCTACAGTAAGTCATTTTAGGATAATTAGAGTGAGATCCATAAATTACATAATTTTGAGTCCAATGTAGAAATGTAATTACTGTCTTTGGAAGCAGTACCAACACAGAAATCAACTACCAACAAGCAAATTTATGGCATCCTCTCTGCTGAGCTCCTTGCTATCGTTTCATTGAGGTGAGTGGGTGGAAGGGAATCCAAAGGAGGAAGAGCTAGGCCAGAAAACAGAATGTTTTCCAAAGATAAATTCAATTCAGCCTGCGCTTGTTAACATGTAAGTGATTTGGGGGAAGTTAAAACTATCCTACTTGTTAGAAGCCAACAAAGACACCTCTTCTTTGCAGCAGGGGTAATGTACCCCCAAACTTATCTTTTCCCATTTATTAAGCAGCAGACAGATGCTAGCGCTTTAATGCGATCCCCAGTTTGACAAACGGCCGCTGGCAGCCTGCCGGGAGTGCAGTCACGCATGTTGCATGAGCAACAGACTCCCTGAGCAAGTGCAGCTTTCCAGGTATCAGCAGAGCAGGAGAGTACTTTTTATGGGCATCTGGTTAAGAAGAACAGTTCAAGAGCTGCTAGGGAATGGAAGTGGAAAGGGCATGGGAGTTCACAGCCTTATCTCCAGGTTTTCTCGGCTGCACTGAGTCACCACATGCCCATATCCTAAGAATAAGGTCCGTTAGTGACAGAGAGAATCCCACAACAGGCAGAAGAACACAGAGCATAACGTCAGTGTGAGCAGGGCATGGGATGGGGTGAGCTGGGTCAGTGCTCATGTTACTCACTACTGTGCAATGGTGATTACATTTGCTGCTTTGAGATGGCATCTATCCTACACTCATGATGAAGATTTATGTGTCTAGAGCAAAAGCAGGGGGAAATCTTAGCGGATTGATGGCATCTCTATAAACAGTCCCCTTCTGTCTTTACACCTGCAGTATTCTGAGCCTAATCTTAGAACAAAGAAGTTGGCACCCACTGGTGTCAGCTGGCTTGCACTGGTGAAAATGGAAGGAAAATACAGGAAGGAAAACACCCTGACAAAGTCCTTGTTTTATAGTGTAATATAAAGTTTCTGGGGCAGTCAGTAACCTCAACTTGTCACATCTAGACAGCTTCAGCTTCCAGAGAAATTATTCCCTTTACCTTTCCCCTAAGGTACCCAACCTGAGGGGAGCCAATCCATCTGAGGAAGTTCATTCTGCTCACAGTATGGGTCAATAAGTAATGAAATAAGTGCATTTCTCTATTTGCACAGCCTGGTTTTCCATCTTCACAGCCCTTTGGAAACAGGAGCCTCTTAAACTCCACACCTGCAACGTGAGGCACCCCTATTCCCACTGCAGTGATGGAGCAACCATGGGCATGTTCAGTGCCTTGTCCAGGGCAGCAAGCTACTGAGAACATGCACCAGATTTGTAACTGGGACCCATACTTAGTGTTCAGTTCAACCTTTCTGTTAATATTAAATCTTAAACCATCCCATGACTGTATCTTTTTCAGCAATAGCAACACAGAGGAAAGAGTTTGAAAGATGACAAGCTGGGGTAGAAAGGGTGCTCTGCACTATGTGGCAGCTTGCTTATTGCTATCTGCTCCTACATGCAGGGACTTAAACTGCTGATTTTCAATCTCCTCCAGTCGGTGGGAGGTGGTAGCAGTGTGCTGACCTGCTACGATTCTGTGAGCTGCAAAGTGAGGGACAAGCCCTGATGGGAAAGCCCTTGAGCCTCTTCCAGCTGGAGCAGCGCAGAGCTAAGAGTGCTCACAGCAGGGCAAGGAAGAGCAGCTCCTGCCCAACGCAGCCTTTCTGTGATGTCAGGGGGTTGGCATACCCCTACATTACTGCTTGAGTTCCTCCTTTCCTCCTTCCCAGGCAGTCTGCCAAAAGAGTGACGAGTGAGCTGGCAGCTGACGTTAGAAGCTACCATCGCTGTGAGCTGCTGGTCACAGCACAAACGGTGCACACATCAAAGATGGGCCTAGACCTTTTACTAGAGGGCATTTTTAACACAAGTCAAAATTAATGGAGACAATAAAACCACAATAACTGAGCTTTCACATTTCCGAACATCTCTTACCACTGGGCCTGTTCTGAGCAGCATAATCTCTGATGTGCCATTCCATTTACTTAAACAGATGATATAATTTATCAATATAATGGACACTGATGAAGATGGATTAATTTGGATTACGGAACCAGTTTCACAACGGCCCTATTCAGGACACAAAATTAGGATGTGTGCAATTATGACATTGTTTGGATCAGCGTGGGCAAGGGCAGCAATCTGCACAGAGCCTGGCGATGCTCCTGTGTTGGCTGGGGAGGGAGGAGCATCCTCATCACCGCAGTACGGCCAGGGAGCTTAAAGCCAGCGTTTTATTTCACGTCCCTTCAGGCCTCCGTGACTACGTTTATGTGACCTACCAGTGGTTTCTGACTTTTCTCACACCGAGACACCCATAAAGTCAGAGGTAGAGCGCAGAGAAAAAAGAGAAGCAAAGCTTAAAATAAAAATAAAAATCACCATTGGGTGAGATGTACGTGATCTCTGATCACACCTCTTCTTTGTACCTGTTCCTGATCCCACTATGTCCCTGCTGGGGGATTCGCACATCGCATCGGCCAGGCGCTCCCGGAGGCCCTCGTCAGTGTGCTCCATGGAAGACATGTGACGGAGACCGAAGTTCTCGGGCCAGCTCCCGCACACCTCCAGCAGGGTCACGCTCCGGTCAAAGGCACCTTCAACAAACAAATGGGAGATGTTCGGGAGACCCTGGGACCACAGCACTTCCATCTATAATATTTATGGCATTTGAAAGAAAGAAGGTCTCGCGTTTGGAGTTCCTGAAAAGCTAATTTTTGCATGTTAGTTAATATGTTGGTGTTAACAGCACCGGAGGAGCAAACAGGGACCCAAGTACTTGGAAGTTTTAAGCTAAATTGTTAAATCACAAACACAGACAGTTCTGGTCTCTTGCTAGTGAGAGCCAGGAGAAGTTCGCAACCAGCAAAATGACCCCACCAGCACTCCAACCAGTCACTGCAATCAGAATAATGACCCCAGTGCAAATGGCAAGAGAATCAGGAATTGTAAAAAAACCTGTAGAGGTTATTAAGTACATTACACACGTAGAAATCAGTCTGAAAGTTGATTTGTCTTTCACTGCTTTGCTGTCGAGCACTTTCCCCTGTGCTCTGCTGGCCACTAACTGCAGTTTCTGTCCCATTCTTGCTCTTGTGCAGAGCTGCACCAGCGAGAGAAAGGCAACCAGCTTGCTTGCTTTGTTTGGTGCTTGAGGTATAGATACTGAAGGAAAATAGTGAGCCCTGCTTTCAGCCTGGCTGTGTGGATTTTCTGTCCCTGCACTGGGAAACGTTACCTGAAACTGGAGCTAACAGAGACCCTTTCATCAGCAGAGCTTTACCAGGATGCTGGCTACGATGGAGCGCATGTGCCTACAGAGACACCGAAAGGAACCCTTTGGCTTACAGTTATTACCTCATTCACAGCACTATAAAATGCTCTGCCGAATGCAAAGATTAGATTCTGAATTCAAGATCACTTCCAAGTACAAATTAAAATCATTCTGCTTTGTTATACAGCAAGTCTTCCGCGGAGGCTTCTGAAGCCATTTCCACTTGGAGCAAGGCTGCAGTCAGGCTTTGTTGCTTCAAGCACATACCATTTACCCCACTATTAGGTAACTGAATATGCAGCATTTATTGTGCCTGGTTTCTGCCAGCCTGCAGAGGGGAAAAAAAAATGCAAATGCCAATGTTTCTCAAAGTTAAAAGTACATGAAACACGTCCTTGTTATCAGGCCTTTGGTTTTCCCCTTTGATCAGCCGTCAGAAACTATCTACACTTGTGCTCTGTGACTGTACAGCTTCACAGCACACTCTCTGCCACTGACAGGTGGTAATAGAAAGGGTGAGAGACCGAGCCCTGCGGCAGGCGTCCCTTCCTCTGATAACGTCCAAAGTACCGGGTGATAACCGTTAGTAAACACTCGGGCAGCCGGTTAATCCATACATCAGCAAAGAGGGGTAGATAATTTTGAACTCTAATGGCACGGACAAAAGCACAAGGGCTGGCATCCAGGGATTTATATAGGCTGCAATGGTGACTTCTGGCTCCTGAATTTCATCAGCGCGCACAGCTTTGATTTATCTCCCTGCCTGGCTGCAGAGTAGATTCCTGGCACTAGAAAACCATCAACACTGAAATGGACCTCTACAAAATGGGACCGTGGCTCTCGTGCGATACACGCACTTGAACTCTGGATGATTCCCAGTTTGAACTGAGAGGAGGAATGACCAAATATTTCAACTTTTAATGAGTCTTTGGATTTATAAGGTTACTTCAGTCTCCTAATTTGTTTAAAGGCAAGGGTTCTTGAAGCTTGTTTGAGAAAATGCAGCGAGTAGGTTAAGTAATTTCTATTATGTCTGAGTCTCTGCAACTTTTCCACGTTGTCAGCTATCCTTGCTGCAGGAGGAAATGCAAAATTTGGTCTTTTTTGAGGCCTCCTTTTTCAAGTCATCCTTCATAGGGATTTGTGAGACCCCAAGACCCTGCTCTGCTCATACCTCAGAAGCCTGCTGATTGTGGGTGTTCTCCATAAGGCTATTCATGTGCCCACCTGCCTATCGGGGGCTTCTAACTCTGCTCCCCACACCCAGCAGGGCAGTGATGAGCTCACACTGCTGTGCCAGAAACACCGATGAGAAATCTCTTCTCTGCTGGGGTCTGCTCTTATTTTGAAAGTGAGAAATGGGAGCATTTCTGCTCCTATAAGCAGACATATGAATAATAAGGCAAATGGCTTTTGAAGCTCTGCCAAGCTGACTGCATATGTGTACAAGGAGAAACTTCGTAGAGTGCCGGTCTGTGGTTCCAGAGATACTTGAGTGAGAGCAAAGGAGACAAGTGTAGCGTTACCTCTGCAATCAGGGCCAGGAGCTGCCAAAACTTCTTAGCAACAACGTGTGAGGTGCAAGTGTTAATGTAGATGCAGGTTGGAGGGATTAACTGCACAGAAAGCTTTCTGTGAAAAACCGAAAGGCTGCTGACTCTCGGGTTTTTATCTTCCCTCCCTTTGCACTCCCTTTCCGTGTTACGAGCACAGGTCTGGCAGCATCATTCCCATCTGGGTGTCCTGTGACAATTCCCCAACTGCTGTGGGAGAAAGGGACTTTGCTCAGAGCAGGCAGGTCCCACACAGCATCAAGCACCGCCTCCGTGCCCTTCCTATATATATAAAAAAAAAACAACAAAAAAATCTGTTTTGGGAAAAACGAGACTGATTAGGATGGTTCTTCCTGTTCTTCCTGCTGCTGCACCAACAGTCGGCAGATGTATCAGAGAGGAATCATTTTTATCATTTTGATTCACCCTGGGTATTTTTACACCTTGGGAAATTCTCCTGCCAAGTGCCTGAAACCGCAGACGGGCCGGTTACTCCCCAGAGCCTCTGGGTGCTTTGTCCTACATACATCACTACCACCAGCACAAGGGCTAATGGTATTAAACTTAAACTGATAGTGGCTAACCCTATCTTTGCTATTTATTAAATTGTAATCTCTCTCTGGCTGCCTCGCTCTCCCTTTGTCAGTCCCAGCATCTCAGCTGATAACGTATCAAATTTCTCATCGTCGGCCAGAGGGAAGTGTACAAATCAGTCCCAGGGCAGCGTCCCTCTCCCCAAATCCCACTGCCTGCAGACCTGGGATTACAAAGGCTGAAGGGAGGCAGGTGGCTACAGGTACGTCCCCGACCAACTGCTGAAACCCTACAGCCAGCCATGGGTGCAACGACCCCGCTGTGTGACACCTGGCCTTTCTGCTGTCCCCAAAACTGGCAAACGATGGTGGAGCGAGTTCCACCTACAAGCAGCAATTTGTGCAGAAACAACTCAAAGCAAATCAGGTGCTACTGTAGTCAAGCAGCTACTTGTGAAATCCTGGTGAAACCTCACTGAAAAAAAAATGTCACCGACTAAACGTGTGTGAGTGCTTCACCCCACGGCCTGGTGCTTTCAGGCTGGCAGGATGTTTCCTTCTCTCTTATTTACTAAGGGTGAAATCGGGTGGAAATGAAGAGCATCGGCTGCTCTGTGCCATGCCCCCCTGCCTCCCAGACCCACTGCACTACAAACACAAACCAATGTCAAACCAAACCAAAGGGAACAAGCAGAAACCCTGGCTTAAACATTTAGGTTGAAAGTGCTGTGTTGCAATCCTGGCGTGTTTAGCTTTCCCTTGCCCCAAATACTCCCAGCTGATCCTGCTCCATGCACAAAACTTTCCCATTAAAACCCATTTCCTCCCAGTACCAATCTCCCACCTGTGTCCTCCCACTGATGTCGGCCTCCCAGCAGAGCTGCCCTGAATGCTGCAGTGCAGGATTGGGCCCTGCATCCTTCTGCCCAACATGCCTCACGTTGTCCTAATGGCAGAGGCTCTGCCATCACTCATACCAAATTACCTTGCTTAGAAGCACAGGATTTGTCTTTCACATTGCAATTGTTTCAAGGCTTTTAATAGAAAAGGAAAATAAATTCTACAGAAGGAAAGAAAAACACCCCAGCCTTGGAAGCATCCCTTTGTTTCACAGCTAGCCTTAGCGACAGAGGCTGAGAAAACCAGGTTATTTTCTCCTCTGAAAAATCTAGTGCTAAAAAGTATTTTTACAAAAGATTTTAATGCCTCTAGTATGTTATTTTTCTAAGTCAAAACAGCCAAGCTAAATCTTTCACCATAGCGCTTTAATTCGAAAGCCAGGGGAAATTTTTTTCATTAAACCTCTGGACGGCTTTGTTTAAAGTATGAAATCAAGTAGCTCCATTTCCTGTCTTCTGAGGAACAGTAAATCAAAAAGAGAACGTTCTCCAAAAATACAGTAATGGTTCTATTAAAGAGCTTGACAGTTTTGAGCCTCATCTTGCATATTGCAACATAGGTGTGAGCAAAAATAACTGAGTAAACAGCAAAGGAAACTATCTGTCCATTTTAAGCAATGGAAGATGCATCCAAGAAGATGAGGCTGGGTGCTGCTGTGCTGGACATGGAGGAGCAGAGGGGATGCACTGAGCTGCCCAGCACCGCCTCAGCTGCGAGCGAGAGCCCTACGGGATGTTAGGAACCACGCATGGAAATTCCTTGCCCAGAGCAGTGAGTCAAATTATAACAGCCCATTTAAATATGAGTGGCTGAACTTTCCTACAGGGTTTGCCAACTTGCTTCCATGCCACGAGTTTGTTACTGCAGGGGGGAATGCCACGGAGCACTGCCTGGAAGCTGCACAGATCCCCTCCCTGGCTGCGGTGGGAAGGGATGCTCCAACCTGCAGTGCCCTGTACTGATCTCTGCTGGGCAGGGCACGTCCTGGCTGGCAAACTGCAACAACTCAGTCATGTCTGGCTGTGAACTGAGGTGTGTGTGCTGACCGCTTCCCCTGGACACGACGGCAGAAGCAAGAGCCTTTGCGAGGAACTCTATTTCCCTACCACTGTCCCTCCCACTGTTTTTTTCAGCACCGCTCACTTCTGCCATGAACAGAGCATTATTCACCAGCTCTGTCTCCTGCAAAGGCATTCGCTTACGGAGCCTTCTGCTGGGTGCCCGATATCACGGGCAGTGAACATTCGAATCCCACTGGACTGGGATGAGCGATGCTGCGAGGCTCCCGCGTGCCTTCTGGGTGCACAGCAGCTTGCAAACAAAAACTCCTCTTATTCCTCTGACACTGGTTCTAAATGGGTTCCAAGCAAAGGCGCAGCGTTGGGACGAGGAGCTGGCAGTGCATCACAGTGTCCAGGTCTGCGTGGCGAAAGCTTTGGACTGCCTCACCTTCCTCCTCCTCCTGCCCAGCTCCTTCCTTCTGCACAAAGGGTTAACCCTGGGCTCAGGGTGAGTGTTTTGGGCCCAGGAATGGGGCCAGTGATCACAGCCACAGTGAAGGCTTTCGAACGGAGGGAAGAGCCTGTGATTTTCAGAGCTGGAACAGTGAGATATTTTTATAAATACATAAATCTTTTCAAGGAAAAACAAATATTAGGGAAAGAATGTAAACATTATTGTAAAATGCATAATAAAATGTCTGCTGTTTGTTAATTTTGCTCCTTATTATCCAGTCTATCTCTGCCTCCGATGTTGAAACATTTGCCTTATTTTTTTTTTTTTTTAAACTCCTTTATTCATTTAAAAATAGTTTCCTGCATGTTATATGAATAAGCAAAACCTAAGGTCCTAAATCCAGGAGAACTTTGAAGTATGAAACCCACGGTCTATGGGAACTATGTTTTCATTAATCAAAGTAGATGTTTCTAAAGCCATCAGATTTATCATGACTGGATTTCAGATGTGAAACCCAATATACACACAGACATACACTGCTTGTCCTTTTGGATTAGCTCTGACCTTTTACTCTCCTTTCTGAAGGATCTGCCTTTCCTCAGAGCAAGGCTGCCCCGCGTTACCATCAGCCAAAGGAGCCTTGACGGAGGACGCGTCCAACTTCCAGCTCTGCGTCTGGTCTAAGGTCAGAACAGAAATGATTAAGTGCATTTGCTACAGCTGCCTTTGCCTCGGACGCTCCCTGAAATTTGCTCCATGCCAGCCCGGTGGGATCGAGGGACCTGCGTGTCATCACTGCACTGACCCCAAGCACCCATGTAGCACCGCAGCTCTGACCCCAAGCACACACGTGGCACCACAGCACTGACCTGAAGCACCCATGTGGCACCGCTGCACTGAACCCAAGTGCCACAGCCAAGCTCAGACTCCCCACATTGGTGGAAGGACAAGGCGAAGAGCCATGGCAGGATGTGATGCCCCTCCAATGCAGGAGGATACCATTTTAAGAACAAAATATCCCTCTCATAATAAAATAAATTATCAGGGAAAATATTATTTTCCTCTGGAATAGCAAGATTCTTGCCTATTTTAACTCTTTACAGCTTTGGAACATCAGAATGCCTGGAAAATATCCAGAATGCTACAAGCAGTGCCAAGCTGCCCCTAGAGACGAGCGTGTCTCTAACCCAACGCTCATGGGGCATCCCATAGCCGGGTGGCTCTGCATGGGGCTGTGGGTATGGGGTGGCTGTGGGCCGTGCCCTGCACGCCAGGCACTCCACCTGGTGCTCCTGCAACCTCCAGCTCTGGAAATTTCATTAAAAAAGGATTCACAAGAGATCTGCGGCACTTTTTAGTTTCAGCGGAGTTGGAAGTGTTTTCTTGTGGTATTCACATACTTACAATTCTCAGTCCCAGTTAAAATTAGAAAATCCAGCGACTTTTTTTCTCCTGGTGAAATTTCCCACTCTCACAGACTCAGGACTTAGTTAAGCTTACAGCAAGTGGATGGCTGAGATTTGCAACAGTGCCTCAGAAATTTACCTGCACAATGAGCTCCATTACATCTCAACGAAGGCATTTTTAGCCTCTATTTCACTTTGCTTCTCACCTGAATAAAACCTGCAGTTTTACAATGCTCCAGTCTCTACTCCATTGGTAAAAACTGTAAGACACAGGGAGGATCCATCTGTGATACACAGGTATGATCCTTATTGGCTTCCCATCCACAGGACAAGGCAATTCCCAACTTTGTGTGGCAGTCTGCAGCCCTGCCCTGCCCCAGTGCCCTCATCTCACAAGGCAGAAATTGCCCAATTCCACTGGAGGGACTTGAGGTATCTACTGCTACTTCTTCTACGAAAACAGCAAGACTTATGCTGCTTGCTATCAACCTTGTGGCACATGCAAACACACACATGTACACATGTACACGTGACACAGACTACGAAGGGCCCATGTCTGCCCATGTGTAAGGAAAGGCCTGGCAACTCATTGGGGTTTTCCGGATAACCAAGATCTTATGTTACACTTTGAGACACAAGTGAGGATTTGTCATATTGCTTGAGAATTAGTGGTAACTGTCTGAGCCAGGGAATTTAATTCTGATTGTTTCGTTTGAATTAAAAAAATCTTAGTGTTGAAAAAACATTGGAACTGTGCTATATACTAATATATCACTCACTCTGTAACAGGAGAATCTTTTTTTGTGTGTAATAGAAACAGAGAATGTAATGCTTGGAAAGGCCAACTCCATCTGGGCTGCAGTGATGCACTGGGCCAGTTGCTGCCCAGGAGCACAGCACAGCACACCCAGCCCTGCACACCCAGCCCTGCACCCCGCTGTTAGCAAGCACTGAGCACTTGTGGTTTCCAGCCTCTTTGCAGAAACCACTGTATCTGAGTCTTTTGTAGTAGGGGCTTCCATGTCAGTAATGCAGTTCCCTGCCAGACACCCATGATTGAGGAGAAATACCATTCTTCTGATGCTTTCTGCAGCAAATCTCCCTGTGTTAACATTCAGTGTATTAGAATTGCATCTAATACCAGGTGTGCAGCCTGCTGTAACCACAGCTTCCCTGCTCATATTCTGCAATACTTCACAAACGGCAGGAGATGGATCCTGATACTGAACTGGAGTGACAGAGATGCCCGTGTTCAGGGCTGATGTAAGAGCACAGTGCTGCCAACATCAAAACTGCTTTGGAAACTCACTCTTGCTACTGAGCTACGGAGAGCAGTGAATGGAGGCGAACATACAAACATACCCACAGCCAAATCCTACGAGCTATGAGCACTGAAACAAGGGAGCTGTGATGCTCACAAGCAGAGAGAGATGGAAGACTGAGGTGCAGCCCCCAGGGCAGCGGGCAGGTCAGTGCCCTGCATAGGTCATGCCAGACGGAGTTGGAAGGGGCCGTGCAGTGCTGAGCAGACACCCCCACCCAGCTCTGGGCGATCTGGAAGTGGCCCAATCCAAGTCTGTATGTTCCTCCAAGAACATTAAGAAAATGTGTTTCTTTAAGGACTAGAAGGAAATGTGAAATTTTATGTTTAGAAAATAATAAAAATTCGAAAAACATTCAACTTGTTTCCATGTAAGCCTTCCAAGTCAGGATAGATAAATTTTTTTGGCCTGATTCTGACTTCATTAAAAGCGCGTGCCAAGCTGCACGAGCTATCTTAGCTCCAACAAGAACTGGACCTACAAAGCACTGAAATCTCTGGTCGCAAGCCAGCTTAAGTATATACTTCATTTTTAGCAAGCAAACGGCCACAGCGACTTGAATGATCGTATATATATATGCTGAAGGTTATGGGTGTGCTCAAATGTGCTCTGGAGCAGGGCCAGAGCGCGCGGCGGCTCTCAGCAGCGGGGCTGCATCCCCACTGATGGCTGCAGGATGGAGGGACCCCGTCCATGCGGCCCGACGGCTGCTCCGAACACGCTCCGGAGGTTCTGCCCTTGTCACTTGTGTTATCCATCAGAGCTCTGCTGGCTGCATAAGGCAGAGTGACACCGCAAGGTGAGATGATGGAGTGAAAAAATTATTGCGGCTGGCGTGTCCTAGCCTACAGCTTTCGGTCACTTAACTCATCGCGCTCTCATCCTCAGACACGGCAGAATGCAGAGGGCAGGAGGTTCACCCTCCCACGTCTCCTGTTTGCGCTCGGCGATTTGCAGCAACAGCTCCAACCCAGGGAGGACTGAGGCGAGGATGGCTTGCTGCTCTTGGAAGGAGAGAAAGTGGGTACATAACCCCGGCAAAAGCAAAAGAACCAAGTGGAAGAGGAAGGTCTGGGCATTCATGTTGCGCTGTTAACTCATGAAATGCAGCGCACTCTAACTCTGAAGCATGACAAATGGGTTTTTATAGTCAACGTTCTTATTTCTTCCTTCAGGAAAAGCCATTTTGGAGCACTGACAGCAAGGGCATGCTTTGCTGTGATTTATGGAGCAGTGTAACCTATAACGTAATTTGGGATTGACCATTCAACCAGAAGCCACCGAAAGCCCAAAGGAATCAGGGATACAGCGAGAGACAAAAGAGGAACCTCAGCATCTGCACCACCTAACCTCGATGCCCCAGACCCCTCCCTGATCCCACAGGCCCTGTCCCTGCACAGTGCTGGGAAGAACCACTCAAGCTTTCCCCTCCAAGCTCCTCTGGGATCAGCAAAGCTCTCCCAGGAGGGCTGATGCAGCCACCGAGCTCTGCAGACCTTCACAGCATTTAAACCCAGCGATAAAGCTGCTCTCTGTCTCACAAAGTCCCTTTGCTGAGCAGGAAAGCCATCCAACCTCACAGGAACCCAAAGCTCCATCAGGTACCTTAAGTCCTCATGCAATCCCTAAATCCCCCTGCAAACTCTCCTTGCCTGCTGGAAATAGCTCGAGATGATCATCGTCACACTGCTGGACACGGCGAGACAGAGTCAGAGTGCTGCAGCCTGCCATGCTGGTGGGCAATAAATATTCTACTGAAATCATAACTCGAGCATATTTTAAAGGATAAACCGGCTAGTAATAACTAGGAATCAAAAGAGAAGATTCTGATTTTTATGCCAGAAAGCTAACAAAAATCTTCAGTGCGTTATAAACAAGTATCTATCATTATAAACTAAGTTCAGCATGTAAAAATCCAAAGATGGAGTTTATTGTCTTTAATGGCTGAGAAATGACAAGTGTGTTTGGTTGAAAAGGAATTTAGAGAGAAGTAGTTCTGTACAAGAACCAAAATCCATCTTAAAAAAAAAAAAAAATCACTGCTGACAGCTTTACAGTAGAATTAAGCCTCTCTGAACTCTCAGAAGTGGGGCTAATCGTGAGGTTCTGGGGAACTCAACACAGAACAGAGATCTGACTATTAGGGGGATCCTCGGGCTCACGTGGGAGCTGCTCACATGCCCTCATGGGAGGGAACTCACTCCTGAGATGGCCAAGGAGAGCTCAGAGGTTTGGCAATGGCTGATGGAGACCTGAGAGCAACGCAGTGCTTCTGGCATCGGGCTGCCTACATCCAGGCACGGTGCTTCCTGCAGTGGGCAAGCTGAATGGTGGAAGCTGTCCAAGGGGAATCTCTCAGAAACCCTGGACAGCAGCAAAAAATGTGACAAAAAACTTGCCAAATGTTTTAGTGTGCTGCTGAAAGATCAAGGTGGAAAAAGCCTCTGCTCTGGAAGCCCTGGAACAAAGACAGACTTTCCTGGAACGGAGCACATAGCTGTTCAAACATAAGCCAGCCATCAAGCAGTGAAGCAAAGACACAACAATCACCATTTCACAGACTGAGAGAAAAAGGAAAAGGGGGAAATGAAGTAAAATCTTTGCCAATGCCAAGTACAATCATCTCTCTGTGTGCAAACATATTTAAATCGAGGGAAAGAGAGGAAAAAAAGTGGGACATTAAACGAAAAACTACTTCTAAGTGCAACAAGTGAACACATTGGAAAAACGCATCCTGGGAGAAGCAGCTTTTCCTATGCACACCAGCACGACGAGGTACCTTCGATCATTAAAAAGGTCAACAGAGGCACAAGTGGTTTCCACAGTGCAGCAGAGAAGCGATGCTGGGGAGCGCTCCAACGCGAGGAGATGGCGGCGCGGCTCTGCTGCCTGTCTGCCGTGTTTATGGATGTTCCTGCTAGCCCAGGCACGGTTTGGGAACATGGATCATAACACTGCTTTTATACCCTATAAAAGCACACTGTGAAGTGATGAGAAATGCGGATTGCTGAGTTGGGCCAGGCGAGTCCGTTATGAAGTAGGAGCATACTTTTCCGTGAGGCATTTTACAATGCAAAGAGTAATTCTTTTCTTGCTGTGAAAAAAAAAAAAAAAAAAAAAAAAAAAAAAAAAAATTGGGACCCCTCCAGAGCATGTGTTTCACAAATCTCCAAAAAGTGGAAAACAAGATTCCTAGAGGAGAAGGGCAGGAGGTGCAGTGAGAGCAGTGGCTGGGGCTGGCCTCCCGCATCCAGGGCAGACAGGGACTCCGCTCCCTGAGCTGCTCACCTGCTGTCTGAGCCTGGGGTGGGACAGGGGCACGCACTGGAAGCCAGTTACCTCCCTGCGATCCTTCCAGATTTTGTTTAGATGCAACTAAAACAGGAAGTGAGATTAGGGATGTTTCAGACCACCTGCATTTTCTGCTTCCTCAACTCTTGAGCTGCCTTCTCGTTCCAAGGTGGGGAATTAGCATCTCAGCACCTCCAACCCCTGACCTCTGTACCTCCACGAAATCAAACACTGGCTAATTTTCATCTAGTTGGACACTGTTTGAAAACAACAGAGGAAGTGGGATCTATCCTAACTTTCTGTGAAATACTCATGCTGGAGAGCTGCCTGCTGTGCTGGAAGCGGCTTCCCAGGGCTCAGCACTGCCAGAGCACAAGGAGAGCCGGCCTGCAATGACAGCCTGCCAGGTGCGCATCTCCACGTTCCTCATGGCAACTCTGAAAGCAGCACTACATCTGCACTGTATCATTACAGGTGTATGTCAGGTGGGACAAGAGAAAGCACCACCTGAAGAGGTTGCACCAGTTCCTCCTCCTGCCTTTGTTTCTCCATCTGTACAAAGGACGTAGGACAATACAGCTCCCTGCCTCTGTTTTTTTCCTGAAGAAATTGCTGGGAATGGTCTGAGATCTCAGTAGCAAGTCAGCACAGATCACTGCTCATAGGAGACCTCCTGCAGCTAACAATATGACTTTGGAACACCTTGAAAATCCAAACCAGATGAGTGCTGTGCCCATCTACATCAAAAAGCTGCTGTTTTTCCAGCCATCCTGTTGTTAGGTCAGAAAGCCTTCACTTCTGCAGGCATCAAAAGTTTTAGAGAGATTTAGAGAAACCATGCTAATACTCATAGCAGTGAAGATAAACAGCCTAAGCCGAACTGGAAATCTCACTGTTCATAAAGAATGAAATTCACCTCCGTGCTGAGAACAGGCACAAGGCCAATATACCATTTAAGATCCATTTTCAGGGCTTAGTATGACTTAAGTGGTGTGCAGAGCCTGGGCTAGCCTTCGGCACGGAAGGGGATTTTACCCATAATGAATGAGAGAGAGCCAACAGCACAACTGCCTGCAGGACCTCTGACAGGCTGCAGGAGCCCCATAATCCAATCGACTCGTAACCACCGAGTCCACCTACCCCTCTCCTAAAAATAATGGGTCCAAGACAAAGGAAGTGGAAATCAGATGCCTGTGGTGACTTGCAGAGAGCCAAGGACCTTATAAGATATCCAGTACTTATACCTACACTTAATTAGGAGTGAAACTGCAGACATGAGACCTCAACATGTGGTATTCACATGTGGGCTCAAAAATGCTGTCAAAGAGAGTTTTCTTCTGGTTAAAACGCTGAGGATATGATGCAGAGAGAAGGCCCAGAGACAGCTGACAGACAGCCCCAGCTGTCTACAGGGCCACGTCGTGCTCTGCCAGCCCTACCGTGGGTTGCTGTGGCTCCCAGGGCAGATGCCAGGCTCTGCCCGCGCACCCTGTGCAAGTCAGGCCACTGCCGAGAGGTCCCAGGATGTCTTTTGCAAGCACTGATCAAGCAGCTAAACCTAAACAAGGAGAAATCTGAAATTCAGATGTTAGTGTCAAAACTAATCGGAAACAGGACGCAGTTATAATGCGCATACAGTGGTCCAAACTCTGTACTCAGTTACAATGCAGTGAGTCCAACATGAGTGCAGGGAAAATGCATTCTGTTGCACATTAATGGGGAATTTTGTCTCGTAGACTTAAAAATAAACTTGTAACCTTTTCTGACCCTATGTAAAATCCCAGCAAGATTTTCTCCAGGTATGGGCCGAGGACAGAACTGCTTGTTATCCCAATATGATTTGAGCTCAGAGATGCCCACAGCAAAGCAGGGGTCTCCTGGTGAAATCCCATTCCACCAAAGCCGATGGGAGCTGTGTCAAGGTGATCAGCGAGGGCAGGATTTCACACCACAGATTGTGAAGGGGCACCATTTGCTAAAGAGAAGCATAAATTAAAACACAAATGCACTTCTAAGCCTATTTTAAACAGATTTTGAAGAAGGTCTGAAACTTAATTAATTGAGTGCAAATATCTGGATGTCATCTTTACACCATTTATGAACAATTCATCACAACTCGTGTTTCCATGGCACTGCAGTGAGTTGGACTAGCTCTCCATGCACAAAACCAGAGACATCTGCAAATCGGATTTAAAATCTTTTTTTTTTTTTTCTAAGAAAAAAAAAAACCAACAAAATGATTAAAAGTTGAAGAAACACTTCCATATGGGAGAATCTTACCCCAACAGGTCACCACAAAGACACTTCAAACACAATAAAACAGGAAGCGCTAAAAAAAGCATAGCAGCTCACAAAAACCCCCACAACCTATTCCACAGAAAAAAATATATGTCACCCTGGGTAGCTCTGCACAGTTCAGAAAAACCATTTGGCAGAGTAATGTGTCTTTAATCTGCCCAATTTGCTTATTATAGTAAAGGGTTAGAGGAATTTTCAAGCAGTGGCCAAAAATACTACAATGATATCCTCCTCTTGAAAAGTAAACTTACTTAAAGTGAATTAATTTCTCCGACTTGAATATTTCAAAGCTGAAAGTGCCCCCAGCAAACAAAAAGAAAGCTGCTGTTGGTGAAGCACTGCTTGCTTGTTCCAGCCCAGGACCCCAATCGTTTCCCCGAGTCCAGCTGCACCCATCTATGCACCAACCTGCTGAGTGGTTGGGTGTGTGGGCCATGGAGACCGGGATGATGGTTAAGAGGAGATGGATATCAGCTAAGTAAAGCACATCTGGAGACACACGCTCTGCTTTTTGTCTGCCTTCATACAAACGGGGCACAACACGATTTTAGTTAATGTTATTACTGCCCTTGTCAGCTCCTCTGATCTGAGTCTTTGCTCATTTGAAGCCTAACCGTTCGCAAGAGTGCAATGCCAAAATTTCAGGTTACCTACAGTCAGAAATCAGCACATGCGAGCAACTTCCAAACAGCTGTGCTGTGGATGGGAAGCACTGATCTGGGGCTCTCCTCCCAGATGCTGGTGCTATAGAGATGCCCAGAGAAGGCTGACAGAGATAATAATAGGGAAGTGACAGAAATCAAGGCTGCCGGCTCTTGATATTTAATATCCATGACTTAAAAGACAGAAAGGTGCAAAAAGCTTAATAGTATTTGTAGCTGAAATTAAAACTTTAAAAGAAACTTATACAGAGCAGTAATGTATGCAATGACATCTGGGACTGTAATCAGCAAACTGCTTTCAAGAGCTGCCAAAGCAAACAGCCAAATAACAAATCCACTTTACAGATCATCAATCTGGTCGGGCACTTGCCAAGGTAAATAGTACAAGGCTGAAGTTTGCTTTGCAAACCAGTGAGCTGGGAGTTCAGCACGGCCCGCTTCCAGGACGGCAATGCTGGGGCAGGGTCCTCCTAGGTTTGTGTCCAGGAAAGTTCAACAATTCAATATCTAGCCAGCAACCAGGGTGCAATGGGAGATGAAATATAACCAATGTTAGGGATTAAAAGAAATACAGGAGGTTCAGGTTGTGTTCGTAACTCACTTAAAGGCGACAGCTACTCACGGTGGTACAAGTCAAACTCAGATAATGCAGAGTTTATTGTAACACTGCTCTGCAGATTGGGCAGCAGCATTTCATGGGAACTCCAAACTCAAGACTGAAAAAAATTAGTAGGAAATGAACCTTCTTTTATTTTCAAATGAGATAAAATCTGGCTCCAACTACCATACTTTACATTTTAGGGAAGAGGATATAAAACATCAAACAGTGATTTTTTTTTTTTTTCATTATGAATGCAAGAAAGATAATTTATGGCGGCTGCAAAACATTTATTTAAGAAGTAAAGCCTTCATGTTCTGTATACAATTTATAGGGTTGTAAAAGAAAGAAGTGGAACAACTGCAGCCATAACATGTGCATTTATGAATAATAATTGTAAGCTTGTTTTGTTAAAAACAACTGCTTCAGAGTTCATTCTTCAGTTGCCTGGGAAGGCACAGAATCATTCAGGTTGGAAAAGACCTCTAAGACCATCGAAGTCCTCAAATGCGACCTCGGATTTGTTTTACGTTACGTTCTTGGCTCAAAGAAAAGGGAAGTTTGGTAGAAAATCACCAGGCAGTGCATGTCAGGAGCTGAACACAGTGATTGCAGGATGCATGTGTGATGTTTTTCAACCAGGGAGCGACAGCATACTCCTACTGGAAGTTGCTTCAGCTCTGACTTTGAGCACAAATATTTGATGTTCACGGCAGCTGTGCAGTGTTGCAACACGGACACAGGGCTGCCTGTTGCATGCAGCTTCTCATCGCCTCACCTCGCTGCTAGGCAGGAATGAACCACTTCCCTCACTGCAACCAAACCCCCTTGCCTAAGCGCTGTGTTGATAAACATAACCCAAATGTGATGAAACTGGCCCAGTATTTACTGCAAGAAAGGTGACTATTAGCGCAGCTGGAAGGTGGCACAGGGCTACCACACATGGGTGCAGGCAATTAAATGCACAGTTGTCCTCTTTTTTTTTTCTTTTTTCTTTTTTGCTTCTTTGTCCTTTATTCTGGAGGACAAAATGCAGCAGTGCTGGGCACTGCACTGCTCAGGAGGTGTTGCACAGGCGCTCTGCCTGCACTCGGCCACAACACCCAGAGCAGCAGCAGTCTGCTCCGCGCCCGCGCTCTGATCAGCATCACCTGTTTTTCAGTTACGCCAAGTTCCTCAAACAGTTACTCTAACTTTTTAGCTAATCAAAGCACGATGAAGCATGGGAACAATTTAGGACTGCAGTTTGAAATAAGTAAGTGGATCCCCCACAGGCACAAAAAAATCCTGATGACGAATTGCTCATGCTAATCAAGAGATCCTGCCTTTGCATTGTGTCGTGTCTCAAGAACGTACATACAGCAGGGCCAAGTTCCCACTGGGAATGTATGGCATGGGCAGCTCTGAAGGTCTCAGCTCTCCATGTCAGATATAGCACTCACCCTATTCACCCCACACCCCAATCCCCACCACTTCCCTTGGTGAGATGCAGGACTGTACTCACGGGGCTATTTGCTACTTCTGGTGAGCTCCCTTCTACTTCTGTTCCAGTGAAAAGCAACAGCATCTGGTATCACAATGTAAACAGATAGGACTGCCCCAAACACGGAGCTTTCAGAGGCTTGGCAGGATTGCTGCTCTGCGCTGCGAGGAGCTGCCGGTGGCCAAATATACTGATAAAAAGGATGTGTAACTCCTCAACACTACCCATGATGGAAACAACTGCAGTTCTCACTGGAGGTCAGGACGCACATGAAAACAAGCCTACATGTGTAGCAGATTACAACAAACACATGGCCAAGATGGACTTGACAGATCAAATGTTGGAATCATATGATGACACATGGAAAAGTGGAGTTTTGCAGGGGAAAAAAGCAACTGAGAGCCCATATGTTCAATTAGCAAGATACAAAGCTTTTGTTGTATACCAAAAATAGCAAAGAAAAGTCTCTTGTCATTTTTGGATATCCAGATGTGTTTCATTTCCAGCTTCATATCTCAGTGTGTGGACCTGCCTGAAGTTGAAAGAGAGGAAAGTGTGGCAATGGCTGAAGGGTGCAATTACATCAAAACTCTTCCTTCCAAAGAGGGGTGATTACGCTGCCCACACCTTGCGCTGCACTGCCAGCACATGGAGCCATCGTTGGGTTTTTATGGACCCACTCAGAGCAAGGACAGCATCAGAGTGGGGCTGTTATCCTTAAGTATCGTTCCCCCTCGCAGTAAGACCTGCCTCTGTAACTGGTTACTTTGAAGTACCTCGCTTTTTCAATGGACTGTAAGGGAATTGGGATTTTTCTCTCCTGAGCACACTTGCAATGGGCAGAAGTGGACGCCAACTCACGAGCACCACACCAGCTACCTGGCCAGAGTCCATATAAAGAGAACACCCGTCTATAACCAATAAACACGAGTTACTTAGGTAGCACTCAAACAAAACCAGATACTCTCATCTACTGCAGATTTCCCTTTTCTCATATTATCCTTTCACTGTTTATGAACTTAAGTTATGTTCAAACCAGGAACATTTGCTGGAGATGTGACTTCCTGGAGGAAGCCTCAGGTGTGCTGCCCGAGCCTGGCAGGATTTTGGTCCAGCAGCCTCTAAGGAACCAGATGTGAAGCTGCCCAGGGCAGAAGGGCTCAGGGTGAGATCCGGCTCGGGCTGACGGCTCCATCTCGCAGCACACACCCCACAGGCAGCAATGTGTTTTCCCCAAGTGTGGCTGTGGGGCAGTATTATTATCTCTCATTCCCAAATGGAAAAACTGAAGCAGGCAGAGATTAGGTTACGTGCCCAGGATCACCCAAGAAGCCTGTGGCTGTGTGGGGATCAGACCCTCGGCTGGCCGGTGCTTGCCCAGTTCCCAACCACACCACCATCCTTCCTGAATGCTTTTATGTAGTTATATTTATCTTTATGTAGGGTCATCTTGGCTCCCGTTATGAAAAGCACATATGGTTTACAGTCCTCAAATTGCCTGTGTAAGGGTTAAATATTCAAATATAATATTGTTCCTGGCATTTATGGAAAAGTTTCTCGGTGCCAATTCCAAAATCCCATGGCTTCTCTGATGCTGCTGCTCTGTATCACAGATAGTTATAAACGGGCTTGTCACTTCCCTATCTGTGAGTAGATAAAACTGAAGCACTTTATCCAAAGATTTAAAATTAGTCTAAATGATGAGAACGCAGCTGCATGTTTGCATTTGCTAATGCTCTCATTTGAATTTTTTGATCACAGAACTGTTATCAGAGTTACAGGAAGAAGGAAAACCAGCGAATGCTCCTGCAGTGACCTATGCATGTCCAGCATAATCCTACGAGCTCAAGTTCCTCGTGTTAGAGTGCCTTTGTCGTAAATTCTCAAATCATAAAACCCCTGCGGGACTGCAGCGAACAGCTGTAGTACACAAAAGGTTAATCAAAAAATAAATGACACTAACAACCACCAAATGTAAACAAGCACCTCTTACCACCATAATCTCATTGGCACTACTGCAAAAATTATTACTAAAAGAACCACAAACGGCAAAGCCACCAGCATGGATCTGTACTTAGCGATCTATTCTAGGCATTGCCTCCACCTGGGAGTGTGGTTAAATGTTTTATTCCTGATTCAGCTAAACCAGAAATGCTGTGCTTTGTCTCGCAGTCCTGTTGGGCCATCCCAACCACTTGAGAAACCTCGGTGTACCCCAAGCAAGCAGCAGCAGGCATGGTGGCGAAGGGATGCCTGAATCCACCACTGTTTCTACTCTCCATTGAGTGTGTGAGCAACTTAGTTCTCCTCATGTTGTATGGCGTGTTGTACTGCTGTGTGTAAAGCCCAGAAAGAAAAAGGAAGATTTATTATCACTGTCTATCTTCCAGGTTAGTAATGACTGACAGACTTTATGTTTGTATCTGATTTTTGTTTCCAACCAATGTAATGCATAAAGAAAGAAGAGGAGCAAGTAATACGCCTTGCACTCAGAAAGCAGCAGACAAGCAAACACACACCGGGTTGCTGTTGCCAGGATCACGTGCTACAATGTGGGATCTGCCCAGCAGGTGCCAGGAGCAGTGAGCTCCCTGCTCCCAAAGCTGCCCAGCAAAGCTCCTTGTCCCTGCACTGCAGACAGCACTGCTTCCCACCGGGTAACAAAGCGCAGGCCCTGGGGAGGTCTCATTACATGTCATCATCTTTTTCAATTCCTTTAAAAAAGATGCGTAAGGAAGGATATCAGCAGGCATTGTTTGGAGGGCTACTGATAACCCTACCACATATGAAGAAACGCCTGGTGTTTCCACCTAATCTGTACCATGTGCAGGACCAAGATACCATGTTGTTTCTGCAAATGTTCAATTAATTATTTTGGAATAGATCGGCCACAAGATCCATCCAGCCAAAACAACACGGAGAAAACACATTCCACAGACTGAAGGCAGTTGGACAAAACCTTCCTGCACTCGTTCAACATCGTGTCAGACAGTCAGCAGGCACCGTACTTTTAAAAGATCTGTTTACTCCATCATTACTAATATTCAAGATACATTTAAAGTAAATAGGTTAGGAAAGCATTTGATCTCATTGCTATGTAGTGCAGAATCCTGGTAGACTAAATTTCCTGGTACAGTGAACTATTCTTAGATTCCTTGAAATCCCGACTTGTTCTCAGCTACTCCAGTGATAGCACAAGTGCTGCTCTGGCAAGACCAAATCACTGTCATGAGCAAAGAATCAGCACAATTTACTTAATAACCTCATCGTGACTATGGCTCTAATTCAGCAGAGGTTCGGGAGCTGATTAAGACCATGCTTTGCTGAATTCATGAGCTAAAGCCTAAGCCAACGTCGCTCTTTGGGATGTGAGCTCCTGCCCACTGCCACAGGCTGCTGTCTGCCCAGCAGTGAGTGCCCGCTGAGCTGTTTGCATGGCTGGGTCTTTGAGTAAAAACCCTGCAAAGCTGCTGGGGTTTAGTGGTAGCAGCAGGAGCATCCGCTCTGGCACCAGAGCCAGTCTGAAAGATTCTCCACGCCATGAGCTTCCCAGCCCTTCCCCTGATTGCCATCCCATTGTGACAGCTCACCACACGGTTCTGCTCATACATGTGTTAAGGAAACGCGTTCCACTTGATGACTGAAACAATGCAAGAAAGGGAAAAAAAAAACCCAAACCCACAAACACCAAAAGCTTCCAGCAGCAGAGGGGAAATGAACTGTGGGGTTGAAAGGAGAAGGCAGGGTCAGGGAAGGGCTGGGAGCCTCTTAAACTGGCTTTGCTGCAGGATAAGATGCTCATGTAACTACACCCTTATTAGTGTTATTTTTTTAAAGCTGGATCATTTCAGATCTGCTTTAAAAACATGTCATAAATGAGATCTGCTGCAATGGAACAGTAATATGGGACTGCAGCTGGAGCCAGAATGGAGCTGTGCTAATTTAGGCCAGCTGAAGACCTGAGCTTGTATTACCCAAACTGGTGTATTCTCACCAGTCTGAATGGGGACAAGTTCCTAACTGCCCCTTGCACTAGTGTTCCCACAAATGTAATACCTGTCTAAAAGATTAATTTTCTTGGTACTAAAGATTAAACAAAACAAAGAACCCCCCCTCCCACCTTCACTAAAGCTACTGTTTTAATTTAGGGTTTCATTTCAAAACAGCTGGAAAATTTCCAGATCTTCCAAGTTTTGCCCAAAAATAGAAAGTATGTTCTGCAACTGATTTTGAAGATCTGTTTATTTATTTATTTTCTAATTCTACTATTATCACTGTGGCTCTTTAAAAGCATGATGTTTCAAGGTAGCTTTCCCACCAAAACCAGGCAGAGAAGCACTGACAGCAGCAGCTGGGGTGGTTCTGTCCCTGGGGCAGTGGCACAGTGGTCCTGCTGCCACTGGACACGCAGCCTGAGTGCTGCTCCTGTGGTCCTTTGCTACGCATTGACACCTACTGCTTGTTTGTAACGTATGGCCATGACTGAGGAGGAGGGGAGGAGGAATGACACATGCACACACTGTGCTTTTCCTGTAGAAGAGGCACAACCGCAACCCTGCCTCTGCTACAGCACCCGCCGTGCAGCCGTGGGCAGGTCACTTCATCTCCGAAGCTGTTCTACAGCTGTCTCAGCTGCACAGACAGTTAATACATCCTTGCACTGAACAGCATAACTCACTAATGCCTATAAAACAGTTGGTGCTTTCCACATGCAAGTGTTAGGAGGAGGCGGGGTGTTGCTGCTCTTTCAAGGAAATGTTCTGTGGCAATTACATTGTGAGAGACACCCTGGCTCTGCCAAATGACAATATTAGGAAAGTATGTAGACAAAAGCCAAAAGAGAAAACCTTTTTAATTATAATTCTGGCACTTAAGCAACGTCTCCTATTTACAAACCCCAATGCAAGCTACTCATGCTCCCTCCGATGGATGCGCACAGCTGGGGCTGCCCGGCCTGGGGGGCATGTGGGTACAGGTCTGGCACCCTCCTCAGCCATCTGAGTGCATATATCTTACAGAAGGAGAAAAATGCAAAGGAGAGGGCAAAAGAGGACTGAGACTGGGCACCCCTGGAGGATGGTGTGGTCAGGGCCTGGTTGGGCTCCCCACTGGTCTTCTTCTTCATGCAGGCCTGTGATTCTCACCCATCAATGTGACAGCTGGGCATGCAGGCATTATTAGTCTCTTAGTTCTGCAGGGAACAGCACAGGGCCTGCAGGAAAGGCAAAGATATAAACACAGAGGAGAGCCTTGTTGTATCGCTACAACTCTGCCCAGTGCCCAGGCCTGCCCTACTCCCCCCAACATGGCGGCGAGGCCTGCCTGCCTTCACAGGAGCCTTCCTGCCTCACAACACAGTGCTGCTGACACACACTGCATAAATAATTTATTGTGGAGGCAGATTAAAGTTACAAGGCATTAAATCTCACACTTGCAGCTTCTTCTAAGTGCTTAGAGTTGCCAGGCCTAGGGCTTGTTTGAGTAACCCAACAGGAAAAATCCACAGTACTCCCATGGTATGAGTTAAAGTAAGCTACTTTTTATTCCAGTTTGGAAAAGGTTAAGTAAAGCAAACCCTCAGATCTATGCTACGGGACTGAAGGAATAGGTTGCAAGGAGAGGAGGAAACTCAAACATATCCACATGAAAGATGTAGATTCTGACACCAAAGAGACTACCATTTTCTTCTGGTGGCTACATTAGATAAAAACAAACATCAGCTATGGTGAAAAAGATAACAATCCCTACTTCTGCCAACAGGAGCCATCCCTTCCATACCGTTTGACAGAAACCTTTTCATGATACCCACATCACTGGCATTGAGGAGCCTTCTTTGGGACACACTCTTCCGCACCATGTTTCACTATGACATCCCGGAGCATCCTTGTGTTACAGTGCTAGCGTACATCTCTGCCCAGACAGTTTCACAGCCACCACCCACCTCTTTTTTCCTTTAGGCTTTCCCTCTGGAGCAGCTTGCTGCATCCAGAGGTCTCCCTGTATGGACACAGATTTTCAGTCCAAGTTCAGACTCGGACATAACGGTCTGACTGATGTTGAATGCAAATACTCGTCACCAAAGCCATACCATGGGAAGCTGTTTCAGCACTTCTCTTTTGCACTTAATAAGATTTTTTTCTAAACAACCATTATCTGTGAAAAATCAGAAAATGAAGCTATGCATTCTGAGAAACAATTACAGTGGGGAAGGGAGTTGATATTTTCCAAATTCCTTTGATGAAACTCAAAACCAAGACACTTAGGGACTCTATTTCTCACAGCAGCTATTTCTGCTGAGAAGCACCACACAACGAGATCAGCACCTTGAACACAACACACAGAAATGACAATGGAAAATTATAATCTTTTCACAAGTTATGAAAAAGAAGCTGACGTCTCAATTAACTTCTTAATGAAAGTGTCCAAAATACCAACCAACCAAAACCTAACCAAGCCACAGAACGGTCTTCAACTTTCTGTTCCATTCACAGTTGTCATTAGATGGCACTTTTGATTGTGATCTCAGCAGAGATACAAACACGAAGCAAACACACGGATTTTAATCTAAATTCTCCCTTCTAAAAATGGTCTCCACAAGTTTGGGTGAGGGGCAGACCAGACCCCACTCCCTATTCCCCGCACAAACAAAGCCATCCTGCATGCAATGTTATCGATGCCGCACTCTTTCATGAACTCCAAATTCACTTATTTTAATAAAACATGCTACTCGAGCCATCTGACATTTATTATCCTTAAGAAACATAAAATGGAAAAGAAACATCTATGACCAGAAACAACCCCTAAACTCACTTTTATTGCCAAGGATCTGAAATTCTTTTTTTTTTTTTTTTCGCTAATAACAATGCCTCTCTGCTCCACCTTGCCTTCTGCAATATTGCAGGAAATTCCCAGAAAGAAACTCTAATGTGGATTGCAGCTGTGCAGTTTAAAGCCAAACAAACCTGATTTCAGAGGCTCGAGCTGGACTGAACGCTACCTTGACACACTGCAAAGTTGCAAACACTTTCCTGATCGCTCAGAGCGCACTTCTAAGTTAGCAGAGTGAATAAGAGGCGAGAAACGGGGCTGCAGCCCCGCAGCACCCAGGTGATGGTCTGGGTATGGATGTTAAGCCTCACTCAATGTGACAGCTCTGCTTTGAATTTGGGAGCCTGGTGGATGTGGGCTGGCGAGCAGAGGAGCTGTGTCTTTAAGACTGCAACCCTCTGCCTGTGCCCATATATCAACGCTCCATGCTGCGGTGGCTTTTCTGCCTGCTGCTCAAATTTGTCCAATTAGACACAGCCCCACAGGGTGGAATTCAGTGTGAAATGTGTCTACTGATGTCTGCAAATTAACCACCGTAGACACGCTGCTTTAAGGCCTGTAAGTGACAGGCAGAGAAATGCCTGCCCGGGACAAAAGCAGGAGGACTCGCAGCATAAAAGCCCGGATCAGCCTGTTAAGGGATTCCCAGACTCAGCTAGGTAAAGTGTGTTAGCCGCCGCGGCACTTCGCACCTCAAGCTGTGCTGTCTCACACCACTGACCCTTCCATGGCGACATAATTCTCAAGAAGAAGCCAGGATTATCTGTCTAAGAGTCTTACGTGTGTCATGTAAGGTCAGGTGCCAACTGCAATGTAAATTAGTAGTTAAGAGTATTGGTAGCTAGACAGATGCTGGGAGCCTCAATTAGAAAGAAAAGTCAGATTATAAGTAATTAAGAGGTACAAAAAATGCTTCAGAGGCTAAATACCTAAACTGCCTCCACTGTATTTTTTTTAATAAAGCACACATTCCTGAGCTCTTCCAGATTCTGCCTGAAACATCTCTGCAGACTCCCAAGCCGGCTCCATGCAGACAAAAATCCGCGGCACGCTGGTGTCAGAAGGACCAGAAGGAGAATTATGGAAGCAGGGGGCTTTTATTGGGCAGAGTGCAACACAAGTCATAATTTTTGCTTTGCTGCTGTTGGAAAAGGGTGAGCTTTTTAATCTTCTGCCATAAACAGGGCTAACTGCTTTTCAAATACTTGTATAATTTAATAATTTCTGTTTTAAATATTGCTGAGGAGGAAGAATAGCTACTGTATTTCCTTTGAGAAGTGCTGCTTCTGCTGCTGTATCTCCGAGATGCAATAATGCATGCAGATACAATAAGCGTATGCACTTACCGTATCTGGTGAGAACCTGGTGACCTCAAAGCACTCTATAAATATGAATTCCTAAAATAACAGCAGCACAGTATGAAAATACAATCATCGGCCCCACTTCAGAGATGAGCAAACCAGCACAGAGTCTAAAAAGATACACCCAGGGGTAGGGGTGAATTTGTAGACAAGCTAAGAATCCTGCCCAGCAAACAGCTTAGGTGCCTGCTTGCACAAGGGTCTGCTGCGAGGTATGCAATATTTTATTTACATACAGTCCTTAGGAACCCCTTCCTTTAAAGATTTGCCACCAGACACTTAGCCAACTGAGAAGAGCACTTTAAAGATATGCTTGATTTAGAGCCACTGAGATTTAAGAACCATGCTTAAATGCTCTCCTTAGCATGGAAGAAGTTAAGCATATGCTTAAGTATATTATCAAGCTGAGGGCAAGGGATTACTATGGTGAGAAACCAACTGCAGTGACTGTGGCCCAGCAGTGTTTGCAGGCTGGACTCTTACACTGCAGAAAGCGTTAAAACACATGGAAAAGCATACACTTAGGTTACTTATCAGGGTGCTCTGGCTTTGAAGAAGCCACTCAGTGTTTTGAAGTGTTTTTCTTTTTTTTTTGAGGCCAAAAGACTGTAATGGGTTCACAAGATCTCCATGAGACTATGGCAGCACCTGCAAAGGACTAAGGAACACTTATGTCAACAGGGAGCTCAGTGCGAAGGCAAACACTCAAAAATCCTGAGAAAATTCTTCCAAAATAGTTCTGTGTTTCAGATTGTAGTGTTTTCAACGTAACCCATTCAGGGGGGATGCAGTTTAAGCCAGCTTCTTGTTATTCCACAAACCATTCTGTATTTTCATAGCCATAAATCATGGAAGCAATTGACAGTTTCCGGACATTGATTAAATGGCAGCTGATCCCTGAAATTCTATTACTATTATTTGCACAACACCTAACGTTCTCAAATGCTCTTAGGTCCTGGACAGCTGTATAAAAATCCTCTGGCCACAGACTTCACTTATGTTTTATTGCCCAGCAAATGGTTATGAGTAAATAAGCACTAACAGAAGAGGGCTGAACTGCAAACACCACGCAGACATAACCGGAGTGGGGTGAAAAGGAATTGTGTAAAATACTTCATCAACGCCACAGGGATAACTGGATTTTTGATTCTTCCAAATAAAGCACTCCGTGCCCTTTCCACCACAAGGAAGGGCTCTGAACTGTCCCATTATGCCAAAGGGTGTCTAAAGACAGAAGCATCACTCACTGAAATGAATGCATCCTTTTCTGGACTTTTTTTTTTTTTTTTTTTTTCCCCTGTGCTATTCACTTGGTAGAAAGGAAACTCCTCTCCCTGTAGTGAAGTTCTGCAATGTTTTCCCCTCAGCACAACCCCTCAGAGCAAACCTGAAGAAGAAGAACAGGAAAAGCAGTCTGGGGAGTGGGGGTCAGGGGGAGGAGCAGCTGCTGGCGCGGCTGCGGAGCTCCGGCTGCAGGAACAAGAAGCTCTTGGTTATCAGTGGTAACGGAGCTAACTGCAGACTCTGCCTTATGCTCACAAGTTTTGCCATAGGACACGGAGCACAACAAACTTCTTTGTAAATTTGATCACAAGTTGAAGATATATTATCTTATGACGACGAAACCGATCTTATGCAACAAGTAAGAACTGAAAATAGGCAAAGGGAAGACTGGAAATGATTGTTAACACGGAGCTTTGGAAAGGTTTCCTGCATATTTCTGTCACCCTTTTGTCCTTTCAGAAGCTGTGTGGATCGTTATGCCAGGGCTGACTATGTTATCTTATGTACTAAATCCGCCTAGATCTGTAGATGATGTCTTAGGGGGTGAAAAAGATTAATAAGGAATCACTCCAATGGCTTTAGGACAGCTAAGAATCTTAACCCATTTAACCTCCCCTAAAACACACAATCAGATCAGAGGAAGTTGTAGGAAACTCATTTCAAAGACTCTAGGCGACACTTTTTAGGTCAGATTTACAAAGCTCATTAGAATGAAGGTCTGTTACTTTAGATTTTAATACTAAGACATACTAAGAAACCCTCTTGCCCCATTTAGGAAACACACAAAGCAAAGAATGCGAATTTTAAAAAGAAACTTAATCTTAATGCATGTGTTCTGCCACCAAATCTGAGTAAAACCTTCCTAGCTTATGTTCTTAAAGAAAACAGGAGAAAACACATCAAAAAGGGACAACAAATGCAGATTCATTTACAGATTTTTATCCTTTGAAGTAGCACATGGGATGCAAAGAGCACACAATTCAAATTATATTTTGTCTGGAAGAAACAGCATCATATAGATGTACAATTTACTGATTCTTCTTATCACCATCAGCTTCCTAAAAAATTGTTTTACCCAGAGATGCGAGTGCTGAGGAGCTGAAGCTGAGGAAGACATTCATGTCTCCATGTGCTCTGATGGCATGCACTTCCACACCTGAGCTGCGTTCATGTGCTGCTATCAAGAGAGGGAAATGAGTGACAGTGGTTGAGATTTCTGCTCTGTTTTGTGCAGAAAGAACACAAAAACCGAGGGCGAGCACCAGCTGATCTTTGTTATAAGACAGAGCACATTAAGCAGAGAAATTAGGACAGAAAAGTGGAAGAAATACAATAGAAGTATGTCATTTTGCAGTCTAATAAAACTGTACCTATCTAGCCAGATTCTGGTCCAAGGGAAATGGCATACTGAACCTGACATAAAAAGCAAGAGATTATTTAATATCAGAATGACAAGCCATCAAAATTTTGTGGTTAATTAGGAGGAAAAAGTCCTATGTAGAATGAGGAAGATGGCTTGACGAACTTTAGTTTTAATCTTGTGATATCTCCTAATAACAAAAGGCCTCTATGATATATCAAACAAATTTATAAATGTATGATCAATACATTTGACATGTTATTTAATTATGATTCTTCATGACAGAGACAATATGAAAAACTAGTGTCAACATTCTGACAGTGGAATAAATAAATAGATGTAATTATTTCTTATACCGATCCCAGATGAATTGTAATGTATCAGGCCAGGCTGCAGAGCAGAGTTCTAAGGTTTCCTTAATATGATAGAGTTTGATGTAAGGGGTGTCATGTATCCAATATTTTGCTGTTTTATTAGAATAAAAAGCTCTCTGGGGATTGCAAGTTCAAATGGTCACAAGTCTCCCCCTCCACTGCTATTGTGCTTAATGCAAGGATAAGCACTGAAATATGTTTAGAAAAATGCTGGTGCAGCTGTTAAAAGCAAAACATCAGTGCACCCGAAGAAACCCTGAATTCTGGGGTTGCTCACAGTTTACCCCTAGATGCCATTTTTGCCCTCAGCCCTCAGCAAACAGCAGCCCTGGGCTGAGGGCACACGAGGTCCCACTGCCCGGAGCTGGGAGCTGTGCCTGGCACTCCTCCCCTAGCACAGACCAGTTGCAGCGGTGGGTCGGGCTGAACGCAGCCAGCACACTTGTGGCCATTATCATACAGACAGGAAAGAATGCACTATCTGTTTTTTTGGCCGAGAGAAATTATAGTTAACATTTAACATGAGGGAACCGACTTCAAAGGAAAGCCAGCTGGGTTGGAATAATGGGAGATGAAAATGCTAACACCAGCACAAACTTGCAGGTGGTCATATTTGGCTGAAAATAATACATCTGCAGTAGATGAGCCGACTGTGAGGCAGTGCCTGAGACGATCCTGCTGCAGGCTGCAGAGTGGCCAAGCAACTGAGAAAACAGCCCCGTGCTTTGTTACTAGAGAGCTTCAAGGATTTTCTTGGGTTGTTCTTTACTGGAGGTGGACTGGCAAATAAGAAAAACATTCACCGGGCCTCGAGATAAGCAACATTCATCATTTCCATGTGAATCCCTACTAAATGCTGCAGAAGGATGCATTTCCAATGGACCAATCTCAAACGAAATGCGCCCTGCGCAGCCTCACAGCAAAATGCACCTCTGTCCATGCTAAGCTTACTGGAGAATTCACAAACAGCACTCACAAGACTGGGATGAAAGTACAGACTCACTGTCTCTATACAGTACAAAAAAGATCAGCAAATTTTAACAAATACGTTTCTTTTCTGCGACTTTGACTTCAATAGCACAGACAAATGGCAAATAAAGGGTGGCAGCGCTCCCTAAGGGAACAAACTCCAGCTCTATTAAACCCAAATGGAAGCGATTTCCAAGGGCACGGCGCTGGGAACGCCTTTTCCCTGGTGGCCACAGATTTAAGGTCTGTTTGCAAGAGGACAGAGCTGCTCAAAGGTCTGAGACCTCACAATCGTTATTTTCACGACGTAATGTGCTGATTATTTCAGTACAAACGCCAGAAATAAAATAGGCCGTAGATCTGTTCTTCCTCAGGGTCTGGAACAACCACCTCCAGCAGGAGTTACTGCGATACAAAGAAGTAACTATCCAAATTATTACTGCATTTCTGAACAGTTTTGTAATTCCGTGGCCTCTGCTTACTCCTCTCTTTTTTTCCTTTCTCTCTAAGACAGAAAACATTTCCTACTCGTCCATTATCAAAAGCCACAGAGAGCTGCCAAATGATCTTTCAGACGTCTCACACTGGTAGGAATATACCACGTTCTGTCTGTGAGTTTACCTGCTGATTAAGCAGTAAGTGCTCTGAACTGCTGCCTCCAGCCCCTGCAAAGTCAACAGGATGACGACAAATCCTGCCAGCTTTCTGCGCTACAGAACAAGGCCAGAACGATCTGTCATGGAAAGAAATGAAAACTCTGTATGTCTATGCAGTGGGAATTTGAAAAGGAATATGGATAAGGGCTGACATGTAATATTAATATTCCCGCTAAGGGATTTTTAGGCAACCTTGCGTAAAGCATCCGGGTAAAGTTTGGATTTGTTATGCCGCCTGTTTGTAAGTATAAACACTGTACCCACAGTTGTTAAGTAGATGATGCTAGTTTTAACAAATGAAGCTGGATTAATTTAAAGTATTTAAAGTGATCAGCAGTCCTTAGGTTAAAGAACATATGTCATTTTCTTCTAAGTTTCTTCTCTGATGAAAACACACTGCCAATCCGGGCTCCTCCGCGGCCGGCACGCACGGAGCTACCTGAGCCCTTGGCTACCTGCCTGCGGGCGGCCGTGCCAGCGGGATTAACGAGCAGCAACCTTCAGCGAGATGGATTGAGGAGGTCAGGAAGACACCAGCAGCCCCGACACGTGTCATGCATCACTGTCTGCTCGCTGCCTCGGCCCCCGCCCGCTGCTCGGAAAATGGCCAAGCGTGTCCAAGCAAGCCCACTTAGGAGACTAATGGGTAAATGCATAAAACTATTAAATGCATGAGAATCCTCTTCACCAAATGGTAAAATGTAATGAAAGTTTAAACTGTTAATTGAATAAACCTCTTAGGGACAGAGTGCATCAACACGGGATGTTTAACAGCTCACCAGTTACCTATACCCAAAGTCCAGGTGTGTGGCTGGGCCTGTCCGCGTGGGGCTCGACCTGTGCTGATAGCCTGCAATGTCTGCAATGGTTACCCTCAGTGCTGTGATAGCTCCTGCGAGGTGCTTTCCTCCAAGGGATTTTTAAATGCAGAAAGGCTTGAAAACATTTTTACCTTCGCAGACAGGTAAAAACATGAGCTTGCCAGGCACTGCTGCTCGAGGCCATGGTGCTGCATCAGCCCCAGAGCAGATATCCTCAAATCCTCCTCCTGCACAAAGCAGTGGGAGTGCAGCAGAAACCTTCACGAGGTGCTGTGGGTGTGGGCCACTCTGGATGATGCAACACCTCACAGCTGGGCTTTGGTTTTCCAACAACAGGGATTCTTCAGATCCCACATTTCAGCTTCGCAGGGCTGACCGTGCCACTACCTCTGACACAAATTTTTGTCCATACCTCTGACATATCGAAGGGCAAAGCCTCATGCTCTAAAGCTCTGGCATTCCCTGTGCAGTGAGTGGCTCCTTGGGAGAGCAGTGCTGCCTCAGGCCTCCTGCTTTATCCTCACAGGAACAGGATTACGGCCTCATAAAACAATTGCAAAGCTACAGAACTATTATCCTTTAAACAGTAAAAGAAGAGAAAAATGATTTACGAAAAATAACATGATCCTTCCTGAACAGAGCCTGAATAACAGCAATTTCAGAGACAGTAACTAATCTAATGTTGCATTATAACAGCACAAAGAAGTAGATTTGGCCACCGAACCGAAGTCATTAAAGATTAGACCAGCTGGTTTAACAGTTAGGAAATGTTTTTGCCTCTCTGAGCACAGGATACAATGAAAGCCGTTTTATGATTTAATATCTCTGCTGTAAACAATACGATTTTTTGGATAAATCAATGGCTGACAATGACAGGGCAGAAAACTCATGGAGCTGAAGGCAGCACCGACATCCAAAGCACATATAACAAAAACAGTCACCTCCATCCCCCAAGTCAATCTGCATTAATGCTTACGTGTTACATGATGATAATCCATTGCATTATATTTTTAATTGGTGCCAAGGCTGTACTTATACCAAGGAAGAGTCTTCCTAATTGTCCTTCACATAAAAGAAGAAGAAGAGAAAAGAAGGAAGAAAAGCTAGGAGCTATAAACTAGGAAAGGGTAATCAAGAATGGTTTTCTTTACAGATCCCTCAGTGTTAGGTGCTAAAATACAGCGACACATTCTCAGGCAGAGCGCCTTCAAGTCGGGATGCAGAGGTTAACTGCTGGCTTTATTGGTGTCTGATCCCCACACCGCTCCTTCCCGGCGCTTTATGGCGGGGTCGCCACCGGGTTGCCTTCAAGTGCAAACATTTTGACCGTGTCATCAAATCTTGTGCAGAGCATCCCAGCCTTTCTGCTGCCGACAAAGAAGTGAAGTGCAGCGGCGTGCTCTGCGGTGTCAGAATGAAGCAGCCAGCCAGCAGACATCTTGCTGCTTTGGAAGGGACTGCAGATACCCAATCTGTGTGTCCATGAAAACAAACAGTAACCACAAGGCATCTGCTGCCAGCCTTGGCCTTTCTTCAAAGCCTTGGCCGCCAAGCACCGATGGAATGTGAACGTATACAGCAGGGCAAGGCCTTTCTTTCTTTGCATTACCTTTCCGAAGTGTTAGCCGTGGGCTATCCAGGGTTCTAGAATATCCACACATGTGAAAAAACAAGCAGGCAATTCTAGTTGGCAATGCCTAACTGAGAGTACATCCCCAAAACGAGACCTTCGCTATATGCACAAGAGTCACAGGAGAGCAGATAAAGAAGTTTCAAACATTGCAAGCTCTGTTGCTAGTCCGGATGGATGTTCTTAGTTCAGATCCAATGTAAGAGGTGCTCTTCTTAGGAAAAATTGTAAAGAGGGTCAGGAAACTATTTAAATGCCCCCAAAATAGAGCCTCTGGGATGGAAGATCATTAAATAATACCAACCACTTTGTGGCACTTAAGTCTCCAAAAGGGAATCCAGGAAAACAGCGTTGGACTCAGATCAAGATGCTGCGCTGCCGTGAGTACACTGGGATATTGTTAATGAGACACAGGGAACTCAAACATAAATAGCGAGTGGGATTTTCCTTGCATTGGCTACAATACATATGTTTGTTCAAGAAAAAAATAGTTGGAGCAAGAAGACATGCACGTCTGGTGTTGAAGAAAAGCCTGTTTGTGTCAGAACAGTGGAGAAATTGTTCAAGAATAGTTCATCTTTAAATGAAGGTCACCCTAATGATGCTGCCAAGGTCCGTGTCAGCTTGGCTTTTGGGTTGTGTAAGTGCCAGCAGCACCAGTAAAATCCGCTTTGGTTTGAGGCTCAAACACGGATATCTGACATTTCACTGCGCTTTCAAGAATTGGTTCAGCTTCTTTATTTGTCACCAGTGGTGCCATTGATTCTCGTACTTCCTCAGTTCCCTGTGGACAGGCTGTCAGCCACGTAGAAAAGTGACCGGAGTACAGGGAAATGGCAGGCATGAAAACACCAGTTCACTTCCAGTTAAATGGAGAGCTCAGGAAGAGCTGCATTTGTCACAATTAGAGGAGAACACTCCGAGTTTGATTCTGGGTAATAACAAATGAACGTAGCGTGGAACAGGGGATTTAGAATGCTTGCTGTCTTTGCCTCTGCACCCGTGCTGCTCTGCCTGCAGGCTCCTGGCCGCCCAGCGATGCCGTCCTGCAGCAGCCCATGCTCAGCCCTGGCCGTGCTCCTGCAGCCCTGCAGCTGGCTCCCTCCAGGAGGGCCGAGTTTCTGCACAGACCTCGTGAACCCACAGACACTTGTAATTCATTACTGACATTTTTCACTCATGACCTCTTTATTTAGAGTTCCTGATTTTCTAATTACACGTTTCTTATTTATCATCATCTGAAGTGCCTCAAAAGCACTGCAAATTCTGACACAACTATGGGCAACATATTTCAGTGAATTATCTGCATCGATTCATATTCTTTCCCCTCTGACACCAGAGGTTTATGCAATTCGGGAATAACAGAGCTGCTAAAATTAATGGCCAAAGGGCAAGCCACTTTCTTTGTCACATTATATATAACGTTTCGGTTCAGCAAAAGAGTTGCTGGAGAATTTTGATTCTCTACTCGTAGTTAATTACAATTAAAAGTAAGACTGTAATTACTTTTATTGTAAACTTTGGCCTTAACTGCTGAGCACAGCAGAACAGAATGAGGTTTGGTTAACCTCAGTGGAAAAAGTAAAGGTTTTCTTCTGAAATAACATGGGCGTTCGGGGGAAACGCGTCTGGAAGGGTGAGACAAAAGAAACCCAGAGCCATAATCGGAGCGTCCACTCCTGGGCCCTTCACTTGTAAGGCCAGCAATGCAGAGCTGCAGTGCCCCTTCCAATGCTGCATGGCACAGCACACAGCTGAATTCCAGGAGCCAGAGCTCTCCATCAGGAGAATTCAGTACCAAACTTCCCCTATTGCTATGTCTCCTTTTTTATTTATTTTAACAGTTTGCTGCCATTGTTTGCGCAGGGAAACCAACTTTCTGGGCTTATTTTGCTTATGGGGATTTAAAGTTGCATGCTGTGGGACGGCTCCCAGGTCCCTTTTCCAACTACGATCCTTTATTTCTCTCTCTGAAGACAGCAGAGGCACTTCAAGGCATTTCTAACCGCAGAATGAGCTCTGTCTCGTGCTTACACAGGAGCATCAAAGAAAGCATTCCAGAAAAAGAGGTTTCGATGCCAGGTTGTTCTGTTCCTGAGCAGGCCCATTGAAAGAGCTTGCCCCGGCCACTATTGAAGCCATAGATCTGGCCGGTCAGGAAAGAACAATCCATAGGACGGGGAACAGATCCTGGATGGATGGCTGTGCCGACCCAGCCCGGCGTGCTGCCGAGCCAAGAGCTGGCACTGGGGCTGGGCACGGCTCAATGCCACGCTGACTCCCAGCCACAGCTGACAAAAACCCCATTGTAGCGGCGTTGCCCTAAGACAGACGGACAGAAGGAAGGAAGGAGGAAAAAAAGGAAGGAACTCTTGAAGACAAAGTTGTTCTCTGGACAGTAATTACAGATATTTAGAGACTGGAATTGATAGCCATAGGAGGAACTTTGGATTTCTCAGTGTGTAAACACTTCCTGATCTATGATTCAACAGAGAAGATCTTGGAAAACACGGCCAGCCTCAGAATAGGCTCTGTCATAAGCAGGGCATTCGGGATTATTGCTCAGAGAATATCTGAAATTAAACACATTAAACATTCAGTTTCTAGAGAATTAATTTCTTAAACATCCCACTTTTACAGAACTTCTTTTTGTGTGTTTTAAAAAAAATCTTTACAAGCGTTTGTATATAGATTTAGTAATGTTAAGTGTAGGAGGAAAGAAACATAAAGTAACGCAAATCCCTGCCCAACAAATGCTGCTAGTACATAAACTTTATAAATACAATGTTGGCAGATTCCGATATATAAAAAGGTAGCTAAAAAAAAGTAAGAGCCATAAATAATGCCAAGTAATAAAGGAGGTGAATGTTTTTGTTATTAGATTCTTTCATTGTATAAATCTGTTTAATAAGCTGGCTAGGAATCATTGATAGAAAACAGACTGCTTGCGGTGTTACAGATCAACCTGTTCTAAATGTTCTTTCCTAAACTCTATGCCAAGCAATACTTTTTACAAATACAATTTAAAAATTGAATGTTCTTTCATCATCCAAAGGGAGCAAATCGCATTAAAAGTCAGAACGCACCTTTTGAAGAATGTGTGACATGTGTCTGTATCAGCAAGGCAGAAAATCTCTGTTTTCGAAACGTTTAAGATGGTTTGCTGTGAGCTCAGAGTAATTAATACCATACATCTGATTCGTCAGATGTGATTAGTGTATGTGTAAAACTCTTGATTTAACAGCCTTATTCCCCAGCATATGTGTATTTTTGGAAAGCCCTATCATATATTTTTCTTCAGAAGTTCATGTAAAAAGTATGCAGTAACATTTCACTGTAATGAAAACTAAATGTTGTGAAATGTTATTGAGGTCAGCGATGGGTTTGTGACGTTAATCTTTGTACACTATTGTTTCTCATTACTGTGTGGTATTTTTGGTTTTCATTATTCCTAGAGGAAAGGACAGAGAAAAATGAGATGTCGTAACCCAAATAAGGAAAAAGGAAAATGCAAAAATGAAGATAGTAAGAATAAAGAGAAATAACCCGTTAGGATATTACTGGTTAGTAAGTTGCTGAAGTTAAAGACACCAAAGTGTTAAAAAGCAGGCTTTTTTGTATTATTACCAAACACATACTCTTATCTCTGCTTTCCATTTTTTATTGCTGCGTTAGCCTCTAGAACAGGTGGTTTAAGTGTGCAGCTCTCAATAATCCCACAACCATTTCAGGTTCTGGCCCCCGTCCTGATCTCACAGAGTACAACTCCAGCAGCTCCGGTTCTGGTGAGCAAAAGGCAGCTGAGCTGCAGTGCTGAGCTGGCTGCTTCCCCAGGGACCGCTCTGGGTGTGCAGGGAAGTGGCCCTCCTGGGAGCACAGCCCCTCTGACCACCCTGAACAGCCAGACAGGACACAGTCACTGTCTTTATTTCAGGTGCCTGTATCTGCACCCAGCAGTCACACTCCCACAGAAACAACAGCAAAAGTGGCTCTGCCCGTGCAGCCCAACTCAGCTGTCCGAGAAATGCTGATCCACCCAGAGCTCACAGCAGCTCCCACTGCTTCCCTGCGAGGCAGCCATGCCCATCTGCAGGCAGGAGCCATCACCTGGAGCCCACATTGGGAAGATGTATAACTGGTTTCAACACCGCCCAGGGACTGAGCACACAACAGGCTTTGAGAATTGAAATGACCCCTTTGGCAATTAATTGCCTAATCTCAAATGAGATGGAGATTTATCAAAGGGAATTCTTGAGAAAGAGAAACAGACAAAAAGGGCAGGCATTTGGCAAAAACGGTAGACTCAAAACTCTATCTCGCCCATCAAACTAATGAGGTGTGCACTGAGTACTTGAGGGCTCATGGGAATAGGATGCAGTGACTTTCAGCTCTAAATCACTAGTTTAAATCCAGCCCAGTTCGTCGTGATTGAAAGTAGTTACCATCTGTCATCTGTGCCTCCAAGGAGCGCTGGTGGTCTCAGTCCTGCACCCATAACAGAGAGTGGGCAGCACGAGCCTCGTGCTGCAGGGCATGGGCCCAGCACTGAGCTGACACAGAGCTCATGGGGCAGCCTTGGCTCCCACTCCTCCAGGCAGGTATGGGTCCTCCTGCTGTGGTCCCCCGTGTGGACACGGAGAGTTCAGATCATTCCATCCACTCCCACCTCACTGCTCTTACCTTACAGATGGGTGTTGTTTGTAACAGTTACAGGGATGGAAAGATTTCCTAAAGTGTTGTGCACAAACATCATAATATAATCCTCGGAGCTCCAAAGCCAATCCCAACAACTAATCCTGCAGATAAACAAAGCTAAATCTCTATTTGCCTGCAAAAATAATGAGCAAACATTAGGGATATCAGTGTATTGGAGGCCTCCAATCTTCTATGAAAAACCCTCAACTTTCACCCAGTTTATACTATGAAGCCCTAATCTATAGTAAATTTCAAAACCTAATTAAAACGATGCAAACTGAAGAAGGTGGACTCCTCAGAGCAGCCCTGCTACAACCCTTAGCTGTGCTAGCCCTCATTTCAAAGAGCTGTTTGCAAACCTCATGTCTCTCAGCACAGCACTTAAGCCATCTGCCTGGTCTAAGTGCTGCTTCATGCTGCATGGAAAAGATTTATAGCTCAAATCCCTACACTTAGGGTACAGTGTTGTATGTAAAGTTGCCTACAAGATGTTCAGGCTCCCTCTGTAATAACAACATTAAGCACTATTCTGTCCCAGGAGACACTGAGATGGGTTGAGGGCAAAGAGTCCCTCCACACAGACACCAACCTACATACTTTTGGTGAGCTCTGGGGCAGCAGCAACAACAGGATGCAATGCCCACGTTGCACTGGTTGGCCATTGAGAATGGGCATCCCTAAGGGAAAAGGGAATCCAGCAGCACACACAGCACCCCAACAACTGGCGGTCACATTTCAAATCAAATGCCAGAGCAGCAAGAGAATGAGAAAAGAAATGAGAGCAAACTGCTTCATATCTTAAAGTAGTTGCTGGAGGTCTAGTGAATAATTAAAAAGAAGGTATAACACACTGCAAACTAAATGAAGGTTTCATTGCTTTCCAGGTACTTGCACTATGCCTAAACCAAAGCCCAAGACTGCAGCAGCTTCACACACCTGATCAGATGTGTGGTGTTGGTGACATTCTCAGTTGGGACACCACTGCTGAACCCACTGTTTGTGTCAGGATGTTTGGCTCATGAGTCCAAGAGCCTCTGTGAAACATGGCCGAGCCCAAAGAGAAGCAATGCTGTGCCACCGCCTCAGTGTGCGCCTGTCAGCCTGCTGCTCTCGTCAGCATCACTTTTATCTTTTTTTTCTTTTTTAACATCCAATTCCAATGACAACAGTAACTATCCATCAAGTCGTAGTATCAGGGCCAGAACACCACGGGCCGCAGTAGCCATAAAACAACATTTCTGCACCTCACTCTCCGTACCAGCAAAGTTCACGCAGCGTTCGGACAATGGACTGAGCAGTCCTGACCTGAGCAGCCAGCACCAAGTGGGTGCAACCTGTCGGGTTTTGGAAGCATCCCTGTGAGTCACCAACCCCCAAGGAATGCTCCTTGACAGCAGTCTGCCCCGACTGCCCATCCAGCCCCAGCTGGAGGCAGCTCCCAGCACACCACAGAACCCCTCTCGGTAGCACTCAGTCTCTCCGTGTAGCAACAAGCACTTGGGGCGTAAGCAAACACTGGGAGCCGATGACGTGTCAGATATACGAGTGTTTTCTTTATCAGCAAATGTTTGCTGACTGGGACTCCCCTGAGCTGAGGTTTCCTCTTTTTTCTCCTTCAGATTTATTGATCTGAGCTGATAATAGAAATCTGACTTTCTTCATCGCCAACGGACAGAATCAAAGAAAATTTAGTGAGAAAATTGGTGCTGTTGGAACACTGTTTGCCTTAAAAAATCAAGGGTGGAAAGTGCGTTCAGGAAATTACACGTCAAAACTAGTGAAAACATGTTGAAGTGGACATTAATGGATGCTTAAATCATCCTGAAATACAAATCTGTGTTACTATGAGAACATAAACACAGTTGGAGAATAAAGTGGTAAGGAAACTACTCCTGCCTTCTATTATCAAACGAAGCCTAAACATTCAGTTAAATTACATTCTGAATTATTCTAAACATATGGAAATCGTGGAATAAAGAGCCTTTATTTTCACTAGTCTCATTATTTAAAAACAAACAAGCAACCCCCCCAACTTGCTTTTAATGAATCCAGCAGCAAAACAGCACAAAATCAAATTTCTTTTGGGATCGTAGGAGCCTCCTGTTCCAACCAGCCCAACTTCCTAGCCTCAAACTCCAGCGCACGTTTCCCCTGCAGCAGAACTAAAGGATCAGGTCAAAAAGATGAGCAGCAATTCCCAAACAGACTGAATGGGGCTTACATGAAAGAATTCAGAAGTTGTTTCTTTAAGCTGTGCCTCAATCCGACTACACTGAGTGAACGTGAGGTAAGAGAAGGACTGTTAGTAGGAGTGGGGATGGCAGGATCCAGTCTGCAGTGCGGAGTTATATGGTGCACAAAGACAATCCACGGCCTAGTTGCATGAAATGAAAAGATGTATTTACAAATACGTTATCTGAAGTTTGTAGATCTGGCAGTTAGAGATCGAATGGAAGGAGTTTGTTGCAGAGATCTGAGTTCACAACTGTTCTTCCTTTGCAGTTAGACACGAAGGTTGAGCAGAGCGGGAGCAGAGCCCCTACGCAGCTCGCACAGCAACAGCACAGTAGAAGGGAAGCACAAAGCAAATCCCTATTTGCTAATCTGGTAAATGTTATAAAAAGGTGAAAAAAATAACTCCCGATATTTGCCATATTTGCCTGGTTTATCTCACTTCAAAGATCGAGGGGGAGGGGAAGGAATTTCAAAGATGTCGGGGAAGCTATTTTTAAAAGCAGTCATGGGACTGTAAAATAAGATGTACGCTTTGTGGAAAAAGTGTTATGGCATTTCTGGCTGTCCCGCATCTCAAAACCAGATTCCTTCTAGAAGTTACTACAGAGAATTAATGATGAGCGACTGTGAGACCAAAAAACACCAGATTAAGAAATAAGACAAAGAAGCTGAGCACATGATGAGCATTAATTGTCACACTGTCAGGACGGACCGATGTCCTCTGGGCTCTGTCACCTCATCCCTGTGCACTCACACCTGACTGCAGCCCGGACAGCAGTGGGAAGCAGGAGGGGAGAACTAGGGAGAGACCTGAGAAGGGACAAGAGGGGTTGCTGAGCGGCCCTCGGGGCTCTGGCTGGGCCTGGGAGGTTCAGAGCCTTCCTGCTCTGTGCTGGAGCAGGGGATGCTGCATGGGAGCACCCTGCCTGCCACGCTTTGCTTCCAGCGCAGCCAGCGGGAAGCTCCTGTACTTCAAAGGGAACTGAGCGAGGCCAATGTCAAGAGCTTTCAGAAGTCCCACCCTTAAATCCTCAGTACTCGTAACTCTTCCTGAAGGGAAGCAGACAGCCCCACGGACATTCGCAGGCACCAGAGAGCTCGCTTCAAGGGGCTGCACCCAGATGAGCCCCAACAGTTTGCCGAGTGAACCTGGCTGATTCGGCCCAGTTGTCAAATCTGGGCAAGTCTGGGCGTGAGAAGCACCTGGGGAGGTGACAGGGAGGGCAAAGCAGGCGGGCTGGGCTGCTGGGGCCGAGCAAGAAGGCCTGGCTGCACTGGCCCACATGGCAGCAGCCCGACCCACACATGACAAGTGCTGGGCTCCGCGCCCGCTGGGCCAGGAGCTGCGCAGCGCCGGGGGTCCCTTCACGCTGCCAAGCCTGGATCAGTGTTTAAGTCGCAGGTTCAACTTGAGAATGAGGGCATTTTTTTCCTCGTCTGATCAAGGTCAAAACTATTAAAATACCCTTAGGTTCTCAGTCTAGTGAAATGAACTGGTAATACATTTGGCAAGTTAATCTGTGGATTGCCTTCTCACATGAGACCAGCTGTTGTGTTTCTAAGTACAAGCAGTATTTACCTCCGATAATGAAATGACTGAATATAATATTAAAAAAAAAACACAAAACAAAACAAAAAAGTGTTCCCTTGCCTACTGCGCAGCCCTGGGTTACATTTACAGTTCTAATAAACTGATTTGTCAAAACCGTCACAATCAAGGATGATCATCTGGATACCAGATGAACTAAAATACATGTAATTAGAAGTTGTCCATTTGTTCTCTTTTATTCCCCGCATATTTCTCCTCTTCTCGCAAATACGTGTGTGTGTGTTGTGTAACTGACCATTTAAGTGTGGGCCTAAGATCTTGTCTATTTATCACCACTTTTAATGTAGCACAACTCGAGCGAGTTCTTACTTCACAGTGCGTGTGTGCACAACAGGAATCTGCCATGTTACTTCAGTCTTGTACTGTACAGCATGTGCACACAGACACTGTATGTATATGAACAGATGAGCACGGATGTAGCACATACATGCACACAGGGACACACCTACTGCTCAGTACAACACACTTTCAAAAACAAATGCAGGTTCAGCTCATGCCATTAAACTTCCTCATTCACTTCATCTGCTAAACAGCAGAGGTTGCCTTTTTTCACTGTACCTATCGCTGCGCCAGGTGTGCCCATCACCTCCAACACCAGGTGAGCTGATGCTCTGCTTCTTGTTCCTTATCTTCTGTCCTTTGAAGGAGAATGTTACAGAGCCCTGGAGGTCTGCTGGCAGAAGTTCATAATGGCTTCATGTTCTTTTTCCCAAGATTTGAATACAAGTAGTATTTCATATCGTGATAGTTAAAGTATGTATGGTCCAGAGCAATGTGAACAGACACACTCCCTGCCCAGCAGAACCTCTGACAGAAAACAGAGAGCAGGACATAGGAAAAATGATAAAGGAGGATGTGGGAGAGATTATCAGTGACAGCCCGGGAGGAAGGACTTCCTGGAAGATGGGTGATTTAAGAAGGGATCCAAAGGAAGGGAAAGCACGATGGGAGGGCTGCTACAAACCTGCAGGAACGGGCACGTGTGAGTGGGTAAGGAAGGCTGATGGGAAGAAGAGAATGAAGAAAGCTGTTAAAGCAAAACAGTGAGCAGAGAGCAGCCTGGCAGGATGTGTCACCAGAACGTATCAAACAAGCTGTAACTGCAAGACCCACTGCCTCTCCGCAAGTGCATTATGACTTTGCTAAAAAAATCACAACGAATTCCATGTCAGATCTGTTTCAGACTCCTAATAGCGCTGGCTTGAGACAACTCTCGTCAATGATTTTATGTTAGGCCACACATCTTTTTTTATTTTTTTACTGATAAGGAAGACGTCTCTATACAGCATCTGCACAGTCATCTGCACTATCAGGTTGGTTTATAACATCCTGTTCAGATTAGCCATAAAGATTTCGGTGGCCACTGAGAAACACAGGGATACTGTTGTAGTTCCTGAACTGTATGAACAGTCGACTGTTCAGCACAAAAGTATTTGATGATGATGATAACTTCCAGAGCTGTATAGCAGCTTTTATCCATAGATCCCAAAGCTCGTAAGAAAGAGTCACACCACTGCAATCTCATTTCTCACAGAGGGAGTGTTGTGCCCCATAAAGACACCTTCCATGAGGCAGCAGCTCACAACTAAAGCTTTCCTTCTTTCATTCCTCTTCCATAATCACAAGTTTGTGCAAAGCCACGTCAGTGTTTACCAGTGGAAGGCACGCAATGCACATGGCATTTCTTACAGATGGTGAATAAAGGCAGCTGGATGATGTTCCAGTGCAGGAGCAGCTCCTTTGAGGTGTTTGGGATATGCCTAATTACAGAGGTGCTACCATTGCTCGGAGATGCATCTGCCCAATATTTAAACCACAAGTTGCTCACTTCCTCATTTTGACTTGGAACTGTGCTGCAACAGTAGGAATCACAGTGCAAGCACTAAGGAAGCTGGCATTGCAGACACTGGAATCATACATCATCATAAACCTATCTGAAGAAAATTCCACTGACTGCTAACGACAGATGAGAAAACAAACAAAAACTTTAGGAAAGTATTTTTAAACTTAAGATTCCAGACCAGAGGCTCAAAATGGCCCTATATCATTTAATCAGATGAGGGAGTCCTGTCTCCACTGAAGCCAGCGATGGTTTTGCCAGAGATTTCAATGCATCCAGGATTTTACTGTCTGAAGTGCAACGGAGCTAACAAAACTCACACTTGTCACTGAAGATCTGGAGATTTTATACTAGCAAAACTCCCAGTACTCACGTAAAGGCCTTTTGATCTGGCTCTGAAGCCAGTTAGTAAAACTGTAATTCATTCCACCACGGCTTTGCTACCTGGAGAGAAGTAGCTGCTTTGAGGTTACGCACAGTAAGTCACCATCGTATATGATTTCACACTCCTGTGTGCTGTGCCAAGCAAAACGCTGCCTTCCCATGCAGCTCATCGGAGACTGGGGCTTCCAGTCCTCCTCCACACCGATGCCAGAGCTTTCAGGCAGAGCATTACAATGCTTCTGGATCTGGTTGTGTTGTGGCACACACTGCACAGACAAACGTATTAGATCGTGACAGTCACAGAATGGATGATATGCAGGCTAATCTGGAGGGGGAAATAATGGTGAATTAAAGGAAAACTTTAATCGCAGAGAGGAAGTGCTAAGGGCACTCAAAACACCTCTGAGCACTAAAATCTGCAGTCCTGGCAAACAAAAGTCCTCGCTGAGAGATTATAAATCTTCTTTCGAATGGAATGATTTAGTGATGGTTATGGAGAAGAAAAGAAAGACCACCGGTACAAAGAATGTAAGGATAGGGCAGGAGCTTTAAAGCCATAGCTCCGCAGGGACGGAGTACAACAAAACCCTTCAGAAATCCAGCTGAAAACAACACTTGGTGCAATCTGAAATAACAATTCTGTTAATTTTTTCCTTATTTGTTAACTATGTGGAATTAAGAGGGCAATAGGTAGCATTAGATGAAGGCTTCCTAAATCCAGCTGCGGAGCAACTACGCTGTGCCAGGAGAAAGCCCAGTGTTAACACCAGATGGAAATGTGGGATCACAGCATTTCAGTGGGAGGAACACGAGGCTCACCTTGCCCTGCTTTGCTCTGGGCACCCACCTGTGCTGGCAGAGCCATGGATGCAGCCTGTGAACGTTACTTAAAAGGTCAGGAGAGAAGATGAGATCATTTCCTTTGGCGCATGAGCCCACATGGGATGGATGCTGCCTTAGGGCATTCATAAACACCTGTGATTTCTTTCCAGTTACAACTAATAGTTCACATTTACTGTCTTCCCCTGGTCACTTCTAAACACTTTATGGAGGTAGTGTTATTTCCCAGCTTATAAGAGGGGAAAGAGAGTTCAGTTGTAAAGTAAAAAAATAATAATTTAAACTCTGGTCTTCTGCAACCTGATTCTGCATTCTGGCCACTAGATCTCATTTCTTCCAGTGAGTTTTTAGTTGCCCATACAAACAACAGACTAAAATTTTGATTTTATGCATGTGTCCCCTGCACTCTCCCAGTGTTGAAGAACGTTGTGTTTACACACAGATTGGGTCTGGAAAGGAAATTTTCTAGTTAGAAGAGATTCTCTCTCAGGCCATGAGTGGGCAGGCAAAGGGAGGCCAAGAGCAAAGCTGTGCACCGTGGAGCCGAGCAGGAAGGGCTCCGGACGCAGCGCCTACAAGCTGGCTTCAGCACGGCTACCGAGTTTCAATGAATAGAAAGATCTTTTCCATACACGAATCCCAAGTTTCTTCCTACACCTTCATATATATTTAGCTCATTAGGAAGATCCTTTCCAGAGGTGCTAAAGCAGAAAAGCAGGAAGGAATACTTCAAGGCTTCCAGATAAACTGCAAGGCTGAGCTCCCCAAACTTCTCCGGACTTCAAAGCCTTTCAGATATTGTTTAATCAATGATAGAGCTAGAAGGCCAGCTGTGTTCTTCTGTTTGTTCTTAAATGCTAATCCAAGTTTACCAAAATTGAGGGATTTTGCATCTGGGGAATTTGGACTCAGGCCCGCGTCTCTGGTAACCTGTCCTTGGCCTCTCCTTCTGTCTCCTTGTCACGTTCCACCCCTCTCTCTGCTATCCCTGGTGCATTTTTAGCACCACTTTCCCTTTAGGTTGGATCAATAATTGCTTTGTCATGCTTCATGACAAGACCTCTCTCTTTCTGGGCTGCCATGCAAGTCCACAGCGTATTTCGACATGGATGACACTTACAAACAGCATTTGAAAACTCTTTCGGCCATTCCTTACTAAAATCTCACAATCCAGTCCTCTGCAGCCTCCTGTACTAGGCATGAAAATAATGAAGAACTTATAAGCTGATTATATTCAAAGCTGAAATGGATCCCTGGAAAACAACGGTTTTGGGTTTTGGAGAACTTTGTACACACTGAGTTCTTCCCAAGGTTGAACCTGCACCAATTTTTGCTCTGCCCTGCTACATCCCTTCTATTTCTTTGTGTTTTACCATTTCCTATTTTACCTTTTGTGGGAGCCTGAGCAGAAACAAGGTAGCATGAGAAGAAAAATAAAGAAAGAAGAAACTGTGCTGGGAAAACTATCACTTGGGGGCAAAATGCAGTTTGGAGCTGGCACTGCCCAGGAACAATGCTGTTTGGCCACTTTCTGTGCAGCAGGAAATAACCTTCAGGAGCCTATCACCTCAACCATTCCTGAAAAGAAAAACAACATAGGCAAAACTGGGGCTGAATTTTCCAAGTGGTGATGGTTTGCCTGCTGCCCAGCAGCAATGGCAGGAGCTGCGCAGGCCGCACCACGCCTGGCCGGCACGCTGCTCTGGCAGATGGCTCCTGCAGCCGCCGCGGCCTGTTCTCAGGGTGCTCTATCTCAGAGGAAGGAAATTGAGATTCCACCCCAAATCCCAGCACATAGTTTTGAGGATTCCCACATCTTCCAAGGATTAAGTCACCACATGTATAGTCTAAAGTGCCCAGAGGCCCTATAGCAAGGTTCTGTTTTAGAAGGCTGTGTAGGAAGAGCCGCTAAGAGCCTAAATCCTTTGTAGTCTGCCCCACAGACATGCTCAAGAAGAGATTTCAAGAGGAAGAATGGGATACAGCTCTGATGATGGGGTGAAAAAAGGATGGCGATGACCTAACAAGAGCATGTCCTTTGGCTGACTGATCGAGGGACCTCAATGCCAGACACAGCCTGTCCCTACCTATGGAGAAACCCATGAGTGAATCTTCAGAACAACAGTGCCTTGGTGCTACGCAGAGGACAAGTCCTGCTGGAAGTGTGGGGTTAAACAAAGGCAATTGCCTCCTGTTTGAAAAAATGGGAATATCCTAAGTGAGAATGATGCCTGGGTCTGCAATAAATCTCATCAACCAGAAGGGAACTACCAAGAACAACATGAAGAACAACACAAAAGAAATGTGAATGTGCTGGCCTGGGAGAAGCTCTGATTCTCAGTTTGTTCCAAACTCTGCTACTAGGCTATAGTCCATACTCATGTCTCATAGAGAAAATACTCTCTTCCCTACCCAGATCCACTGACTCAGCAGGACTTCTGTTGATGGAAAGGGAAGGAAGACCGAAGACTACTACACAGCTTGACTCAAAGCCCTGTGAGCTTGCTAAAATATATTCCCTCCCATATTCTAATAGTTTCCAAAACTTGGGTACATCTAAATCATCTTCTAGAAAGCAGGAAGGCAAAAGCACAGAAGAACACAATATTATTTTAACAAGTGGAAGACAAGAAATCAAGATTCATCCCTACTTTAAAATCAAAGCTGCTGTTTTTAACCAGGGATGAAACATCCAGCATTTCTAGAGCATCCCAACACACTTCTCCCACCCACCCACCCACATGGCCAAGCCCGACATGCCGCCCAAGCCACCAGAGCTCCCCGAGCCACAGGCAGCACAGGGCAGGTCTGCAGGAAGCAGCCGACGCTCCCACAGCACGATCCCGCTAGTAATCCCAACAAGATAATCACAGATGTTGTGACCCACTTAAAAATGAGTTCATTTTCCAGATATCCAATTTCAATGGCTCTTTAGCACATTACTCCCCTGAAGGTTTATGGGCAAATGAGTGTTCAGCTTATTCTCCAACATTTTCTGCACCAGTAATGCTGTGCGATAGAAAGTGTGAAATTAGTACATAATCTTTAAGCCATCTTGATTTCAGGATGATAGATACTTGCTCTGCTAACAACTCCAGCCTCCTTGTGCTGTTGCATTCCCTTAGCGCCAAAGCAGCAAGTCACACTACCTTGCGAGATAAAAATATGGGAGGGAGACAATGACAACAAGCAGAACCCAACCATTTGTGCACACAGAAGATAGGACTTCTTCAATCATTCACTTCAGTTCACTTCTCTTTTGCATGGGATGCAGCGATGCAGCACAACAGAGAGACGAAAGGATTTCAGAAGGAGGGAAGAACGCTCAAGAAGCTATGTAGCAAAAGAAGCAAGAAGACAGAAGTTTTTTTTTTTTTTTTAATCAAGTCCTTTTATCCTTTTTCTTACATAAATCCATGTAAACATTGGAGATATGTGTGGTGCCAAAGCTGACAGCCTCTGGTAAGCCCAAAGCACGCGGAGCGCAGGACGCATTCCTGCTCCAAGGCCACGCTGCCCCCAGAGAGGCAAGTAAACCTACAGGTTTGTGCCCCTGCAGCCATTGCTTGTCCTGCACCATGCAGCACACGGCCAAAGGAGAGCTTTGGTGCAGCCCTCTGGGTTACACATCTCAGGCAAAAGCTGCTGCAGGACGATGTGTCGTTCTGCCATAATGGAGGTAAGAGGGATGGCTGGAAGGCTCATGGGTGGGAGCACTTGATTCCTGCACCCTTCAAGTGCTCTCACTGAACTGAACGGGACAGAGGATAAAGCCACAGACTTGTAATAAAAACAACCCAAAACCAAACCAAACAAACAAAAACCCCGCTGTATTCAAAAGGAGCAAACCACACCAAATTACCAACAGAGTGTTTACAAGATGGCACAGGTGAAAGGAAGTGTCAGCAAAGACAACCGTACCTCTCCATGCACCAGAGCTCGTTTTTCACATACCTGTGCCAGTGTCACCAGGTGCCCATTTTGAAGTCAATTCAATGCAGTGCTGAGGCTGACAGTGGCAGCCTGGATTTCCTAATTCTACCTACACTTCTATTTTTTTTTCAAAAAATACAATTGGTATGGAATTTTTTAATAACAAAAGGAATTCCAAACACTTACTGTAACTATTTTGATTCTGCTTCTAGTACGGATAAATTAAAAATGGAAGATCTGCCTGTTTGGGGGATTCTTGCAGTACTACCTACTTCTTCCCCCTATTGGGAACCAATGGGAACCCATGTGCTATTTCTGAAACGTCCTTCACGTGATATTTCTGCTGTCTATTTAGAAAAGATCAACTTTCCTCTAATTACTCAGTAAAACCAATTATATTTCTTCAATTCATGCCCTCCCATGTAGTGTGCTTTTGTATGACAGCAATCTCTCTAAGAAGAACTAATAAAAATGTTTAGTTCTAAATTAACATTACCTTCTGACAGGAAACAGGTGATCTTGTCTTCACAATGGCATGCTACTAGGAGTCAAAACACAAGGTACTGCTGGGTTTTGATCACGAATGAGAATGTTTTCTCTAAGTCGTGACATGGCCCTGGCTGACACTGCTACTCCTTGAAAGTTCATCTAGCCAGCTGCCGATCACTTCCAAATTACAGCTCTGGCTACAGACTGCCAGATGCTTTCCTTACATTCGAGCAGGTGTAAGGTTTCTCCCAAATTTGTTTAAAGTATGCAAATTTAACAGTCTACCTCTATTAGTGAAGCAGCAAAGCTTTGCAAAACGCATTTGGAAGCTCTACACACTCCAGCATTCCCACTCCCAAACGATTCCAGCTCACCACTAATTTGGGTTTGAGCAGACACAAATCATGCCAGCTTTGGCACACCAAAGCTTGCAATTTTTAAATGTTTTTCTTTTTGCCTTAGAAGGATTAATGCCTAGCACCTCTCAGGACTTGCTTCACAGTCATGGACATAAAGGAGAGAGAAGAGCACAACATCCTCAGCAAATGCTGAGCTACAGTTGTTGCTGCACCAAGCAAAGGCAACAGCTGCTTTGCTTAAAGAATGGTGACTGGTTAAACCACCACATTCAGGAAGGGCAAGAAAACAGGACTTTTTTCCTTTAAAAGTGCATTTCACTTCTTCATGTATTGCTAAAATTTCCTCACCGGAGCCCTTTCCCAGCTTGAAATGGCCTTTACAGCAGCATGCGCTTACAGCAGCAAACACCCTCAGAAGTAAGAGCTCCCGTGCTTCATAGCTAGCGCTTTACTCACGCTCTTTCCAACCCGAACCACAGGACTGGGCATCAGTTCTCGCTTCTCCCAGAACCGCTCTGAGAGGAGGAGGGAAGGACCCGAAGGCAGAGCCCTGGCCGTGTCCCCCGCTGTCTGTGTGTGGTACAGGCCCAGCCCCGTCCGCCCCACAGCGCAAAGCCGCAGGGCTGGGGCAGGTTCTGCTTTTTCCGAAACGATCTCACCAGCTGCAGCACATTACTTGTGGCAACTTTTCTTGGATCTTAAATGGGTTTTGAAGCCATGCTGTCAGCTGCCTTCATGTCACCCCACTATATTATGATTGAATCTCCTGTTCCTTTTATAGAGTTGTTCTCTCCTAATAAAACACTAACTGCTGGTCTGAAAGCCGGCTTCAGGACCACTGCTTATGGTCTCATGATAACCTCCTGCTCTCTTCCTTTCTCAGCTAAAAACTACACTTGTGAAACGCTAAGCACCGAGGCTGTACTCTTAAATATTCATGCAGCCGGCCCCAGAAATTTGCTGTGTTTATACAAATTCTTGACCCCACCCCCATTTCTAGTTATTTTAAGAGCTCATACTTTCGAACTGGGCAATATTCCTGAACACATGAAAGAACACACAGAGTACAAACAGCTATAAATGAATATCTGCAATTCATTGCGGCAGCCGCCTACAAAGGTGATACCTTCAAGCTGTTTGTCAGAATAAACCAGCAAAAAAGCTGTTAGTTGTCAACTTTTGGACAAGATGCATTGCAAAACAATATTCATTTTCCCTGGCAAATGCAAAACCACATTTTATAGGTGTGAACTATGTCCAAACTTCAAAACTGGATCCTAAATGAGCTGTGAACGGGTAGAAAAACACTCTGGGTATGGTTGCAAAGAAGCAAATGACCTTAAATGTACAGAATTAAAATAATCACAGTTTATTTTTAATATGTTTAAAGACTAAAAATATTTTCACCTTCCATCCTACTGCATTTGAACAGAATCCATCAACAAAAGCTTATAAATCTGTTATTCTTAATGGGTTTCATGCCAATATTGTGTTTAAAGTCAGGAGACTAAAAGAAAAACTACATTCCTGGGGCATAATGCTGTACAGCGAAAAAGAAATGCTTCGCTGAAATCTAACTTGACAACATTTGTTGTTGGGATTTCTAGGACTTTCATCAGGGATGTTTCTGAAAGAATCTCATCTCGCAGAAATTGTTTTTGTCGTGGTAACAGACTTGACTATTAATGAGAAGACAGTAAGAAGCTTTAGTGTCCTAATGGATACTAAATGACCTGGAGGATCTGAAACACTTATGTGCAAAAAAAATATATACGTGCAATTCCTTTGGCTTCAAGTATTTGCTAGCTGGGATGCAACGCATTAAGGAAGATAACGAAAGTCATGCGGAGAAATGACAGCATCTGATGTATAAACAAGCACAATAACTTGGCACATTACAAAACAGAGTATGCCACTCCATGCCATTTTCAGAAATCAGAGGAAAATCAGGTCATACCAGCGGGTCAACATGCAGCGCCCGGGAACCTCCGTATGTCCTCGAGACAGCGGGGCTGCGAGCAAGAGCTGACATTTGACACAGATACAGCTGTTTGAAATATGTCTTCATCACAATCAGATGGAGATGAAGACGGAATAAAATTCAGCCGGGCTGAATGCAAAGCTGAAAAAACCTCATCTGAAACCAGATGCGGCAGAACGTGCAAAAGCGAGGATGCAAATTTCATTTTGCAAACCTGGAAGGAAATCCCGGCGAGCGCTTGCCACTCCGCCTCAACCGAGGAGCTCGTCAAAATCGACGGCCATAAATATTTTGAAGGAAGAAAACTCGGTAAAGTCTATTCATTTTACTTTCTGAAACGGTGCAAAAATGTTACCTACTCCCTGTGCAGTTATTAGTCTCAGTAATGTAACATAACAGATACTTTCTAAATCCTTTTAGGCCTTCTCCCCCTCGCTGGAAAGATCATCATTTTTTTATTTCAAAGTGGATTTAATAAAGAAAAGGAGTGCTGTTAAAGTAATACGTGAGGCTTTGACATTAAGCAGCGCAACCCTGCAGAGTCGGCAAGAACAGGGTCTCTAATCTCCCGTGATTTATGGAGGGCTCTTCCTTCATCTCCGCGCTCAGGGAGGGCCGCGGAGGCCAGAGACAGGCTGGCGGCCCTGCTGCCGCGGGCCAGCCCGCAGGCCCGGCCTTAACCGCTTCGCTGCTGGCCCGGCCCCCATTAAAGGGCTCCCTATTTATTTGTATTTATAGAACAAAGTGAGCTCAGAGTTAAGTAATGCCTACGGAGGTAAATGTTTATGTCTGTCATCAGAAATTTATAAGCAGAGAGGGAGAAGCTAATAGGCAGAAAGCAAAGACCAAAACTGTGGAGTGTTTGATGCTCATCTAAGTAAGCTCTGAAAAGCTCCGAGTAGAAACACATCTTAATTAAAAACTTACAAATATATACAGTTAATTTTAAAGCTAAATAACCGAATTACAGATACCAGACAGCCTATTACCCACTGGAGAAGAATGTTTGCCTTACGCTGCCTGAATGTTACACAAAAGTTCAAAGAATATGTTTCCAAACACAAACGCAAGAAGCTATTAAGCTCTTGTCACAAGACAGAAAGATCTCCTTTTAATGGATTTCAAATTCATCATTTTGTAGGGAAATGACCAGTCACTTGGCATTGCGAAACCTCGCAAACCTCCGTTACTGATGTAAAACACTGAAACCAGTTCTAATGTGAGCTCGCTTACAGGAGATTCGCATAGCCGCCAGTGAGGGCTGAGGGGATCAGATGTCTGAACTCAGGGCCTTGCTGAGACTGTGCTTAGGCACTTGGACACGTGTCCCCTCACAAGTGGCCACGCTGAGGCCAATGGAGCTTACAGCCCATTCCTATAAAGCCAGGTGACTGCTCTCCCTGCAGGCTCAATGGACACGTCTGTGCCACTGACAGCTCCTCGCTGAGCAACCACCCTTCTGTTCTGCACCATTACTCGGCCTTGCACAGTGAGATCCCGGGCTGCAATGAGCACTTCCAGGAAAACAGAGATATAAATAAAAAGGGAGCAAACAAGTCCTAAAGGGTAGTGATGGATAAACAAAGCAAGAGCAGTCCTGCAGCCCTCAGGGAACCCTCAGCAGCCCCGTGTTCTCGGGAACACAGCCCTAATTGGTTTCAGTGGAAATTATATGAACATGCCAATCAAATTTGGACCCATTTGAGATGCTGTGGGTTTAATTAAGCCGCCTTCTACATACAAACTAGAGGGAACTAGATTTACAGAATGTCTTCTCCTTTCCCCAGATTTCTGGCAATCTCAACATAGCAGGACTTCATGCAAGAACAAGAAAAATCAGGCTAAAATTCATCATATTTTCAGTGGGTTTTGACCTTCCTAGTTGGGAAAACACATGGAAAACGATGACATCTGCAGAATTGTTCTGCACTCTTCCATACCCACAAAGGGCACAGTGGGATCTTTTAGCTGCCACTACCTGTACTGGAAACTTTCTGGCCAATGCAAGCTGCCCTTGAATGCTGAACCCTGCACAAACATGTGCTGGAGATTTAAGTTTTTATATTCATGGTAAATTACCTTACACTGTCTTCCCTAAAAGGCTGGGAAATGGAAGTATTGACATACTAATTTAACATTCATTAGCCAGCATACTGCAACCTATACAAAAATATTGGCAATCAAGATGCATTATTTCAAAGTTTGCTGAATTTTCCTTTGAGTGATTGAGCTCATCCCTTGCCCTTCCTCTTGCCAGCTGTGCACTTGTCTCAGGGACAGACTTGGAGACCGAAGTCACTGCTGCATGGACAGGCTGCGCTCAGCTCTGAGGGATTCTCTGTTGGGCAGGTGAGGGCAGGATGCTCAGGCTGGTGGATGTCTGGAAAAGCCTGGAAGCATCTTTCACCTGGTGTAATGGTGCCTAATGGCAACTTAATCAAAGTACAAATGGCAGTCACTATGCAACTCTAGTTGCTGATGCTAGGACAGCTGATTCACACCATGGGTGGCTGGGTGAGGCCTCGTCATATCACCCAGCATCACGTGCTGTGTGAAGCTTCTGGGGAAGGAAGGGTGCTCGAGCTGCCCCATGGGCCCGGCCCTTTCTCTCCTGTCTCCAGGCACGAGCATGTGCCTACAAAAGGAGTGGAAACTTGGCAGGCTGGAAAGAAGAGTGCAGTCAAGGGTCGGGAGCGGAGCCCAAGTGCTCCCGTCCTGCCCTGTGGGAATTGCACCAAAAAGGTAAGGAGTCGGGAACGTGCTGCCTTTTCCATGGAGCCTCCCAGCACTGTCCCCAGTGCACGAGTTGGTGCTGCACGAGGCTGGGTGCTACGATCCACGCCATCTCCTCCAGAGACCACCTCCAGAGAGCTCTGTTTTCATTTCCCAGCCCTAAAAATGGTTGGGGCCACAGCTATTTCTTCAGTGCTCAGATTCTCTGCAGCTGCAGGGTCACTACATTCTGGCACGGCCATAAGCAGCACAACGCTGTGGAACGGGCTGATGGACAGATTCAGACCCTTCATAAGCTCAGAAAATGGGGCAGTAGTTAAAAATTTTAAAAACATGCAATTTTAGAAGACAGTGCTTTAGAAATTCTGATCCTTGGATGTCTCTGTGGAGAAGGATCTGAAACATGAATTTCAAGTCTACAAACCTGAAGCAGAGAAGAGAAGGCACTTAAGTTTTCTTTTGCATTACGCTGTTTATGTGAAATAGTATGCAGAGCAGGTAACTGACCTTTACATCGTCAGGTCCTGATGCTCAGCAGGCCTATGACAAAGTGATCTGGCAGTAAACAAGTCTTATCAGGGCCCCCACAACTCACTGCTGTAACAAGAGAATGTAAATCACTCCAGCCCAGCAGACAGACGTGTGATCCCAATTTGCACCTCATCCAAGTCAACTAGAGCAACATTATTTACACAGCCCGGACCTCGGCTGTACCTGCTGCCAGATGAATCCTCACATTTAATGTAACCGTAGAAGTAGCTCATGTTAAGAGTGGGGGAAAAACGGTCTTCCTAAGATGGCTTCTAGGAGGCACTAGTAAGCAGCCCCTAGGTTTTCATCAGGCGAACAACCTGTGAGGCAGCCTTTCACTCCCCTCTCAAAGATCAACTTTTTACTTCCTAATAGAGAAACTCTGCAGAGTGAAGGGATATTACCTGAGAAGCCACAACTTCCCACAAGGCTCCTGAAGCAGCAATAATCTTATTTTTCTTGTACAGCTCCTGGCATACATGAACCTAGTGTTAAGCTGGTGCCTAAGGACGCCACTCCAAAACAAATATGAAATGCAAATAACTTATTTAAACTGTAATGCAATCACATTTCTTTTTATAGTAAACATAAATCTCCTTCTTTATTATAATCACATCTTATCACATACAAAGTAATTTAATACAAGATCTACCTTCCTACACATTATTACATTAGGGAAAACAAACTTTTTCAGAGCGTTTATTTCGAGCAGAATCTCCAGGAAGCACTGTGGCTCTGGAAGGAAGGGCTGTGTCCTTCCAGATGTGTAACTCAGAAGAAATTCCTTAGCCCCCATTAGGCAGACTGGCTAAATGTCCTATGGTAAGAGCTATCTGTTAGTGAAAAAGCTTCTGAGCAAGTGGAGCAATCTGAGAGATGGTGTGAAAGAGCCTGAAACAAGAAAACTGACACAGCTTCCAGGAGACGGAAACAGACACCCAAAGCACATCTCTTCCACTGGCACAGCTGCTGTAAACAGGTTATGAGCAGAAGAGTTTCAAATCAACCCAGAATGAGAAGGGTAAGCAGCAAGACACTGGCTTGCTGGAGGGAGCACCTCACTCCCAGTAAGAATGAGTCACGACCAACTCCTGACACCATCACGATCCGAGCCCAGGCTCTGCGGAGCTGCTGTGATCTGCCACTGGTTTGTGAGGAGGGGAGGCTTTGGAAGCAGAAGAGTCCAATCTTGCTCTCTGAGACGGCGCTGCCAGCTGCCACCAGCCAAAGCAAGCAAACAGGGAGTGCTGAGGGAGAGTGGGGAGCGGAAAGCAAAGCCCTGCACTACCGCAGGCATCCAGCCGCCCTGCGCGATGGCCGGCGCTGGCTTGTGGTTACCTGCCCTGCTCCTTGTTGCACAACAGGAGACTCCAACAACTCCTAGCCACTGTGGCACCACGGTTTAGTATGCTATTAGGAACATAGTTTGCAGCCCACATAATAAACACTTTATCCAACTTTGTAAAACAAGCCCTAAGGCAAAATGAGTGTAAACATATGCACAGAACAACAGAGATGTGGACAAATAGTTGACAACGCAAGTATCGAAATTTGCCAAGTGTCATTCTGAAAAGCCCATGACTTTCTAAAACAAGCCATGCTTTTTATCTTTGGTTTACCAAAGATTATATGCAGCAGCTAATATAGTATCAAAGCTTAAACCTCAAGTCACTGCAATCTCCTATCCATCAAAACATTTCCCATGGTTTTATTAGCACTAACAATGAAGTCAATGGGAGAAGAATCTGACCAAAACACAAACAGATCTCACACGCCATATTTTGCACAAAATGAGCAAAAGACTCTTGTAAAGAAGACAGTAACACCTAGCTGGGAGCCACACACGCTGTCTGTATATTACCCCTCCTTCCCTCAGAGAAGACTGAAAAAAAGAAGCTAAAAAGAACATGCAATGCAGGAGAGCAAAACAAATCCATCCCTCCTTCACAGAAAAGCCAGAGATTAGATGTGCAGATACAAATAGGCTAAAGCCCAGCATGTCTGCCACCAGTACCAAGTAGAGAGAAGCAGAACTTCTTTCCAGTGAAGGGTTGAGTTCTGAACACCAGCTGGTGATCTGTCACCACAGCTCCCATTCCCGTCTCCTGAAACCAAATTTAAAAGCTCAAGAAGCGATTTGGAGAGGACACAGTTAACTTTGTTGTTAAGCAGAAGGATGTTTTATGCACCAAATTACCAGCACTGGAGAACCCACCCCATTTTCTCTCTGCTTCTTTACCTGACCTGTGACTTCCCAACAGCACTGATGACTAACAGCATTGCGGTGCCAAGCAGGAGGTACCTAAGCACATACTGACAGAGAAGTTGTTCTGGCCAACAGTGATCCAAAGAGAGAAAGGTTCAAACAAGCCCAGACTCTGCTCCTCTGCTTCTCTGCATTTCTGCTCTAAGCCCAAGACCAATCACCAAATGTTTTCTGTCAGGATCTGGTCCTGGGCAAGCTGCTCTAGGTGGCCCTGCTTGAGCAGGGACTGGACAGGTGGATCCACAGGTTCCAATGTTAGCCACAGTGATCACAAGGACACACAATGTCAGCAGTAAACAGCAGGCAAGGACTAAGCAGAGCTGCTAATAATTTGATATCAAAGAAGTAGTAATCGTCCTTCTCTCACTCCTAAAGATACAACAGAAAAACAACACCTAGGAAGCTTAAATGATAAAGCTTTATTTTTGTGCAATGGGGGGTAAAAAGGTGAACCCAAGATCTAAAAGCAGAATATTTGGAGCACTATCACTGTTCATGTCAAGTTATTTCTATACACTACAATTAACTTCTGATTTATTCATTTTGCCTTTTTATAATGTGGTTTTTCCTGAGATATAGGCCCCACTTTTCATCAATAGAAGAATGAATCATAATCTCTGGCTTTTAACTAGAGTTAACTCTCAAAGCAAAAGCTCTTCCCAGCAAAATCAGGTGTGTGAGGATCAGCTGTGCAAGTCACAGCAAGTCATCTCTGCCACTGCTCTGCAATAAAGGGATTCCTTCTGCACTGTGATCCCCAAAGAAACACGGTGTGTAACACCAAGCTGCTTAAGATTCACATCTACTCGCAATGCCTCTGGGACACCAAACTCTTCCTTTTAAAGTCTTAACTGCAGCACAATGAAGTGAAATGACTCCAAACCTGTTTGCAGTGTTTGTTCTTCCCTCCTGCACCCTTGGATGGCAGCATTCGGAACGCCGCAGGCTGACAACACCTTTTAAGAAGTTTATCTGAAACATGCATTTCTCTTTCAATTACAGCACTGGCGCATAGAGAAAGAGTAAATCCACGTCACATCACGGCCCTCTGATCAGCTCCAGACATACCTAAAGAAGGAGGCTGCAATGCCAGCGAGACGCAGCCTGTCTTACAGCAGAATGCAGCCTTTGGGAAAGAAGCAGCAGGAAATACAAATAAGATCTTGTATCACTACCCAGCTGCGTAGCCAACTGATAGCTCAATTTCCTTAGGAATATCCCTCCTGGATACGGCCTGAATTGAATCAGAAGATTTGTGTTCTTTTGTAACGACTCCAATGTTTGGTAGATTTAATTCCCCTCCACGAAAGGGTGTGTGTATGTGTTATCAACACACATGAGTAAGTGTATTATACACTCACGTAAAAGTGATTTAAACAACATTCATTATCTTTAGAATCAGTAATTCTTCAGCTCAACTTCGTTAGGTTCTCGGGAAGCTAAAGTTTGTCTCACACGTTGTGAAAATGCAGCGCAACAGCTGTGGACATTGGGAATCCCACAAACAAGTTTTAATTTCCAGCACAGCTATGCAGCCCTAAGTCTCCTGGACGTTGCTGCCTGGCAGTCCCACCGCGCTGCGACTTCTGTGCTTGGATGTTTATAGTATCCATAGCCAGAAGCTGCTTGATGGAGCTTATACTTGTCTAATTACAGCTTAGCAATTATAAGCAGAAATCCAGAGTATAAAAACGAAACATTCTGGGTAGCTACAGAGTGCATCTTCTCAGCACGGAATCCAAGTCCTTCAAGCCCCCTCCGCTGTGCTCCAACGTCACAGATGGTGCCACGTTTTGGATGAGACCAATGCCACCAGCAGCAGGCTGCAGAACACCATCTTGTAATTCCAAACTTTATTTACAATTGTGACTGCACAGTTTATTCATAGCAAAAAGTGCTTTGAACTTCTAAATGGCCAGGCGGAACAAAATGGTGGAAGTTTCCCCTTTGAATTTGTCAGAGTTTACAGGCTGTTGGTTTAGAAATCGCGTTTCTTCGCTAGATGAAGAGGAGAGGCTGCCTGAGGACATTGTTTATTAAAGCCTTTTGTTCAATTTACAAATTGAAACAAATAATTGTGGAGACATTTGCAGCTATGGAAAAAACGTGTTTACAAAGTGGAATAAAATACAGACTAAATACATTTGGATTATACTAGATCAAAACATACGAGTTTCTAACATAGCATAAAAGAACGGTCACCACCACGAGGACAGAAGGAAAGGCGCCACTGAGTCATGCTTTGTGTAACCATCGGGGCACTTAAAAGATGCTGCAGCCGCACACCCATAGCGCTCAGCATGCGAGGCTGCACAGCAGGCAGCCCTGCGTGTGCCCACCTGCTCCCATGGGCCACAGGCACTTCTGCAGGGACCAAACCCAGCTTCCAGCTGCTGCTCTGCATGAATGGCTCTTGCTCAGGTTTTGCTTGGGTTTGGTTCAGTCTTCCTCATGTGGTTTTGCTGTAGGACCGGGCTCAGAAAGGGAAAAGCCCCTCAACGCAGCTCACCTCTCCCTTCCATGAGTGTGTTCCCCTTAGCAGCACTACATGGCAAGACTGCCATCGCAGAGCAGAGTTACTGCGTCCAGAATGCACTTCTCAAAAACCGTCACCGCCTGTCTGAGCTGACATCCCAGCCCAACATCTTCAAAAATCACAGACTGCCTTGGCAGTTATTTCAGAAAGGACCTCGTATTTGGCACGGAACGAGGGGCAATTATATCAAGAAATCTAGAAGAGCCCCACCAAGGCAGTGGAATTATGTCAGTGGAAAAATGGCATGAGAGAGATGAAGTTCTGTTCCTAAATGTCAGCTCTGAAAGGCTTATGTAAACAACTATTTCCTAAAATGTCTTAATTAATAGGTGATAGAATCAAGCTCTGTCTGTAACACTAACTGGAATTTCCAATAAAAGATATCTATCACCATTTAAAAAATATGAGGAACAGAACTAATCAACCACATTCTTCTGGAAGTTTACAAACCAAGTCCAAAGGAGAACAGCCATTACCGCAAACTGAACGTGATGACTAAGGAGAGCTTTTGTAGCGCAGGAGTATTTTCTTAACATCAGTAAAATATGTTAACTAATATTATATTTAGTTAGTTGAACTCCTCCAGGGATTAAAGGCCCGCTGTGCCTAACAAAACTTTGTCTTGAAGCAGACCAGCAAATGTTATTTTAGTACAGAGTATTTGATAGCTAATCATGCTATAAAACCATAAAATAAAGTTGTGTTTATTGGTACAATTAATCCCTCCATAGCCCACAAGGCTACATAAGAAAACGGGGGGATGAGGGAGTTTGGGCTGCAGGGATTGGGTGAGAAATGGATTAACAGCAATGGGGAAAGGCTGGGACTCAAACGGTGGATGTGGAACTATCATATTTAACATTTTAAATTATTATTATTCCAGTTGCAACCAAGAACACATCTCCATCAAGGAGTGGGAGAGAGGGTAAGGCAAATGCTTCACAAAGAAGGGAATTCGCTCCCAAGCAGAGCTGAAAGTGTGCTTAAAGATTTACGGCAGCCGGAGCAGCACCAGCACATGAGTACCCAGAGAGGTCACAGCACAGACGTACACCACGCTGCCCCTGCTCAAATAAATACAGCCCTCAGATAACGCAAACTGAAAGCCATTCCCACCGTTTGCATTTGTTGAAATGTTTTCCAGCTAAGAATAATTTGGAGTAAAGCGCAAAACTCTTTGTGATGGAAGAAACATATGCTTGAAATGTAGCTAGCATGTTAATTGTGGTTAATACGTGGATCAAATCGGGAATGTAAACAACACCAACACTCAGAGCCTATGCAGTGACTTCCTATGTTCATTTTTACAGCTTTGGCATTAATAACCTCCAATTGCTTATGATTGCCAAAGGTTTCTCCTGCACTTCAAATACAGGTTATTCTATACTAATGGAGAGCAAATGCTTCTAAGTCAAAATGTCACGTCTGCATCTTGGAACAAAAATAAGCACCTGGGGGAGATAAGCAGAAAACTCTGCAAGTTTTCATGAAGCGCAGTGTTACAGTGCTTTGCACCAGCACAACCAGCCAGGAGAAGCATAAAGAGGTGCACTGCGAATGCCTTCGGAAGGCCTTTGGGAACTACATTTTACACACTAACAGCTATAAACCTCCAGTGATTTACATACTGACCCATGGACTGAGAATTGCCTGTGGTGTTACAGAGCATTCCTGCAGAGCCAGCAGCCCAGGGCTGAGCTGGGGGACACTTCCCAGGCCTCGACCCTCCCTGTCTCATGGCTCTTATGTAGATTTTGCAGCAGAAGTGATTTGGGTTTCTGATGGTAATTAACTACAAACAAATCATTTTCTCATATCTAAGGAGTGCCTATCATCCTGATGTCAGAAAGGAGAAATTGATGATAAACAACATATAATGTGTTTTTTTGTTCTTTATCTTCAATCCAAACTGGATTAAATACATGCAAGTTCTGCTGGCCCCACCTCCTGTTCCCAAATGGCTTTGAGATCACTGCTTTCTGTTCCCACAGCACACCAGAGTGCTTTGTAAGCACAGAACAGAACGCACACAGCCCCCATGCCCCGATCTGCAGGTTAGAAACCAGAGGTGGTGGCAATGACACCCACCTGCCCAAAGGAAGGCCACAGCAGGAATGGCCATGGTCCTGGGAGCTGCTGGTAATATTGGCCTGCTGATGAAGCCAGTGACAGAGACAGTTAATACGCAGGATGAACCGGTACACAGTGATTATTCTAAAACAAATCATGTAATGGAACCACTGCATTATTTCAAAAGATAAAAAAAAAATGAACTTGTGGGATGGAAATAAACACAACTTTTTAAATGAACCTAATAACATGAAAGTAATGAGTTTGGAAAACAGATGTGGACAAAGGAAAGAAAAGCCTACAGTACACTCCATGCAATCTGGGAAGGAATGATAAAAAAAATTTACAAGCTGTTTCGAGTCCCGAATCAAAAGGGTAATCAAGGCAGGCTGAGCTGTGAGTGGGAAGGGTATGGCACCCTGCAGCAGAGACTAAGCAGAACACCTCGCCCTTCTTTACTGTATGGAGAGGTTTTCCTGCAGTGCTGGAGCTCCAGCCTAATCCTGGCAGCTACCAGCTCACACTGTGTGCTATAAGGCCTCACCACCCCTTCTTTTCCCTGCACTGGTTTGATCTTTTGCCTTCTACTAAAGCAGCCAACTGCTTGTGTACTTCTGTCACAGAGAAACGCTGGGGCAAGAGGTGAAAGAGAAAGGGAAAAAAATCAAATCAAAAGGTAATGTAATAGCCTAAAGAAAGATACCTCATTACAAGGCAAGTGCACACACAGATTGTTTCCATGATGCCCAGTTGCCTCTCCTGTTAATCATGATTTATGGTAACATCAATGCAAGAGACCCATCGGTTAGCAAAACCATGTTACTCTGTACAAAGTGGCTTCTCAAAATGGCACTGTGAGAAAGCTCTCCTCTGCAGTTGTTTTACTTTGCCTCTGAAAGCTTTCAAATTGAACTGCTAAAGTTCAGCCAGCATCTAATTTTAACCGTGAGTTCCAGGAGAGAGCAAAGCTGGTGGGAAGATTACAGAGTTCCTTGAAGCTCTGACCTACAACAGGAAGAGAGTTGTCAGCCTTCATGTCTCTCACTCCAAATCCCAAGGGAAACAACACTGGCAGAATGTTTTATAACACGTTCCCACTGTAAAAATCTGTATTTGAGAAATATGATGCTTGCTCACTCCTTCTCCTAGACCTTTGGTGTGTCAGTAAAAACAGATGACCTTAAATGAGTAATTTTAGTTTTGCCTTTGCACTGCAGTTGGGACACTCACAGTTGACGGGGGTCTGTTTATGGAATCACAGGGAACTGATACTACACAAGAGCAACCCATGGACCCACACCTTTAAAATACCAGCAAGGAGCTGGCAACTTGTAGCAGGGTAATAACACCTTTCTTCCTGCCTTCTCAGGTGAACTGCACAACTTGAGAGATATCCACGCAGAAGGCTGCAGTCTGTGATTGTCATAAGGAAGGCTTCTGTCAAAGGGCCAAAAAGCAGCATCTGCTAAAAAGCTCAGGAAAGAGAAATTAAAAACAAAGTAATTGGGCTATGATATGTCAGCTAGTGAAATCAGATATGTTTTCCCTCCCAGTCATGCATTTCACCAGCGCAGTGGTGCAGCCCCGGCCCACCAATACCACGGGTCTGAAGGATCAGGATTTCAGGTGTTGTGAAACAGCACAAAGCAAAGCCAGAAAACCACTGAGAAATCAAACACGCTCCCATTCTGCCAGTGGAGAACGTCTTTCCTGACAGTAATGAAGGTGTGGTGACAAATAGCCAATAACAGGACCGGATATGAATAATAAATACTGGGAAACTGTTATTCCAGTAATGGGACTTCAAGTGCAAGGACAGCTGAAATAATTCAGTCACCCTGGAAACTGGAACAACTTAAAAAAATTTTTTTCCTCTTGTTTTCTCTTCTCAGCACTTCGGTCCCTGAGAACAATCCCTGGAGCCCCAGCTGAAGCGCAGCGAGGAGCAGCAGTGCCTACCTGCAGCTGGGAGCAGCCCAGCAGTGCCTACCAGCAGCTGGGAGCAGCCCCAGCCCCCACAGCTGATGGGCACTAGGATGAGAACAGTGCCACAAACCACCCCAACTCCTTACCAGGGCTCATTTTAATGTTGTGGACTCTCTAGCCTCAAACCAGCAGGGCAAGGCCTCACAAGGCTCCTGCAATGCCTAACAGCTTTGTGGCTCAGTGCTGGCTCGGCAGTTGGTACGCATGCACGGCCACGGGGTGAGCAAGGACGAGAGCAGCTTCCTGAACTTCCTCCTCCATTCCTTCGGATAATGAAAAACAGAAACACCATTCTGGGACTCAGAGGCGTTCCGAATGATCCAACAGTTGTTACAGATCTCATGTTATCTGCTGCTGACCCGAAATTGAGACGTCTGTTAGTCGGGGATGATGATTTTTGCGCTCATGAATAATTAGTTTTTGCTGGTTTAAGGAAAAAAAAAACTTATCTTCTAATCAGAATCTAAATGAAAAATAGCTAAAAGCTATTCCCTAACATCTGCCAGCATAGATAGATTTACAAATAAAAATGAAGAGGTATAGTCTCATCTCAGGGAATTACGTGTTCAAATCCTCACGTATGGAGATGAGAATGTAAGTGTTAACGTTCAGAGTCCCCTGCTGCATAGCCCAGGCATTAGGATGGCTTAATGAGTCACTGTCTGAAACCAACAGCAAGCTGAAGTTCCTCTCTCACATACACACACGCACACATTTAATTTTGTGTATAATTACTCAGTTCTGAGTAATGACAATTTATTAGTTTTTCCCATCAAACGCATAAGTTGCTAATGCACAACATGTTGGGATTACATGATGCTCCTTCCGAAGAAGGCTGCAGTCATCAGCTACCAAGTGTTAAACGTAACCATTCCTTTTATTCCCATCATCACTGTGTGAAAATATTTTTGAAGTGAACTTAGTGGCAGATTTTTCGAACCAGGGGATCCAAACATGAGGGTGAGTGCAGTTCAGTATCCACGATTACAGCCTGTACAAATGATCAGCATTTACTTACAGTCAAAGCGCGGCCAAAGACAGCTCTATCTTAAGGGAGCAATTGAACAGCAATAGCTTTTGTTTTGTATTTAGTACAAAATATACTGCTATAGCATTTCAGAAAAAATAAAAGCTTGTCTGCCATAGTATCCAACTCAGCTCCTGATGGGTTTCATAGGCAGCTGGCTGCAACATAAAGAGCAGGAAACGTGGGCAACAAAACACTGAAGAACGACACCGTGTGCTGGGTCAGGAGTGCATGAGTTTTGACCTTTTCCTTATATAACATGGCCACGAGAAAAGACAAATGCACCCCCCAGCATTTAGGGGGTTCAGAGCAGAGCTGCTCCCATATCACAGTGCTCAAAGTGCCTTGGGAGGCCCAGACCACTGATTCAGGGAGATGGGAAGGGGAAGTTGGCAGATCCATGTCCTGCACACGGTTTGAGGCTTTGTTTGAGAATGGTTTGTCCCTAAACCGGTACGACTTAGAGAAACCTTGTACTTGTTGCTAGGATTAATTAAGTATGCTGTTTTCCCTCATTAATGTTGCAAAACAGCACCAAGATCACAGAGGAAATACATGGGGATGAGGAGCATTCACACGGCCACGCTCAGCAGGGGACTGACAGCAGCCCCATGGGCACAGCAGGGCTCCACCAGCGTCTGTGGGGAGCAGCAGCCACCGGCACCTCGCCGGGACACCACAGCCACCGAGCTGCGTTCGTGTCCATCGCGTGGCTCCTGGAGCCTGATGGGGAGTGCAGTGACAAGGCCACCGCTCCCATCCTTCCCTACAGCCCCTGCATGTCCAACAGGGGCAGCACCCAGAGCCCCCAGCTCCTGCACTGAGGCACAGCGGGCTCGGCCCCCCAGCAAGGCCTGGCTGCAGCAGCAGGCCCGGCTACCAGCGGCGAGCGGCCGCCCCATTCCCATGCCTCTTTTATTTACCCACTTCTATTTTAGAACGCAGCCCGTTCCCTGGCCCTCCCTGGAGCCCCGGGTTATGTGAACGCGCGGGTGCCAAGCGGGGAGGCGTGGCGCGGCCGTGACATCTCCTGACGTACTGTGTGGTCAAGGAGCCGGGGCTGGGGGGCCTGAACGAGGGCCAAGCCTTGCACTTCAGCTTCCTGACCTGGCAGCCATTCAGAGGGACCCTGCTAAGTGCTATTTCCTAAATACACTAGCTTTTCATAACAATCTTACCACATTGCTTTCCTTTACAAGCTCTCTTAAAAGAGAACTGGACTCCTTCTGGTTAATCTACACAGACTGCATTTGGAAGCCATCAGAAACTGAACTCTAAACAAAACGTTATTAATGTGTTGTAATCTGCCCTCAATGTTCCAGATGAAAAGAAAATGTTTTATAGTTTTGGAGTATACATTTTAATTGCCTTTTAAGAGTGCATATACTTTTAGTGCTCTCTGTTATAAAACTGCAGTATCTGTTTCTTGATAACTGTTGAATGATCTCAGCTATTTTTATTAGGTTTTCTCCCCCACCCCGGTCCCCTTCCTTAAGCTACCACCACTGTAAGGCTTTTTCAGACCCTTTCTGATACTGGGCTGGCAAACAGTTTGAGCCTAAGATAAACTCCATTATAAACAACTTCTTTACAACATCCCCTCACCGTAAAAACACTTGGATCCAGAAAATTAGTTCTCTAAATGAACTTAGAATCCTGCTACTTTTGGTAACAGCCTGATCCAAATAAAGGCTGAACCGAGTCCTGCCCTCCCCAGCTCGCTCTCATCGTCGCTGGGATCTCCTGGCTCAGGGACACAACCCACCAGGGCCTGGGCCGTGCCCCCATGTGGCCAAAGCCCCGTGCAGAGATCCCCAGCAGTGGGACCTGATGGGGTTCTGAGCCTCCAAGCTGCCATGGGGAGGTGTGGGGAGCAGGGAGTGGGTCTGGGTGTCAGCACAGCCCTGCCGCCAGGCACTGAGGTCTCTGAGGGACCACAGAGCCACCTGGCACACTTTCCAAGTGTCCCTTATTAGGAAAGTACTTGATAAAAATAAATACAAATCCAAGGTCATAGAACCAAATGCGGGTTTTGTTGGTCATAAAGCTGCAGTTTCAACAAATGATGGGAACCATTAAAGATGCTGTTTCAGGAAAAATCAGGCATCTGGACATCACTTACTGCATTTGTACCAACAACGTGCTGCAGAGGGGCAGGTCTCACTAGCCACTTCCAGATACGCACACCTGGAAACACCCAAGCCTGCTCCCACTCTTACACACCTTCAGTATCAGCCTCAGGACAATCAACTTTCTCAAACCCCAACATTAACCAACTCTTCGTGCTATGTGTCTGATACCTCCCCAGCACCTTTTTGACATGCAAGATGCTATTACTTGATACAAGGCAGACTGGATATTTCTCGGTTGGAACTGTATGCAGTGCTTGGAGCACATCCACTTCTCCAAGTTTCCTTCTTATGCAATTAAAATATTTGAAATGGCAAAGCCCCTCTCTCATGTTGGACCGGGATTCACAAACTGCATGTAAACTGCAGTTTATCGTTGTTCTTTGAGTTCTTTTTATCTCCAAAATTATCAGCGCTTGTAATTTTTTATGTTGTTTTTAAAAATATTTTTCAGTATGCAGATGTGCTTGTGAAGATTAATGGACTGGGAACGCTGAAATCTTGTATTAATCAACTACAGAGAAAGCAACTGCTAAGCAAAATTTTCCACAGTGCTGCACACATGAGTTTAACCGGCAGCAGCACGGGCTGCACAGAGAACATCCCTCATCTCGGAGGACTCCTCCTGAGCTGCTTTAATGCAGGTTTTGCAGAGATACCTCTCATGGACGACTGGCTGCTGTGTCCTACCTGAACACTAAGAAAGTCTCACCACCAGCACACAGCCTCCTGTTCACCACTCAGTGAGCCAGCTGGGTTTGGGCATGGTGCTGGCAGGAGCCACCCAGCAGAGCCAGCAGTGCCAGCAGGGCTGTGCCCCCGACCAGCAGAGCATTCCCACCCCCACCAGCACTGCTTCAATGCACATGACGTGTGATGAGGAGCTCGCTGTCTGCAGCACGATGACGCAGACAGACCCCACCCCAAACAATGACTGAAATTCAGCCTGTGTGCGTGCATACATTTAATTAATGACTATGTTAACTGCACCAATTTTGTTACTAATTGGATCCGTTTAAACCTGCTACATGAGAGTAACTTGGCAGGCAAAAATGTTACCGTAATTACAAAAAGAAATGGTTTCTTGAATTAAGTAATTCCACCAATTAAGTAATTCTGCCATGTGTGAAGCAAACCCTACCTTTGCCATTTGTGTGTTTCTGACTCATTTTCAGCACTGTGCTACTCCTCACTTCTGCTGCATACAAAATCCAGCACCATTACTCACTGCAGTCATTTCTGAGGGTGGGTCTATTCACGCTGGTTGAAATAACTGAATGGAAGCGATGGAAAGAGAAGTTCTGTGAAAGGGTCCTGATAAAAGGAACACTTATTGAAGCTTTCAGACGTTGCTTTTGGTACAAACCTTTGAGGTTTGCGAAGCCTGATTACAGTTTAAAGACTAGCAAGTCTTGCCTCAAACATCTGTACTTGGAATGACTACAGAAGACACAACTTCACTCCAGAAGCACAAATGTTCAAATAGCTCTGCATCTGCCAAAACCAGGCAGGGTTGGGCATCTCACAAGCAAACCTTGCTTTCACTGGTCACGTTACACAATGTGGGCAATGACAAAGCTACAATGGGCTCTTCTCACCAGCAGGTAATAACAAGGTCAGCTGAAACCACTCCAAGGAGTACGTGTGAATGAATAAAAAGGCAAAGAAAATACTTCCAAATTTTAGTTTCCCGTAACAGATGGAAATTATATGATTATTTTAAAAATTAAAACAAAACAAAACAACAAACAATTCTTGACAAGCTGCACATTAATACTGATTGAGCACTTCCTATAGGCAGCACCAGTCCTCCAGCGTTCTCTTCTGGAAAGAAATTACAGAGCGCCATGTGAAGCAAAGGAAAGCAGAGAGATTATGCAGTGATCTCTGCACCACACGGTTCCATGGCAAGGTTCTCACTGCCACCACGTCCATCATACAGGATTTCATGGAAAACTGTGGACGTCAAATAACGTTCCACCTCTTGTTAGTATTAAGAGGCCATCTCAATGTATAATGCTGACCTCAGGAAGAAGCAGATAAACCACAAAACACTGCAGTTTGTAAAAGAGCACTGCTTGGGAAATAACCTTTTGAGGCACTGGAAAAATCCCGAGTTCAACCAACTTTATTTCCAGTACAAAAGCAATGTGATTTTTCCCATCAGAAATCAGATGAAGTCAATTAAGATCTGCCAGTGATGGGAATTCTTAACTTGTGGCATAAATAGCATCTCCATCTGATAACTATCTAAAGAAATGCTGCTGAAGACCTCTTCTCACCTTGACTCATACACCATTAACTTTTTTTCTTTCTCTGCGATTTAATCTGAATTGTTTGAAGTTAAGGTGAATATTAATTCAAAATAAGACCACAATGTAAGAAAGCAGAATCAGGATAGCAACTATAAATCGGAAAGAGTCCTGTGATGGTAGCTGGCTCTGCCCTGCCTCCTCTCTTCAATCCTTCCAAGATCCTACCACACCAATGAGGAGGGAAAAGAGATTAATTATGTATGACCACAGATGAGAAAAATGGAGATGGAATAACTTCTGAACACAATGTTGGCTATGCTAAACGTGATCCAAGACAGCTCTTAATTAGTGATTTAAAAACTACTTGAAAAGCAAGGCTGCTGGAGTGAAACAGGCTCATGCAGAGATGGGATGTTACTGTCATTTATCTGCAGATCATTCCTGCTGACTTCTTTCTGGCAGCTGAAAATACATTCAGACTATCTGAGGACAGGTTCCAAAATTTAAGATCCCCTCTGTCAACAGCTAGGTGATCATCTCGTCTGCAATACCTAGATGGATCAGCTAACCTTCTTTTTTTTGTTTTAGTATCAATGATATTTTCTTGATGACTATTCCAGGTACTACAGATATTTGTGTACAGGCTGTAAACCTGGGTCTCTTAAATCAGGAAAGCACTATTTCAATCATCTCACTATGGCGTGAGTCTTTCCAATGCAGAAAAAAAAAACAAAAAACAGAAGGGCAGCAGAAGTAATAAATAAGGATTCCTGGCCAGAAACCAAATGCTGTCATGCAAAAGACTAACTGGGGTATCCCTACTTCTCACCAACAGCACAGCTAAGAGCTAAGCAAAAGGCAGATCACTGGGAGAGCACGGAGCAACCAGCAGACTGCTTCTCACAACTGGGAGAAGAAGCCCTTGATAAACACAGAAGGTAACCTCTAAAAGAGACAAAATTCAAACATTTGCTCTCAGAATCTGGGCTTCTGTTCCTTTTTCAGTGCTACCTCCTGCAGGCTCACAGCTTCCCAATGCCAGGACTCTCAGGGCAGGCACTGCTGCTCCGAGGTCTGGGCACTCAGGCACCCGCTGACCCAGCCCAGCTCTACTGGGCTCACATTGCAGCAATGCTCCTTTTGAATACAGCCATGTTTTGAAAGGTCATGTTGTAAAGTCACTCGATTAAAATAGTAATAAAAGAGTAAACATTAACTCGCAGTTTTTCCTTAGGTCTTTCTTATTTCCAGTCGGTATCATTTCTCCCAGACTGAGTTGCAGCTTTTGAATCTGCAAGTTTATCTTGATTAAAAATCTTAACTTCTCAGTTTTCAGCATAAGGAAACTCACGTCCTTCCATTCAAAAATACCTGCTCCTTGCTCTCCTAACTCCCCCGGTATTCTGACTGCAGCAATCATGGATTACCCATATTATTGCCACTGCAAAAGTACCCTGAAATATGGTCAAGCAGTCACAGCACAGGGAACATTTCTCCTGACTCACTTTCCTGGCACGGCCTGGTGCACATCATGCAGCTGGTGGGGTCCTGCAAACACACTGAGTCGTCTGATCGCTCAAGCTTCCATCACTTTTACCCAACAAGAGTTTGCACAGAACGCAAGCACAAAATGCTGTCTTTAAAGAGAAACTGAGACCAAGCTATGAGCAAAAAAACCACTGGGCAGATCTGGACAGCCGTACGTTGGCCCTGCAGACACTGCTTTGCTCCTGGTTAAAGATAAGGACGCTTTGTTTCATTTTAGAAAGGAACTTTCATTTTCTGATTGTCAACCAGATCCCTGTATTACATGACCAGAAAGCCAAAGTTCAGTTTTGTGAGTAAGTTATCAAAACCAATCTACCTCTGAAGATGAGGAAGGAAAAAGAAGCTTGGAATGGCTTTAACTGAAATTTAATTTCTATGAGCACATGCCATGCCATGCCACCCAACCCGGCCACAGAGAATGGCCATGGGGAGAGGCAACGCTGTAGGCCCCAGGGGAGGTCAGGGAAAAGTTTGCTGATGGTGTGAAGCCAATGCAAGGCAGTTCTCCAGCTCCTCTGCAAGGTGAAAATTGCCATGGACCATCCAGATCCTACGTGGGCAGAGGCGTTTTTCATAGTGACAGTGACAGGCAATTCAGGAAAGGAAATGCGAATAAAACCCAGCAATACTGTCAAAAAGCACCAAGATAAAGGAGATCAAATGACAAATTGCTTGTTGCATTCATGTTTTTTATCTCTGAGAAATGCTGGAGGATAACAAATGTCCCCTGCAAGTGTCACAGTGTGCATCTGCGTGCCGGCAGAGAGGCTTGAGGCTGCCCCACGACCTACAGAGCACAGAGAGAACTCTTTAATTGTGTCTATTGGCCTGGAACAGGATGTCTAAGCAGAAACTGTAATATTTGGCACATAGTTTGCTGTATTCAAAGAGTTAAGCTATGTCCTATAAAGATAAAAATCTCCACTTTTATTATTTTGTAAGGCTGCCTAACAAATGAGGATCCAGCTGTAATTGTAACATTCCAAGCTGTGAAGGCGCCAAGTTTTACTAACTATAATTTAACTGGTCCAGTTGATGCAGTCCAAATTCTTGTTTGGATAATCAACCTTTGTTTAAATATGTACAAAAAAAAAAGAGCATAGGCCAGCACTAGCCTCTGGGCATGTCATGTGAGCTTATTACCCCGAAGCTTGCAGTAGCAGACACTCATGCACAAGAGGAGGATTATTTTGCTAGTATTACTGTTACGGTAACGTATAATCAGACCTTCTTCCCCCTGCTCCCCCACCCCTTTTCTCCTCTTTTTTTCCCCCTCCACAATTCACAAGTCTTCTTTCCAAGTTCAAATAAAGTTTAAAGGTGAAAAGGTCGAGAAAGTTTCATGACTGGCTGTTGAAAGAGGGAGAAATAAGCAGGGTCTCCAAGTTTGCGTACATTAAAAGCTCAACAATTTCATATTTTGCTGCAATTCATAACTGTACAAATCCCTTTTGTTCAATCTGTTTGGACTGAAATTAAACACTTGTTAATAATTTATAACTTAATATAATTAGAAAATAACAACTAACTGTCAAGCAACTATATTCAATGCATAAAGCAACTTGAGTGGCTTATTAGCTTATTTGTCAGAGCAACAATTTCTATATATTTCAGCTCATTTCTACTGGGAAGAGCAGTTAGGGAGCCACCCAGCTTGCTTGGAAATCATTTATCCACCAGCTGGGAGCAACTCCCAAATTGCTGCACCTCACCCACATCCAAGTGATGCTGGCTCACTTCAAAGGCAGCTTAAGGGTGACTTTGGGAGGTGCTTGAGCAGGAGGGAGCAGGGATGGCCGGATGGCTTTACCTTGGCTCGGTAAAGCGCCGTGGCCAGGCACAGGGGTACGAACTGATATTGAAGGTGCTGCTTTCCTCATAGCTAAACACAAACAGGAAGCGCTGTTTGCTGTTGTTTGCCTTTGTTTTTTGCTTTCCCTGATGAGTAAAACCAAATTCTAAAATATTACAGGCTGTAGTTCTACTGGAAAGCAGAACGTGTCTGCCAATGCTGGGCACCTTGGGTACTTCCATTCAGTATCAAAATATCAGAATAGTCTCCGCATCTTACATGACTCCTAAGTCATTAATATTATTGAAGAAATCTACAACATTCAGGTGGGACAAAGCAACTTCAACTGTGAATACTGAGCTAGAACCCCAACTGATGCATGTAATCTCCCTACCATCGTGTCAACATTCACCAGATGCAGAATCAAGTCCAGCTGAGATAAAAGTTGCCTTTTAAACGTTCATTATAACTGATAAGCTAACAGCTATGACCCTCTGACACTGAAGATCACTTTTATCTTTTCTGAATTGCTTTTCTCTACCTGTGAGTATCTATGCCAATTCCACTGTCAGAAAACATCAGATTTAAGTATAAAAAACAAGGAAGTTCAGATTAAAAATTAGTATGTGGTCTCAATTCAACTGAGTTTGTCCAGATCCTGAGCACACAATGTACACTGACTTGAAGACAGCAGAGCCAGCACAACTTCTGTTAGTTAGGGATGTGCTCACTTGTTTTCATCTCCTTATCTGATTTCATTTCTAATTTACTTACTGAACAGGTCTCCTGTATTTTCCTTCCTTTCAACTCCTTCTCCTCCTCCTCCTGGTTTCTTCTGTTCTAACTCCTGTCATCTGAAGGCTGCTCATGTCTGATCACAGAGCAGCAACATCCCCCACCCAAAGTCACCAGGGATCACCTCTCTTCCTCCTCACACGCTGCTCCTCTTCCTAAGCTGTTCGGTTGCCATGTTTTGCTGGTATTTACTGTCCACCTTTCTGAAATACTTCAAGGAAGGAGATTAGGACTTCACAAACGGTGCCTAATGAGGAACCAGATGATGTCCTTCTGGCTAATTAGTGTGGGTCCCTATAATTCTTCTTCCTTTAATTCTTTAATCATCAGTTTAGTAGGAAAGGTTTCCTTTTTTTTTTTAAAGAATCTTCTAAAACATGTGGAAGAAGATAAGAATCGATAAAATCGACCCGTAGCATATTTTTACTTGAGAAAGGATTACAGGACTGGATCTTAACATTATATTCCTAAAACCATTTCTTGTTCCTCTGCCTTTATAGTTCCAAAAAAAAAGTGCATTTTGGAGACAAAGGCCTTATCCTCTTAAATGCAGCAGATCTCATGCCAATCTCCCAATATAAAGAAGACTGCAGACTTATACCCAAGAGGAATGGTCTCGGAAAGATTAGATTTTCCACCACAAAATCAAACCCTTGTGTGGTGAGCCATACCAGCTTCTGCACCATCTTTCTCCTCAGTGCTTGTTTACCATGGGGAAACAGGCATCTCGCATCCTCTGCTCCACAATGGAAGTGGTTTTGTCACTCCTCTGCCCCTGCCAGCCTGTTTTTCCATGTGTAAAATTTCCACAGTTCCACACGTATCTAAAACTAGGGAGGAATAGCAATGAAATCTGTGGATTTATCTATTTTTTTCCTTATTCTGTATAGTTTTGCAATATAGGAAATGGCACACGTAGTGCTTAGCCAACAGAATTCCTTCTCATTTATGGTGTTATACAGATAAAAGCAGTACGAGTGATACTGAATGGAGAGCACATACCTGGATGGAAGAGCCCTTTTAAATCAGCAGGGTATTTTTTAGAGTTGTTTGTCACAGATGTGTGCTTCTAATAGCAGTAACATGTTTTGGGGGTCAATTTTACTAAGAATCTAGCAGCTCAATAAAGAAGGGAGGAAACTTTCCTGAAGTACCATTTGGTAGAAAGGTATTTTATCAATCATCCCCCATATTAGAAAGCACAGATTTTCAGGATATTTCAAAATCCTTTGCCAGTAATCAAGTAGGACATGCAAAGAAAGGAGAGAAACATAGACTTAATACAATGTAACTGCTGAGGATTAAATTTTAACACCAGCAAAGCCACACACAAAAAGAATGAATTCAAGAGTGGGAAGATTAAACCTGCATGTAGTCAGCTCGGATTGGTATGCTACGGATGGAAACTTTCTGGACAACACACAGTTTAAATTCTAGGTAGGATGTACTATGATTAAATATTCTTACCATTTTTGAGTACAGAGCTTTTTTCCTACTGGCTACTGTAGCACAAAAGTCTCTTCTTGCAAACATATAACTACTAAAAAAGGGCAGGTAAAAGCCATTTAGGTTTCCAGCAAAGACATATAAAAGCAAAACAGCTAATGGACATCCAGAGTAGTGAAATCATTTCTGCAAAATCCATTAGTTACTGAAAGTTGTGCAGGGCTCGGTTTTACTGTAAAACCTGTAAAAACTCAGTATCCAGTTTCTCTATTGGGACACCGAGGTGCGAAGATCCAAATGACGCTGGCACTGAATGTGTATATTTGAACCTTTTGAACTCCATCTGCCCTTCATAAATTACTTTACCACCAGGCTTTAACACGTTTCTAGCCTACTGTGCTGCAAAAATAAAGACTCATTAAAATAGCTGCAAATGCAACTAACTTCATCACACTTCCAGTGGAATTTGACTTTGTTCAAAAAGATGCACCGCTCTATCCAAGCTGCAGAAGGAGAAAGCAGCTTCCTGCTCCTCTGCTGAAATAACATCTGCCTTCACTAGAGAAAACAAACCACCAGACCCCGCTCCCCAAACTCAAAACCACTTAAGGTGAATGAAAATTGCACCGCACAGAAAAAAAAGACCGTTGCTCCTTTCCATCTGGAAACACTGTCAAATAGGAGCAAATGCCACGAAACTCCTAACTGATACAAGAACATAATTCTGCATCTCGCGTGCTCGACACCAACCAGCAGCAGTGCTCTGCTCAACGTAGGGAAAAGCACCAGAGGTGATGACAGAGCCGGAGGAGCAGCGCCCAGACCCAGCTCCAGCACTGCCCTGAGGTGAGGAGCTGCTCTGCTACTTTCCAGGTGCTGCTTTGCCACGCAGCGGGGAGAGCAGCGCCCAAATTGCAAAGCTGCGCCTCGGCCCAATACCTTCATGTCACTGCATCTGTAATAGCTGCATTTTTAAACACACGCAGCTCGTGGATCTCTACCTAAAACCTGGTGCTGGGTACCTGGCAAGCACACGAGCAGGCAGCCTTCCCCCGGCAAGCAGACAGCGTTGCAGGGAGCTGCAGACAAGCAGGCAGCCCAGCTGTGGGAGTACGGCGCGAGTTCCTGCTGCTGGACACAGCACACAGTGAGCAGATTCCTCATCGTTATTTTTGAGACTGTCAGCATGTTTGTAGACAGTCAATCATAGGGATTTAGGAGAAAAATGATGACTTTATTTGAAGTCCAGGAAGGACAGGAAGGCTGGCTCGCAAATGAGACGCTGCACTGTCATAAGCAAAACAATCTGCAAAAAAGATGTTGCCTTCTCCTACACCTCTCCTGCCTCAGAGAGAGCTCAGCATTCAGAGCTGTGCGCCTGCCAAGTCCTCTGCACAGAACTCTCCAGCTCCAGCTCCTGCTCTGCGCTCAGGATCACCCCATCCTGCCTCTGCTGTGGGTTTCTCCCTTAAAAACGAGGGAACTGCCCATCTTCCTCTCAGCGGAAAGCTGAGGAATAATTAATGTCCCCATGTGCTTCTGAGAGGTCACACATTACCAAAACACCTCTCTTCTCTTTGGACCAAGATGTTGCTGTGCTGTATCTGGACTCCACACTTCACTCCCTTCCAAGCAGCAGAGGGGCCGTGGTGCTGTGCCTGGGTCACCTCGGGTCTCCTGCACTGAACATGCCCTGGGGCTGGGTGAGCACAGCAACTCCAAAAGCAGAGCACATGCCCCTGGTGCACAGCATGCTTTGACTCGCAGAACAACACAAATGTACGAGAAAAAAGGATTGCTGATTATTTTTGGTAATGGATGGCTTTTAGAGGGACAGAATACACTTACGCATTTCTTTAAGCCCCAAACAGCAAGTGCTTTCGGACAATGGGCTCGTGTGAAGTGCGACCTGCCTGTCAGAAAGGCTCAGAAGGAGTGCAGGGGCTGAGCTCTCTGCACACGCTGAAGGCAGCCCAGTAAAACTGTCTGCGCTGACACCAGTGGGGTCAGACTGCATTTGCGTGGGGCCACCACCTCTGCAGTGTGTGAGGAAAGGACCCAAAGGTTGGCAGCTCTTTATTCCCTTCCCCAAGCATGGATGGTTCTGCTTCCCTTGCTCAAAAATGAGCTGTCCTTATTTCAGACCTCCCAGGTTTGCCAGCGAACCTCCAGAGGGTCCCCTTGGAAGGTGTTACACAGCTCAGTTCAGCTGGGGGAGGCAGATATAAAAACGTCCAACCACCAGAAGGCTCGTCAGCATTTGTTTAAATATATTATCAAAATAAAGGTGGTTTCAAGTAATCCAAGTATCTCATAGTCATAGGATTTACATTCATTGCACCTCAGATAGGAAGTACCTGCATTTCTGATACAAACCCAACAACAGAAAAGGAACCCAAACCAAATCACAGCAACAACCCCCCCCCCCCCCAAAACCCCAACACACACAATTCAGCTGTTTCAGAAAGAAAATGCATGCACAGCCACATCTCTATCCCTCAAAACTGGTCAGTTTTGGAGGTGCAAGCAGCACCGATCGGGGACATGGAATGATCTCAGCTCCAGGTTCAGCTGCTGGCACCTCCAGAGCAGCAGAGATCAGCCCTGCCTGATGCCAGCGTTACGTCACACCGTTACATAATGGGTAGCAAAACGGTAATTTACAAGAAGGCAAATCCAGAGCTTCTTTCTTAGAAACCAGTGATATCGTACAACGCATTACATAATGGTGCCATAAACAAACTGATTATTATTTTATCTTGTGTCATTTTTGTTTCTATTTCGTTTCACTAGCTGGTCATCGTAGAGACAAGGAAAAATAGGCTGCTGGTGAAGTCCGAGCTCACACCAGCAGAGCTCAGGTTTTCAGATGAAACAAGAAGCTGATTACACATGCACCACGTATACCAGTCGCTAAGCGCTCCTGGATTGGAGGGATAAGATACTCTCTTTGCTTATTACTGCCTTCTTGATCCAAAGAGATTTAAGCAACTGTTTTCAATTAGATGTTTTTAAGCTAGTAAAACTCCATCCATAAAGACATATTTATAGAACAACTTAAAACTAGAAGAATTAAAATGACTACAAAACTGATGAATTCCATTCCCCCATCCCCCAGAATCATTTACTGACCATTAACGAGCAAAAAGCACTGCAATTTTAAGAATTAATCCACTGTCGCAAAATTAAATCAGATACACTAGTAGGGATAATGGCAAACTGGTGGCTCCAGCGTTGTCAGTTTACGGGTGATACAAGTTCAAGTCGTCTGTGCTAGTGGCCACTCTGTTGGAACAAACATGAACATAAAAGGTAACATTAAAAGTGCAGCAGCACCAACGGGAAGCACTTCTGTCACGGAGGACGCAGGCTTGTGAAAAGCAGCACAGGGAAATATTGCATTGAATAAATTATTTGCCTGGTTCTGAGACTGCCAGACATCAGTGCATGGGAACAAAGGAAGATGAGGAGAGAAGAGCAAATGAGGGAAATGAAGTTCATTTCCCTTAAATTCCTGAACACAAGTCCAGCAGTGCGGCTTTGCCACACGACTGCTTTCGTCTCCACCAACCTATGATGAATACTCTGAGATTTACAAAACAAAACAGGGCTTTGAGAGTTTTCGTCTGACAGCTGCTTAAACAAAATCTGCCTAAAAACCTCTGCAGCACGTACCACGGCACCTGCAGGAGGAGCTGCCTTCTGCTCCATGCCTGGGCAATGCACACACCCACCCCTTGTGTTCTGCAGCCCCAGGCCTGGCCCGGCCTGCTGACATGCCACCTCAGGTGGGCTCATCGTGTGCTTCTGATGGGCATCTGCAACAGCCACCTCCTGAATCAATGTGGCTCTGATTACCTGTTGTTTCTGACCTTCAAAAAGAACTGTGTTTTTATGCTAAGAAACAAGATGAAAACTGTGGTGCTTTGTTAGCGGGGAACTCAGCAACAGCAAGGCCCAACGCCTCGAGTTCATACACGTGTTGTTCTGCATGGCAGAGCTCCTGTAAGATAAAGTTGCAGGATGAATCCAAAAGCAAAGTTCCATACAATTATATCCAAATTGGCAGAGTGAGACCATAAAACAGAGGAGAACATAAAAGCAAGTGAAATTACACGAACAGTGAAGCACTGAACAATTCTGCCTAAGGCGTAATGCTAACACAAGAGTAGCTTCAAAGCAGCAACCGAACCACCAGCAGTGACAAACAACGTGCATAATAACGGCCTCAGAGCAGCACTTGCTTCATCCCCGAGCTGAGAGCAAACCCCTCAGACACGGGCATGGAGGGCTGGGAGAGGGAGGGGAGCACGGAGCGGGGGGCACGTGGTGCAGCTTGTCACACTGACACCAGGCACAGCGCCCTTACGGAGCACGGCCACACCAAGGGAAGGCTGCTACACGCTGTGTGGCATGCTGCACACAACACTGCTGCTAACCTAACCTGAAAATGTAGCTTCAAATGTGCTGTCGGATACGTACTGCTAACTCTGTTGTTGCAAACAGGAGGTAGAGCATCTTAGAAACTGCTGTTTCAATGCACTCTTGTAGAATTCAAAATAGATAACCCCCAAGCATTATCTGTTGTTGATCGTAAGTTAACTTAAACCTTTTTTCTTTATTTTATACACTGAAGAAAGCATATGAACCAGATTACAGCATTTCGGCTAGTGATTTCTTTAAATAAACGGGCTGAGACATTGCACAAAGGGAATCCCACCCTCTCAGGGTGTCTTTTTTTGTTAATTATTATATATAATAAATCACTTAGCCAGTAAGATGACTCAGGGAAAAACCCTGTGGAAGGCGTGTGCTACTGACAAATTATTTTTATTAATTAAGTTAGAGAATCAAACCCCAGGGGAGCAGTGTGTGGTGCTGGAAGGCACAGCGACGTGAAGTCGGAGCTCCCTGCTGCCTTGGCCTCCAGGATGCGATTCCAGGAACAGGGGGTTATCTGTCCCTTAACAGAAGGATTTGGTCCTCTGAACAGCTGCTTTGGACTTAATAAAACACCGTAAAAGCCACTGCCTTTACTGCATTAAAACCTGAAATAATGGGTATTAAGGAGAAGTAGCTTTTATAATACACTGGTATTTAAGTGCTTTGGATTGGGGTTGGGTTTGCTGAACGCAGAGTAGATGGAAGAATAAAGCGAAGAAAGGCATTTATTCGCGGCAATTTTAACAGACCTTGGGACCTTCCTTTTTCAGTTTCAGCAGCTGAGAAGTTCAGGTTCTGCTTTGCACTGAGGATGTCAGACTGAGCCCGTTTAGCAGAGCCAGCAGGTGGACATCCCACCCGTGCACCCCATGCACAGTGTATCAGCAGCACCTCCCCTGCCTGCCCCGTGCTGCAAGAGGAAACAGAGCCTGCAAGGTGGGGTTTGGTGCTGCCCACTTCTTCCTTTAAACATGCAGTAGATGGAGCAATACATAAGATTTTCATTATACTCTGCGACTGCCTTGTGTAAGCCAGAATCCTCTTTGAACAGCAGCACTTTTTACTCCGATCCCTGTTTCTGGCCTGGCTCCTCCCATGGCCATGGGCTCCCCTCCTGCTCGCCCACTCACCTGCGCAGGTCTCTGTCATTTCTTTTTGAACTCAAACTCATTTTCCATTTATGGCATGCTCTGAAATACCTTAGATATGTGCATGCAATGAAAGACAGCTGATGCTCGCAGCTGGGGTGTGCCTTTTCATGCAACGTTAGTTACTTTTGTTAAAGAGGACAGAAATAAAAGAGGAACATGGGTATTTTTCTTACAGCCTAGTTTTGAAGTGTATATATTTTGGGGAAAATTTTCTTTTCATGACACAGAATACATGAACTTTTGGGGACTGTAATATCCTTCAGAGTGTTTTCCACCAAGAATGCAAAAAGAAACACTTTTTCAGAAGAACTCATGGAAACTGGTAAAACGAAGACACAAGCCCTCATTGAAAAGCTATAATTTTTTAATTAAATTTACATGTCAGTGGATCTTTTGAGCTTCGTCTGTATGTTTTTTATAACGTACGTTTCCAGTGCTCTTTCCCATGGGTATCATGCTCTGCTTCTAAACTGGGAGTACTCGACATGAAGTGTGATAAAGGGTACATTATAGTCATACTAAGCAAAACAGGGAGGAGAAAGCTTCTCCATAACCCAAAGAAAGCCGTGCGCAGAGCCTCATTTCTGGTAACAAGCAAAGCAGAGCAGCCGGCCAGCTAGAAACTGCTGCTATCGTATCAATGCATTGTCCCGAGGAATAGTGCGTGGTTTTATTCCTTTTCTTCTCGTTTTCTGCTAGAAAAAAGAAGGTTGCTTTCTTCAAAATGATTAACTCTTGATCTGCGGTATCACAGGGACATGCTGTACGTAAGAAAGCAGAACAGAAAGCCGCACCATGAGGGCAGCCAGCAGGACTGCGCCTTGAGGCCGAGTGCGGCACGGCGGGGCTCCCCGAGCTGCTGCCCTCTCGCTGCCTTCACATCCACGTTTCAGCCCTCGCGGCTCACACGAAGGATGCAGGAACTTGCTTAACTTGCACGGTCTGCACGGTGCCCGGCCCAAATGAGAAGTGCTTGTCGACACTGCTGCAGCCACACAAACAAGCGGCAGCTGGATGGGAAAAGGAGGGCATGTCAGCTCAGAGCGGCAGAAAAGGTTTTTCACGGCAGCTATTTGCAACCCTCCAAGGAGATACAGAGGCTGCCCATTAAAACCCTGTTAAAACACTTCTGATGTTGTCAGCAGTGGAGAGCTGAAATAGCACAGCGATCACTGAGATGCTATCTGCCTCAAGCAGTTCAGTGCTACTGTCAATAGTATGAGCAAGAAGGTACAAGATGAGCAACAACCTAATTCCTGCATCAAAATTTCATAAACTCCCTGAGCTGGTAAACACTGGAGATGTGGGCAATCACAGGACAGTCAAGAAATCACCCAGAAAGGACGAACTTTGGTCTGGAATCCATCCTGAAAGCTTCGAACCTTTAGGTTAATTTACACGTGGAAAGCATTGCTGTGTGGAACAGCTCTCCATGCACTCAGGGACAAGCCTGCAAGTCCAAAGCCCGACAATAAAGCCTAGCAAAGCTTTTTGGTATAAAAACTTCCAAATACCCCACCCGTACCCATGCTGTTCCTTCCCACCTCTCCGCTTGCATTTTGGAGAGCACTGACTCACTGCCATCTCTTGAGGTGCTTCTTGCAATTTCAATCCTGCTGAGCAGACACTGTGCCACCCCTCCTCCAGGAGCGCTGATGCTGCACACCCCGAGCAGGGTCACTTACTGCCCACACTCCTGAGCACTGAGCACAGGGAGTAATGGCTGCAGAAACAGGGCCAAGGTGGACAGTTATTTATAATACGGTAGCCCATGAGTAAGTGCTTAGCTATGAATTTACTGCTCTGGCTACAATTTCATGAGAAAACAAACACAGCCAGCTTTCAGTTTTCCAGTTTTAAAAGCTCTACACCCACGAAAAATGAGTAATAATAATTTGGGAAAGATTGGTGTAGCTATTTATAAAGCAACCATGACAGAACTCATGTGCATCCCAGCTAAACGCAAGATAATCTTGGATGCTTTAGCTCCTTAGTCCTCAGAATTGCGATGGAACTTGGTGAAACTCCGAGACCGATCATCTTAAACCAGGATCAGATGCTTCCCCCTCTTTATGCAATAAATATTCACCGCAGAGAGCCAAAAGACAGAGCTCGCTGGAAATGAAGCAAAGAATCAGACCATCATCTGTTCAGCAGTCCTGCTCAGAGGTCAGAATATCCGTCTGCTTTGTAACATGAAGAGCCAGTACTCGCTGTCTCAAAGAACGAGTTTCTGCCAAGCGTACTCCAGATTTGCATACAGATCCTGCATACATAGGAATAATTTTAAATTATTTCTACCAGCCCAGATGGAGGCAAAGGATATTTCTAGAAACGCATTACCTTCACTCAAAGTGGTAATAATATATTGGGCATAAAAATCCAACCAGGCAACCAAAGGACAGGATGACCAAGCTCACCACTCTCTCAATTTCCTCCCCAGAACCGCACCACTGCCCAGTGCACCCTGCAGCACTGCAGCGTTTCTTCTGATCCCCACACTGCAGGCCATGCCTTACTGGGGCAAATGTGCATTCTGCTGAGGACCTGCTCATCCACTGCAACCTGGACAGCATGACACAGCAAGAGACTGCAGCTTGCCATTGTGTGCCTGAAGGCCAGCCTTTCACCCCACAAGGACACGTGGCTCACATTCATTTGTGAAAAAAGCAGACACTTGGAAAAAGGAAGAAATAATAATTCAACAGGACTGTAATTCACTTTTCAATTGCAAACACAGAAGGGATGAGTTCTTACGAAATCTTTAAAACCAGCTGCTGGTTTTACTATGTGTTGTGTTGCCAGTTTGGAGATCCAAGGGGTGTATTTTCACCTTGATTTACAAAGAGTTATACATGCAACTCCGCTCTTCAATTTCCCCATAGGGAGTCTGTGTTGGCTGCACTACCTCAGTGCTGCTGAACTCCTGCAGCTGGCCTTACCCCCCTTGGTAGACAGAGCTGAGTTCAGGGAGAACATCTGAAAAGCCTAATGAGGCACTTCTGCGAATCTTAAGCATCCTGTACATTCTCACAGGCCTTTATGACTTTAGAAAGGTGTATTTTCCTCCTCCTCACGTAAAGATAACTGAAGAACAATTCAGAGTCACGACAGCCTTATTTTCCCATGTCTCCTGAGCCTGAAGTTAAATACCTGCCTTTGCACAACCTTTTCTCTTCTTGTATGAGCTAAACATTGGGGCACCGTGCAACCAGAGCACAAAGAAGAGAATGACAACAACTTGAGATGAGTGTAACTTTTACAAGAGTCGCATATCCCTTACAACCCAGACAGTCAATAACCCGGCACAAATTAACTCTGGCAAATAATAGGTGTGTTGACCCTAAATTCATGAGGCAATAAAACCTTCCAGCAGCCCGTTGTTTTAAAATACTCAGACCCTTCACGAAGACAATATAGTTTTTGTTTGTGAGCAAGAAGATCATTAATTAGGAAAGCTTTTAAAAAAGTTTTTAGTATCATTAGTGAGAAGTAATAGCAAAATAAATTGACTTTCAACATTTGACACCAAGTTTGAAGAAAAGAAAGGCATGAACACCCCAAAGGTGCTCAACCAGCGCGTGGCATGAGGACTGCACTGCACAGACCTCCATAACCACAGAGCAACATTAAATTTCCTCCCTTTCTTATTTCATTCTGTGCTAGAGACACATTGCTGTGAATGCAGATCTGTCGTATGGCAGAGTCACAGCGATATCTGAACCAACTGGGTTCATCTCTTCAGCTCCACAACAATGAAAACAGCCCACAAAGCAGCAATCTGTTCTTCCAAATTGGTGTTCCTTCCCAGAGCCGTGCCACAACAGCACAGCTCAGGTGAAGTTGCTGTTCTGCCCTCTGTTAGGCTCTGCTCTGAATTCCTATGTCTTTCAGGAAAACGCATTTAATAATAATTTTAAGAGTCTGTTCAAAAATGGCAGCTTTTGAAATCACCCTCCATGAAAAAAGTGGCCTAAGATATTTGATGGCTTCTGAAGAAAACTCCTTCTTCCCTTTCTTTGGAGTGCTTGCTAAAAGACACCATAATTAGCCTGCCAAAAACTCATTACATGCCAAGGAGCGCATATAATGAAACTGTCAACCACCTACTGAACTATGAAACATTTCTATCTGCCTCACATTAAACTGATTTAATAAATACCACACAGCACAGCAAAAGCCGTGGTCATGTTACTGGGAGGCAGTGAGGCCAGGCTGGGCGCAGGGCTCGGAGACGTGCTGGCAATGGGAGCAGGCTGTGAGCGAGGTGATGGTGTGATCCCAACACCACGGGCTGACGGAACGCAGTTCTGTGGTTTTTAAAAAGAAAAAGGGGAATTAAAAATTTAAACAGGAAGCTATACAGAAACTGGAATGAAATATTAACAACAGACATCAAATTTTGGGAAATGAACTGAGACAATTAAAATGCACTTGTAACTGTAAACGCTCGGTAAATCAAACCCATGTTCTTGGGTAGATTGCCTACTTTAAGCGAAAGATGTACTCTCCTCTTAGCCTTTGCTTCAAGCTTTCCTTCTATGAGAAGTCAAGTAATTATCTTGCCAGGGGAAGAAATTTTCCTCTTCAATACCTTTACATTTGTGTAAAGCAAAATTATACGGCGTGCTGATGTCAGCCCCAAAGGGAAAGCACTCTGGCTGCACAGCACACCCCTGCCGAGACCACCTTAAATCCTCCCCGCGCCGCCGGGCTGCGGAGCTGCACGCCCCGACTGCAGCAGGGCCCAGCGCCTGCCTGCTGGGATGAGCTTTATCCACAGGAAATATGAAGAGAAAATTCACGCTCAGCTGCTTAATGAGAGCTGACATCGCATCTCCAGAGAGAAGGAAACTTTGGATGTCAGGCAGGTTAGCATAGGGCAAGCAGACGGTCAATAAAATATTCAATAAAGTACTCTGATATGATAGATCTAATATTGTGGAAAAAGCCAGAAGTCTTTTCTTTTAATAAGAAAACAAGTTTAAAATGATGGTTAAAATGGTCTATGCAATATTAACCTCCTAAAACTTGCAGACTGGGTTTTGAAGTAGAAGCTACAAACAAATAGAAGGGTGAATGTGCAATGCAAGGATGGCTTTTGCAGATGTGCAGAGCAGGTACTTCAGAAGAAGTGCACACACCGTTTTTTTTTAATAAAATCTCTACAAAATCATTTTGTATTTCCTTTTCTCAAATTAAGGAAAGGAAGAAAAGAGCCTGTACTGACAGCACTGAGTTCATGGAGCTCAGTGATCCCTATCTGACTCCCTGTGCACTGCATCCCTGGCAGCAGGGCTGACAGAGGGCTCACCAGGGACATGTTCCTCCTCTGCAGCCCCACAGAGCCCTTGCTTGTCCCAGCAGGATTCCCACAGGGTTTCCTCTCTGCGCAGCACTCTGTGGTAGCTCCTTCACGTCCTGCTTTGGTGACTTCTTAAACGTCCCCCCCAGCTGCAATGGCCTGAAGTGCTCGGTAAGAAAACCCTGAAGGATAAAGAAATCAACGGGCCATATGCAAATCTCCGCAATCATTCTCATGAAGCTGAATCTCTGAGTTCACATAAAAAGAAAATTAAATCAGGCCCTGGAGCAGGTTGGGAAGAAATACACCGGGAGATGGATAAAGGTAACGGCGCTCCATTCGGGTGATGCAGACCCACTCGGGTGCCCTCAGCCCCCGTGCCCCAAGCTCTCTCTGCAGGGGAACAACGCCGTATGTGCTGAGAACCTCTGAAACCCCTGCAGCACCTCCCGCCTCCAGGAAACACCGCCGTCCCTGCAGCATCACTACAGACGTCACCACAGGAACACAGGAGCGCAGGCCTGCGAATCGCAGCGCAGGCTGCGGCATGTTTAATTAATAGGGATAAAATCCTTCACCTCGCTGAAGGAAGGCAAGCAACATTTCACTGTCACGTTACACGGCTGCCTGCTCTCCCACAGGCGGCCGGCACAGCCCAGCAGCCCCAGGCTCGGCCCTGCTCACCCCCAGGAGGGCTGCCACACACGGCTCCATCCCTGGGCCCGTCCCAACTCCTGCTATGATATTTTCATTATAATTTATTTAAACAAGATCTGAGCCATGCAGGGTGTGAGGTCATGGCCTTAAGTTGCACCAGGGGATGCTCAGGTTGGATATCAGGAACAATTTCTTCTCAGGAAGAGCGGTGATGCAGTGGCACAGCTGCCCAGGTTGTGGGGGGGTCCCCATTCCCAGAGCTGTTCCAGCTGGGGATGTGTGGCACTGAGGGCTGTGCTCAGTGGGCACGGTGGGATGGTTTGGGGTTGGGGGTCTGAGAGGTCTTTTCTGACCTGAATAATTCTGTGATTCTGGGAGAGAGAAACTGATTTCTTTTTTAATTCAACCATTTTAATAAGGAGTAACCACCAAACTTCTTTTCTCCTTGGTTCTACCTGGAATTCCTTATTTAAAAGCTAGGGTTGTATTTTTTAAAATTTTTACTTTCATACAGCACTGAAGCAAACGTAGCCCTCTAGCTCCTTCTGCTTTAACCAGTATCAACTATACAAGCTACAGTCTCTTGATGAAGGAGAAAAGATGAGGATATGAATCTGTCAAGTTTGGAATATTTTTTCTCTACAGCTCTGTTAAACGACTGAAGACAATAATGCTTCAGTATATTCTGAGAATAGCTCATTTGTTCTTTATTTCAGTGTCACAGAAAAGATTATTTGCAACTATTCACTTCCTTACAAAATATTCAGATTCTTCAATGAAAAGAGTTTCCCACATTGTGTAGCCACCCACGCAGTTACATTTGAAAGTGAATGAAAAGCTGTGCTCAACGATGCCGAATGTCAACCTTTTACTGTTCTCCAGGCCTAGTGAGCCACTCTTCTTCCGCATCTGCCCAAGGAGAAGTGTTGAATACAAGCTGGATTTTGTTGACCGAGTACAAATGAAGGCAACAAAGGCATCAGATGACTGTGACTGAAGCGATTTCTGATTACTGCAATCTGTGTCTAAAGTTGTTTCATTTCTGGCAAACTAAAAGCAAATTTAAGCTGGTTAGGAATTAATCATTATGTATAACAGATCGTAATTAGCAATGGGATACAAAACTATTCTCCCTTCTACTTTAAGCTACTGGTGTAAGCTCTGACCAGTTCAAAGGCGATCAGAAGCCAGCAGCACTTACTGACTAGCTAGCGGTCAAGGTGAAGCAGCCTGGTGGTTTAAGTCCACTCCCTAATCATGTGTACCAGCACCGTCCTAATTAGCACTCACGGCAGCAATCCCAGCAGAGCAGGGACACCGGCTGCCAGGCACGAAGCTCAGTGCACACAAACCAAATTCCTCAATGAACGTCGATTCCAATCTGTGTGTCTTTCAACACAGCAAACAACTTGAAATTCAGTTATTTATCTTACAGTGAAGGGCCAGCCCACGTGTGCTGCTGAGCTTGGGGTGAGAGATGCCTGCAAAACGAACGCTGCACAGGTAGCTCCTCTGGAGAACAGCAAGATCTCCTACTTGCTAACCTATTTAAACCTGAAATACAGCTCCAATCTTGTTCTCTCTTGAATGAGGATAATTGCTCCTTAGTGTGAACGTGCCTGCAGGTTGATTCTGACACAGCCTTCAACATTCAGAGCTCCACTATGTGCCTGCTGTGCATCTGGCAGCCAGGCCAGGAGCCTGTTGCCTCCCCAGCAAACAGTGCAGAAACTGCCCAGAATACACAGGAATACATCCCCAGCGTTCAGGTAACCTGAACACAACAACCCGCCCTACCTCACAAGCTGAGTAAGGCACCGTGCAACTGCACCGTTCTTCTGCAAGTCCCTCCTGAGCACAACACCACGACCTGTCGTCAGCTCTTCAAAAACTCCAGTGCTTCTTCCCCAGTGTTCCTCAAACCCTATTCAGGCATCTCTGCAATCTGAACCCCAATGAGATGTGAAGGCACAGGCCAACATGCCACTTTTCCCTTCCCGTCATCCCATGGGGATACAAAAATCCCCATTCGTGTCTGCAAAAATCCCTCGCTCTGCCCAGCTGCTGGGATCAGCGTGCTGCATCTCCACAACCTGCTGCTCTGCCAGAGTGCACATCTGCCCTGCACACATCTGCACCGCAGCATCGCCTCCCGGCTCCTTTAAGAGAGGGCTGAGAGATGTCAGAACATGGAAGAAATGCAGGGAGAAAAAAAAAGAAAGAGTTGCTCTTCTTTAAGAGCTGGCTGGAATGGAGAGCTATCTTCATAAATAGACAGGAAACAGAAAAGACTAATGTTGGGCAGATGACAGATCTCTGAATTCAGTTAACTGGCCTTCAAGATATGAACTGTTCTATTAAACATAGAGGCATTATGTTGGTCATCCACTTTAAGCCCAAGAGTGATTAAAATGCTGGCAGAAAATAAAAACTGGCTATTGAAGAGCTTGCCCCGAGGTCCTAATTTCAAATCAAATTTTACAGCGCCGCACAGGAACAATGGCAGCCCAGTACTCTAAGTCTTCTTTTTGTCACTTTGTACAAAGAAACCCCCTCAAACTCTCTCAAAGAACAATGGCCCCTCTAGATTCACAACTACGCCAAGAATGGGCTCAAACCATACAAAAACACATTTTAAAAATACATTTTACACTGCCCTTGACATTTGAGATAAATAGAAGCCAATGCATTGAAATTCCAAGTATTTTTTATATCCTTTCACAATGTGAATTTTTTATTTTCCCCAATCTACTTGATCTTTGACATTCTGGCCTCTGCTAAAGAAGGATACAGCAGAGCAGTCAAAGAAATTAATTATGCAGATAATTGCATTTTATTAAAATGATTACCGTAGCAGAGAATCAACAAATGACAGCTACACGAACCTGGCCCCCAGAAGAAATCAAGAAGACACAAACAGTTCATTTTTAATTGAAAAACTTCTCAGCTATTAACATTTAATTATCTGTTACTGATATACGGCACCAGTTTAATTAGCATTTTTCTATACATCAGGTTTGCCTTTTGGTCAGAACTCTTCTCAAAAATTCTGCCGAGCCGCCTCACGTTCCTACAGCACGGGCTTGTTTGAATTTGGCAGCCTGGATACAGACAGTTGTTTCCTAGTGAACAGCACACAAGACCATATGTTTCAACATTTAAGCAATTTAGAATCAGAGGTATAATTCTGAGTGTCCTTAGCAGAAATTGTATGTTAAATACCCAAAGGATCTGAGCTGTACAAGAGATACAGCCTTTTTTAGCACTTTTCCCATAGCAACAAAACCACTCTACGCTACTTATATCATATCCTCGAACCACAAGCACGCTGTGAGCGCTGGGAGCCGACTGGAGCCAGCAGCCATCCACGTCCAGGCTGCTGGGCCACAAATGTCTTCCCTTCCCCACACCTACCTCCATCCAGACCCACCCCTACACCTTCGGTAAGGACTGCACCCCATTTCCCGATTTGCAGGCATCTGTTTTGTACGAAGACAGTGACCAACAGCTTCTTTTGCCAACGAAAGCCAAGACCAACGTGCTGCTTGTGTCGCTCTCCTCATTTCTGGGACATCTAACAGCACCAGCATCCTGGGGTCAAAGCAAGATGCAGCCAATGCCTGTCTCCAAAGGGCTATGCCCTCATGCTGCTCCTTTAATGGACTTTAATGTTCCACTTCCCTCAAACGGGACCAGAACGGTGCGGAACACCTACCTGCCACGGGAGAAGCCCATGGGACAGAGAGATGCTCTAAGGCTGTGGGTACCACAGGAATCCACAAACTTCTACCATTTCCTGGTCCTTTTGTCCCACATCACAGTCACTTACTCTTGGATTTTTCACACCACCACTATACAGGCAACTAAAACAGCAAATAGTTGGAATGTGCCATGCAGGATGTAAGCCTGCCCTGCTGCTGCTGGCAGCCAGGAGCTGGCAGTGCTCGTGCTCTGCCCCTGCCTGCTGCAATGCACTCTGCAGTACTTTTTTTTTATTTTAATTTTCCATCCCATATTAAGTAAGAAAACCAGAGACAGTGCTCAAAAACACTTCCCGACAGCTTTCATTAAAACACTGCCATTAAGTAACAAATATTAAATTACTAATTACAGTGTCTAGATGTAAAATTTGTTCTCAAAATAACTGTCAGTAGGTAAAGGCCGCTTTAGTTTGGTGAATGTTCTGTTTTTCTGTCATTTCCACTTGGCACCTGGTACAGAAATTCACTGCAAACGCATGAGTGATTTTGAGTGATTAAAACAAGCAAGCAAAACCTCCAGAAGTAATTCCATTTGTGGGCATTTCCTTTAACAGCATTAATAATCTAATGCATTTAAAAGGAAGATTTATAACTACAATTCACTTATATTTCACAGGATTAAAAATGCAATATATGTAATAAATTCACAGAACCTAAACGCAAACACATCAAGGTATTTTGACAGTATCTGTATTTGTTGGGAATTACTGCAGTATGGAGACCTTTGCAGGTCATTCAGACTTTGTTTCAACCTACTTCCATGATACAGAATTCCAAGGAAACTTTTGTTACTCAGATAAGAGTATAGGAAAATCTGCATTCAGCTGGATGTGGGTTTGGAATACGCTGACAGGACAGACAGCTGAGCACAGGTTTCTCATCACCAAGTACCTTCACAGTACAATAATCCATCTTTTGCGGCCCATACACCCAACACAACATCTTCTGTAAACTTCTTTACCTCCTGCATCACCCCTAACAAGTTTACAATAAAATGTTTAATAAAACAGCTCATGTTATTTCCTTACTCTGAAACACCACAGCGTGAGAACACCGAAAGGGATTTCGTATGCTGGAATCTTGTTTCACAGCACGTGTCTCCTATGCTGGAACTAGGAGCATTCTGAGTAGAAAACAGTAGGTTAAATGAAGGTATGCTCTAAAGGAGAGAGGGAACGGAGGGTACAGCACCACCAGCACTGGGCATGGAGGAGCCCTGCGTGTGCCCTTCCCAACCAGCACACAGCTTTCTCACCTCCCTTCAGCAGAAATCCCACCCTGACCCTGAGGAACACTGTCCTCCAAACAAACACATTTCCACGAAACGTTTCTCCACTGCAAAAACATTTCATAAAAACATTCCCATCCCATTCTGATTTTAATTTGCACTCCGTTTTCACTCAGTTGATGCAAAGAAGCACTGCAGACAGCAGTCAGGTTTCTCCCTGCAAAGCGCATTGCTTTCCAAGTGCCCAGAGAGCAGCACGAAGTCATGGCGACTTCTGGGCACACCGGGCAAAATCAGCATGTATGAAAATTAAGGTCTAACTAAGTAAATAAAATGCCACTGAAATATTGCTCGACTCCATGGCTACATCTAATAGTAAGACCAAATAAAGTCCTTACAAGAAAAAAACGCACACCGAGGGAAAAAAAGATTGTTATTTTTAACACTGATAATTTTGTTTAAAAGAAGATTCCTTCCTGTGTTTCATCATTTTACGTTATGTTCTAATATAGAAACTAATGTGGGAAAAAAAGTTCAGAAAAATCCAGGCCCAAAATACTATGGAAAAAAAGAAGCACCAAATGTAAAGGTCCCGCAATATTTGGTATCTTTAGATTTTTCTGTGCTGGTTCACATGACCCCCGCCTTATTTTTAGAAAGGCAGCAGCTCCCTCTTGGACACGGTGCAATACCTTGTACCCAAATGCTGCTTTGCACAAATAAACCACAGAAAGTGTTGACTTAAAAATAAAACATTGGAAAAGGAGAAAGTTTTTTTTTTCTCTGCGAAAATTTCCGGAAAAGCTGTAAACAAAGGCAGGTTTGGCTCGGCGGTGGAGCGGCTCTGTTGAGCTGTTGAGGATGGAGAACATATCAAACCTCACAGAGTGAGGAAATGTTTGTAAAACAGTTAGTAAATCACAGGCAGCAAGGTCACCGTGTTTAACAGCGGGAATGACACTCTGCCAAAACCCCAGCTGTGAAAGGGCGCACACACACGCGGGCTCCTGTCTCACTTACTCCTCTTCAGATCTGATTTTCGATTTTTTAAAAACAACTTTTTCTTTAGAAGCAGCAAAAATCTACAGGATTTCAAACTGGGGACGTCTGCCAGGGCTGACACATCCATCCATCACAGCGTCAAGAACCGCAGTTGTTTTACCCAGCGGAGGTGAGCTGTGAAAGCGGAGCGGAGATCCCAGTGTGTGCTCAGCTGTGCACCCACACTCGCACACAGGGAAGAAAAGCAGCAAACGTGTGTCTCTGAGAAGTGGCACAGACAGAAGGTGAAACTACACGTTTTTCAGGGCACACACTGCAAACCCATGTATGCGTATGGGGAGAGTAATTCATCTTGTGCCAAAAAACCCAGGAATTATTATTTCAAGTTGAAGAGTTGTCATGAAATCACTTCATAATATGGAGAGATTTATAAATGACTCACCTGCTACTGTGGAAATCAAACATCCTGCGGTGTGTCACTGGCAGGCAGCACAGAGCAGAGGAAGTACTTAAGCACATACTTGACTCCAGCTCCTCGCATGTTTGAAGTTAAGCATGTATGTAAGTGCTTTGTTGGACTGCGGCCTATATGCTGGATAGCCATGATATAAAGAAAAAAAACGCCTTCCAAATTAATTCTATATTAAGTGTGTATTATAATGTTACGTTTTAAATCACAGTTTACGATGAGGTTTTAAATGGCCTCATTCCTGCACTGCATTATGATCAGTGTGAGTCAGAATGGGGGATAAAACCTTGGTCTCCTGGGCAGTCCAACTGACTACACGGCACTGCTCCCTCCTTCAGGCACAGGACAGCCATGCTGCACTCATACAGCCACAGATGGTAGGGGATCAAACAGGAAATTATTTTATCAAGGCATGTTAAACGCAAGAGCTACAGTACGACACCACGCCATTAGAGTTTCACACCAAAGTAGAACACATTCTTGCTTCATACTGCAGGTAAAACCAGGAATACAGAAGGCTTGATGTGAGAATTGGCCAAAACAGATGTTCCAGCATCAGAGATTTGTGTGTTGGGGCATCAGTAACCCCGGGGTGCATGCAGGCTCCTTCCTACAAGAAGGAACGCCTTAAGCCATAGTATCTTCACTGGTTTTGTGTTTCAAAACCAAAGGTAGCTACGAAGAAAAGCTATCCTTTGCATAAATATGGAAAAGCACTCAAGAAGAAACCACGAGTGAAGCTTCACTGATTGGGTCTTTGTAAGGAAAAAGTAAGTTAAAAGCAAGTGAATAAAATTGAGGGCAACTACCGTACATGTATGTTTATGGCAAGGCACGTCGTATTTACAGCCACAGAAGTCTGGCTGACCACATCTACCAGTGCATCAGCAGGAAGGGAAAACTCATTCCAGAGGAAATTAAATAAAAAATCCCAAGTCAGGATGGTCAGTTCATAATTATGTAAGCTTGAAAGGGAATTTAAGCACAGTAGTGTAACTTCAATCACTTTTACCCATCTCTGTTTTAAGCAGAGACTCCTTAAAGAGAAAATCCTACAGTGAAATGATGGCCCTGACTATTAATTAACCAGCTCTGTGTGCTGCACATTTCCATGTGGCCAATCTTCTGGAAAGGAATTAGTGTTCCATTTTATGGATTCTTCTTTGCTCATTACATGAAGTTTTCAGCATGTCAGCTACTGTACAGTTTATTTTTCAGTCTTCTCTTCTTCTTTGGTATCCCATGTTCAAGATCTGTTCAGTAATATGGGTCAGTTGTTCTCTGCTGAGCAGTTCAATAGATTAAATCAACAATACGTTTTAAACTGCCGGTACATAAGTTAAAATTTACCTCCCTTAATCCATGCAATGTGCTCGAGTGGTACTCCAAGAACCAGAGATGTTAATTAACAGACAATACGTTTACCATTTAATTACCAAAAGTTCAAAGGAAAGCTCTTGTTATTACGTTGCCACCTCCTGTTTAATGCACAACCCCTCCTTCCTCTTCTGCATGGGACATTTGTGCCTGTACCATCACTGAAACACTCAGCAGCCTGTTCCAATCCACACTGCACAAACAGTGCAGAATTTATTTGTTACCAGTGCAGCTAAAACTGAACAGATAAATGCTTCAGAAGGAACTGTCAGAGTCCAGAAATTCACAAGGCCCTGTTGTTACAGGTGGGTGCTCCTCTTTTCACCAGAGCACGAAGCGTGCATCCTTAGCCCAGTACAGCTTCCCCGCAGACAGAAAAGCAGCGTTGCCAGCTCGTTCTTCTAAGCACCAGTTATAAGGGATAACAATTACCACTGCCCCTCCTTGTCTACCCCCATCACCTCCCTCCCTCTCCCCACACACACACTCTGCAAGGCAGACTGAGTCCAGAGAAAGGTATTTATTTGACTTGGATTCTGGACCTGGAATTATTCAAGCACATCTCCTGGATGTTACCAATACTTCCACCAGTTACTTCACTCAATAGTGTTTGAAATACTTTACATTTTCTCTCACCTTGCTCTCTGCTTCTATTCAACACTGAAAGTAACCAAATTTACACCAATGAGTTTCAATATTTGTTCAAACTACTGCTGCTTGTGAGGGTTTCCAGCAATACTGCCATGGAATACTGCCATGCTCAAACAGCATTTCTCATATGGCTACTAAGATTTACAGACAATAAATATTACAGAAGCTTATCTGACTTGTTATTTTGTAAGCAGAGATATGCTTCAATGCAGATGGCCTAATGGCAGCTTCAACGTTTGATGGAAATACATCCCTCACTCTTTTCACCACCCACTGCCCTCAACTTCTTGTCCTACTTAGACTCCCTCAGCCCCAGCCAGCTCTGCAGTCTCTGAAGTTTGATTCACAGAATTGAAACGTGAAAAACTTAAAATTAACTTTGTCAAGAGAGAATCCAAACAGCAACTTTCAGAGGAAATGTCGCTGCTCGCCCTTTAAATTGTTTTCTTTCTCCCTGCTGAGCTTTTCTGCTGAGCTCACTGCTTTGCAGGTAGAGCTTGGCTCAAGTTTCCCCCTCTAAAATTAACCTGTGGTATCTGGTCTTTGCAAGCGCTCTTCAGAAAGACAAGAGTTAAGAGAGAAAAGTCAGAAGTCTGAAGTTAGAAACTACAGAAGGAAATCAAGCAGCTTATTAATACTTGTATTAGTTTTTCTTCTTACAATTCCTCTGTTAATCCTTTACGTTACTAAAACCTTCAAAGTAGTCTGATTTTAGTACGTGTGCTATTACACTGCAAGAGTCCCAAAGTATATTTTTCATTAAAAGCCAAATGACTATTTCTGAGCAAAAAAGCTGCCAGACAATCTTCATTTCTTCAACAAATACTTCAGTGGTCGCTGCGAAGCACCTCCAGCTCTCTGACACCCTCTGCCCACGTCTGCCTGACATCAGCACTCCGCTCTCACCCAGGCTGGCCTTATCTCCAGCACAGACTGCTGGCCCCAGCCGGGCCGGGTGGTGTTTCCAATTTCCTTATATAACAAGGCTCTAATGTTGGGCAGGAAGTGGGCAGATACTGAGAAATCAGGGAGGATAAAAGGCACTAGACCCATAACCCCTGGGGTCAAGAGGGTATGACTTCAGGGCCTAGCAGTAAGGTGGAAGGATGTGTTCAGGTAGTTTTAAATTACCTTGTTTTACTGGTCTTTTCCAAGAGGAAGAGAGATAAGATCAAGAGCAGAAGATTATATCGCATACATGAATATACTCACAGAGCTAACACGAATACTGCTTCCTTTTCTAACTGTAAGCAGTTGCAGTCAATGTTCTGGAGCTGAAAAATATTCTCCCCTACAACGTCGCTGTGATTTCACATTTGGAAGAACTGCAATGCAGAAAAGCCATCCAGAAGCCCTCAGCCTGCTTGGGAACAATTACAGAAGCAGAAGATGAACGTGTAGGACCGTAGGGCAGTTTTGTTTTCCAAAGACTGGCAGGTGCAGACACAAGTACAACGAACTGTTTGTGGAAAACAGAGCTTTGGCCATACACACTGCATTTAACACGTCTGCAGCAGAAAGAACAGAAATCCTCTCCCCATCACTGATGAAGCAATGAAGTCCCTGTTTTCAACATGTGTGCTTGAGTCATGACTTCACGATCAGCAAAGCTTCTGCTGGCCATGGGGATGTAGGAGCCACCACGTGGAAATGAACCATCACAGAACACCAGGTGTAGCACCTGCCTGACACCACCATGTGGATGGCAATGACACTGAAGGAAAGAATGTTTAATGACCAAAAAAACCCCAACTTTTTAAAGACTAAAACTAAGAATTTATCACTCTTAGGAAGAAGATGGTAAATAACTGAAATTATGGTACCATCTGAAGAAAGCAGACTCTGAATTTCCAGGGAAATTCCACCCTTGTGGACAGGGTTTTGAACAGATCTCTGCTTAGGATTTACCTTTGGCTCGACAGATGAGAACGTGCTTAGAGCAGAATTACAGGTAAAAGCAAATTACAGCAATGTGCTGCAACTGTCAGTTAGAACTCAGAGGCAAAGCCAACCTAACCTTTTGTCTTCTCTTCCCTTGGATCTGAATATATTCAGTGCATTTGGTACACGGAGACATGAATGGAGCATAAATCTTCACATGATTCTTCAATCTGTCTACAAATGACCATGTCATTACACATAAACCATTCTATCCAATATATGTGCTTCCCTTTCAAACAGCAAAGGAGTGTATCAGACACCATGGTAAACACAGAAAACCGAGCGTGAATACCAATAAATGCAAGCCTTCCGTCTCGGAAACTCTTCACTTATTTGATTAAGTTAGGTGAAAAACAGAGCAGTCATGCTTGTAGCTTTTCTTCCTTTTTCCTTTCCTCCACTCTTTTTATTCCTAATGCGAATCGGAAGTCTATGTGGAGCAGCCTGGCTAGCCCCAGCCTAACCTCCCCATCTGGAAGGGAACTAACCAGCCTTGGGGCTACTTCCAACCCTTCCCAGCTGTTGGGTTCGGGTTTTTTGTTTTTGCGGGCTTGAGAAAGCATATTTATATAAATGATTGCCATATCCTTTGCCAGCTGTTGACCCCGCTCTTGTCCCGGTTGGGGCATGTTTTTCATTTTTAGCGGCCACAGACTGGAACTGACCCTGACAGAGTCAGCACGCTATGCAAACAGCTTCACGCGCTCTCACCGGAGCAGACGAGACAATGGGTGCCCAGTGTGAGCCGCCGACCGGTGTTTCCCTTTGGGCGACTGTCACAGGGCCCAGGGCTGGAAGCGCCGCTTTGGAAAAATAAATGCTGAGATTCACAGCACTGTCGGGAGGCTTCCTGCCCCGTCCAGCAGCAGCGGGGGCTCAGACAGAGCTCCTCTCAGCCCAAAGGCCAACAGGAACACAGGCCGAAGGCGCCTTCTCTGGGCCGCGTCTCACGGCAGGTAGCAGAAAGTTTCCCGCACTGAACTGACGTGACTTTCCAGAGCTGTGTTCCTCGACCTGCGTTTCCTCCTGCGGAATGAGGAGCTGATGAGCCTTCACCAAAACCTTTGATAAAAATAGTAGTTAAATCATCCACTAAAATAATAACGATAAAAAAATCAATAGCGACCTACAGCAATGAAGTTTTCAGATCAATACATCTGACAAGGAAAACTGCTTTCTCTGTATCCCAAGGCGCTCTGGAACACATGCAGGATGCTGAACTCTCCCCTCCCTCCCGGTCACCTGTAGCTGCGAGGAGCTCTGAGCTGTACTGGAAGTTCTGTGTGAGAGGGGAACGCTCCTCACCAACTGCTAAAGAAAGCGCAGCGCCTCGCTCCGAATGTTCCCTCATTAACTGATACTGCTGAAGTTAAATGGGACACAGACAATGAGCCGCAGCCCTTACAACTTTCATAAGCATTATCAGGTTTTTTGATAATAAGTAGAGGTGGCATATGTGTTCTGTTTAGTATGCAGAAGAGCCTCGTTTTATTCTCAATGCACAGATTTAATTAAAAATAAATTTACTGTTAACGCTTAAAGTGGTGCCAAGATCATCCAAACAGAAGGTTTATGATACTTAATAATTGATAAGAGGAGGGAAGTTCACAGATTGCGACTGATTATTATTTAGTGGGTCTGTTTGCAAAGGTGAAGGTGGCATTACAGCCAGCCAAAAGGAAAAAAATCCTTTCCGTTATCATCTGTATGCTCAGAAAAATGTGCCTCCAGCAAACACTTTCCAGAAGCGTTTGGAAGGAAGCAGATTACAGATCATGACAGACTCACTGTTACTTTGAGTAATAGAGGGCATTCCAAGTGTCTCCTAAAGCATCAGCCTCAGCGCAGTTCCGCCCAAAGGAGCTTTATTTACACACGTACGTTTGTTATTACTGTAATTTTTAATACCAGCACGCACAGAGCAGCTTCTGTAAGGCAGCGATTCTCAGCTTGGATTTCAAACCAGCTTTAGCACGATGTGCCAGAAATTTCCACAAGTGCTGAGAGAATTAACTGATGGGATCTTTGAAGCCTCTCTATCCCAGATTAACTAATGAAAAATCTGTGAAATCACAGTTCAATCTTCTTTTTTCTGTGGCTAGCTGTGTTTGCAGCGGTTGGGATGACAAGATGCTCCCAAGCCATCTGGCCCCTCGCGCAGGATTTGATTCAGAAAATTAATAGCAACACCATGGGTGTGCACACGTCGCCACAATCCAGCAACGCAGTCCTGTTACACAACGGGACGTTGCCTCCATCACAGCCCACGCTGCCCAAACTGTGGGGAGAAACACCCGACCTGGGCACCCCCTCAGAACAAAAAGGGAAAAATATTTTTCTACTTTCATGTATTATGCAAATGTGTATCTATAAGTAATGTGGCTTTGTCCTCTTGTCTGTGCTATCCAGCGTTTATGGGCCTACAAATGCCATTTTTCTTTCATACTGCACACGTTCTCACACATGAGCAAAGGATGCATGAGAGGCAGACAGCACGTTCTGTGCACAGCTCTAATGCAGAGCACCAAAAGGACAGGATGGGGGGGTGCACAGGCGGCTTCAGACAACTTCACTGAGAGTAACTCTGCAAACCCACGATTCTGCATGGAAAAGGAAAAGCAGGAAAGCTGTTCAGCAGGAGTGCTGCTTGCCAGAAGCGACTTATGGTTAAAAGAAACTTCTATGAATTATCTATGTTAGATAAATTGTGTATTAAAATGTTACTTTAAAAGATTATTTTAGTTTGGTTCAAGATGAACATCTTACTATATTTTACATAATTCAAAGCTCATCCCCATTAAAATTCATTAGATCTGTGTATTCAAATCCACAAGGTATCTTTGGAAACACTAAGCTAATGTGTTTAACTGCAACTGTAAATTTTCAGCTTCCTTGAAAGGGTTCTAAACAAAGTATTTTGGTGCAGCAACAGTGCATGGCAGGGAGGCAATGGGAGCACTGAGGGAAGGATGGAGCAGGGGGACTGCAGGCAGGTACATTAACAGCCAGAGCAAAGAGATGTTCAGGACTGTACACGACTCAAAACACAGTGTAAGTTGTAAATACAGGGAACGTTAATGGGAACAGTTTTGTCCCTTTTAACAGCGCTGATGGATTTCATTACTGTGGTAACACGCTGCAATATGTATGCGAAGCCCTGGACAGCTTTTCGGTTATGGATTTTAAACTGGCTTCCAGAAAACAGAGTATGTAAAGAATATAATAAAAAAATCACTTTGGCTTTTGAGCACTGAAAGTAAAAGCTTTTCCAACGGGCAGGAAGGTGAGGGCCCTGGGAGGAATACCCTTCTTCCTCACAGCTGGCAGCCGCAGTGTGTGTGCTCAGCGAGGAGCAGCAAGCCATGCTGCAGGATGGAGCTGTAATGCAGGACAGAGCTGTAATGCAGGATGGAGCAGTGCTGCAGGACAGAGCTGTAATGCAGGATGGAGCAGTGCTGCAGGACAGAGCTGTAATGCAGGATGGAGCAGTGCTGCAGGACGGAGCTGTAATGCAGGATGGAGCAGTGCAGCACGCTGTCCCCATGGGGCACAGAGCAGCACGCCCTGGAGCAGCTTCTCAGCAGCAGATCCTGCAATGTGCTGCACTGCGTGCACGCCTTCCTCCTGCACACTGTGACTCCAGGTTCTCCTTGAGAACCCAGGTCTGTGTGTTCCCTGACAGAAGTGGAAAACCCTCTGAGTGTGAAAGAGAAGCTGTGCACTTTTCTCAGTGCCTCCTCTACCTCGGCGGCCGCAGTTCACATTTCAGACCCCGCTGCCACCAATCTTTTTTATTTTGTGATGTGTCGGCTCAGCCTGACCCGGCTCCAGCCAAAGCCAATGGAAAACTCCCACTGCTTCCAAGCGGGAGGGAATTCAGCCGTAATAACTTAAAATTTGGTGCAAAGCTCAGGAAGCCCCAAGAACAGATGAAGATACAAAATCTCAGATTCTTTTTACCCCTTCCCTACAGAAACACCCAAACTCAAATCCTAGGAAGTATCTTACAGCCAAATTACCCCAAAGTTTCACAAAGTCCCAAAGGCCCCGGCGTGCACAGGGCTGCAAAGCCGCTGCCAGCCCTGGGTTAACAGCCGATGACCCTTCCCATTCCTAACCCCGAGCACTGACCTCCTGACCCACCCCTGGTGCCGGTGTTTATAAGCATGTTGCCACTGGTGTAAATAAAAAAGGAACACAATGTGCTGAAATTGTTACTGGTGATGACAACCGACACACATTTTACACTGCCAGTGGGCAAAAACATCAATAAATAACTCCAAATCTGTTGTTAATGTGTTTAGAGCTTCTTGCACCGATCGTGTCATTTTTGCTGGTTTTCCTCTTTTCCTCTACACGGATCTTTATGGGACAAACAGAAAGCTTCCAACAAGGAAACCAGCCAAAAATAAGTCAGCCCGTGGATAAGGGTTAGTGGTAGCACTGCACAGCAGCCAGAATTTCCATCTTCTGACAGACTCCAAAACAGTGTGAAAATCCACCACAACGCACAGCAAATTGAATGGCACACTGAAAATCCTGCAGGTAAGAAAAGCACACGGCTCCTGGTGCAGCACAACACGGGGCTGTGAGAGCTGCTGTCCTCCTGCAGCCCGCAGGGATCCACAAGAAGCCAACTGTATGATAAATTACCTTTTTGGAAGACTCTAAAAACTCCTAATAGTGGAGGAGACAGAAAGGACAGACCCTTACTGCTCACTTCTTATTTAAAAACTAAGTTCTGTGTCTTGTTTTGATTTCTATCTCAATAATCTGTTTCTAGAAGAAGAACATCAGAATGTAAGAAGTTCCCCAAGTGCTGTTATCAGCCGTACACTGGGCCTGGTGCCTGGCTGGTTCTGCTTCTAACATGCTGAATCTTTTTCATTTTAATGGTGAACAGATAAAATCTATGTTTTGTTGTTTGCTGCATCTACAATTCAATGAGACAAAAGGTACACGAGTGTGTCTGCAAAATGAACAAGTTATAAAAATGATTATAGTAGATGTAACAGCCTATAAAACATGATCAAATAATGGTCATCTCTCTTTCTCAAGAAGAAAAATTTGATTACGTGTAATTGCAAAATCTAATTTATATTCTCCTACTTCCAATTTAAATTTCCACTTTTATGAAATATTCTCTGCTTCAAAGTTGTGCATGTGTAAAAGATGCTTTGACATGCTTCTAATTGATTCGTTTTACACTATCGAAAGGATAACAGTGATTTGCAAAAGAATTTTTTTCTGTCTTGCACACATCTCTCATTTGCCCATCTTAATTCAATTAAAGGAAGTAAGGACGGTTTGACCGATGAATGAACCATATTTTAACTGAGGACATTTCTATGTAAACTGGAGTAAACCAACCACTAATTCTCAGCCAGTTACTTCCGATCTGCAACTTTTATTTTGAAAGGTCACGGCATGGTCACAGAAAAGAAAGAGGATATTAAATGCTGGCAAGTATTTTATAATGGTGCAAAACTATTCTACAAAATGCTGGCAAGTATTCCATGGTAGTGCAGAACTCCAGGCTGGTATCAAAAGCCAAAGGCTTTAAACTCAAAAGCAATTTATGTGCAGACATTCTGTGTTTAGCCCTAGCTCAGTGTAGCTGGAAGTTAAAAGCAACCCCTCTTTGCATGCAGTACCGAAATGCTTCGTGTAAAGACAAGGTGCAACATATGGGGCGTGCTCTGCAGCTGTCCTGGGTCAGCACCTGCATGTCTCCACACTAATCAATACTTATGAGTTCTGCTGGGAACTGCAGGATAACCTTCACATCTGAGTTGCAGCCTCCATGCTGACCTGCAATACCCGAGAATATCAGTATATATATTTAAAGGCAGCAAAGAGGTTAAAAATGGAACAGAAGCAAGAATCTTCAGCTTCAATGCTTGATTTAAACACGCTCTATTATTTTCCTAGCATCCAGAGGAGATGGTGTCATCCACCTTGTACACATCAAGAAAGTTGTGAAGATAACGAGGGCATTTGTTTCCACGCCAAGGAGGAAAGTTCTCCATCCTCAGCCTCTCCCCACATACGAGCATTCTGCTCCTGCACTGGAAAGCAGGGGGAGGAATCACAGCACAAACCTGACCAGCCTCACGCAGGCAGGCAGGGTGCGGGGAGTGCTGGCTGATGTCAGCACCTCCTGTGAAGTACTGTCAGACAAAGATGACGATTTGAGGAGAAATATTAATTAACATAATAGGCTGCCTATCGTCTGCAGAATCAAACCCTTTGCACCTTTTGGACACTGCACTTAACCTCACTGCTTAACAGGAGAGGTACTACAGTAGATAACAGAGGAGGGAACATTACAGTAAGGACCATTTTTTAGGCAATACTTGCTGACAGCATGCTGAAGTGAGGATAAACACATGCCTACTGTCTCAAAACAGCAGCAAAGGCTGAACTTTTATTAAATAAACATGGCAACAACCTCACAGAAGCCCAGGGGCGAGATGCTCTGGCAGCAGGGAGGTGAGGATGATGAGGAATGCCCTTGCTGCGAAGGCTGCCTGAACCCAGCTGCTCATGGAGCACGAGGGCGGAGGCTGAATGCCCGCTGCAGAGCAGGGCACATCAGCACCCATTGCACACCTGTGGAACAGCCACATCACAGATGAAAAAGAACTGAATGTGCTAACCCTGACTATCAGGAAGGCCCCAAACCTGTCCTGCTCGTGGTCACTGCAGATCCCTGACAGTACGTCCCGCTCCCACTCCACCTGACAGTACATCACCAGCACAACAGCTCTGCTTCACTTCACAAACACGGCTGGAGTTTGTGTCATTTTTCTCTGCCCGCGAGCCCCTTGGATGCCAGAGGTCCTCCAGCAAGCTGGGGGGCACAGAGCAGAGCAGGGGCACTTCCAACCGGCCACCAGAGAAATGCACAAATTCCGAGTGGGAGAGGCACACAGTTGCTCTGTTTTTCAGATACAAGAAGGGAATAAAAGATGCGTGGCATCCTCCCAGACCACTTTTTTTGAAAGATGACTGTCTCACCTCAGCCAAGGGTGGTGGTTTTGTTCCTTTTAGAGCAGTGGTCTTAGTTACTCGTCCTTTGAACAAATACTGAGGATAGAAGTGAATGCAACCAATTTTCATCAGGTTGGTGTTTGTACTCCTTCAGAAAAACTGGTTGCTGAAAATACAAAAACCCCAACAGTTTTTATACCTCCCTTTTCACCACCCAGCCACGGCCTCCTTCCCTTCCAAAGCCCCCACTGGCACCTGCATGGCACAGAGGCTGGGGCAGACCCTGCTCACATCATACAGTGCCCAGCCCTGGGCAGCAGCTGCTCTGGGTGCAGGGACATCGTTCACCATGTAGCACCCAGGGGCTGTGCTGCAGAGACCTGCTCCAGCCCAACAGCTCGCAGCAGCCCCCGTTCACGTCCAGCACAATGACTCCCAGCACTAATGTGTTTAAGTGAGAAGAACCAGCACTGTTTAGCGGGTGACAGAAGCACGAAGGTTCTGTGAATGTAAAGGGAGAATGTGGCTAGAGCCAGCCAGAAGGCACTGCTTTCAGCTGTAGGGGACACCGCACCAATGAAGGAGGCAACGCTGCCCCTCACATCCAGCACTGACAGCACAAAGCTGTGCCGTGCTCCTCGTGGGGGAGGGAGGCAGAAGAGGGCTCTTCACCTTGGTTGGCACAGTCCATAAGGGACAGCAGCTCATACAGCGGGTAAGAGTTATTCCCATTTGTGAGTTTTTCCTGGAGCGAGAGCAAACTTCACTAAATATTCCTGCCTGCCTCTGTGCGCACAGAACGCCCGGTGCACATAAATCTGGAGTGCTATTACTCTTAGAGGACCGAGAATTACACACCGATGACCGCACAGGAACGGCTGCAGCCCCCTCCCTGCTGCCGGGACGGCACACAGCACCCACGGCACACCGAGCACCAGCACAGCCCCGTGCCCCGCGCGGTGGCACTGGGACCGCCGCCTCCAACCCCGCCATGCCACGTGTTAATGACCTCGCAGCAGCAGACAGATCCAGTCCTTCTGCTTTTCTTTCTCACTGAATGATTTCCCTAAAGCCAGAGCTGGGCAAAATGCCACTAATGCTGCCGTAAAACTCCCGCTGTGTTAGGAGGGAGGCAGGCGACTGAGGGTTAGGAGGTAATCAAGCTTACAGATTAAGGCTCGCTAAAGCTACAAGATCAGCACAGCTCGGGGTGTTTATTAACTCTTTGAAAACCACAATGTATGACTGTGTATCACACGAACATAAAGGACGTTTTCTAACAAGAGCTGACAGCTGAACTGTTTTGCAAGATTAATTCTAATTTGTGCCAAGCCGGGAATACAGAAGAAGCACTCTTTAAATCTATTTGGATCGATTTCATTTTAAAATGTACCTCAAACTACGAGACTGCACAAGCACAAACCTCCCAAGAATTACGGAGAAGTAAAATGTGCTAATTATTCTTCCACTCAAAAACATCGCCTTCGAATTAAACAGCAATCTGAAAGTCAATGAGTGAAAAGCACCTCTGCCCCCTCGGCACCTTAAAGCACTGACAACGGAGTGACTAGTTCCCAGCAGTGCAGAATGGGTTAATTGCTGAATAAAAAATGAGGTTGCCACAATCTGGGTGTTTTTTGTTTTGTTTTGTTTGTAACACAAAGCAAAATATACTCTACAGATGCTTGATTAAAATGCAACAGCTGTTTATGGCGGTGCATTTTCCGCTAATTTACTGGGGCAGATTTTTCAAGGAGCCTCGTTTGATTGCATCTTCATTTGCATACGCATTCAGACAGAGCTGCCGGCCCAGTTGTCCCCGGCTTGGGTACGATTTCAGGTTTACATGCACTCCAGTACAACCAAGCAGCTCACAGCCATAGGAAAAAGAGCTTCAGGAGTGAAGTGTCACACCTCTGTCCACGATCCAACCTGCACCTCGCACGGATTTACCGCCTCGCTCCAACAATTCCCTTCTATGGCACTGTACACAACCAGTATCTAATCTGCTCCTCACATCTGTCTGCCCAGGCCTGGTGCCTTTTTTATTATTATTATTTCCCTTTTGTTTATTTGATCTATTGCATTCCTTAAGCTTGATGACTAATCCAAATTATTAACAAATACAAAAGGGTTTATGTAAATCATTATGATGAACAAAAACAAATCACAATTATAACGTCGTTAAGTGAATTAGACAACAATGACTACAGCTTCCCTATCATAGATTGAGGCGGATGAATTTGAACTTTATTGACAGTAGCAGCAGAAAGCCTTAATCACTGAGCACCAGCACAGTCTGGTTTTCATAGGGTAATGACCCATCTATATATTGATAACAAGGGTCTCATTCATCATAATTCATATTAAAAAAAGCTCTTGCAAAACTAATGGAGGGAACGTGTGAAAAGTGATTGGATGGGTAAAACTGTAGAGGGCTGGAAAGGCCTTAATTGATTTTATTGTGCTGTGTCTAAGCCTCCTCGCACAGTACATCAGATCTGTATCTAACTGCATTTCAATTGATTTTCACTGATAGGCTTCTTTCTTATGGCTAGGGCTTAAGTACTAAACTAATAAAAGGATGAAAGACTTCGTAATACAGATTTTGAAAATAATGTGCACACATGATTTCTGTGGAATAAAATTGTATGCTATGTGTTTGTCTTAGCAAAGTGGCTACAACCAAATGTAATACAAAAAAAATGCAACTAATGCGAAGAACACTGCTCGGGACAGGGAGGGAGAGAAAGAAGGGGAAACAAGGAAAAATGTCCCTTGGCTAAAAGGGTTGATTGTAAGCAGACCTGACTTCAATGGAGTTGTACCTGCTCACATTAGGGATGATTTTGACCGATATCTCAAACTTGATTGAACGTGATTGTAATTCACTTCAGATGCAGCTTCGTTCTTCACAGTTGTAAATAACGAGTCATACACATTCTGCATTTCAACTACATGTCCTGACAGAGTTACCTGAAGCTAAGGAGTCGGTTCCTCACTGTCTTTATACGACTGCATTCCTGGATCTTTGCAATACAGAAATGTAACCTGTGGCAGTAACATTATAAGAGATACACAACTGCCTGTGATTTCTTTTGCACACTTCAGATAACAGCTTATTCAAGCCCCAGAACATTGCTGGATTGGGCTTCCTATCAAAAAGTCACAATCAAGCTGAAAAAGAAATCTGGTGCAGATAAAATTTGATACACAGTCTGAGTAACGGATCATATAAGCAACAGGTTCACTAGAAGGGAACAGATTAAATGGGAAGATCTGTATACACAGAAAAATCTAAAATTGGGAAAACTTCTTCAAAACAACGGAATTTCGGTTTTTTTAGCCTATATACTCTGCCATCATCTGCTAATACAACTGCAAACGACACTACCTGCTAGTCAGATGGCTTGTAACATCTGCATAACAAATGATAATGTATAAGAGTTGTTCTGGTTTTGTGCTCCTTCACGAGGCTCGGTGTTGATAATCTCCAAAGCACACCCATGATTCTTTAAATTAAATATAAGAATCTTGTCTCACAGTACAGCTAGGTTATCCATGTGTAAGAGCCCAAGCCAAGTAATTACACATCCGCTCAAAGGATTAGACACATAAGATTTCTTTAAATTTTTAATAAAACTGCACAGCTGTTGTAGGAAAAAAACTCTTTTGTTCTAGATTTTTTAAAACCATTAAGCTCAAAGTGATTCACAGTTATGCTTCAAGAAAAGTACTTTCCAAGTATTTCTGTTAGGCACTTTTTTAGTAGATTTAACATCAGTTTAACCTCATGGCGACAGACTGGAATCAGGGATAACCTAAAGGGAGGAGATCTGGGCGAGTTTGAAAGAACACTGCTCTGCTCTCCCCCAGAACACCTGCAGATGCATTTAACTCTGCAGTACAACTGCCCGCTGTGCACCCCAGCCCAGCCAGCTGTGCTGCCCTGCATGCTGCCCGTGAGACACGGCGGGCTGCCACCTCCGTGCTGCCACCTCCGTGCTGCCACGCCACGGGACACAGCGAGCACGGCCCTGCGACCAATGCCAATGGAAAGAACCAAACCAGACACAGTGAGGGTGGACTGTGCAGAAGAGAGGGAGGACTCCATTCAACAAAGGACAAAGACATATGAGCAGAAAGTGCAAGGTCAGGAATGTGAAATGTGAGTGCCCAGCAGTCAGACAAGACGGGGCAGAGTCCTGCTGCTATGGGAAGGAGATGGGGCAGCCGTGGGCAGAGCCAGCACGGCTCTAGCACCCAACATCACACACATGCAGAAGTATCCTGCTGTTCAGCACAGCGTTGTCACTTCAAGCCTACGTGCTGATCCTGATGTGGGCAGGCTGGAAACCTGAAAGTCGAAGGGGATGCAAAGCAGCAAGATGAGGGGAACAGGAAGCCTGGCTCCTCCAGGGAAAGCTTTCTGCCATTTCAACTGCAAGCCAGCACATCAGGGACACCAACACCACGGAAGGAAAAACTATCTGAGTCTAAGGGCAGCACCAGCACAGCGCCAGGTGCACCTCTGAAGGGCTCAGGCACAGCTGTGGGCCGGGGCAGGGTGGGATCTCACCTCACTGACAGGGCTCTGACTTTGTGCTGTGGTGTAAATCTGCCACCGCAGAGCTGTCGCAATAATATGCAATATTACTGAACAACCAACGGAGAGGATTTACAAGATAAACTATGGTATGCAGCTATATTTACAACGAATCTAAATCCCTAAAGATTTTAATGAACTGCAGCTGACCTTGATCAGTGATTCAAAGCCCAGAACAGCTTCTACTCTCTCACACATTACTAACCTTTGCTACAACATTTATCAATTTACCTTCTTGATCTCTCAAGCAGGTCATGTTTTCTAATCAGCCACTAGCTCAAAGACCTGCATCCCAATTAAATTACTGAATGAAGACATGCTGGAATGCAGGCTTCGTTTGAAAGAATTAGCACTAAACACGCCTAAGGAATGGATTCACCAAGCTCCAAATGATTCTCTACACTTGAACTGATTTTCTAAACGTTTCTACGTCACACGCTGCTCAGAGTTACAATTGTTAATGTTATCCCTGAAACACAGTTTCCCTGGATGTTTTTGTTTTTCCTTTCCCAAGTGCTCTGTATGTTTCTTTGCCTGAATGCTGACCTGAGCTTTATGTCACCCACCTGGTGGCTGTGATTTTGTTGGGCCGCCGCGTGTCTGAAATCTTCATTACACAAACCTACACAGATGGTTATTATTAAAGTCACTTCACAGACTTACAACTGCTCACACTTGAAGTGAGATGCTTATTAAGATATCCACAAGATCTGAGCCTAATTTTTCCCTCTTTCAACACAGCATGTGTATTTATGCCACTATGGAAGAAAGTGCTCGAGGTGCAGCCCCAGGGCCCCTCAGGACGGGGTGTCCCACGGCCCCTTCCCAAGGAGCTGGGAGGGAGCAGGCCGGGGTACAGCCGTGCTGTGGGGGCTGCCCTGCCCAGCCAACGTGACAGCAGCCTGCGGGCAGGGCCCTGGTTTGAAAGGCAGGTTGTGAGACTCGCAGCCAGGCCAGGAGCCGGCGCTGACAGGGCCGTGGTGCACAGCAGCCCCACACAGTAGCCGGACGCTTCCTGGATGCGATGCACATGTTGGGAATGAGTGCACCCAGCATGTGCTCGGCCTCGCTGGATTGCTACAGGAATACCATGCATGCTGCTGTTGTTCATAGAGCACGCTGCAAACACACGTAAAGGTACGGAAGCACCTGACATATTTATATCTATTTTCTTGAATTTATTTTTTCAGTCACTTACAGGATTACTGAGCAGTAATGAAAAGTACCCGCAAGTACAAAGCAATTCCCAACACATACATGATCAAACCATATTTACAGTCACAAAGACAGAGTTAAGTGTACCAGAGAAGCATCAGCTTCAGGAAAACTTTGGATTCCAAGGGGACTTCCTCTGATTTGAGGAAGAAACTTAATTCTACTTGGGGGTTCTGCTTCCCAATGTCAGCATGCACTTGTTTCTAACAGATCTGTCCCCTGCACTGCCTCCCCTCACCTAACATTTCACAGGAAAATCAAGATTCAGTTAACAACCCATGCAAGACGTGCAGAGGAACATTTGCAATTCATGGATCCCTTCAGATGCCATGAAGGTAGAGGAGATGCCATCAAGTAAGGAGTAAGCTGTGGTACTGCTGACCCACACTCACCCTTACAGTAAATTTGCTTTGTAATTCTAACCCCATGAGGCAATAACACCTAGAAACTAACACCATCACCTTCCTGACTGCAAGTGTCAGTAAAACAAATTTTTAGTATAGCAAAATTATTGTTTCAAAATACAGAAAACAAGTATAATACAGTGAATTCTGATATTGAAACTGTGCCTACACTAAAGCGAATTGATTTCCTTGTTTCACCACAACCCAGTGCCTTCAAGATTAACCTGCTAAGGTTTCTGGCCCTGCATTCATCCTTCTGCACATGCCAATTAATTGCCCACATATATGTATATTTTTCTGCAATAGTTATGGCAAAGACAATTTCCCAACAGCAACGCAAGGGCTCTACTGAGGATAAGAGTTCAAGACCTCTTCACTTAAGGAGTGCTTCAAGGTACACATGCCCTGTAGGCACTGTATTTTGATGACCTCTATCACCGGAAAATAAAAAAAAAAAGCAAAACCAGATCTGTGACACCTGTAAGAAAATACTACTTGGACCAGGTCCAATTTATTTGTTGGCAGACAAGATCTACTGGGCTTCATATAAAGTTCAACAGAAAAACATGTAATGGAGATATCTAGAATCATAACTACAATAAAACAAGCTCTACGTTTATCTGGCTTTTAAATGCAACTCTACATTTATTAGTAAAAAGGAATCAAATCTGGTTATGGCGTAAAACATCTCCCCTGCCCCTGGAGAGCAAACACCATCCATCACCACTGCCCGCAGTCACACTGGGTGCATCGGCCTGCCCACAACCCAGGGCACACAGAGCAGAGCTACTGAGTACCCCAGGAATGCAAAGCAGCGCACCCAACCCTGGGAACAGAGAGCAGAACCCCGCCGCCCACAGCCCCCCAGCTGCCCAGCTTCACCACTGTCTTCCCTTATTACTTTTAAATGAAGACATCATTGCACGCTGAATACTTTTCCTAATTGTACACATCTTCCCTAATTATGAATTCATAAGAGCAAGAGGGTTTCCTTGGTGAGAGCTCCAAAATGTTCCTTCTGCATTGAGCTCAGTACGGCTGCTACCAACAGCACCAAAAATGAAATAACTTTCCCATCGTAACGTGGCCATGCACCTCCTGCTAGGCTGTGACCTAATTGAGACTTTTGATCTTAGCTTTTTAGAAATGTTATTCTTCATAGCCTGTAAAACATTTTAACTACAGATCTCCTGCGATCGTTGTTGAAAGCTACAGGGAATTAAAAAAATAAAAATAAAAAAAGAGGGAGAAAAAAGTCAGTTTATCAAAGTCACTGGAAATACAAGGTATTAATTACGCTAAATGAAGAAATATGGGCATTTGGTTACTTTTGTGGGTCAGAACTATTTTAATCTGGCGCTGCCAGCCGGCTGCCTGTCGCTGCCCCACGCGTCCCCATCACCGCCGGATCACATCAAAGCCGCGGGAAGTGAGGAAAGCAGCGAGCGGCGCGGGGCCCCCGGGTGCCGAGGTCACAGATTGGGCTGAAACCACCACATTGTTATCAATTACAATCGCCGATAAGGACACGACCTTTTTGGAGGCGCAGAACAGGGGGATATTCGCGCAACTGCCTTCCCCCGAACCGCTCCTGGCTGCAGGGGCTGAGAGGGAGAATAAAACCGCACAGCAAATCCTAATTCTCAAATGGGCACGAGTTAAAAATATGGCACAGAGTCCAGTGCTGATAAGATACGCTCGGCTCAGCCGAACACAGCTCCCTTGATTTGGTTAGCCCAGCCAAACGCACGACAGAGCACAATTAAAGCAGAGGGGAAATTATATTTCTACCCTACAGACGGCTCTTGTGAAGTTTCATCAAAGCGAGCCCAAAAATGTCTTTATTGTAGCGAGACCTACAGCAGAAGCACACGTAACCGAAAATAAGTAGTGTTACACAGTAGTAAGTCACCTAGTAAAATAAAATACATTTTCAATAAACATTAGTTCTGCTTTTTACTTCTTACAATTCTTTGATCGAGTAATTTTGAACTATATAAAAGCAGGCAGCCCTGCCCGGCCGGCGCTCCTGCAGGCACTGCTCACAGCCCACCGTGCTGTGCTTCAGGTGCTGCAGCCTCGGCTCACGTGAGACACACAGCAGTTCGTGCTCAGGTCTGTTGTGGACATAACAGTGTAGGGAAACAGAGCATCCTCCTTCCCACCGGAATGAAAAGCAGCTTCACGGCAAGCTAGCTGTAATATTTCAGTGTTTTATAGTTTCAGAAAAGAAGCACTGAAAAAAAAAAAAGATAGAGAAAGGCAGGACAGAACTTAAATCCTTAATGACAGAAAGCTGGAAATCTAATTGATTCCTACTGCATTCAGAGCAAACACGAAATGAGAATACAAGCGCTGTGAACCATCTTTGCTTCTGCACATTAAACCAGCACCCCAAATATTTACCAGCTCTGAAGCATATCCAGTAGGATCAGTAAAACAGTTACACACAAAAGAGGTAATGATGTGAAACTGGAAGGCACACAGCTCTGCCGTGCCAATCGAGTTACAGGTTTGGGGTTTACTACACTTTTTCCCCTGAGGGGACCAAAAGAGCCGTATATGGCAACACGGAATTGAACAGGGTTATTTCATACATTTTGAATTTAGGATGAAGCTAATCGTAGGAAATACAGTCAGACTGCTTACAGGGCTGTGCAATGGGAAGAGAGGAGCAGCAGAACGGAGTCCTCAATCCGTTTGCAAACTTCACCGTCTGCACACAGAGAGAAAAATACACTTTACATTTTATAAACAGCCGTGAACAGAAGCTGAAGCATTTTGCCACTTCTGGGAAATCAATAAGTAAAAACAAGGAGCTCATTTGCAAATAATTTATGTGGCTTTTTTTGCTAATGCAGGACAATGTCTCAGTGAAAACGAGGGCAATAACTTTATTATCTCTGTAAATGCAATGCGCTGCGAGCAGAGACCGATGGCACTGCCCTGCGCGCGAACAAAAGCCCTGCTTCCATCAGCTCCCAGCAGCAGCGCTACCGCGGGGCCGCGCAACTCCTTTAACGGAGCAAAACGACCGAGCTTACGTAACCGAAACGGAGCCACAATTACTTCAGACACACTCGAGAAGCCGCTATTTGGCGAAGCTTAGGGCCGGATCGTCGCTCCGGGCCGCGCTCCCGCCGGCACCTCCCGGCAGCGCCCCGAGGTGCGCGCCCCGCCCCGCCCCGCCGCTCCGCAGCGCGGCCCGGCCGCCCCTCGCCATCCGCGCGAGACGGCCAAAGCTCCTTAGGCAGGTCTGAAGATCGCTATGTAGGGCACGGAGCAGCGGGGCCGCCCGGCTGCGCGGGACCCGGGCCGGGTGCGCCGCCGCGAAGGACGGCAGGCAGCACCGGCAGCTACCGGCCCGCCCGGCCCCTCGAGCCATGGCTATTTTCACATCTTAGCTCCTCGTCTGCAAAAGATGAAGGGAAAAAACCCTCACGCGAAACTACCGTTTGACACAGGACGTTACCGCGTTGCATTGCAGCTCTGCTCGCAGCTGTTTAGTTAAATAAGCCCGGCTGTGGAGAACCCCGCGAGCACCAGCAGCGGCTCCGCACCGACAGCACGGCACAGCCCGCCAAAACTGCCCCTGTCAGCACCGCGCGGAGAGCGGAGTTCTAGGAGAGCAAAGCAGGGAGAAGAGATCTTCCATTTGGGCAGAGAAACGCTGAGGAAACGCACAAAACATCCATGATTAAATAAAACTTTCTGTGATTGAATCTGACTGCCATTTTACAATATTAATGCTAATGGGATATCGTACTCTCGTTTGCATGTTTAACTTCGGTTTCCATACAAGTTGCTTGTACACAGGATCGGAGGAAAATAGCATTTGAAAAAGCAAACACAAAAGGCACGCTGAAAAGAGAAGGGAAGTTGAAGAGGAACAAAATCAGCAACATACACACAACAATCAGTTTCCAATGTCAGATGTCGGGCAGTAAAAGAAACGACGCGTTGGAAAAAGAAAATACTTTTAGGAAACAGCAAAATTAAAACGAGTAGATATGTAAAATAGATGAATGAAGACAACGTCTTCCTGCACCGAGGGAGTTGTTTAAGGAGAAACAGTGTCCGTTTGTGGCCAGCGATAATACTTTCCATTCAATAGAGTTTGCAGCTTGCTGATTCATATGATTGCAGGCTGGCGCCCTGCTGGCGAGCCCCCTCCACTGAAATTAAATCCACTCTCTTCAGTTATAAATTATAATGCTCTATAAACAACACTCCCACTGGGAACGAGGAGAGAGAGAGAGCTCTCTGCATAGTCCACTCACTGTTTAATGCTCTGCTCTTCTGCCACAAACAAGGGCTGTATGTCTGCCATAGACAGCACTCTTGCTGTAATTTATATACTGTTTGATGTTGAGAGCAGAGAAAGGAAAGTAGAATTGTAATGTGAGTCAAAGAGGAAAAGAAGTTGGAGGTGGGTGAGTGTGCAAGAAAGAGGAAGGACAGAACACACTTTATACATGTATTTCATAGATACATCGCCATACGTATCTTTGCTGCCCCGCAGGAATATCCCCCCAAAACCTGGAATACCACTGAGGACACACAAGGTGCACACAGCCCAACAGGGCTCTGTACCCATCGGGTGCCATGGCTGACACCTGAGGCCAGCATCACTGGGAGCACAAAATATACCACCAGGGTTGGGGTTCACCCCCAGCCCAGGCTGACATGCATCCCCTGGAGCTGCTGCAGTGCCCAGCTTCTTCCCTGATCCCAGCTGGGCAAGAGGGTGCAATTCTGGCTGCTCTTCATGTTTTTTTTATTAGTTATTTTTAAATGAACGTGCGATAGACACCCAACTGCTACAAAAACATGCAAAAATCAGACTTGAAATAAAAAGCAACAAACAGATTAAAGAAATGCCAGTGAAAATATTGCTGCTGTGGGAAAGATGTGGATTCCGAGTAAAAAGTATATGATTATCTCTAAGAACAGCCTGAAGTACACAGCAGAGATGGTACTGGGAAATACCCCGTGGGCCACTGAGGGCTTTGTCTGGAGAATAAAACAGTACCAACTTCAAAGCACAACCCCCTAATTATTGTCATGGAAATTTCTATCTAAACTGTGAGAGAATGACAGAGTATTCAGGCAAACAGCTACCGGGAGCATCATGTCCATCACTCAAGATTTTGATGAATGATTGAAAATTAGAGATCTGACCAAAACAAAACAAAACAAAAACAAAAACCAACCTCACTTCTGCTAAAACTGGCAGCCAGCACAGGAAAGCAGGGTTCTCAGCTGCATTTTTCAAGAGTCAAGTGGTGCTTATTGGTCCCACTGCTTTTTGTTGTTGTTTACAATCTTATTCTTCCATTGCCCCAAACACCACCATCTCATCTTTTCTTCCTTTTCTATCTCAGGAAATGACTGAGGAGCTTTTCGTTCTGGGGGAGGGAAGGAGGGCTGAAGTCTCCTTTTCTGTGAGGTTGAGCCCTTGTATGTCAAATCTGGCCTGGAGCAAATTTTCACAGCTGAATTATAAACCCTGTAAACAAGGGTTTATGATGGAAATGCTGACACAACCTTAATTGCCAACAGCACGAAGTGGGGGAGGCTCTGTAACACACTCCTTTTCACTCCAAGTCCTCCCGCACTCCAAATCTGCCATCCCATGAAAAGCAAACCTTGCTCGTTGCTCTTCCTCTTTAATGCTCAAGCAAGCGTGCTGGGACATTTATATCAAATCTGGTTGTTCAATACTGTCCTCTAGAAAAGAAAAAACTTGATTTTGTAATAAAAGCATAATGTATAGCTTAAAAATAAATTAAATAAAGGAAACATTAAAAGATAAATGGAGCAGGATGCTCTATGGCTGAGGTAATTTGAGTGGAAAGGGAAGGAGGGAGTTTACATTAATAAATGATTAAAGGCCTTAACGAGGGCCTATCAGGTTGAACACTGGAGCATACTTCTCCACCTCTTCTCCTCTAGTCCAGCTTTTTTACATTTGTTCTCAATGCTGATCAATATGGTTTTCATTTACTGATTTCCATAATGCCATATGTGATCTGCTAGCCTGACATAATGAAGGCAGAAAGAGAGCTGAAGTCATTTGAACATTCTCGCTTGCATGTCTGTCGCCAATTTAGAAAATAAATACCTATTGAGAGTTAGAGTTTCCTCTCGTCTTGGAGGAACATGGCAAGATTTGCATATGCAGATTGCAAAGCCTTTTTTCCCTTCCCTTTTTCTTACTTTTTTTTTTTTTTTTTTTTTAAACAGAGAAACAATGTGGAAGAATATTTTCCCCATGTGTTTTAGTGAGAAAGTGTTCCTATAAGGAAAAACATATAATCTCAGTACTGAATGAGACCTCGCACTTCCACTCTAGCTGAGACTCCTTGGCATCCCAACAAGGTGAAGCTTTACGAGCATCTAGAGTGCTGCTGAGTCACACTGACCCACTGGATGCCTCTGGAGACAGTGGGAGTTGGAAAAAAAAAAAAAGAAAAAGAAAAAAAAAAGGTCTATATTAAGGTTCATATTTTCTCAACATGCCAGTGTCTTGATGTGCAGAGTCTAAATTAATGCTTAAGAGATGTAACACTTGTAAAATGATTTCTTTTGCTCTATGAACTGCAAATTATGTTCATTTTATAACAAGGGTGTCAAGCAAACACGGCATCTGATACAAAGCATGAAAGCAGGTACCTTTGGGAGGGCTGGAAGTGGGGATTCTGCCACCTGCAGAATGTCACCAGCACAGAACAGTGTCAGGGCCATACTCTGACCATGAAAATGTGAACAGCTTACAACTGATAAACTTCACAGCAGGTTTATAGATGTTCAGCAGCCAATTTAGTTCTTTTTCTCAGTCGGATCCCATAGCAAAGGAAGAAATCAGAGGTTTCCAAACAGCTTGCCCTTTGGTTGTAACCACCTCCTAGAGAGGCCCGACTTCACGATTTAATGAACTTTCTGTTTATAAAAAGTAAATGACAGGTTAAGTAATGTACTTCAAAGTGTCACTGTTTGGTGATTCCTTCAGGATCCAAATTCATGGTTTTCTAGCAGACCAGAGAGATGTGATCTTTTGAATTACATCACATACATTAGCACACAACATTTCCTGACTGCTGTGAATAGTGGCCAGCAACACGCCGTGATTCTCCAGCTGGAGCACAGAGCTCGGCCTGCTGCAAAGCAGGGATTTTCCCAGAAGAAGCTTTGCTTTATATACACAACATAAAAACAGCAAAACTAGACAGAAAACTGACAGTGTGCATTACATTTAGGATCCAGGCTGCCGCTTTGGCTTTACAGATGAGCAAGTGAACTACGCTGTGGGAAAAAGGTTTCAGAGTTCTGCTGGTTGTTCAGTTAAACATCAAGCCCTAAAAATATCATTTGGATTGCTGTTAACAACAACTTGAAGTTCATTAAAGTTATCTGACAGAGAAAAATCTGTGTGTGGGGATTAGTGGCTGGTGACCAATCTTTCTGTCAAAACCAAACTTTCTTTGAGGTTCAAAAGAGTGCAGTTAACTATTTAAAGACTCCCTCATCTCACTGCCCTCAGGAGTTGCCAACTCTTTGTTTACAAGAAATAGAAAGCTTGAAAAAGCTGTACTTTGTCCGTATTTTCCAAGTTCCACAAATTGCTGCAGACACAAAATGGAAAAAAACACAACACCACACTACTGGACTGGGAATAGATGTCAAAACTGAATTAAAATACGCCAGTAATATTACACAAAAATAAGGCCTATCGAAACAATTTCTTCTAGCTCCCTGTGTATCACACTTCTGAGTCTCTCTGTGCCCAGAGTAAATGATAAAGGATTTCAGCTTTCCAATTATGATACTGAATTGACCTATCGGGGTTTCCAGGGGGATTTGGGGAATTCTGAGTTTAAAAACTTTGTTCTCACTAAATTAAGAAAGATTTAGAAACATGGCAGTTTCAGAAAGGGACAAATGAACCTAGCGATCCCAAGCCGGGAAGCAAACCCTGGAGTAAACTTGACTGCAAGCAGCAGAAATACAAAAACTGTGCCTTAAACTGTAAACTTCTCCCAGCAGTCTTACTGGGATTAATAAATCAGTCGTCATGAGGCTGAAGAAGAGCTGTGCAGGCCCTGGTAATTGCAGGCTCCTGCCTAACAGCACAGAGCGAGCGGCAGCAAGCGATCTGGCCGCCAATCCACAGGCTGCCATTAACCTCCCGGCCAATTACAGCCTCATTGGCAAAGCAAACAACGAATTATTGGCTGTTTAATCGGGCTTTTCTTCTCCTGCTCCGGCCCCTGTTTCTCATTCTGTTTTTTTTTCCCCTCCCCTTTTCCTGTTAGGCCAAAAAAAAAAAAAAAGAAAAAAAAAAAGAAAAAAAAAAACACCACCACCACCACCAAAAAAAAAAACAACACAAAAAACCCATCTGCAAACACCTGATACTCATCTGAGTCCTGCAGTTGTACAGTCTTGTTAAATTGTTACCACCTTTTCCACAAGCAGTTTTGGCAATTAACCTCGTGGTCATACACTTCAAAGGAAACAACTGTTCAGTTTAACCTCCTTCAGCTACCACGGATTCCTTTACGATTTCTCTTCAAACACTTTCATCCCAAACAAAAATGCAGACTGATAAGATTCATGTTTGTTTTTCTATTTTGTCCGTTTATTAAGATGACAAATATCCCTGACTGCTTAGCACTGCTCCTGCTCCTCAAAGCCTACGCTGTCACCTCACACTGCCATGGCATCAGCGCTCCTTCAGAAACGCTGCCTGCTGGAGTCCTCCACCTGACACGTCCCAGCCTCCCTGCAAATCTCCCAGTATTTCTCAATACCGCTAAAGGCTCAGGGAACAATACGCAGGCAGAATTCATGCTGAGGACAGAAGATGCCATTAGAAGCACATCCGCTTTGAACAACTCCATTTTTACTGAGAGGGGACAACTTCACACGTGAAAAAAGCTAAAAATCTCCCACCTTCAATGAGATCCCGATCTCCCTAACTGCTATTCTATGTTCGCACAAGCTCGGTTAACTTTTCCTTCTGCCTAAACTTTTGACTACAACGTATATTAATTTACCAGACCGCGCAGCTGCTCCTCAAGCAACTGGATAGCTAATGATAGGAAAGTACTGAGCAAACGCTACAGGAGCGCGATCAAATTACACGGAATGTCCTCCCCCCGATTTCCATTCTGGTGTTAGCGCACATTTTTTCTCCAAAGCAATCACAGAAATGTAAAATGGGTTATTCTTAGGAAAAGCTTCCAATAGAGAGCCAACGAATACCCCAAGTGTAGCAGTGACCTTTTGGTACAGAGCAGGCACACCGCGGCCGGACCTCGGGGAAGCATCGCTTTCCTCAGCTGCTGACTGCCCTGGGTGGCTGCAGGGGAGAAGGAACAAAATATTTCCCTGTGAAAAGAATGTAACAAAAGTTTGGTATCTGTCTTGAAGTGCAAGAAGGGAAAGCATTTGGGCAAGCATATGGCATGTGTTTCAGCTTGTGAGGGAGAAAAAAAAAAAACCTCGTGATGTTACGTGCAGTTCAGACCAAACAGAAAACTTATTCTGACTATTCTCATTTGTCAGAGGCTTTTCAAAACTAAGCAGATCTCTCCATAGCTCTGGATGTCAAAGGAGGGGGTAACCGGTGAGTACTGAATTTACATTTTAGGTTCTTTTAACTGCTTCCACTTTTAATTTTAATAAGCTTGTTGACAATGTGAAAAACTCCTTCAGTCAAAAAAAAAAAAAAAAAAAGAAAGAAGAAATTAGCACATTGAATGATACATGGGTCTGGTGCTACGTTGCACAGTTCAGTGAACCCCTGCATAGATCAGCAAGATGGCTGGAAATGTCTCTTTCCGTCTGTTTTTCATCTCAAAGCCTGTGTACTCAGCAGAGTGTGAAGAGTGCCTCTCTCCCCTCCGAACGCTCTCCTGCTCGCCCCCCCAAAAGACCCTGCAGCAGAGAACAGGAACTAGAGCAAATGCTTTTGTGAATTAAGAGATCTTGTGAGCGTAAATTTGGTCAGGCTGCTCCTTTCTGCAGGCCAGACCCGGCTGCTGCCCCAGGATGTGAACTGTCAGTTTGCATAGCTGGTGATGAGTTGCAGAACCATCAGTAAAGGTGAAGACGGCAGAAGCAAGAAAGATTCAAGACTGGTGGAAATCATTTCACAAGGAAAATTTCAGCCATCAGTGGGAGGAAGCTTTGAAAAATGCTGCCATTTCCGAGTCAGAACGAAGGAAAAATTAAATTACTGCCGGTGAGGCGAGCCAAAGTCGCATCTTCCCCGAGGGAGAGGTTTGATAATGGTAAACATTTGACAGCTGGCCTGAAGTTGTTATCTTGTTCTAACAGTTGTTATAGTCTGAATGAACATTTCTGATAAGAGAACAGAAAGAAAAACGCCAAACCATTTTTAATTTCTCACCTTCTATATTTTAAGCTGCACTGCCCAAAGCCAACCAGGTTGGAAGCAGTTTGCCACCAGCAGCCGCTTGCAGCCCCGCACTCACATGGAGCTGAGGAACCCAGGGTGAAGCTGATGGCAGCGCCCAGCTGGGCAGCAGGACGTGGGCAGGAATTCAGCATAGCTGCAGCCCGCTCAGTTTGGGTATCGTGCAAACATCCATTCTGCTTCACAACCAGCAGCTACAGGAATTAATCACTACGCTAGAGTGAAATTGAGAAGATTAATCAGTTGAAGAATTCAACTTCAAGATCTACCCCAAAATCTTGTTTCTTTATCACTTCACCTCTGGCTGCTGACGCACAACCACAGCAAGTTGCTGCCACCACTTCACAAAGAACAACTAGACAGCCAAGTTATAAAGGTAACAACCCCGGTTCCACCTGACCAGAGCAGTAACAAATGAAAACCAGTTCTGTTTAAGCAGAAAAAGTATGCTATCTTCACAGGAAATTTAATTATACCCAAGGTTTTTGTGCTCAGTTGTTGCTGACAAAGCCCGTATTGAAGAGGGAACTACAGCTCCGCTCTGCACTGCTGCTCACAGCTCCTCCCTTAGAAAAATACAGTTTGGATATGGAAAGTACATTACATGTATGTCAGAACCAAACCGCCATGCTGGGACCGAGACTCTTCTAGGGGGAAAAATCAGGAATGTATTTCTAAGCTGTTTAACTAAGGCAGCTTAACCTCTCAGAACACATACACTAAACATTTACCTCCCATTAAAAATAATTAAGATGAATATGTACCACGGTTATTAAACTCTGTTTAATGACTTACTGGGATGGCCTGTCGGTAAATCTCTGTGCACCTAAGGCCCTCCCACGGCAGAGTGGTCACACATACCTGGCACAGCTCAGACTGACCAACAGCCTTTCCCTGATGGTACAGACCCAACTACAGACACACAGCAATGCTCCAATTAGAGAGGCAGCATGTAAAACTTGTTCCTTAGGTACACAAATTAACTCCAAAAGTCTTTCTGTATCTCCTATATTAACAGGTAGAAAGTGTTTCATTACTTTTTCAAGCGACTCTACCCCATCTTAAAGCAGGAGTATATAAATTGATATTAAAGAATGGTATTTTGAGAATGTTTCAAAGTAAGGTCAAACTCGTATTAAAAAACCTACTAGTGTAGGCTAAAATAACAGTCTGGCTGAGCAGCCCTCAGTGCATCTGGGTTCAATTACCTACTACATCCTTGCTATGTTTTCTACTAGCAAGAACAACGCAAGCAAGGCTTGGAGTTCACAAATAATGTCAATGTTAGGTTATTCAGAAGAAGAACAGAATAAATCATCCAAAAAATCACAGTCATATTGGCAGACAATTTTTTCCCTTTCCTTCACTGAAAGCAGCACAATATTGCATAACAACAAATAAGGACAAAAGTCCTCACCTCACAGAGAGCTGAACTCGCTGGAACGCCTGCTCTAAATGGGAAGGAGAAGCACAGACTCCACGACAGCTCAGGCACCAGCCAACCTCACGCTTGGGTCAAACAATCCTGATCTACCACACTGTCACCCTGATGGCTCTCGCTTTTTCTGTTTGACCCAAGAACAGTGAGGTTGGATTAACATTAATTATTTGCATTCAACAAACTGCTGCGTGGAACCAGGACTGCTCCAGCAGCAGCAGGCTTCGGCCAGCTCGGCGGAGCATACAGCTTCATCCCATTACAAGTATTCTGTGTCTTGCGCTGTGCCAAGGCACTTAGTGAGGATATAAGAGCTGGAGGAGAAGGAAATGCTGCAGCTCACACCTAGGAGCGACATGGGGCGAGGGGGATGAGGGGCAAGGAGCAGCCCCAGCACAGGTGACGTGGGACAGAGGTCGGCTGCCAACTCTGCTCTGCTCAGCACAAGTTCTGAGGTTGCACTTCCATAAGGCCGGCCTCCAGAGGATGTGAAAATCATCATTCACTTCCATAACGTCCATAAAAATGCAACTGTCAGTAAAATTGCTCAAAATTATGCATGCTCTTGGCACACTGTATAAAATATTTGAAAGTGTTCTATTTAATACTCAGCAGAGCTATACAAAACATGTTAAAAGCTAGCAACAAGTCACTATCATCAGAAATGCTTCTGTCTTGCACAAGGAGTTATTTAGTCCATTCTGCTTGGATCAAACCCATAATAAATACATTTACTAGGTGAAGAATCAGATTAAATTTAGAGAGAAAAGCATCTTTTACCCAGTCAGCATTTGTCATAATACTTGCAAATTACAACATAAGGATACTTTAAATCATGTAATATACAAATGCCACGTTATATTTATTATAAATTCATACTACTGTAATGTACCTAATTGTATCAGGTCATTTCTTATAGAAAAGCAGAGGTATAAAAGTTTTATGCAGGAGCAGGCTGGCTGTTGATTAATTCACTCTTGCAGACGAGGCCCTGCTGCACACACACACACGGCTGTGCCATTTGCTACAGCTCACCCAGCCCTGCACCCACACAGATCAGACCCTGCTGCTCCTGTTCCAGACCAAACTGACTCCCAGAATTTCATTTCTTCACTGCATGCTGGAGCTGGGAGCCGTGGCAGAAGGGAGGTTGCGGGGTTTTGCATTTTATGGAGAACAAAGGGAAGCAACTCCAATACAAGCTTGAAATAGACCTTCAGGCAGAATTGTCTCTTGTAAAAATTATATTCCTCTCACTACAATGTGTAAGTATCTGCTCTTATCTAATAAAAAGATCCTTTTGCAGTAAGTGGTTCAGTTGGCCTGTGCCAATGCTGGTGTCACTAACCCAGAAGAAAGGCCCGCTGAATTCAGTATGTGAGCTTTGTCACACCTCCATCACTTTGAACTGTAAAAGCAGCAAGAATAAAACTAGAAGGGATGCCAAGTGCTCAATACTGGACAGCAACTTCCTTTAAATCTCTTCAACGTTGCAATCAACTACAGTGAATCTGTTATGCAACAGCAGTGTGCAGTAAGTGCCTTTGCTGCATAGGTAACACCCGGACATTGAGAAAATGCTTTGTGGCTCAATGGATAAAAGTAATCTTATAAAGCAAGAAAAGAAAATTCCAGGCAAGCATTATCTGTGTAAGGAGATATAAATAAGGAAGTGTTTTGGAAAGATACCTTAAGCCAATACAAAATATGCATAATTCCAGGTTATCACTGAGCAGAAACAGCAAAAAACTACACCAGTTCTGTCCATTTGCATTTTATAGCTATGAAAGTGCAAGCAAGTGACAACACAAATAAAAGGCCAAATATTCTCTTTATAGTTCTCCAGAAATTAGGGATTTAGAAAATCCTTCAGCTTTTTCAAAGAGAAGATGGTGCATCGGGACAGATAACTGTGATCCTGCATCCACACTTCAATATCGTGGTAATGATTTGCCCAAAGCCTGAGTCAAAGCCTGTTGGACTGACCGGTGCACAGACAGCAATCCCAGAGATATTACTTAACTCCACAGCTTCTGAGAACACTTGTTTGTATTCCCAGCAGTGTTGTATCACCCAAAAAGAATTTTACCAGCAGGAAAGTAGACCAAAAAAAAACCACTGTTCTGTATTATCTTTCTGAAGACTTCTTGCACAGCAAGTATGTTACTTTGCTGAATGCAGATCTTGTCACTCTCAAATTAGGAAATCGGTTTTAAACACTTTACATGCAATTATGAATAAATTAATACACATTTGTGATGGAGAGATGTTACAGTTCAAAAAAAGCAATGCAACATCTTTCAGCTACCCTTTCTTAAAACCCTAATATGCTTGTGCATAAATAAAGCCCTTAGCTTGCTTGGATAGGCTCTCAGTGAGACGTGCCGATGGTGCTAATTCAGAGCAGAAAACACTCTTATTCCAGGCCACTGCAGTGAAGTGACATTTACCTAATGCAGCTATAAATTTCCTGATAATTAGTGGGCAGCTGATGGTGATGCAGTCTGACTAGTGCAGCAATGCCAGCCCCAAAGTAGCTCTACAACACCCACAAGTTAATCAGAATTAGAAACAAAAATTCTCAAAATTCTGAATAGTGCAGTGGCTCAAAGACAAAGGCTGGTGCCATCGAGTGTGCACCAGTTGCTGGGAACATTCAGTGTTCCAGACACTGCTAACTACACACAGCTCCTATTTACACTCAACAACTGTCAGTGTCAAAAGACTCGCACGACTTTTCCTTTAGACACACAACCAGCATTTCCTGAATTCCACACGACTGTGGAGCAATTCAGTTAAGTTTGCAGCAGATCACACACGATCTTTCACCTGTCCTGGAGTTGTTTCATCCTCTGTCACTATCACATAAAACAAAGAAGTTCCACAAAATGATATTAAAGAATCTTCTTTTATTTTTCAGACCTAGTGCAGAAAAATTCTAACATTTTGGAAGTATGAAACTGAACAGTAGCTGTAGATGCCTTTGTACAGTAAGTTTGTTTAACACTACAAGAACTACCATGAAAGTTCTAAGTAGATTCTCAGACAGAGAGAAAACACAGACCTATCCTTTAAAATACTTTCTCAAAACAATCTCTGACCTTTTAGGTGCATCATGACCAAGGCTAGTCAATCAGGGAAAGCCCTTCTCCCTGCTCGTTCCCTGGATGAACTATTTCTTTGCCACAGCAGTTTAGAAGGAGAAACAAACCTTCTGCAGGATAGCTTCAAACACTATTCTAAGGCAAAGAGTGAGATAAAATTTTGCATGAGAGAGCTCATTAATGTTTGGAAAGTACTCTGAAACTCTTGTTGAATGCAAAGCACCATTTGTATTCAGAGCCCAGTGAGACCGCACAGCCAATGCTCCCAGCAGGGCATGGGCTCACAGACCTCAGAGCCCTTCCAGCCCAAATTTCCCTGTCACCCTATTCAGGAACCTCCTCCTGCACCTCAGCTGGATGGAGAGCAGACAGCACAGCCTCCTCCCTGGGCATGACAGCACTGCATTTCTCTGATAAACCCTCCCTTGGCGGATGGGTTCCCTTCATGCAAGCACAAACCTGGCACAACGGCAGGAGATTAGGATGGAGTGTAACAGGCCTACCTAATTCCTGTATGCACAGTGCAAGAGCCAATAAAGCCATGGAATGTTTTTCTATGCACTCAGCTTTTCAGTTCGTACACCAATTACAACCCATACTGATCTCTAAAAATGAAAAATCCCACAGAATTAAAAAGACAAGAACACCTCCAAACCCAGAAGAGGGTAAAAGCATTATGTTGATTTTTTTTTGAATTTCTACTTAGCAGAAACACTGCACCATCCAGCACCCACCAACATGCTTTTGAAATCTGGCCTGAGTTACGCACCCAATGCTAGATAGGAACTTTCTGACCTCTCTCTGATTTAAAACTTGCCTGTAAGCATTACTAGTTGTCATTCCTTTTCCTTATTAAAGAAGGTAGTTGGGGAAAAAAAGATGATTAAAGATATCAAACAAACACCAAACCTCATGTGAATGGACTGTTGGAAAATAAAGTACAATTTAATGATGTGAGAAATTAGATGAAACTGTCAAGTTTAAAGAATCTTAAAATGGTTAACAGGTCAAAACATAAAAACTTCTTTATGTATAGAGTGAATATAAAGGGAACATGGTAAGTATCTGCCAAGGGTTAATTGCAACCCTGCATGAAAAGCAGTTAACAAGTGAGAGTTAGAACACCCAGGAGGAAAAGAAAAATTTTTCCAGTGCCATGAGAAATAAACAACAAGGGGGAAATATTTCCTTTGGCCACTGTTACCTCCTCTCCAAAAGCTCAGAGGAACAGTGGGAATGCCAAGGCCTGGTTTGCTCTTGACTCCCTCTGAAACATTTGTCTTCATTACCACTCTTTTTAATCAGGGCTCCTTCATGAGTGTTTCTGCTCAGCCCCCAAGGGGCAACTCTGGGCTGCGATAAATCAGCATCCATACCGCAAGTCACTAATCAGCACTCTCAGGGAAAGAATAACAGCGAAGTGCAGACCACTAAAGGCTTGGAGAAACCTGAGGGCTTAGTGGCCTCAAGGAAGAACGGCCTACATAAAAACAGCAAGGCAGTGAACCATCACTACCTTCTAGGCTTCGCGGGACTTGCATTCAGAGCAATCGTTTAAAAGCCTCCTGCGCGCAGATGGTTCTCGCTGTATGAAGGGTTATTGATAAGGAGGAAATGTGCTACACCTTTGTGCTTGGTTCAGCTAATACAGAGAATTTCACTTCTACTTCCTACTGGAAAGGGCTCAAGGAAAAAAAAACCTCAGTAATGGACACCTCGTGCTGCAGACCTATAATTTTTGGAGAGGAAGACCCATGTATAATAAGACCGAAAGAAGTGGAAAGAGAAATCGCTGGAGGTTGACTTATTCCCAGGACACTTCCTTTATTCTTTTGTTTTTAAAGGTTATTTACAAACAAAACTCTTAAGCAGTTGCCATCTTAAAAGGAAAATATCAGCACACATTATCCTCACTGACGGTGTTCAACCTGCATCTGATCTCTTTCAAGCTACTGCCTGAGGTTCCAACTATAGAAACAATTAGTATTTCAATAGTCATTATTATTCCTTAAAATTGTACAAAATCCCAAGAACACATCTGCGCTTGCCAAACACATCACAGAAAAAATCCTGAATGCACACCCAAAACCTTTCTGCTTTTTCCCAAGTAGTTTGAATGCCAGCACCACTATGAAATAACTGAGAGCTGTAAAACCATACTAAGTATTGGCATCCAAATTAGCAAACTAAGCATCCTCGTATCCAATAGCTGTTAAACAAAAATCCCAGAGCAAGCTTTTCCAAAACCACAATTGCAGCCATCCACAATTTTTTCCTTGTTAAGAGTCATCTCTATGGTACCTGGAAACCTGGCCCGTGTAGATAAACGATTATGGCCATAGAAGGAAAGATCACAGAAAAAGAATCTCGCACCGCGCCTACTTCCCCAGCTCAGCAGCATCCAGCAATCACATCCACCCAGTGACCAGCCTCCTGTGCTCAAGCTGAGCCTTAAATCCTTCCACAACCCTGAACCAACAGAACAGATTTACTGTTGTTTACTAATTTTCCTGATGTTTTTGACTATATAAATTGTCTTTGGTTTTAACTGGGAGGAGAAGAAGGGCACCTGCAAATGCTGCACGGCCAAACCTCTGAGCTCTGCCTCCGCTTGTGTGCCTCACTCCTCGGTATTTCTGTGGCGGGGTGTACAGCCATAGCGTCTCAATTTCTGTATCTCACAGACAGCATTTTAATGCTGTCAGGGATTCTAGGTTTAACTCTGATTTAAATTAAGGAAGGATAATGACCATGTGCATTAGCATTAGTATGCTTCACTGCTTTCCAAGGGCCCCATCAGGCACGGGCTCTGCCAGGTACTGGCTGGCTTCCTCAGGACCCAGAGCAGCAGGAACCACACTGCTCTGACCCCTCCCTGCTGAGCCTTTCCAAAAGCAGCAGAGAACCACAGGTACTGAGCAGCTTTGACACTAAGGCTTAATCCTGAGTAGGCTGAATCCCAAATGGATGGCAAGGAAAGAGATATAACCTTTGCTATTCATTTGTCGTAAACTTCTAAGTGATTCTAGGCTCACACCCAAGTTTCTTACATTTAAAGGGGTTACTGTGAGCAACCTAAAAACATTTACTACTTTACGTTAATCAAAGCAACAATAAAAAAATCTGCTACCTATGCTTATTAATTAATGTGTTTTTAACTTAGGAGTTACCTAAGTAACTTCAGATTGTTAAAAGGAGCACACAGCATTCGGTCCAGGGAGACCAACAATCTGTTAGTGCTATAAATAGGTGGCTCAGTAAAGTCAGAGATGAGTTGTATTAGAAGAGCTGCTAAATCAGAGCATGGAATGTAACAAAAATATTCAATTGTGCTACTTTACTTCAAAGAATTCAATATACTTCAGTGTTCCTTTCTCAAAGATGAAAATTGTCATTTAAGTTGTCTGGTCCCAGTCCACTTAAATGATCCTTTAATTTCCTTTCTTATTTCTAAGCCCTCAGGTGGCTAGTGCAATGCTATCTGCCCTTGGTTGCATGTAAAGTTCACAGCTTCTTGCCTGATCTCATGATCCTCTCTCAAAACAGCACTTTCAGAAGCGTTTCCTGTCTAGCTCTGCCTTGCGTGATTTGCTCCTTGGCTGCATCAGCTGCCAGACCAAATCCCTTTCGTGGAAAGCCATGCAACGCTCAGCGCGGCCCCATCCCCCTCCACCTAGGGCCTGACATCCGGAACTGACTTAGGAAGTACTCTAATGGTTACCAAATTTTTGGGAACTGCCTTAGCTTTTCTGAGTTAAACATATGTTCAGTACAGGCAGCATCCACCATCACCACTTGACCTTACGGCAGCCTTCAAGTTGCTGATTTTTCTTTTCCCTTTTTTATTTTTCCTTGAAAAAACAAGAAAACTTTTACCAGATAACATATGATGTAAATGCAGAATTATGTTGTGAAATGACTGCAAACATGCTGTTTTCCAGATGTTTGACGAGACAGTAAAGAAACAGCACAAAGAAGGGTCAACAGTTTCCGTCAGAGTCTCTGCTGGGTTCCACATGAAAAAAACCCCAAACCCCAACATTCAGCTCTCATAAATTCAGGGGACTCTGCACAGCTGTCAAGCTATTTAGACTTCAGAAATAAAACGAAAGTTTCCCCTGTCATCTGCCAAATTTCACTCCATCGATAGGTGGTTAAAAGACATTTGACTGTTATACATTCTATGTATTTCCTAAAGCCATTATTACCTCAAATGAAAGGGACTGCCTGGGAATTGCTGCTCCTGGTAAAAGATATCTGAGGCAAGCAGGGCTGCATCCTCTGATTGCTTATAAATGCAGATCTTCCCTGATGTGCATGAAAACAAAGCTACAGGAGAAGTGATCAAAAAGAACCAGGAGAAATCAAAGAAAATGGCAGCTGCCAGGCATTCCACTCAACCCAACCAGGGCAGGAACGATGACTACTGCTGCCATGAGGAATGCCAGCTTTTATTTTTCACCACCTACTCCCCAGTTGATGTCAGAAGGACAGACGATCACCCTGTGACCATCAGTGCTATCGGCACGGCGCCTGGTGAGGCTGCAGAAGCAGACATCTCTGCCCGAACTCACTGTGATCTGAGGGACTGGGATTTCATTTCTCTCCAACTCTGCTTCCTCTCTCAGGATACAAACCTGTCCTTTCAGATGAGACCATCAGGAACAGCCATTATAAGACCATCTTTGCTATGCTTGTCTTAGGTCCCCATTTCCACTCTAGTGATTTTTACTGAGTACCTTACTTGTGATGGGCTGGGTGATATTTTTTACAGAAACTAGTTTAATTTATCTTGAAATTCTGCATGTTTTTACATAGAAAAACACGTGATTTACAGACAGCTGGGCCACAGAGAAACAATGCTGCAGACACGCTCATTTGTTAGCATGGGATTCACTCCCTGCTCATCACCTGGAATGCCTTTTAATGACACGTGGCTTCACGAGGTCACCAGCAGCTTCCTCACCCTGCTATGGGCAGCACGGTCAGCCACTTGCACTGAGCCCAGCCCAGGCAAGGATTACAACAGCCAGCAGGCAGATTCACATCCTGCATACTGAGGTTCTGGAGGCAGGAGAAAACCAAACATAAATATGCTCTACACAAGGATACCAGCTAGAGGGATCATAGTGAGCTATGGCATGCCTTTATGTGAAGAAGACACCACTGAAGTCAATTTAACTCCAAACAGCATTTGTCTGTGGAGCTACTCTGGAACTGTCCATTCTGTCAAAGCTGCACCCCAAACAAATCCCAAACCCACCCTGGATTAATTCACAGCATTCAGCAGCAAGTAACAGCCAGTAGTTGGCAGCACGTTCCCCCTATTTCAGACACAAGCCCTGGGGAAATCTCCCCCAGCCACCAGAAAACTGCATCTAATGGTATGTTCAGAACATTTCTGTTCTCCTTCTCTGCAGTAATCAGGATAAAATGTCATCGTGCTCTGTCTGCCTCGCTGCTATGTGAGGATACACGTCTTCCAGGAAAGCCTGACAGAGAAGATGAGCCGGATTTCCCAGTGCTACCAACTCAGTAAAATCCCTGGCTTGTCTTCTTTTGTGTCATTACAGCATTAAAATATTGCATGATGTGAAATATACACTTAATTTTACTTACAGTGAAAGAAATCATTCCTTTGGTTGTGAAAGAGTTAATAAGGAACAAAAATCACACACAGTGCGTGTTAAAGGTTAGAGGAATAATCAGTCATTTGAAAAACACTACATAAACATTTTTCCGGATGCAATTTTCAGTCCAAGGATACATTTCCCAGTAGAAATCAGCAGCTAAAAAGGAAATCATTTAGTCTCCATAAGTGCCAAATTGTATCCTGATTTTTCCTGGTCTGGCTCGGCTTTCAAAACTAGTGGTTCAACTTCTGCAATCTTTCACCCAATGACTATATAAACACATCCTTATAAGACAGACATAATCCTTGGGTGGGCCAATTTATGTTGGATTATGAAAATACTTAAAGTACAGAATCGTATAATGACTGTTGTCCTTTGGTTTTTGCTAAAGGGAAAAAAAAAACAACCCTGCTAATGCAGAGTCTACACTGTTTCAAAAGGCAATTTGCGACGTTCTTCTTTTGCAACTGCGTTGACATCTTTGAAGATAATGAGTCAGCATTAAATCTATTATTTAGTTATCACAAGCTCTATTCTAACGACACCTAATGTGACACACATCTATTTTGATCTCTAACATGCAGAAAAGAAAAACTCTGGCAAGTCGTCCTCATTTCAACATGGTCAGTTACTGCTCACTGCGAGCACAGGCAGTGCCACACAACTGCTCAGCTCTCTGAGTTGTTATGAGCACCAGCCAGAAAAACAATCCTCACTCTTGACAATGCTTTGGCTACTCTCCGCTTGGTTAAAGGTTACATAAATAGTAGTTTTAAGAAGGATGAAACAATCGCCACACAAAGCAAACAAATTCGTTTGTAATTTATTGCCGCCCCATACACACACACACACACCCATGAACAAATGGATACTTTCAAAAAAATTGTCTGCTCCTGCACATTTATACTTTCAGCAATGTAACTCAGAAACAATGGAAACTTTTATTCTTCATGGAAAGGTAAATCCTGGTTTTTCACTTCCCTTCTGAGGCTCTGGAGTTTTTACAGGCGACTACAAAAGCCAGTGCGGTAAAGCCAACAGTATCCTATCTTCAACACTTTGCATGTGGTAGGAGAGAACCTTCCTTTTCCTCCAATGTATAAAGTTATGTGAAAGAAGACATTTTTCTAGTCTACAGAGAGTAAAGAATAAATTATAGTGATAAGATCTGGAAAAGTTTGGCTGGAAGTTAAGAGATTTTCACATCTGTGTCTACACATTCATGTCTTGGGAATAATGTATCTCAAGTACCAGTCACATAAAAATGCAAGAAATTGCTCCTCTCACAAACACAGCAAAACCATTCATTGTACTTATGTCTACACTTTGACCAGTAGCTTGTAACAGCAATCTGAGTTAGCAAACTAGTGTTTTCCCCTCATCTAAAGTATGAGCTATTCAATCTGTATACATAAAAACATACACTAACACGCAAACAGCTTAATTTGTCACTGCATTATTCACTCTGAGCTTGAATAATTCAGTCACGCCGTTCTACCAGATGGAGTGACACCGCAGCGTGTGACACCACAACGTGAACTGCTCAGTCTGATTTACACCCCACAAAGTCAGGGACCATCTTTCCCCCAGCTTCACAGGGCTCCGCATGCACACTGACTACCTTTCCAGGCAGATTCCAACCCCGTTAGGAACGATAATCCAGTGTCACATCAGCAGCATTGGAGAACCCACCCATTTATTTAAATAAAACTGATGATGGCACAGCCTTTTATCCGCCTCGGACAGAGCGCGTGCAGAGGACACCCACACATCTGAGCACAACGAGCAGTTCTGTATGAAACGCCTTCAAGAAGCTTTCTGTGTCAAGGTAAGAGAATGACTGGGAAAAAAAAATAATACGGCCTGACCCTTGTGTGAACACAGCCTTATACAGAGCAGCTGCTCAGACAGCACACACAGAGCACTTGTTGACATGTCCATCCAGACTTTTTTCTCCTAAGAAACAAAAAGAAATGGACGGAAATAATTTAAGGCATTACAGTTAACACCTTTCTTTATTCACCTCGTAAAACTTACAATACCTTTGGAAGGAAGATTCTATTGTTAGCTACTAATTCACAAAATGCAAAATCTAACAGATGCCACAAAACAGCGAAGAACAACCACATAAACACGCGCTCACATCCTCTGCCTGTGTCCTCTACCTCGCCATGAAATCCCCAGCGCTGTCCTGAACCGTAAAAGAAAGGATTTTGTTTAAAATCAAGAATTTCTGGTTGACATATTTCACGTTCCTTTCTCATTTAAAACACTTTGCCATGAAAGCTACCATTATTTACAAGTGAAGAAAGAAAAGGGAATTTGCCCCATTTCTCCCCACTCCTCACTTCGCTATTGTCCCCTGTATCTATTTCCAGGAAGCCATATTCATTAGGGTTAATCTGCCTACTAAATGAATAAACAAAGGATTTCTCTGTCACTGAGAGGCCAGGTGAGCCGATATCATCTTCTAACACAGAAAATCATCCGCACAAATACAGCGCAGGAAATTACCTGCTGCAATCCCACACCTGGGATCACTTGGCAAGTAGCTTAGAAATGCTGAGTAGATGACTGAAATCAAACCACTACATTTTTTTTAATGCAGATCTTCTATCAGCAGAAAAAAAAAAGACTTTTCTAGAATTGTGACGTAAAAAAGTCTCAGATGTGTTGGCTTATTATGTATAGTAATATTTCAGAACATTAACTCAGAGAAAAACACTGCAGAGATTGGTAGGATTCAAGTATGCTGCTTATTTAATAACAATGTATGCCTGTCCCCAGCAGCACCCATGCTGCGGTGTGCTTCAAAACCACAAAAGTTTACAAATTGTTGCCTTACAATTTCAATAAAAGATACAGAAAAAAAGGATCTGATTGAGGTGCGAGAAAACTTGACATGAATAGAGCACCCAAAACAATAACACAGCCCCTTCAGCTCACGGCATGGTGGGTCACCTGGCACACATCCCAGCAGATGCTATCTCAGAGAGGCCTGGCGTGGTTTGGGAGCTGACACCTGGAGGATGAGCTTCTCGAGTAGAAGCAAATACTGAGAGACATTATGAGTATGAGGGGTAATTACTGAGATGACAAAAGTGAGATGGAACAAGCATTCAAAGGATTAGATGCAACCACACAAACCTGGCATGTGTTACAACAGGAGAGGAGCCAACGCGAGGATGGAGAGCCATGGGAAAAGCCCTCATGGAGGAAGGGGAGCTCAGTCGGGGCTGAAAGAACATTGGGGTAACAAGAATGGGAAAGGTCACAGGACTCAAGACGAGAAAGGAATCCTGCCTGCACAGAACACGGAGGCAGGAAAAACCAAGTCTGCATCGCAGCAGTGCCATGGAGGACAAAGGCTAGGATTTGAGGCTGGCCTGGGTGAGCGGCGCTCCCAGAGCTACACAGCAAAGGGCTCCCTCCTTTCCCTCCTGCAAACACGGATTCTTTTTGATGTTCCTTACACAACGTGCATGAAGAGATAAATTAAAACCGAGAACCTAGAGAGCTCTTTGATCCTACTGCCTGGAAATATGTATAAGAATATTTTCTCCAGACGCACTTTTGCTATATATGGAAACCAAATGCTGACTAATCATATAAACCTTATGGTGTCTGAGCACAGCTGTAATCTGCAGCAGAGCACTGTCACAACGGCAGAGGAAAAAGGGGAAAACTATGAATTTAGCTGGGGTACTGAGGAAGAGGAGAAAAAGGTGATCAAAGGCACTGCAGGCCGTACTAGACAGGAGAGAGAGTTTCTAGCTGGTTAGGTTTTAAGACACAAGTGACATTTTTATGACCTATTCTTGTATTACTGAGCTCTAACAGACAAAGTAATGATTATCCATTTTCCATGTTTATAGAAAAATGCCTTGATAGGAGACCTGCTGACTCAGGACAACAACCACAGGATACAAAAGTCTGAATTCTGGTTCACTGGTTTATAGAGCAGCACTGTGGCCAGTGGGGCTCACCGTGGAGGGCAGCTGGGGAAAAGGGCTTCATTTCCACAGGTACCCCTTATCCTGTCACGTTACCCCATGACAATTTGAGGACAGGGAGCCAACTCCCCTCTCAGGAGACAAAACATATGGAAATGGTACATTCCCAGAGGAATGCCAGTTTATGGGAATGGGATCGTATCAATCCCCAAACATCAAAATGGAACATCTTGGACTCTTTAGAACAAAAAAATGCATCTCTTTATGCTCCTAGCTGCTGAGGCTTTGTGCAGGTATTGACATGTCAAGTTTGTGAAAATACATAAATTCCATTCACTAATAATTAAACATCAGATGAGAACATATATATCGTTTATATAATGTATAAATCCAGTAAGAGTAGAAGCTTCGAGTCAATTAACCTCAAGACAAACCTCTACATGTTACTCTTTTATCTTAAAATCACATTTCTTTCCTTTTTTTTTTTTCTTTTTTTTTTTTAAAAACCAAATCACAGTGTTTTAGGATACAATAGCCATACCATGAGTGACCAGAGAACTTACAGAAATCACTCAACTGTGTGCTTGAAAAACCCTGAGGTCTTCCTGTGGCGTGGCCTGGAAGTCCTCAATCACCCAAGGAGCATCTCACCCAGCTGTCACAGGGCCATCAGGCACCCATCCTGCGGTGCCACGTTAAAGATATCACCTCAGCCCATGATAGTACAGGTAATTGTTGCCCATCGTGAAATTTGAGATTACAGCAATATGTAACACAGAATGTTCCAGCCCAGTTCATCAGTCATGTAATGATTCCCACTGCAAGCAACAGGAGAAAAACAAACTTGAAGAACATGATCAGTTCTGGCTTTTTGCTCGTCTTAAAGTGCTCATCAGTATGGCATACTTAATTAATGCTTTCAATAGGTGTTAAAAATTCCTATGCGGTAATGCAATAGATGCATTATGAACAGGCAAAAGCAAGTGGCTATAGTTTAGAAGCACAAAGGTGAGATAATGGCCTTCCACATCACTGAACTGTCAACCTCATTTAGCATAAAGCATTGCATCTGGAGATTTCAAATCATAAAGCCGTTTAAAAATATATAGAATGTTAAATTAAATGACAAACACAGGAAATGTCACCTTTTAGAGCCAGAAATGTAAAACCAAAGCGTATGTTCTCCAAATATAATTGCTTCAGTATCAGCAATATCTTTTTAAACTCTCTATTTTCATGTCCTGGCTTTAAGAGCGGAAGGATGGATACACAAGCAAGTTACAGGTCCTCCCAATCATGCCCACAATTACAAATCAACCCTTTACTAGAAAAACAGTCACTCAGAACTCTGAGTTTGACTCTTCACAAGAAGGTGAGAACAATGAGTAAAAATTTCAACAAGTGTCAGGAGGTATGTAAATGTCTAACTTTAACATCTACATTATCAAACACACAACTTCCATAGATGCCAGACTCACTGAACACCAGTCCTGGCACAGTGCTGCTGTTCCATCCGCACAGCTCTGCAAGGAGCCAGGGCAGGAGATCATGGGCCAGACTGCAGGGCAGGCCACAGGGCAGCAGTGAGCACTGCCTGCACACGGCCATGTGCCCACCCTCACCTGCCTGCAGGCTGCCAGCCAGCCCACATACCAGCACTCCTCGCACCGCACTGCTGCAGAGCACACCTTCAGCACTTCGTGGCATGCATGGTCTTGCACTGAAGTGTGATTAAATGCTACAATTAGGCCAGCAGAGCTGATTTTTATTTGTCTGCTCATAGCAATGGGGGAAGTGGTGCCTGCTGATGCCATTAACCAAAACACCACGTCCATGATTCCAATTCTTTTTCACCTACCAGCTATGTAAGCAGGGCAGTCAGAAGCTCCTGCCTGAATGCACAGCAGGGCACTGCTGGAAACCAGCCATGCTGGGGTGCTGCATCACAGAGCTGCTGCCTTCCTCATCCCCCTTCTGAAAAGGATTTTATAGCATGAGGAAGGCTCGATACTAACAACTGAACCATAATAGCCTCACTGAGCCCTGATTCAGAACATCTTTAGACATATGCTTACGTATTTTCCTTCAGCAAGGACGAGCTCCTGCTTCGCAGGCTCTGTAGGACCAGCACGTACCATGCACGCATCATCTTTTTTTACAAGCCACAGACTCTCAAAGTTTCGGTCACATGTTTCAGTGGAGAGAAAGCAAAACTTTGAAATAAAATCATGAAATAGTGAAGCACTGCTTGCAGTTCAGCTTATTGGGCATGAAAGTTTAAGCTCTGCTTTCAGCCTCAGTTTTCCAAACATGCTGTCACTCACTGTAATATGGGTTAAAAATAAGAGAAAGCAAAGATGAAATGTAAATGATTTAAATGCATGCATATGTTCTTTTGTAAAATGCATAATGCATCTGCAATGTTTTTCCTCATATTTTGGACACAAATCAAGGGGGAAATGGTTCGCTTATGATATAGTCAATTTTTTATCTAACTTCAGTGGTAAAACGTCCTTCCACGCAAGTCTTTCACTGCATACTGTTTGCTGCTGGGTTGGTTTTCTTGATTGGTTGGTTGCTTGCTTTTTTAAGACTCAAGAAGGAGAAAAAAAACACATAAACCAAAGACTAGCACAACAGCATCTCCTTTGCTCTCCTTCATGGCAACTTTCAGTCTGTTAAAAAAATATCACAAAGAACACAAACAGCCTTGTAGATGACTATGGTCAATTACAAAATTTAAAGTTCAATCACTAATATATTCAGAGAATGTTGTACTTCCAAAGCATATTTTAAGTGATGGTCAAACTGTGTAACACTAAGTGAATCGCTCAATAATACAGATAAAGACGTGAAGAGCTGGCAAGATCTTACTGCATCTGTGCCTTCTACTGCTTCAATCTTCCCAGAGGCTTCGTTTGCTGCAGTGGTACCAGTCAGGACCAGAAACCAGAGTCCTAACAACAAGAGGCAATGAACTGCAGAGCGTGCATTTCCTGCACTGCATTATTCTCTCATTAATGGTACTATAAATCAGCAACTGGAAAAGTAAAACGAAGACCATGACAGCAGTTGGTCATCAAAACTAATGCACAAACCCAATCAGGTACTCATGAGCAAGCACTGGGCCTCTGTGCCACTGCCTAGCAAATACTATGAATTATCCAGAAATACAGGTGGGTTGTGCACAGCCAGGACCAGCTGCATCTGGGACAAAAGCCTGGGTAAGTGAGCACATGGAGGTCCCACTCGCTCTGAGCAGATGTGAGCTCAAGGGAAAGCAGCTGTGCTGGACAGCCCCACAGCTACTCTGCACATCGGACACAAATGGCTGCCTGTCGCTGCAGGAGGAAAAGACCAGGCAAAGAGACTTAGCAAGGCTGGATTGTGGAAAAGAAGGGCCTGCGCCCCACTTGACCCGGGGACATGGGATTTTGGATAGGAGGACTATTACAATCACAGAGCTTATAAAACGTATTTGGAATGGCTTTTGTGTTGGTTTTGGGATAGCACATGAAGACACGAGGAATCCACTCCAAGGCCTTAAAATCTGTGGCCAAAGTCCAGTGAAAACCATATGTTAGACATATTACCACCTTTTTCTTTTTCCTGTTCTTGCTCCATTTTAAAGGACGACGCCCCGTGCAGCAAACCAAAGACAGCCTCGGGGCAGTAGAGGCTCATATCCCACTTCTCTTATCTGGAGAAATCCTGTGCTAATGATGTGAATAATCCCAAGTCTGCTTTCTGTCATTTACTAACTGTGACCTGCTTGTTTTCACCTTTACAAGGGGAACAGTACCACACGGTTTATGTACGTGCATGCAGTACTTGGCTTTACATGCTCCCTCCAGCACTCTGTGTCCTTTTCACAGCAGGCCAGCCCTGGGCAGGCCATCCCCAGCACTCAGCAGTGCCTGGGGATGGGGACAGGCCGAGGACAGGGACTCACCAGGGCCCCTTTCCCAGCTCACCCCATGCTGGCCACCCTTCGCAGCAGCCGCTTGTTGGCACCAGCTCTGGCTTTTTGCAGCTCTTCACCCATAGCCCTGCTGCTAACCAGCACCCAATTTAGCTTTTGTTCTAATAAAAAGTGAAAGTTAAATGCAGCACAAGCAGCGGATAAAGAACTATTAAAAATGGGCTGGGATCACGCCAGGGATGGAGGCCAAGACAGGAGGAGGAGCCAAGGCGGCTGCAAGCCGATGGGTATTTCACAGCATTGGGTAATTAAGAGAAACAAAATATTTTCCATCTGTTTTTTCACTCCTTACGTCACTGAGGCAATAAAATGTATATACAAGTACATATCAACTGACTGTATTTCTACCTAGATATAAATATTTATTCGCAACAGAGGACAGCCCTGCTCCTGCAAGGAGAGGACAGTGAGGAGGCAGTGATTAACACACTCTCAAAGTATTAAACTCCACGTTGAGGACACACCAAACACCTGACTACTTTATCACACCAAACAGCTCAGTTTTACATGGCATATATCTCAACTGATGGCATGCTTCTGCTCGCTCATCCACATTACACTCCAATGAACAATAGCTAATTTTGGATTAACAATGGTGAAAATTGGTGCATTTTTGCCTTCTAATGAAGTGAGCTGAAAAGGAAAAAAAAAAAAAATTAGGAACCAGTATGAAACGAGGAGACACTGCTCAGCAGCTGCCCCACCACTCCCAGTCCTCTTTAAAAAAATAAACCCACAAAAGCATTTTTCTAGACTGCTTCATACGCCTACAGGTTCAGTTACTCTGAAATGACCAACACAATACAATGCTGAGGCAGGTGCTGTGCTACAGGGCTGTGGACATAAAGCCTCTGGGTGTCTGATAGGCAGGGGAAGCTGAAAGACAAAAAGAAGCACCCACAGAGCCCTGAGGACAGGGGCTGATGCTCTGTGCGCTTCCTCCTTATCATGAACTGGACAACTTCCTAAACAAAAACTCTGCATGAAAAATCCTGACTCTAAAATTCATTTGCAAATGGATGGCCTTTTAACTTGCACATCTAATAACGTTTTAAGAACATTTCAAACACTCAAGATTAATAGTTGAGCACGTAATACAACACTAACTTATAAAAATATTAAGATTCATACAATTACCTCTCTAAGCACTGTATAAAAGGAACAGAAATATCAGTGCCTCTTTGCCAACACTGCACAGTGCGTTATTTCTGTGCAAGCTATAAAAACACAAGCACAGACACTGAGGTTTGTGGGTCTGTAGTAAGTTGAACAGTAGCTAGGAGCTCTCAGATCTCAAGCTATAATAAATATTGTATCCTGCAGGAGCCCATCGGGACTCTCAGCTCATGTGTTGTTCCACAGAAGATTGTGGTGTCAGATATGATTAGAATCAACACTTTCCACTTACTCTGAGCTTTAAAGCTATCTACGCAAAACACTAACAACAACTGTTAATGAAGGACAATAAAAGGGTATATAAGGCAAACTAATATTTCGAATGAGTGTGCTTTAGCTACTGATATGCAAAATACCACTGTGCATTTTGGATTTTTTTCCCCATAGATAAACAAGAAGCACTTACATGCTTGGAATAGAGCATGCTCTAGCACACTGCTATTTTTCAGCTGACAAGCCATTATATGAACTGAAGGTGGCTTTCCCAGCTGGAAGTCAGTATGTAACACTTAAGCAATAAGACACTCTGCTGTCTGCATTAATGGACCACTGGAACACGCATCAAGCAGGTTGTGTGACACGAGAACAACTGTCTTTGAGCAGCAGAGGACTGCACCAATGACCATTAACGTAACCCCTGGAGGCCTCACTGTGACTCATCTCTGCATGTGAAGAAAACTCATTACCCAGTACCTGGTCTGTATGCTGCTTAGGTCACAGTTACGTTACCATCCAGCCATGACAGCAACATGGAAAGCACTACGTCTATTGTTTGGGAGAATCCTCTGTGATTTTTCCATTCGTTTTGTCTATTGGACACATACCTGTCAAAGCACAACCACCTTAGAAGAGATGAACTGCTTTAGTTGCCACCAGGCTCCTCAGCAAAACCCAAGGCAGTCTGGGATGAGGATCAGCAGCCTTCCCTGTCACTGCAGAGTGGGCAGAGTGCCGCACCAAGCTGCACAGAGCAAACAGCAGGCAAACCTACCTATACCATCTGAGAGGGACAAAAATAAATTACTACAGAACTAATTTGCTGCTGCTCACTGTCCCATGCACTTCCTCTTCAGTATACTCCTCCTGCCTGCAGTAAACACCCACCAGTGTTTCAAGACATTAATGCTACTCCATGTATCCCTGCAGCTGAGTCTTTTCCCAAGCCAGGCAACGATCCAGAAGCAAGTGCCCAGTCAGTAGTGTCAGGTCGTTTTAATTTCTCTTCACATCTTCATAGTCTATAGGGCATAGCTGTTGCTAGATGTAATCATGTATACTGCATTGGCATCTTGGAGCCTGATGAATTCGCTTCAGTCTTAAGGCCCTCTTCAGAAATCATCAGATAACATTTTCTCAAATTAGATGAACTAGATCTAGTTGAAAAAAATCTAAGTACCAGCATTCTGTACTGTTCAGCTCTCTCTCTCACACACACACGCACACACACTTACTTAGCAAGGCAGCCAAATAGGATGGAGGAAGCACACACACATGCAGGCGTGCGATATTTCATCACTAAAAGAAAACCTGAGCATATCCCAAACTGTATAAATTATCCTGGAAATACTCCAAAAAACACTTTTCAAATGAGAAACATACTAAGTATTTTAAATAGGTATCTCATTAGTATAATTTGCTTGGAAGCTGTTACAGGAAAGAAACATAACTTCAACACATTTAAATTTAAGCTGACGGAGTGCAGAGGAACAACACATCAGTGCTGGGCATGTGTTCTGTTACTGCACAGGTGATGCCCCCTAAGAACAGCATGTTATATGACCATTATTAAAACCTCTCGATTGCTGTGAAGAACAGACCAAGGGCCAAAGCTCTTCCCTGGCTTCAAAGCTCAGCATTATGCTCGGAGGATCTGAGCGCAATCTCTATCTGAAACAACAATCCACCTTTATACCATCCAGGTAATTACAGGTTCGGGTCAAGGATTCCAGACCGGATCGGTTACAGCTCTCTGTGCGAGGCCCCGCAGCGCTGGCCGGCTCCACTCAAGCAGGGCAGCTCAAGTATCCGTGACACCGGGATCCTCGGGCCCTACCAGCACCCGTAACGGGAAACCGCCGGCCGCTCAGGCCTGTCAGTTATTGCCTGTGGCAATAAGGGCAGCCTGGGAATTCATAATGTTGGTGACTTCATCTGCCAGCTGCATTCACACATCTTTACTACCTGAATAACTGATCTCCGCTACTCCAAGGCAGCACTTTCTGATGTACAGCGTTTGGGAATAAATATTTGATCGCACGTACAACAGAAAAGAGCTCAGATGGTTTAAGGTGTGACAGCAGAAGTGTTTATTAAATTCCAAGTGAGAGCATTGCTGGACAGTAAGACTTCGTCCCAGGGTCCCTATCTCACAGGTGTGGTGATGAACAATGAAAGATCCCTTACAGGCAGAGGGAGGGAGGCAACCTCCCGCCCCCACTAAACCCAGTCCCACATCAGTTCTGCTCATTAAACCCACTGCCATCTATCCACGGCCACCGGTGGCAAACAAAGGAGAGGGAAGTACTAAACTACAAGCCAATTTTAAGAGGGCATTGATTGAAGTAACCAGAAGAAAGCTTCGTATTGTCAGTGTTTCATACAACAGTAATAAACAATCTTCATTAAAAAATGATGTGTGCATCTCTAAGAAGCATAGCACATGCCAGGTTTTAGAAGAGAATACAGATGTTCTGCCTGCCCTACCAAAGAAGGAAAAAAAGCACAAAAAAATTCATTTTATTCATCAAAATTTTCTTAACATAACCAATTTCTTGTACTAGGCAAGAAAGAAAGAGATCTCCTCCGAGTAGGAAAGGAAAATGTTGATGCGAGAGATCACACAGCTTCTTCCTGGTCAATGTTTTTCTGCTGAGTTGACAACGTAACAAAATCATTACTTGACTGCTAAGTGTCCAAAATCTCTTTGTATGAGGGAATACACTCTGCTTTTCATAAAAAAAGACAGATGCACACAGATTTCTTAGCAGGGTTGAATTTACAGGTATGACAGCACACCTGAATACCCACGCCCTTCAGCAACACATTTTTTGCAGCTTAAAGGAAATGTCTGCCCATACAGACTCAGTGCAGCTTTGTGACCAAACGTTGTGTGATCAGGAACAGTTGCAACATCCTTGCTCTAGAGCTTTTCTATTTCTGCCAGTTCAGATTTGCTGTTCCATGCAGATGCTCCAGCCTTCCTGCACCCCTTTAATTCCCCCATTATCTATTTGTAACAGAGTTCTGTAAGTTGTGATTTTTCAGGTGAGTAACACATAATTACTCAGCTACAGGTTAGAGTATGAAGCTTCTGAGAAGTACCCATGCATCACTGGAGATATTCAGCTGCCTATCTAGGCGATGCTGCTGCTTCCCAGATTAGTTCCAGTAATTTTGTGGATACCTCAGCTATCCAAAAATTGTATCTAATTCAAGTCACACCAAAGAAAGGAACAGCAATCAACGTCTATAGTTAATGTAAAGTTTTAAAGTCATGCCTCCAGAATAGTTTGAAATAGAGCCAGATCATTCTGTGGTAGACACCTCTTGTTGCCCTACAGATCTCTGTCTCAGAGATTGTTGGTTTAGATGTATGAACTATTTGATGTCCAGCTGCAGCATCTCCTGCAGATGGACACTTACCAGTTTTCTTTTCCACCGCTGTCCAAAAAAGTCTTGAATGTAACCTGACTTACTGCACACCTCTCCCATACATAGTGTGCTTCTGCCATGAGTACAAGTCTTCCCTTCAGTCCATATTATAAACTTCCTGTGTTACAAATCTTTAAACTCAGTTTTGTCCCTTCAACATTAAACTGTGACTCTGGAACAGCATCTGGAATTACAGTGCACTTAATCCCTGAGGGTATATTCTCTCTGTGATGCATCCAATATGTGTGTGCTGAGGATGCATGTCCAGCAGCTTCAGGTGACTGCATTTTTACAAACTTCTCCTACTGATTAAATATAAAGAAAAAAAAACCACAGAGAACAATAGCTTAGAAAAATTTTAAGTGAAACTGAGATAACTGACCTCTACTTTTTTTTTGTATGTATCCACTGTCTTTACAGATACTGATATCCACCTTGAAAGTATTCTCATAATTAAGTTTTGCTCTGTTCAAATGAGTATTTTTCTCAAATGTCTTTGTGAGAGAAAGTTGCCATTAGTACACCATCACTGTACACAGATTGCACAAATCACAATTAAAAAAACTGCACAAATGTCTTATTAGCTGCAATGACAAAGTTCTCACCAATGGAGAGACAGAAGGAAACTAAAAAGAATGACGGAAAAATTAAAGTAAAGATGATAAACACGTACTTAAAATCTTTTGATAGGAAGAACAAGAGATGGAGTCAGATAAGGAGAGGCGCCACGCTGGTTGTGTCTCTAAGCAACACCAGATAAACATCTTTATAAAGTGCACCAGACTCGCATGCATGGGGCAGAACTGAAGGATCACTTCCTGGTTCAGCTTAGCCTGTAAAAATTTATGACCTACTTAAAAAAAAAAAAAAATGCTTCAAACCTAAATACGTATTTTCCAATAAATTCATTTTCCACAAAGAACACAACCCACTTACAGTATGCCTCAGCAATAGCAGGAAGTGAGAATATTTACAGTAGTGGAATACAGTATTAAAATAATGCAATGTTGCACATTAACTTTTGAAATAAAGCCTTCACATGCAGAGCTGAGCTTAATGCAATTCTCCACACGCCTCCAAGATAGAAAGAAAGTAAGTACTGCTCCTCTTCCTGCTGCCCAACATCTATTACAAGGGTAGTACAAGATTTCAAAAAAACTGCACACATTTTTTCTCACGTCTCCTTGACCCTGTAGAACTCCTACACCATTTCACACACACACACACACACACACACACACACACACATATCCACCCTAAGTTTGGACAAATACTTTCTGCATGGGAAGGAACTAAGGACCAGGCAATATGAAAACTGCAAATAGATGTTAAAGTCCCTGAATCAAAAATCAATTCAAACTCGAACAGCCTAGCAGTGAAGCTAAATAAATACTGCTATCAGCATGTCTCTAACAAAACCCATGTATTGTTTATAAGAAACTTATGAGGTGTTATAATAAAATGGAGTCACTGCTGTACAGTAAATATATTTTTAGTGTCATAACAATGTATAAAATTGACTTTGGCAATTTTAATATGGACACACATGTTAAAGGCATTACCAGCGGAGCTTCATCACATTCATATGAGCCATTTCACATTAAGGCCCCATCTATTCTATAGCAAAGGCTGCTCAGCACAGAAGTATGGTCCGAACGTGGTTCATTGTTTCCAGCGCTGTTGGAACAAAACAGCTTTAGAATGTGGTACTGTTACAGAATAGCTGTGTTTCAGAATTAATACATATCCCTGTTCCAGGGAACTGCACTGCTCCATTCACACTTAGGAAAAAAAAAAAATACAAAAGAAGCCAACCTTGATAATGCAGATGCCTCTACCTGTATCACCTGGCAGAGTCACACTGATAGCAAGGGACAACCTTGTCATTAATCACTCTGAATCTGAAGTGTCAGATACACAGACAGAAGCACTGCTGTAACTGGAGCTTCCAGGGGTAATGCACACAGATTACACAGCAAATCAGAACTTTCAAAATTACGTTCACATACACTAAAACAAATATAATTCCCTTTAAATAACCACCATCAGACGTCCAAGCTCAATGGGAATTAATTTAACTAGCTCTCAATACTTGAAAATGGAATTTATAATGACAATTCTCAATATCCAACATAAATGTAGTTATTACTGAACACAGTTATAAACAGATCTAAGAAATATCCTGTAATACTCAAATAAATTAATTTGGCAAACGATGCAGAATCTTGGACTCAGAATTTACACGTATGGCAAACAGAGTCTGGAACGGGAGCTTTTATTTTAACTCTCTTTAAAACAACCTTCAGAAATCAGTTTCTGTATGTGTTACAGCCTCCTTTTACAGTTTAACCTCAATCCAATCAGCAGTCTCGGGGGATTTTCAAATCACTACAGATTAAAATCCTCTCTGACTTGACTGTTTGACTAATGCTGTGTGTTTAATAATTCTACTTGTGAGAGATTTTATTTGACAAAATCCTGCTGTGTGGAACCTTCGGACACTATACAGCTGTACTGGAATATAAAGCTCTGTTGTCTTTGTTTCTTTATATAGACTGTATCCCAGCACCATGAAAAAGAAAAAACTTTATAGTGCATTGCTGTGTTGATATTAATGGAACCGCTGCAATATTACATTTACACACACACTTCCAAAGCAGAGTAGTGAAAATGTGCCTCTCTCAGACAAACATCAGTTAAACTTCCATGTTATCTTGACTGTTCACAGAAATAAATTACATTTACGATTACATTTCAATGAAATGTATTTTATAAATGAGATTGAATTGTAATATTCTATGCTTCAGGCATTCATTAATAAAAGCATTTCAGCCTCAGTGTTTGCAAACGTTCTGCTTTTTAGATTGGGTATTTTTAAGCATTCTCTAGCTTAATGTAAATATAGTGTTTGTGTTTTATGACAATGCTGTGACTTCAGGTATGAGTGGTAAGAGGAAAAGTCATCACAGTCTTTGAGATACATTTGTGTAAGACAGCACTTACCAGTTAGCGCAGCTGAAACTGTGATAACCCTTCAAGTGTACAGCACTGGTTAGTGACTGTGTTACCAAAGAGAAGACCAGATCGATGAACGCCACGAGCATCACAGAAAACAGGAAAAACAACATGTTCTTACCTGAAGTTGCATCAATCACTGTTGAAACTCCTCTGCGATCAGAAACGGGACGCGATGAGCCAGGCATGCTAACAGGTTCCGAACGAACCGGCTGAATCCTAAATGATAAGTTACAGTCACCACCTGTATCAAATCAGTGCTCACATGGGCTGTAATTAAATCACAAGCCAAAAACAAACAAGCAATTGAGCAACTATTTATTTTCAAATCAGCTGCCCTGCTGGCATTTTACTTTGCTTTCAGAAGCCAAAGCATGGACGATCCATCCACAGACAGGTTAAGATGGTACACTGAGTGAGTGCCCCTCCACTACATCTCAGATGTTAGCTGCCTCCCCACAAAAACACCCAACTGCTCTGAACTGCTTACAGTTCCTCCAGGCCCTCCTGAACAACCAATTTCTTCAGCAGTTCAGGACAAGAGACACATTCGTAACTGCCTACTCCTTTAGTAGTATGTATATGTGAATACATACGTGTTCATTTTGTTTTAATCTCTACTCTCTTTCTGCATGTGTTTGCATATAGACAACAATTAAAAATCATTTAATAGCACATGTGACATTTCTACCCTTACTTGTGGGAGTTACGTGTACGCAAGGAAAAAACACAGATTTCAAAATCACGTGCTTTTAGTTCAAGGACAACCTACCCAGTTTTAGTGGGATTGCTCATATCACCCATTTCTCATGTTTTACCTACAAGAGCTTCAAACAAAGTCCCAAACAGTCCAGGTCCACTCTACCCACCTTCAACCACTTGCAGATTCAGAAGCATGGAAACTTGTTAAATCTTGAGTTACTGGATGAGACACAGAAACATGGTGCACAAAGCACTTCTACAAAATTGCTACATCCATGATTATAAATCCACAAAAAGCCTCCCCCTCCTAAGCTGCCCTCTCTCAGTTTCAGGAGAAAGACTAAATAAATATATGAAAAACAATGACAAGAAAGGAAGAAAACAAAACAAAACAAACAACAAAGGGCAGAAAGGGAAAAATATTCCAGAGCTCCCTTTCTGTTCCAACACTCTGACTGCTTCATCTAGTCAGCACCTAGACCTATGGCGTAACTGAGAGACTTTATTTTTTAAGCAATGCAGAAACTGCAAAGCCAAGACGATGCTGAGCAAGGCCACCAGACCCTGCATTATCTTTCACTGTAATTTACACAAGAAGTGGCAAAAGTGAATCTAAGCTGTTTGACCTGGATGAACCTTTATTGCTGCTGTCATACACTTCTTAGACTTTCATCTGGACAAGCTTGATGAAAAGCACTATGTGTTCTATACAGATGGCCTCATTTAAGCATAAGATAAGTGATTCACACAACAAATGTGAAACAGCTTGCCAATTCATTTCATTTTTACCTGAGACTGTTGAGATCGAGATCATCTGTATCGAAGTCCAGAAGCGGCTGCGGGGTGTCGCTGGGACCGTGTGACTGCAGCACTGAGGAGCTGGATGAGATGACAGTGGTTTGGCCTGAGGGGTGGATGGTTTTAAACTGGAACTGAGGGCCCATCCAGAGGCGCCGGTGGGGCCCAGTGTGAGTCACTATCTCAACCTGTGGGAACAGAGGGGACGGCTCACACCAAATAGATGCTGTAGCACGACCACTAAACATCCAGTGCTGTGGCAGCACGTGGGGGAACACATTTCTGACAGCATCCATGTGGAGTGCACGGAAGAACTGAAAGTCTGCATTCCCCAAATATTCTTGTCAGTCACTTCAATCCTGACCTGGACAAGGGATGCACTTTCTAAAAACAAGCTGTTCCAGCTTTGTTCCGGCTGCTTTCTCAAAGTTCACACTCTAAACAGCACTGCTTCACAAGCATACAGTGTGAACTATATGTCAAACCAAAGCTCATAATTAGTGTTGGCATACTGAGGATAGCACTGGCAGAGACCATCTTGCTGGAAAGCAGTAAGGTTGGTGACAGAGAGCAATGTGACGCGCCCTGTGAGACACTGAGCACCTCAGGTCAAGTTCATTTCTGTGCAGATGCAGTACAGATGTGTGTGTGCAGCTACTGAGTTTAGAAGGACAGTTACATACACACCTTCATTTAAATGAATTCTCAGAATTAAGACAGAGGCAGGGGTGATTGTTTGTACTGAACAACCACACATCCATTATATGGTAGGTGTATCCGAGATATGTATCTGTGGGCATGTTTGTGTGTGGATATACACACAGAGCATCACAGCTCCATCCCTACTTCCAAGAGGCACAGAGAATACAGGAGGTACATCTAACAAACAGTAATCTTGTCTCCAGTCTAGATATGAAGATGAGAAAACAAATTATTCTAGTAAATGAAGCATTCAAAATATTTTGAAAAATGTCTTCCTGTGTTATTAATATAAACTGCTGAGTATCAATTTTTGCAGGCTCCAGAAGAAGCCAACTACAGGAGTGTGAACAACTGTGGAAACTGAGATGGTAATGCTGTTGAAAATGTATGCGATCAGAATTGGGCCTTGTAATCAGAGGGGCAAACAAAGCATCAGTCCTCAGTAACAACTGAATAAAGAATCTGCCTTTAAAGATCAGAAGCAGGCAATATGAAACGAACATATTAAGCTCTGCTGAACTCATGTTTTTACGATGACAAAAATAGACTGCAAACTTCCTATACTTTTATGTTAAAATAACATAAATATCAGCTCCACGATAGGAATGCAATATAGCAAGGAAACCCAATATATTTTTCTATCTATGTGACACAGATATGTATCTTAGGGTTTTATTTGTGCACGCATACACGTACTACTGACTCTAATTCTTTAAGAAGGAATTTTAAACACTGGATAATGTTGCTCTAAGTTCTCTGCTAATAGAAGACGACAAATGCACAGCCTATTTAGCACTATTTCCATCCCTGCATTTATCCTAGCGTAACTCAGATTGACTGTAGATGTTTCTGAGTCAAGTAGCTTTTATGTAGCAGTGTAAATTAGGCCACAGATAAAGTAATCTGTATATTTTAAGCTTGAAACCATCAGTGTCACAGAGCCGAGAGGTAAACAGATGCCTTTGCAATTTTACTGAGGCTATGGCCAGATGTTCCTATTCACTCTCCTGTTGTGTGCAGGACAAACATATTGTATCTACTTCACACTGACAGCACACATTACCCACTGTTCTAATTGAAAAGTTGAAGTGAAGGGCAGTGTTTTTTCACTGCATGCTGTTATTGTTGATAACAACACTTTAATTTTGAAAAACATACTTACACTTTAGGCTTAATCTAAAGTGGCTTGCTTAGAGAACGCTCGCACCTTCATGCTCAAAATAGGTATCACTGCTCGTGTCACTTAGCAAAAATTTCACATTCCTGAAGCAATCTCCAAATTATACGTGCTCTGAGTGATGTCACTTCCCATTTTTTATTATAAATATATTTAGTTAGTAGAGGGATGGATGTGATGAAGTTTGAGCATTCTTAAATTTCTTTGACTTCCCTACTTTCCAAGAAATAGTAACAAGCTAACGCCCATCATGTAGGCTTGTTTACTTTTTCTCACTATACACTGGAAAGTCACCAAAATAGTAATGTAAACACAACTATCTAAACAGTACTGGAGAGGCTTTACCAGGTAATAAGTAAAACTACAGACGGAATCTTGGACCCAATGAGCACAGTGACAGAACTCCCACTGCATGCAGCCATGTGGCAGCTTTACCATCATTATGCCTTGGCAAATTAGAGACAGCCTAAGCAGGTAAGTTAGATGGTACATTTGAAAACCTGGACCAGGTGAGTGGATTCACAAGACTAGATTTGCCATTGAATGCAACACCCTGAAGGGCAAGTGTGGAAACCCAACTTCTTCTTATAGGAAAATGTGTGTGATTTATTCTCTAGTGGGAGAAGCAAATCACATCTACAAATATTTCATATTCATTAAACAATGTTACATACCCCAGTAACATATTTAATGCATCACTCCCATAATACTGTTGTTCTTAAACAGAAGGAAACTCACCTGCTTCATCAGAATGAAATTCATGTATCAGGTATTCTAGAATTGCTTTGGTAAAGCCAAAGCATACATTATTTCTTTTTTCCTGTCAAGACTTTTACTTTTAACAGGATCTAGTTCTCAGAATATTATTCACGACTTACATTTTAAACATGGTAACAGCCAGGGTATGCTGTCAGTTTATTTTCAATTCTGAAGTGAAACTGTGAGTTTTCCTCCTAGTGGAGATGAGCACTGTTTGGTTCCTGCAGCGGAACTCTCCAGAACGTACCTGTGACAGCCACTCCTCATCCTCCTGCCCGCTGTGGTCGGATGCCAAGCTGTCATAGGACTCATGTCGAGTGATAGGCCCAGGGCTCCCTGGTGGAACCACTAGAAAATGAGAAAATGGAAAAAATTACCTTTAAATGTTCAGCTCTGTGGACCATACAACATACAAAAGCACCTTGAAAGCCATCACCATTTATACATACAACTTCGGGGAAAACACTTCTGCAAACAAGAGAGAGTCAATATTGCAAAGACAAATATTTCACGATTCACAGTCCTTGAGTCCTTCAGGCACACCAGCAAAGCTCGCAGTCTGTGGTGGAGGCACTGTGTGGCCTTAAGGACTTGCTGTGTGGGAGAGCCGTGTGTGGCACAGGACAGCAGGCAGGGCTGAGCGCAGGGGGCTGCAGTCTGTGGTTATGGAGGGACAGCTTCATGCTGCCATGGGATGATCCCCAAGCACATTAGAGAGTGGACAGGAATTAGAACCAGTGTTTTTATATCAGCATCATCTGAGCGTGATTCTGATTTCTTAAAACTGAGTTTTGAGAACCCCAATTACAAAGCAATGCTGGCCCTGTCCTGTAATTCCATGACTTACGGATGGGTCCGTCTGTCCTGTATCATGTGTGGTATTAAGAAAACACAGGTACCATCCTGGACCACAAACAGCTGGCGGTTCATAGCACACATCTAAACACACAACCATAATGACCATTCTAATTCCTTGCCATTGTTTTGACGCATTCTGCTGTGGCCCCAAATCTCCCCACAGCAGCCTGCAGAGCTGCCTGCTTCCAAGGGCACAGCCAGCCAGCTGCAGCCTTCCCTTATGGAGCTCTGCTAACAAACTTCAGGTCTCTAGCAGATGTTTCTGCTTTCCAACCAACGGGAACTTTATGGACTGCTGTGAATTTTTTCGTTCTTTCTGTCCAAGGGGCAACGCCTCACCTGCCAAGTGCAGTGCAGGGCGCAGCAGCACAGCGCTGTGGGTGCGTTCCTCCCCTCAGGGCAAGCCGCGCTTCAGGGCAGTCCAAGACTGCTTCAGAGTAAAAAAGAAACTGTTCAAATCGAACAACAGGTTTGGTTTTCCACTCCCGCCTTTCCCTGCGGAAGCACAGCACTGCTTGGCCCTGCGTAGGCAGGAACGCACGTCTCAGTGCAACTCAGACACAGCATTAACTCTTTCCACCAAGAAGTGACGACATGCGGAATTCCACAGGACGGCTCTGCCTCCGAGTTCACCAGCGGGGCAACAGTGATAAAGCCTCAGCTGAGGTCAAACCTCAATAATTTATTTTGCTATTTAATAAAATAGCATTTATGTGCCACACCTATCACAAAAGCAGGCATTTAAAGAGAGTCTGGTTTCGATAGCAGGATCCTGTAATGACGGGCCCGGCCTCACCACAGGCAAAGCACGCATTACTCCCACTGCCCATGTGGAGCAAGCAGCACTTTCTGAGACATGGACTCATAAGACAAGTGATCCTCACTGGAGATTTGCCATGGCTGTGCTCTTTATTACAGATATACATACAGACTTCTTTTTTTTCCAGGTTAAAAATGGTCTTGAATTTATAGAAGCAAACACGACCTAAAAATGTAAGAGATTCTTTCTGTGTTTCTGGGTCACACACATCTTGTATCGTTATCAACCATTCAGTTCCAGGACAAGTCACGGTTGGGGGGACATTTCCAGGAGCTTCAGCTGAAAAGTAACGCAATATCTTCCTGCCTAAATCTTTGAGTCTGAGTTCCAACTGGAGACTACAACAGCTCCACACACATCAGTGCTGCTATTCCTACACTGTACCGCACAGCTTTTGAGTTTTTAGAGAATCTCTCTATAATGTTCACAATAATTCAAAACCTTTGTATTAAGCCGTGTTTTTAATTTCACATTTGTCCTTCTTCTTTCTTTGGGAACACATCGTGTCACACACGTGGGTAAAGAGCAAATCCTTCCTCCAGAGATATTTTGCTGGCAATTTCAGGTGCCAGTAATCCAATCCAATCTAGGGTCTGAGTTATGCCAGCTTTTAACTTCTTGCTATACTTACTCCATCATCTGGAACACACATATGCCAAATGTCAGAATACAACTCAGTTCACTTTAAAAATGCACAAAGATTCAGGAATTTTTACAAATATCTGCAGACTGAAGAAAAATACAACAAAAGTGAGCATTTATTAGAAATCTAAGGTGAGAATTAAAACATGTAGTTCTTATTTAAGCAGTAGAGCAGAACATGATTTTCTAAGGCTTACTCATAACCACAGAAAACATAAGCATGCTGGCATGCTTTCAAGGTCATGCTTTAAAAACTGGAGCGCTACCCACAGCAGAAATCAGAGCTTTGCCATAAACGTTTGGTAAGAGGCAAAACCACCTTTGAGCTGCTCGGAAGTACTGTTAGGGACCTGAAACTCCATCCTCCTTACAATGACACTGATCTACACCAGCTCTAAATCTGGAATATATTCTTATCTCTTTTCCCGACTGGCTCTACTGAACCTTCAACTAAGGAAAATCAGAACTGGAGTGGAAATTATTGTTCTTCATCTTCTTTCTTGACCTGAACATGGCCCTCTCATTTTCATCCCCCAAATAAAAGCTGCAGGTGGTTATCAGTGCTCTAAGGTAAAATAAAAAAATAAATCCTCAGACTCCGTTCTCTGCATTTGCAAGATTAATCTTACTACCACGCTGAAGATCACTAAAGGCAAGGGTCAAATTTTGGAGTTTGTGCGTTAACTGCACAGAAATGACTGTGGAGAGAAACGCTTCACGAGCCAAAACAAAGTGTCCTCTGAAACTCCAGGGCCCTATTCACACAGCTCTATGATTAATACAGAAAAAAATGTTTTGAAACTTTACCATTACTGATAAATTAGAAAACAGACAATTTATATTAAACTTGGGAATAACTTGCATAGGCATTTTTGATGTGTGAGCAAGACCTAGAGAAATCCATATGCTTGGCAAATACTGGAATTAACAAACGCTGCTTTTGTTCATAGATGGGATAATTATATGATAAATACCTAGACCAAAGACAAATCTTTATTCATTCAAACATTATAAATTGACATCTTTCAGCAGCAAAGAAGTGTTGGAACAAAGAAACACTACAGCTCAATTGGTGTGCAACACTTATGGTTTTGATTTGTGAACAATAAATCATCAGTTTTACTTAGTTCTGTGTACTTTCTGAACCAAAAAGTTTTAATTTTCTCATTTATATAAATAAACTTTAGACAATTCAATTTAATTGAGTTATATATGAAATTCCCAATGTGCTGTTTTCTAAGGGACGTAAGTTTGTCCAAATTAAGAGCAAACAAAGGCATTTGCAGACTATAAAGACTGTTCTGTGCTGCCTGCCATACACGTGTGCAGACACCCAGAAAGCTTTTCTTTTTCTCAATTGAATACACAAAATTTATCGTTTGAAATAAGATTGTAAAACCTAGTAGGCACAGACACAGTGTGCTCTTAACCAGTTCATCAAATCCAAAGTCTGTCCTTCATCTACATGCAGGCTGTAGCGATGTCCAAGGGAAACAGGTATACAGACGACAGATTACAGACCACTGATGTCATATGAATCACATGCTATCATCTGACTTTGATGTTTTTCCTGTGATTCCTAAGTTATAACTAAAATGATCAGAGGTGGTTGAGAGAAACGCAGTAATCACATTCTTGACAACAAGCTTCAGGACTACTCTTAAACGCCACAATCTGAATGACCAGCTTCACACTGCTGCAACTACTGCTGCCCTGTTGACACCAGGCGACAAGTGTGACAAGCAGAATATGATGCAGGTCTGCGTGCTGCCACCCCAAAACCAGCAGGTCCCACTTTTCTCCATCTGACAATGCGATCTCACTCCCACCAGAGGCGGGATGCGGTGTCCCACACCCACGTGACTCATGTCACTGAGGGCCTGCACTTCTAGTCTAACAACTGCTAATCCAATCTCACTGCAGGCACTCTCCTCTGCTTTCCCTTCCAGCGCCGATCTGACTGCTGGCTCTACCTCTGTTCTACCTTGGACGGTAAAGCAAATACCAAGTTTTCCTTTCAAACAGAATTTGTATAGTCACATTTAAAACAAACTGTTCTGAGCTCGGTGGTAGACTCTATGTACTTTTACTCGTGGCTGTACGTTAGTGATTGATGTTCGTTTTTAATGCATTTTTTAGCATGTAGCCTTCTGCAGAAGCATTCCATGCAAATTAAAATATCCTCTTCTACCCAAAGCTTCTTCCCACTCAGTTTTTCTCATGTTACGACTGTTTCTGAGATTCTTATATGCACAAACATCATAAAATTACACGTTAAAAAATCCATAAACCAGGATTTTACCCAGTCCAGGAGTTATTTCATAACACCAATTGACTTACAGATTTATTCGTTATTTGTATATTGACTCCAGTTTACTGGGTGCTTTATAGACCATCCTTTCTCTGTATCAGAACTTTAATCTTACAGGAATAGCCAGGACCCTAAGCAGGATATGAATTCTCCTTCGATTTACCCCAGCCTGGCTGACTGCTCTACTTGCTCCTTACCTTACACTGGTCTGACAGTCAACAGCTACGTTTTGTTTTCCCTAACAGTACTGGTTGGGTACTCAGGCTTCACAGTTATCTTGGTTGCACTGCAATCAGGTAAATGTTCTCTGTGCTAAAGTTCCAACTTCCTCTCCCAGTGATCCCGTCGGAAAGCAGTCATGTAGTGAGCATTTAAGTCTGGGCAGAGCTGGAACCCAACACTCAGGATGGAGTACCTTAAGGCCGTTCAACACTTCGAATACTGAGACTATGAGCAGACTATCAGCTCTGTACCTAAGGATAACACATATATTCTTTCCCGAGCTAAAAAATATTTTCGACTGCATGAACCTGTGGTGAAATCCATCTGATGGCCATCTTTAAGGAATTATGGAAGAGGTAACTATTTCTATAATTCACTGACTTCAAAAGTATGTTTGACATTATTGTCGGGAAAATTATGTTAACCATGGATTACTGTTACAATCAAAGTATGTAGTGAGAAGTCAAGAGGCTTAGTAGTAAATTTTCAAAGCGGTGCGTGGGGATTTACCCGTTTGACTCCCATTAACGTCAATAGGAGTCGCGCGGCTAAATCCCTGTACACTGCTTTGAAAACTGACCCCTCCGTGTTGATGGACTCCTCTCTAAGAAGTTCCAGATGACCATGTAAGAATAGTAAAGAACTGTTTCAGCATGTGCCCTTGTTCATTATTGTTGTTTGTACACATCTGAAAGTATTTTAATTCCTATACACAGTGCTGTTTCCAGCATTTAGTATATAAAACACGGATCAAGACGGGCAAGTCCTGGCTAATCTGATGAAGTCCTACACAGGTATACATATGCATCAAAAAATTAACACAGATTGGCAGCCCCCAAAACACCTTACCGAATTCATTTTTATCTGCCTGCCAATACTGTTTCACAAACAGCGACTGCAGCTGAAGAACATATCAGGCTTCAGCACGCTGTTCGTGTGCAGTGATGCAGCTCCCCATGAAATGGTATCTACCCAGTTCCTGTTTACCCCAATCAATCCAATGCTCAGTCAGAAATTAAATTTGCTTCCCTTTACCACTTAATCCTGTTTCCTGTGGGGAGCAGGAAGTACAGGTTAGTTTTAGGGAAACTTCGCTTCCCCTTAGGAAACACCATGAACTGCAATTTCATTAGAAACATCTTTTTTTGGAGCAGGAAGGTGACACAGATTAGCTTGCAATCTGTTACGCCTTGTAATGTAAGAAGCAAACCTGAAAATTCTGTTTTCACTGTCGGCGACTACTGCCAGCAAAACCAAATACTCACAGGAGAAAACGAGGGATGGTATACCTGTTCAGTAATCCAATAACATGAAAGTAGAAATCCTGATTTTAAAAAATTGGACATCACGAAAATAAAACCTGTTCTTAGAAATGTTTATAAAGTTGTTAAAATGCAGCGGGAAGAGTAGGAAATACCAGAGAGGTGGGCACAAGTTCCCTTGTTAGCTGTGACTGCTTAAGGAAACACGGCGCTGCCACTGCAAGAACTCCCTCTGTTAGCTTCTAAACTCTTGAAAACATTGAGGGTAAACCGTATAAGAACTCTCTAAGATAAATGTGCTCTTGCAAATAGTTTCACTTGTCTTTTTTTTTTTTAATTATAGCCATAAAACACTTATTAAGATCTCTTAGAGTTTTCATGTGATAGCTGGAGAGAATACATCAGTCACAATAATACAATAACCAATTAAGAAATAGTTTTCTGAAATTCTGAAATGTGGTTTCCTGTATCTATATTAAAAATCATCTACAAAATTCAAAGGAGTTAAAAATCATTCTGCAAAGATCTGGATTTTTAAAGAACATTTGAACAACTCCTTTGAAACTACTAGTGTACAGATCCAGGAAGTTCCTTTTAGAAGTATGTTGAATTCATTTATTACATGGCAATAACAAAATAGAACTTAATGAGAAGGATACACTAACTAGAGGTAATTTCAAGCAGAAGGAATAATAATGGCAAACTGAGAATCCAGAAAACATAAATAAATGAATTATATATATATATAAAAAATTTCCCATCTGGATAATAAAGTTAAACATATGTACGGCAGTAAGTACGTGAAATGTCAGCCGTGTGCTGGTTGTACACAAAATACACAAAACAACATAACGCTGTTTCCCATCTTTAAGTATAACAACCACCCCAGGGTTACTGCAGTACTCTTCCTGGTGGAGTCATTCAGAGCAAACAGAGCCCATGATCACTCAGGCTTCCAAATCGCTGCCTGCACGTCAGCTCAGTGCAGACAGGAGCCTTCCTTGCTGACTCCCTGCCGGCTGTCCTTACTTCTGCAAAGCCCATCTCTACCTCTGCCTTTCCTTCAATTGTGTGTACTCCCCCGGTGCTGCAGCTGCAGATTTAAGCCCAGAACACTCAATTGACACGATTTTGAGGAAAGCCCATCATCCCTGGTGTACAGGTACATTGTTGAGGCAGTGTTCGTACGATCAGCGGACAGAAATTTGGCAGTTCAGAATGTTAATGCACCGCTGCTTGTCCCAACCCTCTGCAGGGCTCACACTCAAGTGGGCTTTGCCCACCCCCAGCATGGCCAGAGTGAAAGCAGCCCAGCCAGCTCCGCTCTGAGCCCGACTGCCTCTGACCGCCGCATGCAGAGATGTCTCAGAAACACAGCAAAAAGGCTTTGAACACCTCGTAACTGTATGATAGCGTAATTGTTGTTACAGAACAGGCTCTGGTTTTGATCAGTTTTATTATTTGAAACTGAGCTGCATTGTGACAGACATTGAACATACGCATAGCAAGATACGGCTCTTGCCACAGAGCACACGGTACGTACAGCTACAGCAGCTCATGCAGAGTGTGGTACGTACCAAAATATGTATTCTTTCATCTTAAATTCACTATTAAAACCATCCATGCAAAAGAGTACAAGAAAAAAATAGAAGGCTGAGAAGCAGTAGAACACTGAACATAATTATCAGCCCCAGTTCATTAGCCTATTCCCAGACCGCACCACGTGCTCTGCTGTGCACAGAAGAAGCCTTGTGGAGCAGAACGACCAGATCCTCCTGGTACCTGCCCAGTGCACTCAAATGGCTCCAGGTTGGGTGGGATTACATGTACCATGACTTGCTCTTCATGGGCTCTGTCTTCACAGCACACATTCACAGTTACTTAATACTCTCTGCTCTCACTGCGAGTCCTGCTTTCCTCTGTGCTATACTCACTAGTTGTATGTATGGAATTTTTATTTCCATCAATGGAATGTATAGCAGGAATATAAAATAGGCAATAAAGAACCACAATGTTGCTTAGAGACAAAAGTCTCGCTCGGGGTGCGTAGCTTTCATTCAAGGGAGCAGGAAGTGCAAACATGATGTCAGTGTTCAGACTATCGGTATAAATCTTGTTATCATTTATCCCAAACAAACAGTGAAGAGAGCTTAACCCCTTCCTTTGAAGACAAGAAGCAGTTATTAAGTCTGACTTCTAGTGAAAGCCATTTTCAATAAAATGCTAAATATGTACAACAGTTGGTCCAGAAATGAAAATCTGTAGTAACAGCCAAAAGTCAAAGGCATCTATAAATACAGACCCTAATCTTTTCAAGAATCCCTTAATGAAGTCTATAAAACTGTTTATATCTTCAGGCCCAACTCAAGTGAAAATTCTTACTCAGAAATAAGTAACTGCCATGCAAATATTACTTGGAGAGCAAAACAGGAATGAAGAACAAAAATACAAAGTCCTGTCCCAAGTTCTAAAATTGAAATACAAATTACCTAGCATTTAGATTAAACAGTTATTGAGAAAGCAGAAGCCTCAGCGAGACGTCCATTTTTCTGGAATCACAATTTCCAGAAGTGGTCAGAGTGGGATAAAAAAAACAGAAACGGTCCTTGATTCTTTAGAAGCCAGTTGCAAGGATCTGTCTTCAGAACCTCCTATTGGAAGTTTAATAGCGTAGAGGTGCAAGTACACTTACCAGCAACGCTACAGTAAAGTAGAGACTTTTGTTTTAACAAAATCTATATTTATACGATTACATTTCCTACGGTTGAGGGCAGCTGTAATTAATGGATTTCCCTCCTTCCCCTAATGCAGTCATTTGTCAATTTAAACACAGAATGTCCAATCAATTTTGATGTATTTAGTAAGCAATTTGTCAAAGAGTACTGCATACCAGTTAATATATTAATTCTTGTCACTGGCCTGCTTCTGACAACTGCAGGTTGTCTCCACAAAATTGGTCCTGATGAGCCAAAACTCTTGCCAGGAATATGAAGGTGCCCTTTCCAGAGCCAAAGGACAGAAATTGTAATTCATTCGTTATCTTGTGGGATGAGTTTTTGCTCTGATTTCAAGGTTTGGTTCGTTAACATGTTAATCATTCATGTGTCAGATATCTGAACTATGGCCCACAACACCTTTCAGCGATGAAATTCAAAGGGGAGTAAGGAAGGAAGAAAGGGAAAGGGAAGTATGAAACGAGGATGTAACACTTTCTGCTGGAATTCAAAGCCACTGCAATTCCGTTACGCATCATGCACGTGTCTGTATAAATTCAGACATGAAAAAAGTCTGAAATCTGCTCCAGAAGAAGCCAAGGAGGTTCTCATGACTTATTATTTTTACAAGGACCAACTGCAAAAAGCTTGAAACAGTTATAGGAGCAGCATGCTGATGCTTCCTGCAGACCGGCAGGCTGTGAAGCTTAAAATGCAAGTTCACTTTCAAGCTACAAACTTACAGAAGGGCTCAGATCTCTCGCTACCCACTCCCTCACCTCTCCACGCCAGCCATGGCTGCACTGAAGCACTCAGGTAGATGAGAACTGCATGCTCTGATCCAGGTTTTTGCAGCAGATGTCACTGATGACCTCAAAGCAATGAAACAGCTGTGCTAATCCACTTACAAATACCCTTGGGATAAAGGTCTTGGACACTTGTTGTACAAAATATTTCTTCAAACAATGGTTCCTTGTTCCTTCCTCAACAGCTCTGAATATAACTCTAAAATCCTTTAATAATATTACAAGTGGAACCAAGCATAAAAGATACCTACGTGCAGTATTTTTGAAAGCTCTTCATCACAAGAATTTTATACTTTTTGGAGACTAAAACAGATTTAGGTTCTGTGTTTTGGCATCAAACTGCATAGTTAAGAAAACCTGCAAAGTACAGCCCTCCAAGCAGCCTGCCAGACGTTTCATTGTTCTGCCCGTCTGCTGACAGAGGTACTCTGTGCTAAAAAGCACACTGAGTATTTTTCAATGACCCAGAGGGCAAAGGTCACTTATTATAAATGGATAATGAGACCTAATGCAATGTTCTGAGTGTGGACAAAGAAAGGGTCTATCCATACCCCCTTGTGACTTGGTCATTCAGGCTTTTATTTCCCCTGCACACTTAATGGAGCCAAACAATTGGCAGAAATGCTATACAGAAACTGAGAGAAAATGCTGTATTCTACCTCTGATAGACAGATACAAATAGTGACCCTGAAACGGCGCCAGAATTCCTCTTACCACTAACGTGGCAGACAGATGTAACATTCACCCTAAGCCTCCTATTTAGCCATTTGCTGGCAATTAAACTTACTGACGGAAGCGATAGCCCATCAAACCACAGGCTGCAGCTAATGTCAGCCCATTACACTGCTCCAGGTAAGCAGAGCCAGCTAACTTCGTTTCAGCCTGTATTTGAGGGGGGAAAACTAACAGGTGCTTGGGACTGATGTGTGCAAATCCTGTTTGGACTCCACTTCTTCACAAACTTCATTGAGTAGCCTTCAGATACAACAATTCCAGAAGACAAATAAAGCTTCAAAGATCACATACACACAAAGTTCTGTTAATGTTAACTTTACTGTGTTCTCCATTTGTTTTTGTCTATAGTATTTATTATTCTGTATTGTCCCAGTTCCAACTCCTCGGACTTGAAATTATTTGCTGTTATTCAAATAATGGAAATTCATTATATTGCTGGAATCTAGCTATCACTCCTCTTCCATTAAAAAGGTTCCAGTACAGAAGACATTTGAAATAGACAGTCCTTGAGTTGTTAATGAAATACAGAGAAATAAATATAGAGGGAACCCCATCCTTCCCTTATTTCAGGAGGAGGGATAAGTGTATCTGTGCATCTGAACATCAGTGCTCTCTGAAAGGCTTTTGTTCAGCTGGTATTCATGTATTACTTACATTTCTGCAGAAATAAAAAAGTTTACAAATACTTGTACAGAATGTCCAAAATTCCCCAGACAGCATTCTGTGCTTTTGGACGTGTACTGCAATAACTGCCTACTACATGCAATAATTTATAGGCTTGTCAGCCGGCAGGAGAAATAGCTGAAGACAGCATGGAAGAGAAAGATGTCCACAACTAGAGCAGAGAATTTGGGGAGGGGAGAAGGGGGGAATGGAATGTTGGCCGAACAGACAAGCTGCAAGGACTCACAAACAGAGCTAGCATCTGTGAATAAAAGCTGGCTTTGGAGAGCACTTCAAGATGACTTAGTATTGCTGTTTTCCCTGAAGACACTGTGTTTGTTAGTCTGGTTAGATAATTCTGCAAAGCAAGCGGCCTGACAGCCCTAAAGAACAATAAACGTACACAGCAATGGACAATATCCTTTCACTCTCTTTTGAAAATACTGATCTATGTTTAAATTTGTATCATAAAATATTATACAACCAGCACGCATCCTTGCAATGACCTTTCCTCTCAAAGCAGAGCCCACATACCTGTATGTGAAAGTAAAATAACACAGAAATATCAGAAAACATTCTGGCTACAAAGCACAGCTCACTCAGTTTTGTGTGCTGTTACTTCTGTCTTTTGTTTTCTACATTGTGGATTTTCTTCCCTTTCCTATGCAGCGTGGAAAAAGGAAGAACCTGCAGGTTTCCCATCATTTTGAGCTCTCAGTGCACGTAACAGATGGACAGGTAGAAGCAACAGATCTGGTCTGCTGCCAACGTCGCTTTTACCAGCCACCTTCAGCCAGCCTGCCTCTCAGCCCAGGTGTCCACTTTCTGCATTTTGAATGCTCGTGTCACGTAACTTGCTGGCATTAGCTGCACTGACAACTGCACAGAGGCTCTGATTTCCCCACGAGTACCTCTGCACATGCCAAGAGTTGTGGAATTCAGCCTGTTACATCACTTCAGTCTTGACTACACCCTCGATAATAAAGAAGAGATTTGATAATCACTGCTAATAGTCTTCTCTGAATTGTGAGAATAAAAAAAAATATTACTTTTATAAATAAAAGTACACAGTTATCAATTAAAAATATGTGATATATACCAGAGCTGTATAATATACATGCATTATCTGTAAATACAGGTACATAAATAAAATGTTTGTGGATATGCCATACAATGGCTATCACCCCCTGTAAATGTGTGGCTGGGCAGCACAGCATGGTGGGCAGCCACCCCTGGAAGTGGTGCCAGGGCTCCCAAGGGAAGCAGCTGGAAGCAGCCCAGCAACAAGGATTTCCAGGGAAGTGGGAAAATGCAGATGCACTTGTTTGTCTCTGAATATAAATTTCATGAGAGGAAATGGCTGAAAGCAAGAGAAGAAGCAAGGGGAAGAAACCCTTAAGTCTTTAGGTACCTAACAGGTCACACCTGCAAGGCCCGCTAAGCACTCACCTTTTGCCTACACAATGGCCTCAAGAGCTTGACTCATATTGAAATGAATCTACATCTACTATTCTGCCATTGCTAGCACAGCTGGTTACAAGAAACTCTTTTCTGGGCACAGCTTCTTGCTGCACAGATGAGCTCATTTTGATACTACTAAATACCTATCCACAGGTGTGCCTACCCATTCCCAACTTTTAATGTAACATGCACTTATTCACATAAGCTAGTACTCAGGAGGTGTGACATCCCAATGCTTGTCCTTTCCCTACAGTTTGCTGCAGTCTAACACAATGTACATATTTTGGAATATATATATAAAAAATAAAAAGAATAAAGAATATCAGAGCATTATTTCTGGTACACATTATAAATATACATATATATTTATACATTATAATGGAAATGCATGGAAACATTTTACCTTCCTCTAGTTATATTATTACTGGCACACTGTTACATTTCTAAAACTTCATCCCTTATGGTAAACTGTCTCTAAATCTTCATCACATTTCAATGATATCTCACACAAAAACCCTGCCCCTCCTAGTTCATTCATAATGAATTTTTAGAAAGTCTTTTGGCCAACTGCTGTCATTTTGTTTGAAGAATGCAGCTTGAAAATCCCTTTCAGAAAGTCATGCTCAGCTTACAGCTTGCACATAAGACAAAAAGTTGTCAGCTACTTACAGCCAGCAAGAAGATACTGGTAGTACTGTACTGCATCAGCAGCCAGCAGCAGTGGATGGTTTGCATTAAATGGTGGTTGGAGCTCATTCCACTGAGGAGTTCTGAGGTAAAACACAAGACTATTAATATTTAAGCCTAATACAGAGAATGTAAATCAGCATTTCTGTCATCACATGTAATTATCTATACAAGCTCACAAAATGTTTGTAATTACTTAAATTAGCTTGTTCAAACACTGAAATACACCACAGGCAGCTGTGCAGCATGGCCAAATTGTGCAGATTGTGAAGACAATACTTGTTTGTCAGCTGCAGCAAATACTGCACACCGAAATGACGAAGGCAGTTTAGATTATGCTGGTAAATACATTTAGGAGCACGGCAACATTATTTAATATAAACATACTACAGAAACTGGGGAACTTTTGTGTTCTGTTAACTAGCATTGCTTCAATACTGTAAAGTCATTGAGCATTTACAAACTGTGAAAATAAAGCTGTGTAAAGTTATGGACTATTGATCCAATTAGAATTTTCAATTCCATTACAACCTACTCATTTCAACAATAATGGTCTAGAAGTCTGTGTTGTAATTTTAATTAGGGTGGGCCATTCCTAAATAGCTTGGTAAATCAAGTATTGATCAATCCAGTCCAGCAATAAGCAGCACTAAGGAATATAGGAGCCAAGAAAAATCGATAAGAAAATATTTTAAAACGTCAAAAGCACTGACAACAGTTTCTCATCAATTTTTGTTTACTTTCCTCCACATGTCAGGAATAATTTCTTCAGCTACCTCAAGAAATGCTACCTTCAGCTACTTACAGGATAACTCGCCTAACTCTGCAATGCTTCATCTTGAAAACCTCACTCATCTCTCATGGCAGAATTCTGTATTTATAAATATAAAATATATAAAAAACCAAATTACAAACTGATCATTTAAAATCAGCAACTGATAAAGATCTCTATTGATCTTATACGTGTTCACATAGCTCCATGTCTATAAGCACTAACAGAACTACATGAAAATTTAGGCTTGAATTTGCTATCGAGTCCTCTTTCAATGGAAAGTCTGCAACAGATAAAAATAACAGCAAAAATCTTGATGCAGTTCATTCATTCCTTTCAAAAAAAAAGAAGTTCATACTCATTTACTGGACAAAAAGGAGGAGAGAAAGAAAAAGAAATGAGCTACCTAACCAAAGTCCAGCTGGCTCTCGGGCACGTCATCATTTCCAGAGGGGTGTCATCACTGATCTTGGGAGCAGTGCTGAGCGGACGTGGTTCCAACACGTGCTCCACGAGGCTACCGTAGCAGCTGATGATATACAGTGACTCCACCACAAACTGTTTTGATTGATCTGTTTGCGAGAAGAAAGAAAATCTTACTGCAATAGCAGAACAGAAACAGAAAAAATATTTACTGAAATCGTAGACTATTCTTGGAAGTCGCTTGGCTTAATAAACTTGTGGTCAAATACGTCAACTAAAAGAACTGCAGGGGCTGGGGAGACAAAAAGAAAATCATAAAAAGCACAGTTAATTTCCAGAAAGTTTCCCTACCTTTTTCTCTTTTCAGCCCAGCATTGTTTGCAAACCACGATCTCGATGATCCAAAGACTGCAGCGACACAAAACTCTCCTCCCACAGACTTACTGGGTGAAATTTGTGGAGCCGGTTTGGTTTTGCTTAAATTAAAAAAAAAAAAAAATTAGGAAAATTGATTCTTAAAAAATGGCGATGTCCTTTGCTTAGCAGCCATTCTCAGGTACAAATTCGGAGGTGCTGAATATCTGCAATTCCCCTATGATCTGGCAGGACTTACAGATGCTCAGTGTTTCTGGATAATAGGTTTCAAATTCCCCTCGATCACTGAATTCATTAACTTGAAGAACAGCACTGCTCATAATGCAGAATTAGTTAGACTGTTTGAAAGACCCAACATTTGCATTCAATAGAAACAAATTCCAAAGGGAATGCAAACATTTAGAAGTCCTTTGGGAATGAAAACACAGAGTCTGGGGCAGCCACCCAAGGTGGCTGGTCTTTCCCAGCATTTGCAGAAGATCCACATCCAGCTGACACTCACACTGACTGCTGCTCAGCTACAACCCAGACAGTGAGGATGGCATTGAAACCACTGCAATAGACATGATGTGAGCAACAGGTAAGAGGGAACAGCATGCAGAGGATAGGAGGGAAGGGAAAGAACGTGTACACTCGTGCTATAAGTTAAAACAAATCAGTAATTGCACCAAATAAAAAGAGTAAGAAAAACTCTCCTATGATACTTAACAGCGTGCAAGTAGCACATAGAGTGGCTCCGCACTGTGTTGTACTGAACCACGACTTCGCACTTTTATTTTCTTCTTCGGCTCCTTCCAGATTTGTATGAATTCAAAGCTGTTTTCAGAGCACTGCCCATCAAACCTGGATCTCATTTGTTCCTTAACAGGAACACTGATTGAGAAGTTCACACAGGATTCCTTCTTATCCGTGTCCTATTCTTTTTTCCATCTTTGCAATTTGCTTTCTCTCTCTTTCTTATATTCTATGTCATTGCTTCCTTCTCTTCCTATCTTTCCCTCCTTTATTTTTTCTTTCATTAATTGCTACTCCATAATATATCCATCTCTGATTACACTGTCACATTCTTATTTAAGTTCTTAAATGCTAAGAATTGCGTGTGCAGATACGTATGTGCCCCAGGTCACAGACACAGCAAACTTGTGGTCACGTGTTTCATTTGCAGAAAAAATAAGAAATAAAATAAAATAACGGCATGAAAACAACCTTCCAAAAGGAACTGTGTTACACTGACTGTAATATTCAAATGAACATTCATGGACTCAGACGGTCCTGAAGCTCTTCTGCTTACACCAGAAGGTGGAACGTCCCCAAAGAGCAATTGCAATTTGTAGTCAGTAACTCCAATATTGAACTACCACAAAGCACTTAATATCCAACTGTTACATCTGCAATTACAGATTACCGGATCCAAAATCTGTGTTCCAAAAAGTTCCTGACCACAATATTAGAATTTTTGATTGATATTAACATACTACTTATTAGCTGCTCATAAAAATTCAGAATAGATTTCTCTCACTTTGAACAGTCATCTGTCACATAAGCAGCCCTTTCAACCAGTCCTGGGACAAACTGTGTGTTGAAAACTACTATTAGTTCTCAGCTTCCAAGCATTCACACATGGACAGCACTGCAGAAACGATGCTGCAATGTGTGCAGTCATCAAGGCTTCTTACTGATCTGTGCTTCAAACAATGAATGTTTGGTTTTAATCTTAAGATTTAAGAGATGAGAAGGACGATGTTGCCCCTCAATCAGTACAAAGCCAACTATGAGTACCAACAGGATTCACTCGCATTTGCTTCCTCATAGAAACTCTTGACAATAATCTTTCTATGCTATTCTAATATTCCTAATATTCTAAATATTCACACAACACAACCTGAGGTTACTAATATAAAAAAAAAAAAAAAAAAAACACCAAAAAACACTAAAGTAGAAGCAAATGCTATCCTAAAATATAGACCAGAGACATAATGGACTTCAACCATTGCTCTGAGCCTTTCAGCAGAAGGGAACCTGGGATCAACAACAAATTACAAAATCTCTGCTGAGTTTGGGACGCTCGGAGTCCCAAGGAGCTCTGCTCAACCAAACACGGTTATACACAGCTCTGGAGGAAATGCTCTCAACTACATTCTATTTACTTTGTATCTTTAAAATGTGCATCTTTCAAGGCATGCATTGAAGCGCTGGCTTCAGTGACAAAACATTTTCCCTTCCAGTGTGGTGTTTTGTAGCCAGAGAGAGCAGACCCTGCAAAACACCATTACTCCTGTGGTTCAACTTAGTCCTGCAAAAAACAAAAGCCAAGGACTACTACTGCATCACATTGGTTTCTGCATATTTCTGAAATAAGAGCAGGGATGTCAACAAGTCTACACTGAAATTATTGTAACTACGGAACCTTTTGGTTTCCCACCTTTTCACTTTAACCTCTGAGTTTTCATCAATACGTTCCAACTCAAGTTTCTTTCTTTCAGTAGATCTCAAAAGCCAAATTATTTTTCTGTAATGGTAATGCCATTAGAAAAATATATTTTCATGTCATTATGATATTTTAACGACTTGAAAACTATAAATCCTCATCATTATGTAGATGCAAGCACCCTCTCAGCTTTATAAACGATAACAAAACAGAAATGTTGAAGGTAGGTGGTGAATGACTGGTTTCTGCTAAGAACTTCTGCTCTTTCCTTGCTCTTAGCCTGTCAGCACTTCATAAATTATTCCATAAGCTGAAATTAAGGCACATTTGGCCTCACTTTTAAAAACAGTTAATTTCAAGGAATCTTCCTAATATACTAACATTCAGAATATTACGCTGTATCTTTTTGCTGGAAAGGGTTACGATGCAGGAAGAAGGGCAGAAGAAAAGTTAAACTATTCTGACCAAAACCTTTGCTCTTAATTTCATCTTCCACTGTGAGACACAACGGCCCTATAAGAGACATGGAGGATAAACTGTTAGCAGACCTCTTCCCGCCTAGGTCTGCCCACCTACACCAAGCACTCACCACGGCACAGCAGTGTTATTATCCCAAAGGTATCGATGCAGAAACCTACAGCAGAAGGTTAAAAAAAGAAAAAACATAACACAGAAAGAGCTAACGGTCCCAGAGTTTATCTGCAAAATAGAACCATTTCTGCTTGTTTCACCCTAGGGAGGCAATAAGGGTTTTTCCTCCGTCACTCGAGCAGATCGTGCCCATCAAAGCAGGGACCTGAGGATCTCGGGCAGGCTCTGCCATCCACTTCCACTGCCGGGTTTGCAGAAAGCTGCCTCTGTTCTCCAAGTCCTGTGCAGCTCCTCTGCAAGAGGCCCTGGTGCAGGAAAGGCCCAGAGAACCACAGCGTGGGGCTTCTTCCATTCAGTGAGCTGTGCTGCAGGAAGGACGAAGAACGCTGCAGGGGAGAAAAGGAACGGAGAGGGCCGTGCCCTCCTGCCCAGCACTCCGACCCCCCTCTGTCACGATGCAGCTGCTGAGCTGTAGTACAATGGTAACAAAAACCCTGGTGTTACATCACCCTTGTTCTGCCAGCCCGTGAGATCTCTGCCTCAGCAAAGGCAATGCAGTGCAATGTCAGTCTCCAACAGCTCACATGCACCTGTCCCGCTCGAAGATGGAGACAAAGGCACCCGCTAGAACTCAAACTTCAGCTCAGTACAGGATATCTGGGGAAATCTGTGCTGCTGATAATAACTAACTTCTCTGACATCATTTTGGAGGATGATTCCCATTTTCAATGTAGGAACACTGAGAACAGATGTGTACATAACCTGTGAAAAACATACACGTGCACTTTCTATGGAAATGGCACGAAAGCTAAAGATAATTAAGGCACCATTGTCATCTCCTTAAAAAAATGAAGACTGCAGCAGGAGCATGCAAGTTCTTTCATGTTGACAAAGCAACAAAAGATGAAGAGCTTCTGAAACAACTCAGCACTACGACTCCTTGACTTCTGTAACAAACCCTAAAGTCTGCCACAGCTTCTGAAAGTGTGCTCATAACTAAGCGTCGTAAAACATCGTAACTATATCCCAGCTACTTTTCATTTGTTATTATTTTCCCACCTTATGGAGGTAAGAAAAAAGAATTAATTCTATTAAAATACTCTGAAAATCATAGGCAACTGGTGAAAACCACAGGGTACCAACAGAGGCATGGAGTGTGCCTCACAGAGCTCCGTGTCCTTCAGAATGATGCTGGCTGTTCAATTTGTCTTCAATTTCAGACAGCCAAACAAGTGACATGGCTTTAAATGTATAAAAAACATATTTCAGACCCATGATATAAAGAAATTGATTTACAAAATCAAGTATCACCTACAAAATAGTGTGATTCTCATTCTTTGCAGCCCCTGTTTGGTTTTATATCACCAATGAAGAGGTTTTAAACACATCAGATTCATAAAAACCAAAGCACTGATCTGTAAATCACTGCACAAATCATCCACAGAGAAATCCACCAAAATGAGCACACTCCATTTTTGAAGGGAAAAGTTTTCTCATAAGTGGCCACAAAAGTATCAGAGAAAAACACTGCATAAAATTTACAGCTACAAAATTACTGAAAACTCCTATCTGTCTTAAAATACACACATCTTAATTACTTTATCATTGTGCCAAAAAAAGGAAAATAAAGACATGTTCCCAGTTGTCAAATCATGAATAAAACAAGAGAAAGCAAGAAAGAAATAGCAGGCTCCTTTATTCGCCAGGCAGTAAGCTGTCAAATCTCCATTCATTTTGTTTACATAATTTAGGTCTCATTAAGACTTTAATGGGAACAACATGACTTCTTTCCCCGCCCAAAGTGTGTTTTTTATCCTAATTTCTCTCTAGGCTAGGAAAGCCCATATTTGTGAGCTAGCACTGGCATTAAACAAACCACAAAAGAGTCTTGTGAAAGACAGGCAACGATTTCTGAGTCTATTTCATATATTCCCCTCTTTAATCTCAGCCTTTTAATCTTGCTTCAATCTAAAGTCATTTCTGGTTGACAAGCCTCTCGGCCTCGCTTTGCTGCAGTGCTGGGAGCCCATGCTATGAAGGCAGCACCCAACAGCTCTGGCCAATGCATGCCACGCTCAGCACTGCTCTTCCAGAGCCCTTTGCTTCTTAGATCACCACCAGACGAAATTTGGGTGCATCACAGACTGCACTTTGGAATGGTCCATAGGAATACTGCTTTGGGAGCCAAATACTTACTGTGCTGGTAATTCCTTCCCATGCAATGCTCATGTAATAATGATTCATGTGATAAGGAGTAAAGAAATGTTCCTTTCCTTTTGTCTTACAGTGCCTTTGCTTTTCTAGAGTTTGCACAGCTCACGTACCCTTTGTGAGCCACCCTCAGCCTCCCTCCTACCAAGACCTTTCTCCTGAAGTAATATGTTCACAGAGACACACAGACCATGTACGTTTCCTAAGAAAACCCCCACACCTTCCAACTTCTTCCAATCTTGATGCTTGTAACTGCAGCCACCCAACACACACGTGATAAAATGTGGCTGGCTGTTACAAAGCACTGTGTGAATCCTGAACCAAGCCCTGGCAAAACAAAAGTTATGAACTGTTCTTCCTTTGAAATACACTTCCATTTTACATATTTTAAAAAATAATAAATTATTATTTCAAATATCCTTACATTAAGGGAACTGTGGTTTGTTTTTTCCTCAGGTGTGATAAGCTTTTTAAGTTATTATTCTTTTGCAGTGCCCACCTGATTTCTTTATATCTCTTACTGCAATACTTTACTGTCTACTTACTGCTAATCTGGCTTAGTATCAGGAGGTCATCATTGATGTTTTCTGTCTGCGAGCAACTTAGTGCCACTATAGGAAGGGAAGCTATGCAAAAAAACAGACCTGCTTTGAAAACCATCTGCAATCCTTTTTGCCTGTTGGGAAATAATTTATTTTTTCAGCTTCTTTGCTACTTAAAAAATTAAATGCACCGTCAAAGGTTAAAAAAAAAAAAAACAACCAACAAAAACAGAATGCATTTGCTTGACAACACTTGATGGTGAATATGCATCCACAGCTTAAAAGTGCAATTATGCAGTGCTTCCACCTATGGATCAGCCATGCAGTGAACAATGTGGAAAAAAAAAAAAAAATCCCAAACAAAAAGTCTAAACACAGAGTTATATTTAGTGAGTACAGCAAATGAATTATAGGCATGCTGGGATTGAACTGAGAACTCACCATGGAGCTTTTATGGAAAAACATCCTGCTCCAAACAGGTAAGGTCTTCACGGAAGGGGGAAAAATGCACAGAAATTAGATGAAAACTCAATTACCAACAAGTACACTCTACATCATGCTATTAAGATTTACGCAGAAGGTAAACAAAATAACTGTCATAACCATTCATGATGCCCTGAAAGAGATGCAGACCTCTCACATCGCCAGCATGCTGACACACGGAGCGACGCCTGCCCACAGCACGCTGCCACCACGCAAGGGCTGCACAGCCAGGGCTCACGGGCAGCTCTCCATGCACCACGCTGTGACACATGCAGTGCATCACGTGCAGGTGGGCTCTGACGTTGTGCTTTAGTTCTCCTTCCTGAAATCTGCAGACGAATCTTAGGCAAATGTAGTCACGAGAGCCTTAAATAGACGTTGGAAGTCATAACAGATAAACAAAGTAAATTAGCAACAAGAGCAACAAATGTGTGGCTGCTCCCCACAAAACACTGAAGCTCTGCATGGGACAGTTTGGTGAATTTACTGGGCAGAGGTACGTGCTAAGCAAAAGAGACTGCAGTACAAGGCACTCCTCTGCTGGAAAGCTCCGCAGCCCTTTTCCTAGGATAGAAAGATGCTATCAAATTAATCATCTTTAGCGACTAGATGACCCAGAAATCTTATTCCCCCATTTATAAGCTTGCACAGAATGCAGGAAAGAGAGCCCTAACTTACTTCAAATATATCTGATGTTAAAAATCACCCAATCCATAGAGCTTAGTGCTTTTGCCCCTCAGCGATGTATCTGTACCATGATGTGGTTGCTGCTAAGGACTTGGTACAGTGCATAGTTCTTAGAGAGGTATCACACACCACTGATTTTAGAGCATTTTGCATACAATTTCCCATCACAATTTTACATCACAAGCCATTGACATACTGACATTTGCATAAAATCTGAAAAGCAGAACAGGAGGTGAATGTGGAGCTGCCCACGTGCTCACAGCTCCTTTGATTCCCATTTGGGATGTAACATTACCCACAAAATTACTGAATGATTGATTTGGTAAATGCCAATGCATCATTTTTCTTTTCATACTTGGACTCAGGGATGAATTCTGGCCAGTTGAAACAATTGAAGTATTTTCAGGCAATCAACTAAACCCAACAGGTCTACCACTGAGAGGTGTAATGCACTCAGCCTTATGTGTACACATTTATAATTATACCAGCACACAAAAAAAAGGGAAAAAACTAAATCTGGCACGAGTGCAACATCAAGAAATGCAGACATCTTATAAGAACACCTTTAATGTGAAGGCAGAAAAGTAAGATGTATATTCTACTTTCTAAGATATAAAAATCCAATAAGGAACAGAATACTGTGGAAAAAAATCCTGTGCCCACTCCTCATTTGATGGAACCAGATTCCAGACATAATGCATGGTATTTGAACAAAACCCCAACTACACTGCATGAAATGTATGACCTGTATGCAGTGCACGAGTGGCAGGACGTCCCACACAGCAATACTCAGCGCCTAATGGAGCTGAGGGCCGTTCTCTTGGCTCAGCATCACATCAGCAAAGCACTGCTGCACATTTTAAGCACTGAATGGAAAGCTAAGGTTTTTGTACAGCCCACAACCAATCAAGTTTAATTCCCAGAATCTATCCCGCGTATATTTGAAGAGTCACTGGAGAGTGGGCAGCTCTGACTGGGAGCCTGGAATTGCTTGACCCCGGACATTTAGCAAGCAATTCCTTTTCCACCTGCCTCAGTCTCTGCATCTGCATAAAGCAGGCTAATGATGCTCACATGAGTGCATTACAACATTGTGGAAATCTGGGGTTTTTAGCCCACCATACTATACTGACCCAATTATATTTGCACGTTAAGAAATTCTTTCCAGTTTAAATATAAATTACCTAGGGGGATATAATCTCCAGTAGAAGATGTTTTCTTGTTTTATAGTGCTGCTGTTGTTAGCAACATTTTTTTCCATACATAGACTCAAAATCTTGTGTTATGTAGAAAATGTGATTAGTCAAAATCAGTCACAAGACTAAGGTATAGTCTTATTTACAGCCATAAGAAAGATGAACATAGATTTTTACATTCATGAGTTCCACTTTCTTTGAAAATGACTGTTTTTTTTCCTAAGATATTTATTTAAGTAACTGTTTTTCAATGTTTCCTTCACACAATATGGATGGTATGTTAATGGGGGGAGTACAAATTACAGGATAACCCAACCTTGAAAAGACAGCAGCAGATGGCTGTGCTCGATGACAGTAACAGAGCAATGCCAAGGCAGAAACCTCACCGAGGTTCTGTGCTCTCATGGTTAGTGGGGAATTCTAAAGGAAAATCAGTAACTGAAGACAATTTATGATTCAAAATTCCAACAGCATTTTCTTAATTTCTTTTCTGAGTTTTAGCAAATTCAAAACTGAAATTTTACTCAATTTTGTTACGTTGAATATAAACTTGCAACTATTTAAGTTTTTAATAGACCCTGTGACACTCACTTACTCAAACCCTCACTGCCATCCCGGCTGTATTTGGTATCAGTTACAGTAGTTGCTTTATAACCAAAACTTATTTTATAAAATGTTAAAGCGACGTAAAACACGCCTGAGAAATGTGCCTGAGAGTGCCTGCAGCACACACAGCAGCCAACCTATTTCAATGAATTCTTCAGATTTGCTTTTAATATTGTCTTGATTTTTAGTTACTGTGCCTCCATAACTACACTACGACGACATGACTTTGCACACCTTATTTTTGCTCGCCCCAGTAGTGAAGCCTGAGATTAACTGAGCCTTTCTTAGCCAAATAGGATAAATGGATACCAGTACATGTAATATAAGCAAAGAGAAACATTAAAATATCTCAGCCTGCTTCGACATCAGACACTTAACCTACTCCCCCCCTTATTCAGGGTGTAATGAGGAATGAAAATGGGGAGTTGGATGAAGAACGGATGGAGTTTCATGTTTAAAAACTCACTACTATGGAAAAAAATAAAAAGTTTCTCTCTTTTCCTGCAAGATGCATTGGATGTCTTTGGTGTCACAAGACCCCATGAATATAGGGCACATCTTTGTGTTTCACTAAATCTATATGAATCTGAGAATGAAGTATGATACAAATATAACGATCAAACCACTCGAGAAAGTCAAAACCAATGCTGCTGCCAGAGGAGTCAATTTTTAGAATAGTTTTTCTTCTGGGGCCATTACTCTACCGTTTATTTCCCTTCTTCCTATTACAGTGCATCTGTGTCCCCCTGTTCTTACACTGGAAACAAACTACAACTCATTCCACAAACACAAGGCACGCTTATGAAGCTGTTGCAAAGCACAAAGCTGTCCTCTGACGTGTTCGGATACACTCCCTTGTGCAGACAGCATGAGAAGGACCGTGCAGCTCTTCCTCTTCCCAATCTATAAGCCCTTTGTTACAGGAGCCATGAATTAACCCATTCACGAGACCTAAGAAGGAATTCAGCATAACTATTAAAATTCTGTGAGGGAAACTGAGGCATGGATCTATAAAGACTTATTAAACCTATCTCCTTTGCTGTCTTGCATCCCCCTAATCTTTAAAACATTAGATGCTTCCTTCCTCATTAGTGCCAGAGCTCCTTTGGGAACATCTATCTGCTCCTCAGAATGCACTGACAGCACAAAGTGCAGGAAAGTGAGTCAGCGGGATGAGAAAACATAGGGACAAAAATGAAGTGCTTCTGGAGGTGGGGAAGTTGCACTGGGAGACCTGAAAAAGCAAGGGAAGAAATGGAGGGCAGGGAACGAGTGATGGTGATGGGTAAGAAGGGAGGTACTGCTCGGAGGTACTGAGTGCTGAGAATGGAAACTGTTCAGAATCAGAGCTCAATGTCCCATCAGATAATGCTCCCAAACATACAAGCTTACACGAAAAAAATATCTGTGATGAACAGCACCATCATGACACAGCTCCAGATTCTGGTCTTTCATTCCCACAGGGCTACGGCGATCACTTCTAAAGAATTTACTGCCGTTCCACTTGTCAAATAAAGTGACATGCATTGAGCTCTGCTGGAGACAGATCCTATTAGGAGCAGTAATAGGTCCTTTCACCTGAAAAACAGTTTGCTGTCCCGGATACTGGCAAAACAAACCTCTACATGGTTAATAAAACCTGAAAAACTTAAGTAAGATATCTTGTATTAGAGAAGCTAAAAGCAAATAGAATGGATGAAACCAGAGTGGGCAAATTATACAGCGTTCTTTTTGGCTTGCTTTTTACTTTTCAAAATGTACTGTAACAGAATAAATGTGTCATTCTTTAAACGTTGAAACAACGGAACAGGAATCAGCTGTAAGGGCCACTGAGCAGCGATGGTAAAATCCAACTGATTGCAATTCCTCCTCCTTTTCTGATCACTGCACAATCACAAGGTTAAGCAGCTGCTTCCAAAGAAGAGCCTTGTTTCCTCGGAGCGCTGCTTAAAGGTGCTGACCACGTAGGTGTAAATACATCTGTCTTTTGCCATTTGCAGTAATACATGCCTCCTACACTTCTCAGAGTGAGGCAGATGGTCCCTGTCCTGTCTAAATATTACACTGTACAGACTTACATTGCTATGTGTTTGCAGAAATATGAGGGCAGATGTTAAATATGTTAAACACACGCTTTGCCCCCTGGAGGTTTAAGTTAAGGCTGCTGTCTCAATTCGGTCATTTTAGGCATGCCAGGCTTCTTGGATGCGAGGCATTCCTCCTAAATCCCCACTTCATAAATACAGCTTTTCATGTTAATTCTGTGTACTTTCATCAAATGTTTTGGATGCAGAACAAATGAAGGAAGCACTCAGCTGGACGTTACACATCTACACCGGCTTTGCTGAAAATTATGATCCTCATTCACAAAAACTCTATTTACACAGCAGGGTATTTCCCATGACTGCTTTTTCCTCCCCTTACATAAACCTCACTGAGTATTTTAAATTTAATTAAATTTAGAAATTACACACAATAATAGGGCACGGGCAGGCTGAGAGCTGCAGAATTTCATCAAAGAAAACTGTGGATATGGATGCTATTTTGAGTACATTTAAGAAAAATAAGGATAAAACATTACATTCAGAACGTCCATTTATTGCTAATGGCCGTCGTGAAGTGTGCAGGAACCATCGTGGTGATAAAGAAGCAGCCTTTGTAAGGGCAGCTGTGAGTTACTGTTACCAGCCAAGCACCTCCAAAACTGCACCAGAGGTTTTTGTTTAAATCATCGCCCTCACCACCGCTCCTGCTGCTGCCTTACAGACCATCAGATGCCTTCTTATGTTCCTCCTACATCTCATCCCACCTAGTTCTAAGAGCGTATTTCTTTGTGTCCACGTTTCTGTTCTCTGACTGTACTCTTTAAGAAACCTTTGTGCTATTTTTCCTTTTTCAGGAGCTGTAACTTGCTGCTTATTTCCATGCACCTTCCCTAAATTTCGTCTCCCTCCTGCCCTCATTCCAAATCTCACCCTTCTATACCTACAAAATTAATCAGATTGCTGACACAATCTATTCTTCTTGCAAGTGTTTAAATTGTTAGTACAAATAAAATGCAAACATAAACCACTGAAATATATATGCAGAAGAAGGAAATCACAGCATTACCCTCGCACTACTTTATTGTTTCCTAGCACTCATTTACAATTATCTAGGGAGTCAGGGACATGAGTGCAGGTAGCCTCTTTCCTTTGGGCAACTGAGTGTCTGCAGCTCACGATTTGGTTCTAGAAATGAAATTGCTGTTTGGAGCAGCAAGAGCAGGACTGCCCTGTTAGACAGACACACAGACAGACATGTACATACGTGCATACAGATGTCAGCTTTGGAAGCCCATCATGCATACTTAGTGCACTAAAGAAACAGTAACAGATTTCACAGAATGCTGCAGCACAGAATGTGGGAATTATTCAGGGAGAGAGGAAATATCCCTGAGCTCTCCTTCCAAAAAATAATTCCCAGACCATGAAACACAAGGTGGAATTCACCTCATTATTCATAAGCAAGAAGCCACTGAAGCAAAGCAGTGCCTGCACCCATTTACCAAAATGCAGGAAAATGCTATTAACTTGTAGGACTGACAGTTGTTTTGCCCAACCACAAGCCAAACTTGATCTGTTTTTCTTAGAAATATAAAAGCAGTCTGTAACTCAATGCACGAATCAGCCTTAGAAATTGTAACCAGAAAATATTCAGGGATTTGAACTACTAAAAATTGAGAGGGTTAAAAAAAAAACCACCTGCTGGTTTTATGCATTAATTGCAAAAACTGAAGAATTAAATTTTAGCAAGAGAAAAATAACAACGGTTGAACAGAAAGAAGTAACCTGAAAATTGCTTTAGTTTATGAAACTTGGAGAATCTTCTTTCTAGTTTCAATGTAAGTGTATTTAGTAGATAATAAGCATTTCTCAGTTCTTTATCATGGCACATCAATGAGAAGCCAAGTGCCGCTGACTCCAGAGAGAAAATCCACATGTGAATTTCATAGTACAAAACAGTCACTCCAGAAGAAAAATAAGGCCAAGAAAACATCAGGATTAAGTTTTCTCTCCACCCAACCTGGCTCACTGTCGTTCAGTTTCTGATAGTCAAAAAGCATCTCTGCTTGAGCAGTTTGGAAATCAAAAGAAACAAACTCAAAAAAAACCCAAAAACTAAACCCAACAACGTAAACCCATAACTTATTCTGATTGAATACAGCTCTGCTTATGTTTCATACCAATTCCTGGTGTGAAACTTCTCCTGATGTCAGCGTGCGGTGTTTCCCATATGGCAGACTGCAAGAAAACGCCTCATCCGAAATACTCCTGAATTCTTAGAGATCTGTGTTCAGTTTTTGTTTGCCTATCTGTGCTGGCTTTCTTTTCTTGAGCTCTCCTTCCCCCAAACCCAACTGCAATGTTAGCACTACGCTACACACACTGCAATTACAAATAGATAAATGAATTTAAATGGAATACAACTAGAAAGAAATTATTTCCACATAAGAGACACATAACAAGGTTGAGAAAGGTCTGTGCACATGGACTTACCCTGTGCGTTTGGTGATGGTCCCTAACGTCATTGGCTGCTTGATTTGAGCCAGAGGCAACACCACGGTCAGACTGGGGAGCGGCAGCAGTCGAGGGTTCCCAGGGTTGTTGTTTGTGAAGTTATTGTACGTGTCCTGGCTGTTCAATTTACCTTGATGGGATAGAGACGTAATAAAACGTATGAGTGCAATTTGCTCCTTCGTTTATCGTTTCTAACAAGTATCTAAAATAAGCCATTGGCAAAGAAAGGAAATAATGAGCTCCTATTGTAAACAAAAACAAATCCAAAACAGTCACTTTCAATTCAGGTAAAAAAGACAGCATGACAAGGGAAGCAGCAAATCTTTATTTATATATAAGTAAGGGGAAAGGTGCCCTTCCACGGCAAGGATATTCTTCATGCTGCTGCTGCTTCCCTGGCAGGTTTGTTCACCAAAAAGTTTGGGAGTTAGGTTTGAAGAACAGACTCTGGATCCAGATCTCTAAGGGGGGGGAAAAAAAAAAAAAAGAATATTCTGGAAGGGAACTTTTTCCTGAAGGACCACATTCTCTGGTGGTAATTGAAAGTTCTGAAAAGGTCGCTCTTGTCGTCTCTCTAGATAAAGGCACAAAGAATAGCAATCTGCTGAGCTAAGGCAGAAAGCAAATACCACAAGTAACTACATCAAGTAAAGCCATACCTAGCATCACCTAAAAATCAAGTATTGAAAAAGTCAAAGACTTGATATTCATTAAAAAAAGAGAGAAATAAAATGAAAAAAAAAATGGTATTCAAAGAGGGAAGGAGAAAGCGTAACAAAAACAACCCTAAATTTAGCTTGTTTCAAAGAGGTCTGTGCTGGATATACGCCCGGTTTAGATACGCTTTCTTACTTTCTGTATCATTCCATAGTCACAGCCTCTCATTCTTCAGTTAGAAAAGGAAACTCTCTGCAAATTTCATGGACAGTAAAGAAAGAAATGTGAAGAAACCAAAGAAAGAAGTTAAACAAAAAAGGGGCCAGTCTGTTTATAGCAGAATCAGAAGTACTTTAAATAGACAAGCAACCATGAATTAAAAGGTTTAGATCATTAACTTGTTTTTCTGTGCTCCTATAATGCTGTGAAATGCTTGCTTTGTTCTTAATCAAAAGGGAGCCATATTGGGAATTAGGTTCCTAAACAACCGCTGCATTCTCCATAGTTATTATACAAATCCCAGGCCAAATCCATACAATCTGACTGAAGAGCAGCCACCTTTTTTCAAGGAAGAAAAACAGCGCAGAAGAGGGTTTCTCACAGGAAGCTGCCTGAAAAGCTTTAATGATACTTCAGATGGGCTGCAAATAGGAAAAGGAAGGCAGAAAAATCTTAATGAATGTCTCATCATCTTAAAGACACTCAGTGCTTCCTTTACCCTTCTTTTATACTCTGTAACTGTAAGCTCGGGGTTTTTATTTGTTTTCCTGCAGTCTGCAGACCCCTGCATCTCAGAGAAGCACAACAAAAATGATGAAATTACGAAGTGTATTTTGTGTTAAGTATCTGGCCTGAGCACTGGTCAATACGTTTTAAGAGAAATACTAAGGCCTTAATGAATAACAAGCCTATTGAAGTCTTGGAGAGCAGATTTCATTAATAGCAATTTTCCTGGACCAACTTGGAATAAAAAGAAACAGGAAAGGGGGGGAGGGACGGGAGGGACAGACCCTTAGTTTTAAATTAAGACTGAGATGCAATTAATTTTTTTTAAGATTAGTTTCATAATGCATTCTTGGTTCTTGTAGAAAGCAGTATGAATAGTCTACTGCTTTATTGTCTAATTAGTCACTGTTGCATGTAATCAAGGCCTCTCTGAAAGTGTTTCACTCTCCTGTATTCACCAGGAGCAACAGAGCACACAGCCTACCTGCAGGGGCTCCGAGCGGCTGCAATTCGTTTTCTCTTATTTCTTAGGAACATAATGATTAACTATGAACTCCTGAACTGACCGTGTCATAACAGCTTCCCTCTCTCCAAAGGCACATTTAATTACCCAGTGCCTTCTGATCTTCACATCACCTTGTTTTCCATATGCAAAGCTGTCTGTTGATTCAACACATGGTTTGCAGGCAGAAGAGCCGGGCACTTAGGGATGTGCCTCCTGTATGGGGATGAGCCCATTTCCACACAAGCTGACCAATCCCAAGGCAGCCGAGGTACTCTGAAAACTACAGTATTAAGTTTTAAATCCTAAATCTAAAAACGCAGCTACAATAAAAGGGAAAATGGCAAATACCAAACATATCCTGATGGCTACTGCTCGCCAATCCATCACTTCTGCAGCAGCCTTTAGTTGCTTTGTTGCAAATAAATGTAATTAACAGTGGTAGAAGTCAAAAATTAAAAACTGAAATGTTACAAAAAAAGAGATAAATTACAGTAAAGTTTTTCTTGAATATCTGATTACAAGGATATTAAGGGGGCACAATAAGGTTAAAGAATATTGTGCTTAACAGGAAGAAGTAAAAAGATGTGCTTTGGTTTCCACTGAATTATTTTTAGTTATTTCTATGATGGAAATGTTCTACGTTCTTACATCTTCATTCTATGTTGCCTTGGGCCTATCAGAGAGATGTATCCGTGTCTCCAGACCTGCACAGCCTTGGGATCCAGTAAAGGCACTCAGTGCCTGGGATTGCTACCTTACCAAGCATTTGGCAGAAGCCATGTGGAGAGTGAATTTCATTGGAACAAAATAGCGTCACACATTACATTTAATTGGCCCTTTAAAAATCCCATGATTGTATATTGACCTATTTGTGCCCATCCAGAAATTCACAAACGTCACCTCCATGCCTGCAGCCCTCACAAACGTGAACCCCCTCCTTCAGTTCTGCACGCAGGGCCAAAAGAGCACAAAGAACGCAGGCAAGCATCAACGTTATTGCTGCACTTGGTGCAGTTGTGGATTCGCTGTCAAAGGACACACAAGAAATAAGCCAAGGTTTAACTCCGCTAGAAATATCAAACGTTCCTCATACAGCAGGATGCTGTGCTCAGATTACCTCGCCACATGTGGACAGCACATTAATTCCTATAAGGAAGCATATTTCACAGTGTACCTTCAGAGAAATAGTTTCACTTTGCACTGACAATTTAACTTTAAATGCTAACTTGGCTGTATATTGCAAGTTAAACATAAATCACTACATACCAACTTTGCAAGGATTATTTTATATTGCAAATAACATAGAAAAAAAAATTGTCATAGCAATATCATGGCAACTGCACTCCCACAACAACATATTCAACACAGCATCCGTAGCAGTGAGGCTCTTCCCTTGGAAATCAGCCAGGCCACGGTATCAGCAGCCCCCAGGACAGCAGGGCAAGTCCTTTTGGTCAAGTGTTTGCCACAAAAGAGATTTTCAGATGGCAGCTCAAGTGCTGTGTAAGGAACAACTCGAGGCCAGTTTTGGCCCCGGTTTATTTTCTCTCTTTGCAATCACCTGCCAACACTCCCAGCTTGGGCCACAACTCAGGATGCCATTCGCTAACCCCATCCATGTGCGCCCCCGAGGTCAGGCCTGAGGGCTCTGAGCACCTGATGGAGCAGTGGGTGCCCCGTTCATCGCAGGGGAGTGGGACCAGATGCCTTTAAGGGTTCCTTCCAACCCAAAGCATTCTATGATTCTGTGATTATTTCCACTCAAATATTATAGGCTCAAGGTCACAGATCCCGATCGTAGCTAAACCCCAAACTCCTAGAGTTAATCCTAATTCAGCATTTTAGACATCTAGTGCAAAAAATATGTCTCAGTTTAAGCTGTTGGTAAATCTCTTACTAATTTTACTCAGGGACTTGCAGGCAGAGATCAAGCAGACAAGTAGCTGAAAGCTGAGGGTGTTGTGCCCTGGTGCTTTGATAGCAGAGCTTTATTTACAAGTGCAGCATTACACAGGATAACCTTTGCCTGCTGGACACAGGCAGTATCATCCGTTAGCTCTGTTTGCTGAAAGCCTGCCACAAGCACACCACCCCTCAAAACCTGAGGCACGCTTTTCCAGACCTTTTACTCCACAAATTCTCCAAAGGAAAATGGATTAACGTGAGGATGGAATGAAGAAGGCACACAGCACAGGCCGTGCTGCGATCCCCGGGCAGCCATCAGCGATGGGCTCACATCCACCAGGAAGAAAGGGAGGCCTGACTGTGCCGGACCAAAGAAATCTCACCAGACAAAGGAAAAACAAATCAAAAGCGCTGTTATAAAACACAGATGCTCTAAGGAAAACAAGCTTCACAGGATTTGCTGGTTGGTCACAAAGCTGGACATCTGTGGAAAAGACATCAGCAGGAGCCCCCAGGTAAGGCCCAGCCCTGTTACTGTGCCACAGCCCTCAGTGCCACGCGAAGGTGACCCAATCCTGACCATGCTCCATCCTACTGCCAGCACACCGGGACCGCAGCCCCAGCCAACTGCATGGAAGGTGTCAGCAACCCAGAGTCCAGCACAGCACCAAAGCTACACTCTGTAACATGTAAGGGATGCAAATGGCAACTTAACACCAAACTGAAAACAAATAATTTTATCCACTGACTTTTCCCTGGCAGTTTCAGTGGTACACGGCACTGTCTGACACTGACATTTCCCTCAACTAGCAAGCAGGGCAACAGGATTTGGCCCAGAGAGTTTTCTGCTAGGAAAGTAATGATCACAAGCATTTCAGTTTCTCTATACATTTGATATGAAAACACTGAAGTGGTATCGAGCACCTCTCAGCTGCACTGTAAAATTATTCTGTGTTGATTTTTTTTGTTTCTTTTCTTCCATTACTCCAATACAAAAAGCTCAGTGGTGCAGTGTCATTAAAATTCAAACCCCACTTGATTAGCTTTTGTATCTTATAGTCTTTAACACAAGCCTAACGTCATTAGCACTACATGTAAACATCTTTAATTTGCTAAGTAAAAAGGCAGTAAATTGAGGCTATGCAATCTTGTGCAGGCTGAGTTCTAAGAAAACAAGCAGTGCTTGGCCATTAGTTCTGTTTAAGTGTAACAACAAAGATTCCTGAATTAAACATTCGCTAATCATATAATGCAAGAGAAATGAAATCCTTTCTAACTTGCAAACAGAAAACGGCAGGAAAAAATAGAAGTGTTGTGTAGTTGTGTACGTGGTGGTTTATTTTGCTTTGCTTTTGATTCAGTATCAAAAGTTTCATAGATGAGAATGGAAAGCTTCCCAGCTACAGTTCCAAGACTTTCACCCTCTTTTCTGACCTTCTCTCAGACATGTTCCAGCATAATCTGTAATCTTCTCCAGTCGGAAGAGGAAACAGCGGCGCCCCGGTGAGAAATGCTGCCTTGTGACCTGACTAGAGAGCCCTGTGGAAGCAAGGCCTGTGTGCAGAAGTCATTTGGAAGAGTCTGACAGACAAACCCAACAGCGTCCAGAGAAGCACGCTCAGTACCACAAGCACCGACTGCTGCCAAGATGGGTTTCTCCTCTTCTGTTTTGTTTCATGCAGTCAAACAAATTTATCTTGATTTGTAAAATGTTACCCATTCTCCAAGAAAAAGTCAGGAAACTCAAAGTATTTTACTTATCAGTCTAACTATATTAAAGTTACATTGCAATTTCCTTGAATTGTATACTACCAAAATTAGCTTCATTTCACACCCATACTCTCAGTACTTCAAATACAATCAGCCATTAAAGACAGAATACTACATATTAGCCACAGCACGTATGCACACAGCATTTAGCTACTTGGAGCAATTCTCTCAGCTGAGCTGGTGCAAGTCCAAAGCCTATCACTAACTTGATTCCATTCAAACTAGTGGGAGAAAATAACAAGAAAATAACACAGGCATTTGTTTTCATGTCACTGAAAACTGCTTGATATCCAACCTTTTGAAACACAGCTGCACTAAATCTCACGATGACTCTAAGAAAGCTAAACTTTCTGTATTTCCACATCCAGGCAAGGCACGTGATGGTGACAGAGGAGCTCTTAAGTGAGAATACTCTGCCAGGGCACGCATGCACCAGTCCAAGTGTCTCAGTCACAGATGCGACAGTCTCCTCTGCCCTCTCATCCAACCTCCTTGAATTGCATCTCCTCCAACTCCTCGTCAGCATCTTCCTCTCAAAACTGGAACGTTTCTCCACAATGCTTCCTTCTTCTGTCTGAAGTCTTTTTTCTTCAACCACCTTCTGCTTCAAAAACTTTGTCCTTCATTTACAGGGTCCCATCAATACAGAAGATTCTCCTCTCCAGATGAGAGACGCCCTTGCTGCCCGTTATCTCTACTGTCCAAAAGGTATAAAGGAATGGTTCTAACCTTAAGCAAGCTCTACTTGGGATTTGAACTTGTCATTTACTTCTACAGCTAATGACATACAGCTGGACATTTTTCCTTCCTCCACCTGTGTTACTTCTTTTCAGAAAAGAAATTACACGTGTGGTTTGGAAGAATCAAGGAGGAGAAGAAGCCACCTGTACCAGAGCAGTAACTGTCCCAGGCTTGTGGCACCTCCTCCCAGCAGCTGTGAGGACATCCATATTCTTAGCTGCCTTGTGTAAAAAATGTCTCCTTGAAAATTTGAAACAAATGGCTGCTTCTTCCCTTGCTGTTTCCCCTCCTCATTTTGCACTGATATCACTTTGCTACGCTAACGTTGCTCAAAAACCTGCTTGGTAAAGCTGCCTTGAATCATTTCATTAGAAAACAACCCCTCTGCCACACATACAATTCTGGCCTCATAAACACCCTTCAGGATTTATTTAACTAAAAATATTGTTGGTGCTAAGTTCAAGACCATTTATGGGCAAAACTCTCCCTAAAGTAAAAACAGCAAAACTTGATTGCCAGCTGGCAATCAGGCCAGTTGGCTCCAGGCTTTGCAGTGCCATTGCAGCAGTAACACCTCGGCTGGTTTGCTCCAGATGCTGGTTAACAGCAAAATGAGCCAAAGTGGCCTTTCTGCTCTTAAGTCATCTCCAGTAAATGCCAGCCACAGGCAGGGAGAGGTCCGGACAGTTGCCATGCTGGTTGTAGCAGGCACTGCACCTTCGACTCCACACAGATTAATGGCCTGCAAGATTGGCTTCTTCTAACTTCTTCTTCTAAGCTATGGAGTATTTTGCAAATCTCTCCTGCGCCAGAAGCCGTGTAGTTGTAGCTATCCCAGGACTCCTCCTCCTCGCCATGCCTATCAGTCAGAACTCCATCAACACAGTTATGAATACAAAGCCTTCTTTCAGGAGTGACTCTGAGGCAATTCAGAATAGTGAACTTCGGAAAAGTTGGGTCTCTCAGACTTCTCTACCAAATGGTACAGAATAAAACTATTTTTACAAATGCAGCTTTCTACTATTTGGACAGCAGAGCCAGAAAACCTGGTTGGTTTGTGTTAGAAAACCACATTTGAGTAATCCAGAAATTTCTGAAGGACGCTTCTCTATGCAGTTGCATTGGGTGAGGAGACAGGGAATGTTAAATAGGAGCCTTTACCCAAATTTAACTTATCAGGATTTAGTACCTATAATAAACTACATCTTAATACACCTGTGGCTCATTTTTCTTTCTTTACACCTTGTTCCCTATGCTGTATTTTCCTTTGCTCTGCCTGCAACAATCAGCACTAATATTTTAATGTCTGAATTCAATCCAGGTTCAATACACAGCATTTATGCCAAGTTATGTGGAAAAAAAAAAAAAAAAGTGCCCTGAGAACCACTCCATATGAGAACTTGATAATAATATCCATGGATAATTATAATAAATGGCTTGTCTGAAACACCCATAGAATAGGAACTGAAGCAAGCCATAGCAATCTCTCTCCCTCTTCCACCCACCACACACCCTCGGCAGCTCTGCTCTTTTACCCATGACCGTTCAGGATGTTTTCTGGCTCTGTGACAGCATCGTGACTCAGGTCATGAGAAGTGTCAAAGATGCATTTCCTCGAGATGGGAAAAAGCAACTGATTTTAACAGCCCACGAAGACTAAGCAAAAAGAATAAGCCAAATCAGCATATTTAAGGGTAAAGATAAACCTTTTAAAAGATACAAGTATATTTTATTTCCAAACTTAATGCTTACGTTTCCTTCCATAAAGTGTTTACATTTCTCAGACTCCTAAAAATGCACGGTTGATTTAAATGCCTTACTTAAGAATAATAAACTCAAAGACAACAAGAGCAGCATCCATTACTGCTTAATCAATCACTGATCATATACACAGGCAATCTGATCCAGCCTGCATGCACGGGGGATCTGCCCCAGGTTCCCCTCCAGCAGCAGCGGCCGTGCCCAGGAGCAGCCTGCAAAACCCCACCAAAAGGGCTATCTTTCTTACTCACAATATATGAGAAGGAAATACACCAGCCTGCCTTTTACACACCTGGTTAACTGATGAGATAGAATCAAACAAGGAATTTTATTAAATCGTTCTCAGAGAAACACTTAAAAATCTGGCTACCACTTCTCCTTGGATTCCCTCACAGTGCTGTCTCCAACACTTGACCCTATAGAAATGTTCTTCAGTTTGATGTTACCAAGACTGAAATCATCCATTCTGACAGGAGAACTTCAGTGGGACGCTCACATCTGTGGTAATCCAACTCCTCTCTCCTTTCACCTCTTGATCCAGCTTTGACATTGCAGTCTCCTGTGTACCACCTATTACTTCCCCTCCGCTCGACTACCCACAATCTTTCTGAGACAGTTTGCTTTGACCACTGCTTCAGTATTTGCTGTGCTAAATCACCCAGTCATATATTTTTACACTTCATATCTCAAGAACTTCAATTCCCTTCTGAAGTCAGTCTTCTTCAACTTTCTATGGAAAACTTGCAACTACTTTTCCAAATGCACAGTTGTCCATCCAGTTGACCAAGGGAAGCAGGTTGATGTAATCCTTTTGGATTTCAGCAAAGCTTTCAATACCATTTCTCACGACATCCTTGGCAAAACGTAGTGTGATGGGTGAACAAGTGATAGGTTGTGCTCAAAGGGTTATGGCCAAGTTCCATTACACTCACAGGGTTCTGCAGGGATCCATTTTAAGGGCGGTTCTCTTCAATGCTCTGGGATAATAGGGGCAGCCCCATGTTCAAGGAACATTTGGACAATGTTCTGGGAAATATGGTGTGAATTTTGGGTGGTTCTGTATGGAGCCAGGAGTTGGACTCAATGATCCTTGCAGGTCCTATCCAGCTCAGGATATTCTATGATCCTAAATATAGAGGCAAATATATATTTGCTCCAGTCTCAGATCAGCACCGTTTACAAGCCCACTTCTAAAACACTTTATGTACAGACACGAACTTCCCCTGTGTCAGAATTTATCAGTCTGCTTCCCTACTTATCTGAAGGGAATGGATCTTTTCCTTCCACTTCAGAAACTATCCAATGCATATCACCCACTTCATTCACTTCACTGATTCTCCATCCATTATCAAAGAGGAAAAGCAGCAAAAAACACAGCTTATTGGCAAGCAGTAAGCTGCTAGGCAGTGCCCAAAGCAGCGCTCAGCTTGGCTGTTCATACCTCTGCTCCCTTGTTCACACGTGTTTCTGGGGCTGCTGCAAACACAGAGGGAGGCTTCTGCCCACCCTCACACAGCCAGACGGAAGTAATGGATTCTAGAAGTTGTCAGCAGAAAATTCCCACCAGGTAATTTTTGTTTCTCAGTTGCCATCAACCTGTACAGACAGACTCCAAATGCGCGTGCGCAACCAACACAAGCACTGCAGGCAGCCCATTGCCCAATGGATTTGGAGGGCTTATGGCAGTAGTTCAGTGAGCTGTGAGTGAGCTGTGACTCTTTCCGAGTTAATGAAAAGCTCCATTCCTACCACATTCGGTGTTTCACATCTATCATCAAACAACGAGCACGCATCAGAGTTTGCTAGGAGCCAGCAGCATAACAAGAGGGATGCATAACCGCACTTCAAATTCTCCTGAAGCATGAATGATTTCACTTCTAAAGCGGATCCCGCACGAGTCAACGAATGGCGAGCAGAGCGGGACGCAGGCGGGCACGGCGCTCGGAGCAGCCTCCCCGCTTGGATGGCCGGGGCCGCGGCGCCCCCTGCCGGCAGCGCGGGGCAGTGCGTGCGGCGGCACGGCGATGGGTGCCACCGTTCGAACCAACGGGAACGGCGAAGGGGTGACACAAAGCGGGCTGTCCCGCAGCACGCCTTGCTGTTTGCTTCCATTTATTACAAAGGTTTTCTGCAGATAGATTAGGATTTGCAAAAGGAGGAAACCAAAACCTTAACAGAAGCAACCTTTCTCCAGGGCCTGCTCTCAAACACTGCAAAGGATCTGTCCTCCAGTGCCTTAAGTTATCATACAGTTAATTTTCTTTGCAACTATTTTTGTCTGCCTTTCTCTAAATAGGTGGTTTCTTAAGTGAGTGTTACTTAAAGGAAACCAATCTGTTTTTCAGGAAGGGCTGATGATGTCAGTGCTTCAGCTCCGCTTTCCCATAAGAATTCTTCTAGTAAAAGGAGTTCCACTCTGGGAAATAGTGAAAAGTAACATGAAAATATTTAAAGCATCTCAGCCTGTGTGTTTATTGAAGCTCCAGATTCAAGCCTGGATTTTAATCTGTTGTGATTGTAATGTAGGCAAAGTGAGATACTCTTCTGATACTTAAAAGTTTAACAAGAAAAGTGGGCTGTACTCAAATATTCCTGAAATTGGAGTCTGAAGGCAATATGCACAGAACAGCTTGTTTCTTATAGCTCTAAGTCGATGTACTGTGATTCAGAGTAGGCAACACATTCAGAACAGGATGGCTGTGTATAATGAGTGCTTTCAGCAAAGCTGTCCCACCCAAATACTTACCTCAATCCCCACTTAAATGACAAGACAGATCAGACAATGTTATATTACTGAGCGCTTTCAGTCACTGTCAGAGTGTAGCAAAAGCTCCAAAGTAAGCTTAATTCCCCATGCTTAAAGTTAGTTGGATTCTGGAAAATCCAGCAGTGAACAAAGAGCAGAAAGGTCAGGGTAGAGCTACAAAGACTTCAGGGGACACATGCCTACCATTGAGGGCAGGGATCTGTTTTACCAGCTCTCTGATCAGTGCACACTGTGTACCTGGGAGGTGGTAAGAGCCATCTCCCCATCTCAAACAAGTCGAGGGGTCACATGAGGCCGTTCCACTGCCATTCCAGCCCCACAACCAGCTGATGTTGTAACAGTCTTACAGTAGAAAAAGCCCATAAAAGGATGTCAACCAAACTCGGATATTACTGACAACACACTCTGGCAACTCAAAGGAATGACAAAAACATAACCTTGCTGGATTAACAGATTAACAGGCAGAAGAACCCAAACAAAATCTGGGTTAGCTATAGAAGGTGCAAGGAAACATCTCTTTATCATCCTCTATTGAACAGTTTAGAGAACAAAGCCAAACTATGATTCATTTGGAAATGAAATCATCCCCACCCCCAGCGAAGGCTTACATTGTGTGGGTAAACAGTTTGTGGGGGACTCAGAACAAGATGTAAATAAATTGCTTTCCTACTATATACACAGCAAATAGTTCCATTTTGAAACTGAGGGGTAAAAAAAAACAAGTGAGAAAAATGTTACAAAGTCTGAAGTCTGAAAATATTTACAAGAACAAAAGTTAATCACAAGTTCACATCAACGGGTTATAATAGCTAATCAAAAAAGAAAGATAACAAGCCAGCATTTTGCTCGCAACGTCCCCTTTGTTTGGCCCAAGGTTGCAGCAAGGCAACTGCAATGCTGGGGAAGTAACAGCAGGATTAGCAGCAGCTGGCCCAGAAACACACCTGGTCTATGAGGAGGCCACAAAGTGCTCTCCGTGTTATCTGTCCTCCAAGATCTGTTGTGCACACTGCTGCATTTATGTGTCTGTGTATAAAAATGTGTTCCTCTGATTCAGAAATCTCACAAGGATTATCTCTAACAGTAAAGATGCGGACTGTGACAGCACATAGTTGAGGTTTCACAAGCATTTCTTATCCTACACGTAATTAGGCAAGAGGAACTGCTCCCTGTGGCTTTCAATACCTTTACACAGGAAAAATGTGGCTAGCTGTCCCAAACTGATATTTAAACTCTCATTTCAATGGAAGCTATGACTTACTCTTACTAGAAAGAAGGGGGTACGTTTGCAGCTGATTCTGAAGCCAAACAAATGGCTTCCAGTATAGAGACCTCATCAAAGAGAGGGCAAATCAACAAAAAGGAGAAACTGAAGAAGTGGGGACAATGATGACTGCTGAGTCTTTTTATTTTAGAGGCTCCCTTTCACCACCATGAAAAACATATCCACCACAGAAGTAGGATTTATAGATACATTCTTTAGATTTCTTTTCCTTGCTATATTAAGCAGTCACACTGCTAGAACAAAAAAAGAGAAAAACTTGAGCTATCTTTCCTAAGTATTTATACTTTGGCTCATTCCTATAAAACCTGCATACCCCAAATATTTCTGCACCTCATTTTATGAAACTCGGTTTTTAGTGGCACGATCTACATGGGCAAACAGAAGGAAATTAATCAATTCTTGCTATCTCCAGTAAATTCAGCGTTCCTGTTTTTCAGGTTTCTAGCAATTACTCTGAAGCTGGAAGACCACGAAGGTCTTTAGGCCAACAGGTCCAACAATATTCAGGGACCAAATTCTTAGGTCGGGCAGCCACACACCAAGTGCTGAAATGCGCTGGGGGACACAGGCATTAATGACAGCGGGGGAAAGGCTTCCTGACAACACAGCAGGGAGATAAAAAAGAGTTTACCGTGGAGCGGTGAGCCAGAAGGACTGCTTGACAGGCCTGGAACAGGGCTGCAGCGGCCTCCCTGTTTAGATGTCAGCTCTTGCTCGATCTCTTCCAGCCCTGCGCTCTTCTGGAAGCGGCTCATGCGGTTCACCACCCGCGGTGACATGTGTGTCCTGACACAGGGCTGCCCCCCATAAGGATTGATGGGAAAAACGTGGGAAGTGCCACGAAGCGTGCTGACCACCACCCAGCGACAGTCGTGGCTGAAGGAGATATCCTGCACCTGGAGAACAGAGAAGTGAAATGGAAATGTAGTCATCGGTGCACACGAGGAAATGACGAGCATGTTTTAACAGACAGATCTTTACTGGGAATGTTAATAAAAAGACAAAGTGTTTTTTTCTCATAAATACCAAGGGAACCTTGCTGCAGAACAATACCCAGTTCCAAATCTTAGGTACTTAGCAAAAGATTGGGATTTTTTTTTTCTTGTAAGCAGGCCTGAACTCATCAAAACAAACCAGGATGCAAAGCACTACTTAAAGCCACGAGAGCTTGGCATAGTTTTCAAATAGAATTTACTTCTGAAAAGAACGGGGAAATCATTTCAATCACATGCTTTGTTATTTGCTTTCTTACTTTGAATTGCAGAAACTACCCAAAAAGGGGAAAAGGGAAGGATGAGAACAAGAGAGAGAATACATCTGAGCCCGATTTTGGCAAATACTGGCACCCAAAACTGTATGTAAAGTTAACAGAAAAACCATGTCCTACGGACCAGGTAACTTAACCAACCAAAAATCAATGCCCAGTATTTTCAAAAGCTGTCTCTAATTGTCTCCTGCTACCCTCAGTTTGTCCATCAGTGGAACTACCATCCACTCAGCTATCTCGGGACTAATGCCGTTTTTAGGTTTTAAAATTTAGTCAGGAAGAAATTTAGTAACTTTGGTGATTTCTCAATATAAATCACTCCGTCTTATAGCTAACAATCTTCATTAATCAGCTGCTGAAGTCCCAGGAAAGACCCCAGTCAGAATTCTTCTTACACGTACCAGTTCTTATCCACCACTTGAGAAATGCAACCCTTAATTTCAGCTTAAAATGGTGGAAGCAAATATAGCAATACAGTTAAATATTTTCTATCATAGTTACTGCTTGTACAGATCTCAGATATGAAGTTCAGAAGGATATAATTCCCTTTTAAGTGTGCTTTACATAACACTTTGATGCAAAGCAAATTCTTGTTGCTGAAGGAATGCTTTAAAAGAGAGATTAAACTTTGTTTCCAGCCCCACATTGGCAGACAACTCAAGAAAACAAGTAGTCTAGGCTAAAATGATTTATCATAGAAAAGAAGTCTTAAAACAATCCTTCCAACAATGTTTTTAAAGGTAAAAGCTGACTGAAAAGATCCACATACACAAGTGGGATTTAACACGGCAAACAAACATACAGATGAAGGATTAGTTTTCATTATATTACTATATAGCATAAACTAAATAAAATTCTTTCAGATTTCACTGAAGGCAGTTTTACAATACACTAGGTACTCAAACTGGAGTAAACACTGATAAAATCTTGACAAATATTCCAGAAATGCACTCCAGCTATTCCAGACAAAAGCTGCAAGTATTCATCAAAGCACAAGTTTCCAACTGAGCCCCGGAGCCTCCGAGATAAAAAAAGGATTTCGGCCTTGTGTCTTGTGACACGATATTTGGCTGACAGACTGTCACTAACAGAGTGCTCCATCGACATTACGTGGATAAACTAAAAAACACACCTACACACCTGCTCTTTTCAATCAGGGATGTACCCAAATCATCTGCTCATGATGCAGTTCCACAACCAGCCGAAATCTGGAGCTTTAGCACTTCTGGTAGTTGTGGTATTACTGACATGAAGTCACAGCACTCAGAGCCTGGTCTGTAGACCAAGTGCTTCACCTTCACAGATTGCTCCGAAAGGATTAGAGACCCCACGGGGATGAACAAGAGCCAAAAAAAGAAACCCCAAAGCAGAGTGGTCTGAGCAAAGCCACGGCACCAGGACTGCCTACACCTGCAGTGCGAAGAGGCAACGTCGACTGGTCCAAACCAAAGGTAAGAACTGCATACAAATTACCATCCTCAGTTACAGTAGGAAGATCCTTAACACAATAAAATCATGAAGTCTGTTGGAATATATCTCCAATCCTATCAAAGGCCCTATCTTTAATTTGTAAAAACAAGAAGAACAGCCACATCTGCCTTCAGATGCTGACCTTCTGAACACACAAGTGTCTGCCAAATATTTGGTATTCATTTTAGATCCAGCTTCCAATTACGAGATGATAAAGAAGAAAATGTATCTCACTGTACTGCGTACCAGAAATGTATGTTTCCATATTAATACTCTGTTGTCAGCATGCATCCTTAGGATTACGCCGTTTCAAAAAATAAATATATGTAAATACAAAGGCCCTGGCATTTGGCAACTCCAGCCAAGAAACTGGGAAACAATCGTAGCAGGATGTTTTTTCTCAATGTAAACATCACACAGAAAAGTATTCCTGATCTCCAGGAAGAATGTGTCTGGAACACCGTCATCCAAAAGGTCCTCTTAAAATAACGACCACGAACACCACAGCTGGACATGGGCTTCCATGGTCCTGACGACTCACAATAAACAGAAAGCACTGAGGCTGAGAATGGGTTTTTAAGACACACTGGGGGAAAAGAAGTGTAGACAGATGGGTGTGAAATGAGTAAAGTTCTCTAGAAGCACACCTACGAAGCCTGCTCAGCAGTAATAAGCTGTGTTCTGGAAGCTGCCTTTGTACACAAGCATCTCCTACCTGTCTCAAAATTGGCCTAGTTTGACTTCCACAAGTACGTGCTGAGCAACAGTACCACAGACAGTGCAAGGACTTAATTCAGAAAATAAGTCCAGCTTCATACAAGGCCCAGGTTAAAGTGTGTTAGCATCAGAAGGGCGCAGTCCTTCTGTGATGGGAAGGAACCCACTGCTCCTTTTCAGCAGACCTGGATGAAAGCAGCAGTCCAAGCCAGAAGGAGAACACTCGCTGCAGCATGCTCAGAAATCTCTTCAAAAATCAGCTGTGTGTGTCATGAAAAGAATATATAAATTATCATATCAAACTTGCTGTTATCCACCACACTGTTACTGCACACTGTGCAGAGTTCTTGACTGCTCCTTGTATAAACAAGCTGCACAGTGGCCCATTAGTGGTTTTCAAGTTTATGCTAAGCGTTGCAATTTATTGCTGTCCTTTAGGTTAATGGACTATTATTTCATGTATTTATAATATATTTCTGGATTTGTTGTTAATTATGATGTAATGTTTAGATACTAAAGATCAATCAAGACCCCATAGTGTTTACAGATATACGTTAATAAACTACAAAGTACACTAGATCTCTCATGATGCAAAGTTTACTCTTTAGCTCAAGGTCAACCTCAGATGTAATACCCGTGCCTTTATAGAATTTAATCTATCCTCTTCCATCCATGCCAATAAAAGGCAACAACAGACCCACGATTCTATTTAACTAAGGAGTACTTAAGATACCTTAAATAGATACCTTGCAATACCACATAGTTTTGAGAGATTACCAGTGCTTCCTCCTGTCTTTATGACTATTTCTTCACAGTCTGAACTGAGTGAGGCAGTAGGGCAATGCAATATATGGAGTCCTGCAAGGATAGGTCATTTACCAACAGCTCCACTGAAGATCTGCTTCCAAGACTAACAGCTATTTCTGATATGATAAAATCCTGAAGGGAAATATCTGAACCTGAGGCTTCAAAGCTGAGACACATTTACTTTTTCATATAATGGAAACACACAGAAGTTTTTGCTATCCTTCCTTCTTTATTCCCACAGCCTGTCCAAATATAAATATAATGTTAATTGGAGAATAGATATTATGTATATATATATATATATATATTTAAAGTTTAAGCCATAACTGGAAGGAAACAAAATAGAAGCAAGAACAGCCCACAGAAAACCTATTTTAAAAGCAGTTGATTAAAGTGGGATAGCCAGAGGTATGGCTGATTACACAGGGAAGTGCATGGGACAGCAGTGACCTTGTTTACCACCACCCCTGGGAATGACTGACAGCCCATACCCAGCCTCTGGATTTCATGTCTTCTGAAAGTTAATATTGTACTAACTTGCTGCACTACTCTTATATTTATACCATCCCTTTCTTTCTGCTGAAGAAGAAGGAGCTATGGGGGCTGTCACAGCAGCTATGGGGCACAGACAAGCGAGCTGAATTCAGTCTGCAGCCCCCAGCTGTGATGTGGAGCTGTCAGCGCGGGGCTCGTGTCCTCCCTGTGCACATCCACTGATGTGTGCACGAGGCAAGAGTTAGAAAACAAAGCTCACAGCTCTGCACCATGTATCTTCATAGTAATTACAAGAAACAGCAATTGAAAATCATTTCAATCTTCCTGGTGCTTTCTTTCCTAATCTCTCCTTTTCAGGCATGGTAAATTACCCCAGTAACAATATGTATATCCTTGTGCATTTCTCTGCATTAACTTGGATCTCAGCATTGTAGTGAAATGACAATAAAGCACAAGCAGCATTACTGCATGCACATCGAGCAGTGTCACAGAGAAAGCATACCTTTATTTGAAGGACATGACTTAAGTATTGAATTATATCGAGCAGAGAGAGAGCAGAAATTAAAAAAACCACCAGTGCTCTACAGCAAGAGAGCAGCAGTGTGGAGTGCGGGAGAGCCAAAATTAATCAAAGACCTGGTCTGCATTTTACTTCTTTTGGTCAAGAAAATTAAGGGAACAACATGACAACAAACACAAATGAAAAAATAATACAATCATGGGCCACACGATCTGATTTATCAGACCCACACGGACATAACTCTGCCTCCCTCAGTACTCAAAACCGATTTCAACCCTACAAAGCCCTGCAGAACCTGGGCACACCATGGCACTCAAACAGGTCCCTCAGGCAGAGGAGCTGCTCTGCATTAAGCACTGACACTGAGCTCGGAGCTCCGTGCCCTCAGACAGCTCAGCTTTTTTCTCTGCTTCCATCACCTTCTCTAAATCAATATCTCATGACTCCCCCAGGTTTTCTAATAATTAGAAAATCTCTCTTCCGGAGACTATTTCAACAGCTGCAAATACATAACCATGTCACAAGACAGGAAGAGGTTTCTATTAACCACCCATGAGGTTGATACCCAATGTCTGTTAACTAACCAATGCTACCCGGACACGGTATGTGACACAGGTTTGAAGCACCCCCATGAAATCACACCATGAACACATGCTGCATTCTGCAGAGAAGAGTAAAGCAGCCCATGTTCTGGGGCAGCCCATGCTGGAATGTTTTTATCATTCCCTCTGTTTACCTCTGCTGACTGCAGTCAGCTCTAGCAGCGGTTGGAGAGTCAGAATAACAAAAGTCTGACAGCGTAAAAGATTACAGAGGGCCCTGGCCAGCGGCCCACTGATGCTATCGTTACGTTTATTTGTTCTAGGTGGAGATAATACTGTTTTCAGGGATTTTTTTTTTCTGTTTACAATTTAAGATCAAAAGGAAAGGATCATCAGGTGACAGTCTAACTTTCATCTGCAAGTAAATGAATTTCCTTGGCTCAGAGCATGCTATACCTTCATTAGAAGTTTTCTAACGCACTCTTGGATAAAAATATGAGTGCAGTAAGTGTTGACTCACAATGCAATAACTGCAAGGCAAGGGAAAGTATCCTTAACCAAGAGGTGTGCTGCACACACATTCTTCCCTTTGCAGCTGAACTGTGTGGCGTGGATTCTCCAAAGGCTTCAGTTCTCCCTCTGGTCTGGCTACATGCAACCAGCACTTGCAATGGGCCTTCATGATGTAACACAGTGCATCAAACACACCAGGTTTTGATCTCCCTAGAAAAAAAAAATTCTAAAGCATAAGTAGGTCTTAAAGACTAAAAGATCCTAATCCAACCTAAGTGACAGAGTGGCTTCTGACTGTGTTTGCAGGAAAGTAACTTGGAAAGTTGTGACCTTAGGACTCCCATCACTCAAACCGACAAAGTATCAGAGCACTTCACATTCTTTCCAGGCTGTTGTCCTCAGAATTCCCTCAGGAGACAGAGGTCCATTTTCCATCTTAACCCATCTTGATCTCGGTCACACAAAAAAGCCAAGGGCTTAGCCAGGAACTGAGTACAACTAATACATCTAACTCGGCAGAAAGACAAGTTGGTGACTTAGAGACACTGCTCGAGTTCAGCGAATCGATCAGAAAACAGCATTATTAAATCATAACACTCGCTTCTTTTTCTTTAATAAGCATTAAGCGTGCAATGTAATCCACTTGAGGTGCTCCTGTGCACAGATGACAGAGCGGATTTCCTGGCAGACAGACGGACACACCGAGCCCTGCCTGCCCAGTGACCCCCAGGGTGGAGGCGAAAGGGGCGACCCTGCAGGAGGGGATGCTGTGGGGCTGATGCATGGATTCAAGCACTGCTGTAATTCCAGGTGTACCCCTCAACATTTGGAACATCAGTGCATACAGTTCCCAAACTTTTGGTCTCAAAGTGCTAGAACCATTATGCTGAGCCAGTGCTTTGTCCATGAGCTAAATAGCTTTGTAGTATTGGTGGCAAGCACTTGCTAAAAACACGCTAACTAATCAAAAAGCAAGAAAAAAAGTCATGCGTCAGGAGGGGGGGCATTTGGGGAAATACATGGTGAAGCATCACTGGCCAGAATCTCACATATGAAAGCAGATTATTTCAGTATGGATATTCAAATACCACATATAACAAGGACATATGATGACGTTTAAGCAATTTATAACATGAACTAACTAAACAAATTCTGACACTGATAATCACTCATGTCTATCAACAAAAATTAGAACTTTTTATAGCTCCAGTACAGAAGGTGACCTTTAAGACCATTGGCCTTGATTCGCAATTAGCTTCAAATCAGGGGGAAAAAAGTCTGGTTGCAAATGTATAAATGCTGTTCTGACCAAGAAAAGAGGTACAGAGGCTTCCGTGTGTCTTTCAGAATATCTGCAGTGAGAATTTTAAATTGAGCAGCCTCCAAAATTCTTGTCTAATGAAATTTATGGAACAAAAGAACAGCACCACACACTGCCCTTCTTACTACAAAACTGAAAGCACTGTTGTTCCAAAAGCAGAAATATGCATCGTATTATGTAAATGTTTTAAATATGTGTATTGAGAACCCTATGTACCAATGAGATATTGTTGCTGGATAGTTCAATTATCAGGGGATTGGTAAAATCCATCAACATGCATGGGACTGCTTAGGATTTTCTCTGTTTTATACCATTCCAAAAGCTATACTGTTCATGTCCCAAATGAAAACTATGTGGCAAACGTGGAAAAAAATTTACTATGTTGATCCTGAGAATGTTAACACAATACCTTCACACAGACAGTAATGCTATATCCCAGAGACTTGTATCAATAAAGGTTTAGTCTCAAAACACATAATATTTGCTTTCCAGTGTATGCCTTTAAAAATAAATTCATCAGCTATAAAATACAGAAGAACGTCTTTGTTCCTTCTGACTGCCCTGATACGCCTTGGCTTTGAATATTGATTATAGGACATTTTCAGTTGTTTCTAAGGAAGCAAAACAAGAACGACACACTGAAGACATTATATCACAAACTCTAATAGATAACAAAGCGTACGTATATACACAGATCTGCAATATTTGCCCTTTTTTATTTACAAAAACCATTTACGAGATAATTAGTGTATGGATTATCCCACATAAAGAACCATTTTGTTTCATCTCACTTTTCACATTGGCTATTCTTCCCTATGCAGGAAGGAAACCATTGCCTCTAACAGCACTTACATTTTGCCAGCACAGTAGCAGAAGCCCTTTTAAACTACCAGGAATTTAAATTCACACAGATTGAAATATTACCAACCTCTACCGCATTAAATAAAGCTTGCTAAAGGTAAGGCAAACTTAAGGGCAACTGTGCAACCCATAGAAAAAATGAAGGTATGAAGCAACTGTAATCAGGGTACTACAGCCACCCAGGCTTCCAGTATCAGGGTCACAATCAAAGTGCCCAAGGCTTCTCCCTGTCACACTAGTTTACATCTGCCAGACTGTCACAAGTCTGTGCTTTCAGTGTGTAATTGCATCAGCAAGTGCAATACTCATTTCTTACCCTCTGGTGACATTTTTATTTATGTATTTAAAACAGGTTTTTCAACAGTTGCTCAGTGCTACAAAGGTGAAGCTCTCCTGATGCCTAAAAGCAGTGCAGTGAAGGATCCAGCCATAATACATCACACTGCTGCTGTCACAGCAGTGCTAGCAAATAGCAATTGAGTGGCATCTCTAACCTTAGTAAAACAACTTATTGAACATTTTTTAAATGTGCATTCGGGTTTTTTCACCTTATTTTAAGCAAGCCCAGTTTAATCTTCTATCTTTAGGAATGGGATTCTAATTGGAAAGTTAAAATTGTATCCCTCTAATCTCCAGCAAGTTCCCCCATTTTGCTGAAGTGTAGATAAAAGTTAATTACAGTCTTTGGATTAACTTTTGCTTTCAACTCTCCAGTCGCCTTTCTTTGGCTTTTACCACCAAAGTCAAGCAAACCCTGACAGTTGCTTCACAGGCACTAGACAAATGTTACATGAGAAAAGGTTAAGTGCAAACACAGCTAATAATCTGGGCTCTTTGGAGGTAGAGTCATATCTGAATAAATCTGACAGCACCTCATTGTAAAGGGCAAGAATTTATTATTGTCCAGGTTAAACGCTGTGCTCTTATCCTTTTTGCGGCTATAACATAAGAAAGGCTCTTTCTGTGCTGAAACAAACATTAAAGTGCCAACATACACAAAATGTATAAGGTGTCTGGGGATTATTCTTCAGCAAATAGTTCAACTTACTTTGGCTTCAGTCTCTCCCCTGTGAAGTGTATACAAATGATGGACGGCACTTTGTGATGATGACCAAGGATGTGTCAGTATTTGAAAAACATGGAAATCATGGCCTAACGTGTCAGTAGTGACCAGCAACATCCCTGGGTAAAAAAGAAAAAAAAGAAAGAAAAAAAAAAAAAAGAAAAGAAAAGCACAAGAGATTAATCACTTGAAAAGAGGCTTAAGAACGTCTATCTAAAAAGCTGAAGTGTTTTACATTGTGGTTTCTGGAAACAAAACAGTTGCAGGAAAATTACTGAATTCAGAGATTCATTTCATAAAAATGAAACAGAACTTCAACCTACATCATACAACACCATCACTGCTGAAGAAGTACAGTACAAAGCTACGAAAGGCAACTGAGAAACCTGTGAGCATTTCAAGCCACACTGGGAGTTTGAGTGACCAACGTGTAGTACTGAAGTGATGAGCACTGCAGGGAATCACCAAAAGTGCTCTTCACACTGAAAGAGTCCGTATACAAAAGATTGGTGTTTCCACAGTAATTAGTTTTGGACATAGAACTGCTATAAAAACACAACTAAAACAAGCTATACCAAAACAATCCTGAAGAATCATCTTTTCACAAACGCATGTGAAAGAAACTGTCTGATTTATGGCTGGAAAGGCAGCAAATCAGAGTTGAGAGCTTTCAAGTGAAATATTAAATTAGGTACTAACTTCATTGAAAACGGGTCACTGATGGATGTACTGAAATGATTAAATTAGAAGAGCAGCAGAATCACAGTAACTTCTATATGCTGTTTATTTTTTCTTCTCTGTATGTCAGTCCATAATGCATTTCATAATTTACAAACATATTTAAAGCCAACGTGTCATTATGTTTTTATACCAAACAAAGAAATGTTTTTGCATATGGAAGTATGGCATTATGGCATAATTTGAGAATACAGCAAGCAAACTTCATATCTGATTTTCTACACATAAATGTCCGTATTAGCTCGCTTATTAACCGGGAAAAAACGCAAATTCACATATGGAGCAGCAGGGAATCACCTCAGTTAAGATTAAGTTTAACCTTTCAGCAGAACCGAGGACACCCTACCACTAGGTCACTCTCTGAGCATTTTCCCTCCTTGATAGCACCAAAATCTCTCTGCCTTTAAGCTCAGATTGGAGCCAAAATGTTGATGTTCTGGACCCACCAACATCCCCCAGTGTGCTCCAGGTACACAGACACTGACACAGCACCAGCATGGACCTTGTGGGTCACCACAGTGCCTCTGTTCCACTCATTGCTCTTAGAGATAGAAGAAACTTGTGAATATCAATGCTTTGAAGAACTGCAGAGAAATTTAAACTGCACAGAGACAGATTTGCCTACGAAGCTCCTTTTAGCTTGACCACTGTGCTGGTGGGGCTCAGGCAGAACGCGAGGCCACCCACATTGCTCACAGCCATGTATTTCCTCAAAATCACGCATACGCAGAATCTTAAATATCTTAAACCCGACCTCAGCAAGATTCTCTCCAGGAGACATACTTTTACTACTCCAGGCTGCTGCCCCGGTGCCGAGTGTTAGAAATGAAAGAGAGTTTGTTACGGAGCTCAGAAATCCATGAGTGCATTTGGGTATTGTGTTTGGGCGGTAAGGCATGTGAGTCGAGGTTGGTCTGGATGTTAATGTTGGCTTAACTGGCAATTTGCTTGATTTGTAGTGACTGTGTTGATAGGAAATACAGCTAAAGTTGCTTAAGTGCAAGTGAGCCAAGTCTTTAGTGTGGGATTATGCACACAATTTGCATTAATTCTGTTCTGAAACATCACAAGATACACTTCCCTCCTAGTGAAGTGTGCGGTCCGTGATAATATATAGCGATACCAGTGGAGAAAATTGAAAGCAAATAGAAGGGTTTGTGTACTAGAATTAGGCTGACACTATTACTGGAGTGAGGATATTCCAAAAGACCTAATTCAAAGTATTTATTTTCTGCATCCCCTTGTCTGCCTCTCTCACACATTAGACCACTTCTCAGAGAGGCTGAGTGTGCTTTCTGTCCTCCTGGCCTCTGCCTCATTTCAGAGAAAGGAACCCTGGAGAAAGAGAAGCTGGAGGAGATGTGCCCACAGGGCTTCTCTCAGCAGCCCGCAGACAGCCTCAGCAAACCTGGAGGCTTATTTCCCCAGAAGTCTTTTGTAAATGCACATGCAGAATGCACCCGGAGATCTGAGCGCAGCATTCACGTGCATCCCATCACACGGCACAGTGCCATCATGGTGGAACGAGCCAACAATCTGCCTGGGAGCTGCAGACAGAAAGCTGTGTAATAATTAGGAGGCAGAGAGAACACAGGGATCACCACACTGCATTGTCCATCACACCATTCTGCTCTGTAGCATTGTTTCCAATCCTGGCTGGAGATGCAGGTGTCTGCAGATGTACTAACGAACCCTGCAGCCCACAGACTGATATAATCTCACCTCGCTCCTTGCAAAGGTATTTTTCCAATTCTGTAATTTCTATTCACACACTAGGGTGCTGTTTGGGAGCACACAGACAAACAAGTACAGCACCCAGGAGCACCTGTTCATCCTTCAATGACAAATGCAGTGTCTGAGCAAATTAAGCAGCAAAAAAAAAATACTGCCTGGCTCCATAGTAATGTGCTGTCCTTGCCTTGTGGTATTTTGGGCTTTGTGTGCTTTTTTTTTTTCTGCTAGCTTGAAGGAGTACCGAGGTGAAAGAGATTGTATTTGTGGGTGTAAACAAATTAGCTAAAAAATAAAAAGAAGAGTGGCGTCTGACTTGGCAGTTTTGCATGTGTAACCTAAAATCCGTCTTTCTGCCACTGTTTGGATTAAATGCAATCTATTAGATGAAAATCAAAAGAAAACAGGCCCTTTGCTTCTATTAGCAATTATTTCTTCAGAAAGCTAATGGAGAAGATTTCCTACAAACATTTGCATTTGAAAGACAAATCTACACCTGCAGAGCTGCGTCAACAGAGATCCCAAGCACAGCACCACAGGTGCAAAAGAATACCCATTTATAAAACTGTATTTTCAAACATCTTACTCACTGCTGTTACTCAAACACTAAATCTCTGATGTTTTAGGAGATGGGAGGTGTGTTGTGGCGTGGTGTTCTCCAGCTCTCATTGCTTCATACACAATCACAGCTTTCCATTCCTACAGCACAGCAATGGCGTTCCTCTGCCCACCCCACTGACACCTGACCTCTGGACTCAGCACCGACCTCACTTTCTCTTTCATGTGCAGGAAACTTCAGCTCCACTTTCTCAAAGACTGTGACAGTTTTCTCAAGAGGTTGTTTAGGCGGAAATAGGGGTTAAAGTTGTCATAAGCTCATTCCAAAATGTATTCTCGTACGATGTGCTTCATGTATGAATAACCATAGATGAGAAGTGAGTAATTCTCAAGGATTTCCTGCTTATTTTTCAAACTGGCATTAATCCCTGGTTAGCAGATACCATCTGAAATCAATTGAACATCTTACATGTACAGATCCCACGGAAATCTATGCACCAAGCTGACAGTAATTAGTATGCATCTCCCAGCAAAGCTGATTTTATTTTAATCCGTAATGTGAGGTGCACAGTTAGTTTAAGTTAATGACTGCTTTACTATGTGGTTTTTCAAATCCACAGAGATGATTAAAACCCAGTTTAAAGGGGCCTGATGTCCTAGATGCAAAAACAACAACATTCCTGCAGCGGTTTTACCTGACAGACACACCTGCCTGCTTTCCATGCACTGTGTTTGGGAAACGATACGCTTCTTTCAGGACAGAAACACTGAAACGTGCAGCGAATATATGCATAAAAGGAAAAACCAGTACAGATGTAGACTGTGGGTTAAGAGCTATTTATGCAGTATCAGAAGACTAAACCAGACTCTGGTCTGGCCATAAACTAAGCCCACGCCCTAAACGAGGTGCCAAGCCACAAAAAGCATTTGCGTCAACTGGGAATACAAGGAAAAGAAGGACTTCTAATTATAGGGCCTGGAAGCGGAAGCCCAGAGTGATTAGGAGTTGAGGCGCTGCTGTATGTTTATCTGGGAGCTTCCTCTCGCTAGCTCTCAGCCCGGGTTTGATAGATGAGGGTTGGCCTAAAGGGTGGGATTGGAGCTGCTGATGGTACACAGAGTCCTCCACAATCCTAAGGAAACGGAATACTAAGGCTTCTGTGGCCTTGTAGGAACATAACTCTTTTCAGCTAGGCGTCAGCTGGTTAGCCCAAAAGGCAAAATTAGAGAGCAGCAAATCTCAGTCGGGTACTTGCTATAAAATCTGAGAACCCTTAGCAGCCTGAGCATCTCCACCACATCCTATTTATAACACCTATGGAACTGCATTGTTGCTTATTATATGCATACAAATGGGATGTGCACAGTTTCACCTTGGGTTTAGGTTATCATGAGTAAATTCATGTTAATTACTTAATGTCATCTCTCAGAACAGCAGTTTTTTTCCTCCTTCCAGAACAATGTCATTTTGTAATTGCATGCCAAACAGCTCAATGCATTCGAGCTGGATTTGTTCTAGAAACACTAAGAGCACACATTTTAGGAAAGCAGCCATACACAGGTATTTACAGATACACCTAAGTCTGCAATTCTGACATCTTCCTGCACACGAGGACCTGCACAGCCACTGCACAAATATCCTATTTTACAAATACTGTTAAAAATAAAAAAGCAACTCAGATATATATGTATATTTTTAACATGAGGACAGACATCATGAAATGTTGAAATATCATGCTCTGTAGTTTCCAAAGGCCAACATCAGAGCACTCAGAGGAACCACACTGGTTACACTGCTCCTGACAGCCCACACACCCACTCTGCATCCTTCCCTTCACACTGCTGGGTGCATTGCTATTCCTTGCCAAAAGCCTCAAACCAACCATGGAAGATGTGACCAGGCTTATTCTGTCTGTGTTTTTATGAAACTTGCAACCTACTCATGAACAGTAGCTTTATTTCTACTCACTTAACTCCTCTCTGAGGCTGATACTAATCAAAATATACCCAACTATTAGTGCTGCTGAGCCTTCGTATACTTCTGAGTATAATACAAATGCCATCACTACAACACTTGGTCTCCCCAAGCTGAATTAAATAAGGAAACCCTGACTTTCTTGTAATTCACTAAGAAAAATCAAGTGCATAAAGATATTAAAAAAAAAAATTGAAGATAAATATTAAGAATCAGCAAGTCAAAAGAAACAGAAAACAAGTTATCTTGTAACTGAATGATTACCAGTGAGTGTACTCTGGCGATTGCTCTGCACTTTACCACTATCAGGACAGTTATATATTTAATCCAAATATCTGGAGGTTGGGGTGGATGTATGGAATCCACCAGACCTTTGCTATGTCTACCAGATGGCTCAGCACTATGCTTTATGAGCTAAATACTACGCAGCAGTTTCAAATGCTAACTGACTACAGCTGATGGCCCAATAAATAGCAAACCTCCATCAGGATGGGTTTCTCCCTCCCTAAGCTCAAGAACGCACACTGAGGGCAACAGAGTAAATGAGGGCAAAAGATCAAAGGGAACAGACTCCTTTTCTGTAACTCCTCCACAAGGGACACAAATCCACAGCCACCACCATTACAGTGGTGTTTGAGGCTTTGCTCCAGTCGCACAGACTGCAGTAAACATTTAACTGCTGAAATACATTATTGTGTTTTTCTCTTTTAATTGGAATTACAATAAAGTGAACGTTACAGAGGGTGGATAAAATCCTGACCTCCTTGAAGTCTGCAGACCTTTTGCCACTACATTCAAGATGAGAAATAATTCGACCCTTTTTATATATTTGCACGTCTTTAATGCTAAGGGGCATTAACAACTCATTAACAATGCCTGCTGTGTTAAATGAGTGTTCTGATAATCATTTTAACGTATTTGAGAATTAATTACAAGCCCACGAAGTACCAAAACAGAGTATATTCACCTCAGTGATACCCGAGCAGATCAACCTCTACAAGTGCCCACGTGTCTCTTCAATATATTCAGCTGTTTTAATTGTAACTGACAAACTTTAATAAAATGCAAGACTTCTATAAAAAGGTGAGAAAAAAATCTATACAAACTTAGCTGACCATATAAAGGTGACAACAGAGCAACCTTCAGTAAAGAAGGTTGAGATTGTATGCAGTAGGATGAAACTAGCTATGGAAAAACAGATTATAAACAATGGTAGATTAGGACAATTGCATACTTTTAAGCTTAAAAAAACAAAGACCCCAAAACTCCTTTGATCTTGAAGGTGGGCAATCTGAGACTACAAAAAGCACTGAAACATAGAAAAAGGACAGAAACAGCATATAGCAAAAGACAGGACACCAAGATTCTCCTCTTTGGGGATGTGTAACAAAGGAAGAATTGCTGACAGTAAGGAAAAAAGCCTATTGTGGTACATAGGTGGATATCAAGTTCTATCTGCAGTAAGGAATCAATTCAAACATACTATTCCTGCAGTAAAATATTTGCATAACGATGTCAAATTGATGACTGAGAAACGTTTCATATGTTCTTCCCCCTCCCAAATATCAGAACTCTAAAAGAGGAAATGGGCTCCATTCAGACTTCATAAGAAATCCTACTGCTGCACTACTTCTTTCTAGCTTGGGGGTAAATTTGGAGATAATAGGTTTGGATGAATAAGTACAGCTTTCAAAAAGGTTAGTAGTGATGAATTTAAAATACTGATAATCATATCTTTCTAAAATTAAAAAAATGGAGAATTAACACCCTGTACAACACTAGCCCTCTTTTTCAGTACATTTCTTTCATCCACATGACAGGAAGCCCTCACTACAGACTTTCATATACAGTTCTCCTCAGGTTTAAGATCCTTTTCCATGTACTTCCAGGGTAAAAATTGTAGGAAAACAAAGAGGGATTTTATTTCAGACTCTTAAAAACAATACTTACCTAAATCACAGCTACTTGAAAAGAGAGTGATTATTTAATAGAGAACCATGGGTTTAAAGGAATATGTCTGTAGAATGAAAGCGGGTTTCCTGCAGGGTGGCCTTTAAGGAAAATTGGAAAAAAACAAGGGAGGGACGTAGATAACTGAAATTTTAAAAATACATACGAATAAACATGGAAATAGTTTCAGAAAGAGGCCATTCTCACTGACATCAACCTGGCTAATCACTATGAGGCAATTTGTTTAAACCACACCTTGTGTTAAACTGCATTTTTTCTGTTAAGTCCTCCTTTCTACATTTTTGCTGCAAAAAAATATCCCCTGTCAATAGCTTTCAAGCTAGATATTGATATGAATTTGAAATGAATATGAATTGAATTGATATCCACATAGCTTTCAAGATCATGGGTTTTCACCTTCAGCCCAGGCACGTGCAATACTGTGACACAGTTCTGTAACTGCAATTCACTGAATATGATACCATTCTGTTATTTTTAATACACGTCTTGAAAGGCAACAAAAAAGTCAAAAATTAAAAGTTAAAACAGAGAAAAAGCAAGGAATTATTTTGTCACTAAATAACTACTTGTTAGCTTATTTTACTCCAGATGACACATCCAGAAGGGTGATGTTCCAAAGTAAGATTCATCTTGCAAACTTCTTAAGAAAGCTGCATTTGTTAGAAAAGTCCCAGCACTACGAGGCCCTGGTTGCAGGAAATCAGTGCTTCAGTACATCAATCTGCCATTATAAAAGACACCTCCAACTTTTAAGTAATCTACATGCTTAATAAAAGTCCAATTGCACAGTTTAGGAAGTAGAAAACAACAAATCTGTTAAACTGTATGGCACTGTCAATGCTTTCCAACAATCAAATCAGGTATTTTTCTGCCCACTTGCTCTGATCAATTGGAAAGCCTTTTGCAGGGACATTCCAATTTAAACCTCTTTAACTATTAACTCAAGGCCACCATCACATTTCAATATAGAACATTTAAATAATCAGAGGAATTTCAGGTCTGTTAAAGGTGCAGTCAGGCATCCCAAGGAGTGTACAGCTTCATCTGTTTCACTGCTGGTCCAACATTAATTTTCTCATTATTAATGGACGGAAAAATGCTTTTGTAGCCAAGGAAGCGTAATTATTTAAAATTCAGATGTGTTGCACTTCACAGCTCCCAGTCACTAATCTGGTAGGAGTAACACTTTTGGAAAGCAGATAATTTACTTACCACATTTTAAAGAAAACCTGATATTTATGAAGAATTGCACTTTTAGTCTTTAATTACCTATTATAAACTTTATCTCTGACATTTAAATAACCATAACTAACAAATCTAAGTACAAAAAGTGTCTGACATATCACTTCCTGGCTTCAGCAATGGAGTCAGAATCCAGTGTAACATCCTTCGCTGACACAGACTTGCTGCATGACCTTGAGTGGATGACAGCATCTCAACCTTTCAGCTTACCTAACAGTAGCTTTCAATCCTTAACATTACGAGCCTGAAGTTCTTACAATTCATTTTCAATGTACCTTTCTTTTTAAACACTCCTATCGTAATAAACTGGATTGAAATTGCAGCAACAGCTTTGATTTCTGCTCTTTGTTTCCTACACTGTTTGCAAACTTTTTTTCTAGCCCCTTCTCCTAGCATTGCTGGAATTATGCCACTATTCATTCAATTAACTGCCCACAACTTGAAAAGTCTCCCAATTCTTTTTCACTGAGAACATTTCTTCCTCTCTTAACCTGTTTCTTCGGAATCTTTCTTAACATTAATAAACTCGCCCTTAACTCAGCAGCAGTCAAGTCTTACTTCCAAAATCCTTCCTGCTGTACATACAAACTTTCTTGGTCAAAACATTCACCCTGTTCTGAACTTGCAAGGTAGCTGCATGAATTTACACTTCTGTACACAATATGTATTAATTGTATATAATACTATTGATATATGCTACTTACTATATAGCAGAATGTACCTCCCTCATCCTGTACATTTGAAAGCTGTGCGATTGCCAAACTGAAGGTGCATTTGAGTATTGCTACGGGAATGTTATAATTATAGTATTTCCCACTTTCTTTTCAAGAGTTTGTACCAAAAAATATTGCTTTTAAGTACACCCCCAGATGGTAAGAAGAACATGACAGAACCCCGCAGCTGACAAACTTCTGTGGACACACATAGGATGTGCACAGAAAAGCCTGCACTCAAACAGGCTGTCCCAGAAGACCACCGTGATTCTGTAACAAAACGTCCTTCCCAGAGGCTGTAAGTCTAGCTACTTGCCTCAACAAAATTGGCAATTGAAGCTCTCAAAAAATAAAATAAAAAATCCAGCACAGGATAATCCTCATCTTTCCCAGCTACCCACAGCCACCTACTGGATTTTATGCAGATACTGTTCTGGCAGTGAAGCCTTCCCTCCTCAGAGTAACTGAGAAACACGATAATGCTTGCAGTAACAGACACAAATGATTTACATTTCAAGTAGGTGCACGAGCTTTTGCTCTTAACTTGACTCCCAAAGCAATCCTCACAGTGTCTGAGTGATGGGGGACAGCAAAAGCAAACAGCAGAAACCAGGCAAAATCCTGAAGTGCTGCAACCCGTTACTGGCCTGCACCATTACAGTTACTGTGCAGCTGTGACTTTCCACAGGAATCCATGCCCAGGGCTGTGCCAGCCAGCCAGCCACGGGAGGCCCCGATGCCAGGCAGGTGGGAGCAGGGCCTGCTGCTCAGGCACAGCGCTGCTGATGAACATGGGTGGAAAAGGGAATTCAGACCTACGTACCATTCCCCATTTTGTCTCTGCCAAGAGCTCAACCTGCCTCCCAAAATCATTCACTAGATCGGTGTGCTTAACCTCATGCTTCCAAAAGTGCAGAGTAAGAAGATGGATAGAAGATGTTCCTCAGAATCAAACCTGACACATCGATATGCTCCAAATTAGAGAACATATTTAAAATGTAGGACTGACTTCTCTCTGCTTTTATCTATAAATTGCTAAAATGATTTTTTCACATTCCCCTCACTCACACTTATGCATCCTTAAGACCTCACGTCTGAGAAGCATTGCAGCAATCAGCACAGAGCTCCCAAAGTGCTCTTCTGTGTGGAGGTTAAAAACAACTGATAAGTATGGCAGTCCTGCGAAGGTCTGATTCACATTATCTTCAGCTAAGGAGAGCCTGGTTCTGCTTCTTGGGATAAGCCAGAAATTGTTCTCCACTTATGTAAGACTATCCCAATTCAATGGCACAGAAGAATACAGAAAATCAAAGGCAGTATGGCCACGTGATTAGTTGCCACAGTGGATAGCTGGCATCTCTAATGCTTGTAAGGAATGGTGCCAGCTTTAGGAACAAAAATTAATTGTCTCAAATTTCTATAAGAGCCGAGAAGCAAGTATCTCAGCAACCTGGCAGAAACACAGCACACTGCCTGGAAAAATGCTACCAGAGTTCAGCTGGAGGCGGGGGATTTTACTTCAGACATGGAGGTTATTCACCCCGACACCCACTTACAGCACGAACGCAGCAGCCAGAAAGCGAGGAGATTTCTCAGCTCCGTAAAGCATATTCTCTTCTTGCCCTACCGCCGCTGACTCCACCACAATCCTGACTGAGAACTTACTCTGCCAGAACGTACAAATTAACTGCAACAGCCAACAAATGGCATTTCTACCTAATTTTCACATGAAACTCTCCTTCTGCAGCCCACGCCATGGTGTAACACACAAGTGGGCTGCAATTTCCCTTCAGGCTTAGAAAGTCACTATGGGGAAAAATAAAAATGAAAGAATAAAAGCATATCAGCAACCGCTAGCGCTGCCTGGGAAGGAGGCAGCAGAGCATACGCTGCCTGCGCGCTCCTGCAGCACCCTGCACTCGCAGGGCTGCTGCTGTGCTCCCACAGAGCGTGCATCAGGGAAAGCAGATGATATAAAACATACCTTCCTCTGCAAGCAGGAGAGGATCTGGCCCTTCTTCCCCTCTACAGGGAGGAGAGAACGAAACTTATTGACCCGTGCACTAGATAAATGAACAGACTATCCATTAACCAGTGAATTGCACAGAATGAAATTATGTTAGAGACAATAAAATGAATATGATTTTAAAGTGTTCATTAAAACTGTCACCAACAATCTGAAATTTAACCTATAAACCACAGCTATCATTCATATAACATACAAAAAGCTTGCCAAAAACCATCATTAACCTGTACAATGATCAATAATTTTGACATACAGTAAATTTTGTTTTAAACTGAAATACCTATAACCGATTATAAAATATTTTCCTAGACATGACAAGAAAGCAGCTGAGCCTGGCACACGTTCATTAGCTGAAAACCTCAGCCCTGGAGAATGTGCTTCATTCAGGTATCAGTGAGAAAAGCTCTGCAACTAGAAAGCATGTTCTTGGGCAGTCAAAAACCAGACTGAAGTTGTATCTTACAGAATCCTAATTTTAGGACTCCAAACCGTACCAAGAAACAGAACCGACCCATCTGTTATAATGCTGAATGTAAATACTGAGAAGTTCCTTTTCCAAATCATCTTAAAAGCTCTGTCCCACGTTTGTGGATGGAAGATAGCACAGTGGGAAGCATTTTTTGTAAGGGGAAAGAAAAGTGAAAATAAATAACAAAGGTACGGAGATAAAAAGCAGAGGGTTTGGATGTTTCCAGGCCTCCTGATAACAGCTGGTATGATGTTACAAATAGAAGAGCTGCTGGGTTAGACTCAAAGGCTGAGCCCACTGCTTCCCAGCACGCTTAACAGCCCAGCATCATTTCAGGTCTTCACATCAGGATGAAGGTGAAAAGAACTGCTGTAACTTCAAACGCTACAAAATTTGTATTAAAACCCTTTACCTACGCAACTCCCCAAATTCCAGTAACTTACTATTCATCATCTTCAAAACACTAGTAAGACTATACACTAAACCCCAAAACATTCCACATTTAAATAAGAAGTTAAAATAGAAAAGGCGGCTTTCAGCATCACCATATATAATGTTTTATAAAGCTTCGTGTGTCTATAAAATGCTCTGTTTTCCAACAGGGTGGAGGGGAAGCTTATCCTAAAATGTGCTTAATAGAAATGGTACTATAATGTAAAACCCAATCTGTATGGAAGTGATTTCTGAAACACTGATCTTATTTCCTTCCTTACTGATTCTATTTTGATTGCATTATCTATGGTTTTACAGAACTTGCACAAGTGTGGACAACAATGTATTTAGCAACTAATGCTCAGTGCGAGCACAAATAAAAGGTCTAATTTTCTTTTAAATGTGGCGAAGTAAAGACAATTTACCAAAATAAAACCACAGCCCCAGAGTCTCTAAAATTACTCTTAAAAGCAAGTATAACCATTTCGATAGGACGGAGAGACGTGTATAATTTACACACAAGTTGGTTTTAATTATCACAGTTCATAAAGGCCTTTATACCTCAGATCTCTCAAAAGGAACAGAGAAATTTTGTTAGTTTTTAACGTGGTAAAAATCTTTATAAAGATCCTCCCTTTCAGCCTTCTAAAACTGAGGTCCTTTCAGCATGTGCATTTTGCTGAAAGACCTCCACAGCAGATTCCTGATTCCACGATGCTTATCGGCTGTGTGATTTACAGACATTATACATTGGAGAAGTCTCACCAGTGGTGACCGCTTCAAGTCGGAGGGGACTCCTCACACCACCCAGATCGCCGTGTCCGAATCACAGCGCTGAGCCGCAGCGCTCCCTGCCAACATCATAAATGCTGCCATTAAAATATTTGTTTTAATTCTGACCTCAGAGTCACAGCTAATAAACAAGAAAGGCAATGAGAAATTGAAAAACAAACTAAATGCAGCTGTTGGACTGGCCGTTTCACAACTGCGTTTAACTGCATCCTTTAATTTCACGTCTATGAATAGAAGCCATACACCACAGCCTGTGTGCCAGCCGGCCGACCAAGCAGCATTTGCTTTGGAGTTCACTTCGCTCCGTTATTCCGTCACGTAAATTTCACTGTATTTTTAACTTTTCCTTCGAGATGTGGTCTGTAAACAATGACTGTTTGCTGGTGGTTTCTCATTAGGACACGTTCGAGCAATGGACAGAGTCTGTGTCATTTTTCCGTAATCCTTCTCACACACAAGGGGCACAGAATTTTTTTGTGTATCTATAATGCGTTTGCATGTGTGTCAGTGCTGAGCCCATTGAAGTGCATCCAGTGATGGGATGATTAATGCCATAGAAATGATGCATTACAAAACCCCGTGAAAGAACTAGATACGGGGAGTGCAGCACAAAGCTCCTGCTGTGCCCAAAACTTACTCATGTACCTTTAAAAATAAAAGCATGGGTGGTTTTTTTCCCCATTATGCCTTTATAAAAATCCATGCAAATAATTTGCCGGAATGCCTAGGATTTAAAATACGTACAAGGTAGAGAATCAGGAACCTGAACATACTTGAAAGTAATTTGTTTAGAAATGGTAGGAGGCCACATTCTTTTAAAATCGTAGATAAAAATGAAGAAGCAGATGAATAAAAATTGGGATAGTATGAAAACTACAATTTCCAATTCATTTTGGAATATATTCCTCAGCTATACAGGAAAAGTATAATGGTATTTTGAAAAAAAAAAAAAAAGTACACGCTTTGATGTGTTTTTCAAACATGAAACAATTCCCCCCTTCTCAGTTTTCAGGTTCTTACATGAAAAAAAAACAGAATCTCACTGCCTTCCAAAACGAAACATTTTCTTTCCTTCGGGGGTGGGCAGCAAATTTTCACTGAATAATAATAATAATAATAATAACAACCATTTCATTTAATCATGGAAATCTAAAATCCAAACAACATATACCCTATGAAGTTTGTATTTGGGATGGCTTACACAAAACAAGAGGCAGCAGTTCTCATACCTCCCAGATCACGTTTCAGTCTTAATTCTCAATCTGGGATACTTGCACCCACAACTTGAGTCCCAAGACCTTACAAGAAAGTGACACAACAAATGCTTTGGACCAATATTAAAGGGAATAGCAAAAAAACCCCAAAACGCTTAAATGAAGCAGAATACAGAAATTTCCATAGCAGCTCATGCCAGAGGCCTGGGCAGACTAGTGCATTTATTGACTTTAACAACAGTGACTAACAACCATCTCAATGTCTACGATGGAAGAAAGTGAATTAGTTTTAATGGACTATGGCTGACATCAGAATTGGTGAGGTTTTTTCCTCCTCTCTAAGTTACAACATCAAATAATACAATATAATGAAAAATGAGGATGTTTGTACTGTTCTTTCAGTCTCCAGTCTAGACACACTCTATTTTAGATTTAATCCAGTTTATCATTGAGCAACTGATTCTAATTGGTAGCATTTAATCCTTTCCCTTCCCTCTACTCATTTCCTCTCCCCATTTCAGACGCTGCATACACTTACAATTCCTGGCAGACCTTCACCATCATTTTAAAAGCTTGGAGGCTTTCCTCAAATTAAATAATCCCCCATAGTGTATTCCTTCCTTTTGTGAACTTCCAAAATTTAGTCCATGGCATTTTCATCCAGAGCCTACATAATAAACTCCTCTTGATCTCCATCATGTAGCAGATAGAACTCTTCTGTGATACTGCACTGACTGTGACATTCTGTAAACTGGTTGTGTGGTTTGTTGTTTTTTCTGTGTGTGTGTGTGTGTGTGTGTGTGTGTGTGTATTAGGAGACTAATGACAAATTCTGGCACAATGTTATATTGACAGAAAAAAAAATCCTAATAACCAAAAAAATCTTGTGAGAATGTTTCTCCAGAGTGCATTTTAAATGTAGTAGAAATTCAACCATGATGAAGACAAAGCTTAGTGTCAATACTGCTGTTTTATATTATATAAAACTCTTACAGGATGTGCAATTATTATTGTTTGTACGTAACTCCTGTCTTTAAAATCTTACGGTTCTGGCATGCAAAATGGAATGAAGACTGTGATTCTGTAACCCACACTAACAGAGCACATAAAACATTCATCAAATAAAACCAATCACGCAGATGACTTATTTGTAACTCAAGTTTATCTAGCAACATCCTAGGTCATTTTTGTGCAGCCAAGGTGTACTGGCTGTGATCCTATGAAAGACAGCCTTGTTCCTGGACACACACTGAAGCTATCCATGTTTTTCCCACAAAAAAGTGTAATTAGGAAAAATATGATATGCACACAAATGAATTCTGAAAAATCCATCTAAATTAGTGAATGCTAATTAGCAATTTTTGTGGGGACGTCATGCATAATAAACCAACCCTGAAGTCATCTGAAAGTGAACATTCCAGCTAAAATAAAGCATCCCAATACTAACGCTGAGTAAAAGCACCCACACAGAAGTGATTTTCATTTAGTAAGTGAATTCAAGCATTCTTAGAGTCTTTTTGTGAGTATAAACTTCTTGTTTCCATTACTTAACTCTCCTCTTGAAAGGTTTTAACGAAAGTCTTCCTAAAAGTTAGAAACCTTCATCCAACGTCCAAAAATATAAGGGTGGACCTGATGCTTACCACAGCCTGCAGCAGCTGCCTTTCGCTGACACCCACAGTGCCCTCTATGCACACTCAGCAATGGCACTTCAGAAGTTTGTTAGCTATATTACAACTGGATTTTCAGAGCAGCCATAGACCTAATTAAAGAAGCTAACTGTATGCCAAGTTTATTCTGTGTCTGCATACCTCTAAAACAGAAAAGAAAAAATTTAGTGGCTTGGCTTGAATCTGAACAAAAGGTGGGTCTAAATAAGTCATTACAAAAATGTCTCCAGAGCACAATGAAGTACTGTGCAGAGACACCTCTGCTTGTTCCTTCATGATTTGGTCTTGTAATGCAGCTGATGCCAAGGGCCACACTTACAGCAAGTTCTGGTTGCCACTTGAGCCAGCTCAGACATCCACATCAATTATTTGCACTGCAGAGGAATAAAAACGAATTCTTTTTGTTTCTGAAAGAAAAACTGAGGAAACACATGACTTTGCCATTTACTGACATCAGTGAGGCTCTTTCCCTTCTCTTGGACTTCCTCTCTACAACAAAGCAATATATTACTACTTTTCAGGAACTACTCAAGAACTAAATCTGTAAATTTTGTCCTGCTAATTCCTCACAACTCATTATCACAGCCCTTGCAAGCACCTTGTTTGGTATGAAAGCATGTAGCACAAACCCGCAGCATTATCTGACTGGGGATCAATACCTTCATGGCCGTGGCACTCAGTTCCATTGCTTTACTACACAGAAATCACACACATCTGTACTTTATGTCCACTGAACATCAGTGGCTTCCAGTATCAGTGGTGGGTTTTTGTTTGTTGCTGCTTTGTGGCTTTTTTTTTTTTTTTTTTTTTTAAATAATGTTTAAGTTTTTACAGACCTGAAGAACCACGAGCCCTTCAAATGAGACATGATGAAACCAGGATATTTGATCAGACACAGATAATAAAGCAGTTCACTAAAATAGATCACTGTCTGCCTTTTTGGCAGCAGCTTGCACTCACCATGTCCTATTGCAGCATCACAGACAGCACTTCGACTTATGAGTAAAGGTGTTTTTTCAGTCCAAGCAGCCAACAGAAGATGACAGTATCAAAAGCCACTTGTTTTGTTCTGTTTTGTAATGAAAGCAGCTGACTGGCAATACACCACGACATAATGGATTAAGATGATGTTACAATACTGGCTTCAAATGAAATTCTGCCTTGAAGCTAAATAAAGAACCCAGGATACATTGTGAAGTGCTGCTTTTGTACTGGAAGCAGCTGAGGTAATAGTTTTCAACTGTTTCGGTATTGCTCTGTATTCAAGACATGCAGTATGATTCAGTACCTTGCTGTAAATCATCCCCCCAACAAATATCTCACAATGCATTACTTGCAAACTGTCAAAAATAAAGGATTGGAAAAAACACCTTCTCCTGAAGTATGTTACTGCACCATCAGACCTCTGGTAACGCTCTGCTACATCACATACAAAGGACCTTAATTTTAGTACCTGAATAAAGTCAAGGAACCAGATTATGATACTAGCAATCCAACTGTATGCAAACATTCAGTTAAAAAAAAGATCATTTGCTTTTGCACAAACACTGCTTGCCATACACTTATATAATCATAAAATTATCTTAAGAAAACACTCAATTAATATCTTTAAAATATTCTGATTTAAGCAGCTCTTTTGCTTAATTAGCATTACATGACTCTACTATGTTTATTACCTCCCTGCCACACTACAAAGCAAAAATAACACTGTTCTGAAATTGACATGGTTGATTCTCACTTATATCCAAAGAGTTCCACAACAAAATCTCTTAAGTAACAGAAGAAAACACAACCAGATGAGAATACAGTTTTTTATGTCAAAAACTCACAGTGAAAACGCAGCGAACTGCACACAGCTACTAAAGGGTTCTGACATAACAGATGGGATGTCAGAATAAGACCAACTGGTCACCGACAGTGAAAACGTAAATGACAGACACTCAGCTTTATTCTTTGAAATGTGACTTCATCCCCAAGTTCCCTGTGCCATTTGCTACATTTTAGAAACCATTAATTTTGGCCAGGGGAAGCTGTTGATTCACCGGCCATTTCTTCCACTGCTCCTGCAATCAGCCGTTTTTTGCTGTCTTGAAATGAGATAATAAGCATGTTAGTTGTCACATGAAGATTTATTAACAGATGAGATCTCTGCCACCCACAGTAATTCTTCATTTATTGAGTGGAATGGGAATTTTTGATGAGTTTCTTAGAAGTATTTTCAGATTAGAGATGATTTTATTTAGAAGAGGTACAACTGCAAACTTTTGAAGAACAAAACATGTAACACTGCATTAAGTTCCCTTAGAAACCGGTGTCAGTGAAGTCACTCATTTTATTTTAATATTTATGGAGTAGTATAATTTAATAAACATGCTGATCCTCTGGATACCTGTATGTTAGAACATCTGGATAGTGGGCCAGCAGGACAGCCAACAAAACAGACTTCCTCAGTCCTTTGTGAATTGCTAGACTCATTTATACCATAGCATAACAGCTACTTCAGTTCGAAATTTCTAGAAAATTCAAATTCACCAGTGTATGACATTCAACACTGAACAGAACTGGTCAGTTATCATAGCAGTATGTGCATGTGTGGTTTACTTGTTTTAAAACAAACAAACAAATAAAACTATTGCATCAAATTAGTAAAGTAACTTACCACTAGGGTTAAAAGCCATGCAGCAAATAGGCTTTTCATGTGCAGGGAAGTGGGCCACGATACCATCACTGTCAGAGTCCTCACTGACAAGTACCTGCGTAATATTAATGGAGACACAGTAAGGTTAGTAAATTAAAATACACTTAATTGAAAATATCATGTTACTGGCACAGGATTTGTTTTATAGGATATACACAGTGGAATGAACTTGAAATATGACTGCATGTGAACCAAATACAACCTTCTGCAATTTTTTCAGATAAAGAGTGAGAAACATTTAAATAAGCTGCTGGAGGAGCTCAAGGCCGGGTTGGATGATGCCCTGGGCAGCCTGGACTGATACCTGATGTAGTACTGGGTTGGCAGCCCTGCCCATGGAAAGGGACTGAAACTAAAAGCATCACTAGTGTCTAATTCTTTGTAAAGGAAAAGATATTCTTAGAGTCAGGGAAGAGAACCAAAAGATGCGTGGATCAAACATATGCAAGAGCTTAATGAGTATTGTATTCCTTGGTTACATTATGTTATAGACCAAATTAAGAAAAAGAGTGAGAAAGATCTTTCAGAAAAGCACTTAAGAAAATGGTATCTGTGGTAAGCAAGAACCACCTTCTTAATATGGAGATAATAGTGCAAAATTCCCCATTTCAAGTTCAGAATAATTTGTTTGCTGCTTCCAAAACAATCCAAAATGTTTCTAATACTTCCTATTCCTAACAGATATCAGAATAATTTGAAGATATTTTTATGCTTCAAAAAGAGAAATCATCTTTAAATGTTTAAAGAAGTCACGTAATATGGATGCAGAGCCTGCGCCTGACTTACTTTAAACGTTCCAATTACTTGGCACTGTCACATAAGCACAATTATGGTTTTGCTTTCCGTTGTCAGCATTCCGTGCTCATTCCAGAACCACTAACCAAAGGGTCTGGAGATCTTCCTAAGAGCTTTTCAAAGAAACTGTGTTCTTTTCTCGGGCTACATAAACTGCTGTAACAACTTCTATGCATCATCTTTGCACAACTTCCACTTTTAGGTAACAAAGGCTTATCCTAAACATTTCACTAATTAAAAACAGGTGATAAAGTAGCACCAGCCGTACAAACCAAACCAAAGGGTTTCTAAGTCCAGTCCATTAAACAAAACTATTTAATCTAAGAAATGCAGAGATCTGTAGGTATCAGCAGCATCTCAGTCACTGCTAAAGCCATCCATACCACAACGTGTATCCTTTTACAGAGTGTAAAGTGGATGAATTCAGCATGTACTTTGTTGTTGTATTTAATCTAATGGTAACTGCACCACCCTCATCATCACTGCTTACAATCAGTTTCCTGAAATTACACCTTTATGTTTAAGCTACACGTTTTTTGAAAAATCTGACATTTTCACTATAGAAGCTGATTCTCAGATACAGCAAACTTATTTTAACTGCACTACAATTCCACTATTTGTGATAGAAAAAAAAGGAAGAACAATGTACTGGCATAACATCCAGGTGAGCTGAGTCAAGTCAAAACGAAAGCAACAAAAAACCCACCTTCCTTACCAAAAAACCTGGAAATCCTTGGATTGTGGAGAATTCAACACTCCAGTTGTGACCTCCCTACCACTGCAGCCCCAGAGTGCAAATGCTTGGTTGTGAGGCACACAGGTGGAAACACACTATGCAACACAGGATGAAGTTAAAGAAATGTTCCTCAAATTTTTAAAAGCAATACGAAAAAATCCTTGTTCCTGGAGCAGGAACGTTCTTCTATTAAATCACCAACTTGTGTTTAAATCCTCAGACTGTACTGCAAGATTTGTCATGCCCTTTCCCTACACTTCTGCACTGGAGAGTTAGGGAAAACATACATCACTTTTTACAACTTCAACACTACAAATGATGGAGGGGAAAAAAAAAAAATCAAAGGAACTGCAGCAGTGAACTTCAGCACACCATCAGCCAGAACCTCTTCCAGCTCAGAGCCTTTCCAGCTCTAAAATCATAGCACGGGTTTTTACCATCATATATAACTTCAAGAAAGCAAAATTATGTTTATGTAATACAATACGTGCTTTATATCAGAATTTATTATTTTCTGTATTAAAGATCTTTATATGGATGTAACTGCACCAACACAATACGTGTCCCTGATTACTACAGGGGAGTAGGACCAGCTGACCTTTAAAGGTCCTTTCCAACTCCAACAATTCAATGAAATAGTGCAGATTTCATGCAGGTAAGAAAGAAGACTGGAGCTGTGTAGTAATGGAGGAGATATTCAAAGCCTCTACCACGCAGCTTCACAGATTTCAGAAAACACTCTTTATGGGTGCTAAGTGCCTGAGAAGGTGCTGGAGAGAACGGCATTGGTGGGTACTGAGTGGCACATAAACCAGTGCTGACACTGCACAGCTTGCTCCTTTTGACCAGTTCATGGCTTCTGACCACTGGAAAGAGCGGAGCTGGACATTCTTCTTGGAAATAAAACCAGTGGTACAAATTGCCTAATAACACGTGCACATTCTCTCAGAGAGCTCGAAGGAAGCAGCTCATTCAGTTTCCCAAAGCATAGAGAAAGACAAATCCCACAGGAATTCCAAGGCTGCAATTTTTTTTCAGTCCAGACAGGCTCTGTTCTCCAAGGTAGAGGCCTCTTAACCACTATGCTACTAACAGCAAAAGGCCCTACAAAGTCTGTCACTGAAAAAAAGTTCATAAATTGTTGCATTACTCTTGTAATTGCATCATCGTTGAGGTTCTTAGGGATGCTCAAGTATCTTCCTTTCAGAGTTTCCCATCATTACACATAGAAACCCCATTTAAACAAACAAAAACAAAACCAACTTTCCTCCTAAGATGGAAATCACCACTCTGCCCATTGCTGATGCCCAAACATTGTCTCACTGAGAGAGCTTTCAAGAGGAGCCCAGCCTTGGCTGGACCACCGAGCTCTCGTGCCAGCTCTGTTTTAGTCCAGCAGACCACTGCAGTTGTTAGGAGATGGATAAAGTCCTCTTTGTCTCATTCTGAAAGAGAAACAGACATACACCTAGGGGATCATTACATCTGCTATCAGAAAGCAATGTTTGCACTCAGGGCAGGAGATAGCTTAAGCCGAAGCTTTTTCCTCCTATGTAATATTTTTCTTCATTCGTTGCATTTTCCATGCTGCTGAACAGAAGCCACTAGTAATTATGACTTCAATTATTTTAATCCTTAGAGGCAAATTACACCACTTATCCCAGTGGAGACATGTTTTTAAATAAAACATGAAAGTAACCCAAATAAAAATGGACACAAATTTAATCACGCAGGTCCTACTCTTAATAAAATTAAGAAAGCATGATCTAAGCATCATAAAAACAAATAACTTTGGCAATATTTATAAATATGAGTATTATATAATAAAGAGATCTGTGCACATACACTCAAGATCTCCGTTGATTTAGACAGCTGAAGATGGGGCAGTGTCCAACCCAGTTCCTATGGCAAACGCACAAACCCCAGCCCCTCCAGCTGACCTCCCCAGACAGCCTCCTCCAACTTATAGCCAAGGTCAAACATCAGTGGAAAAGGGCTAAAAGTGATAAATCTGTGGCATTAACTACTGCACTCCTTTTAATAGAATCCAGCATAAACTCAAAACAGCCTCATGCTCAGCCTGAACCATTTATCTGAGACAAAAATGTCTTCCTGACAAAAACCAGATCTCCTTTAATAAAGTAAGGCAGACAGTATTATGCTCTGAGGGAATCCTGTTGCTCTTTTTATATTTATATATAAAAAGAATTCTTCTGTAATACACGTAGATATAAAAAGTGAACAAAATTGATGCCAAATATATGAGCACTAGAACATCAAATTAGCTTTTTTGAAAGCTGTTCTTCTAAATAAAAGCCCTGGTGTTAATGATCAGTGGAATTATGTATGTAGTCAAACTTTCATTATTGAATAATTTTTTACCTTCAGAATGAATTTTCACTGCAATTCTTGCTCCTGATAAGCATCGTTGTTTGGTTCAATTGTTATCAGCTTCTTAGCAAGTGAAAATGAACTTTAGAAACTGCAGCAGTCTACAGTTTTCTGAAAATTCCTCTTTAATGCAATAAAAAGTTAATAGGGAACAGAAAAAAAGGACCAATCACATTTTAAAACTTGGAAAAAAAAAAGATAATGTGTTGACTTTTAAAGTTATTTTTAAAAATATTTATTCAAATATTTTCATGCATTTTGGATGACCAGTGGAAGCAATACAACAATGCACCACCCATCACATCGCTCCACCAAAAGCACTGAGAACCAAGTTCTGTATTTTTTAAACGGCCAAATATTCTCTGTCAACTAAATGTTGGATGTTTAACAGATTTACATTCCGTCACAAAACTGGAGACTTTTGAGAAAGGTCATTATTGCAGACTACATGTGGGTGGCCTGCTTGATGAATTAATTAAGGATACAGAAACAAAGGTTGAAAGAAAATAATTCTTCGTTTAAACTCAAGCCACTAAGGTCTTACACATTTAATTCCAATTATTGAAAAAGAGGACATCTGTACAGCTTTAGCTTTATCCATTTCAACTAATTAACGGATTCAAATAAATAGTCATTACATCTAACTGAAAAGTTTGCTAACACTTCATTAGAGGGAAGTTTAAACAAGCGCACAGCCCTGTTAACATATTTTGGTTTACCACAAAGTTACTTGGGCATCTCAGTAATTATTTTTACTCCCTTTACAAATATATCATGACAGCCAACTCCAATACTTCTACATTCCTATGCATTTATTTAATGCTCCATACTTCATATTTTCTTAAAGTGGCCTCAACTCGGAAAGTAGGAACTACCATACAGTTGTGGGATATGAGATCTCACTACACTATCTTCATTTGTAGAACAATATTAAAAATATTTCCCCCACGGATCTGCAAAATCACATTAGGAGACATCTCTGGTTGTTAATGGTGCATTTTTCAGAGGTAAGGTAGCACAGTAGCATTCCATGAGGTGCACTGAGCTCCATCCTGCATTCGTTGCATTGGCTAGCTTTGACATGGCAGACTGCATAAAGAATTGAGTGAAAACCTGAAGCTGTACTTCATCCTTTTGGCCTATGCACATCCAAACCATGTTCCTTAATTCTTCTGCTAGCATGCTAGCAGCTAAACCTGCACAGCAGCACAAAAATCTCCCCCCACTGAAAAAGTGCTTCTTTCTCCTTCAAAAGGAGACACTCACCTGCCTTATATTTGCTGCTTTTCTTTTCCATTTTCTTTCTCTTTTAAAAATGGCTTTGTTTCCTATTTCAGCTATATATTTTATCTCAAAGACATATTTTATTTCATCATAATAGGTAGATAGAAATCTTTATAGACCTAAAGGAGGTGAGGCATTCCCTGTACATTAGGAGACAGCCGATAAGAAAACAGCTCTCTGCTTCTGAAATTCCCCTTTCTTAGTTAGGCTGCCAACTTCTGAAAATGACATATGTGCACACACAAATACATTTACATAGTTGCTAGGCAAACCTCTGTTGCAAGGGACAAAAGGTTTTCACACTGGAAGTGCAGTCCAGAGAACACATGGACAGCATCACTACTTCTTGCAATTCTCCTCTCCATCACTTCTCTATTTTAACAGAAAGGAAGGGAACACTGTATTTTGGGTGACCACTGGCAGCAAAAACAATTTGCCACAGCAGAGTAAAATAATCTCAGAAATTCATGCCGTGAAAAAGAACCAGTGCAGCTCCAACAATCCTACAGATTTCACATCTTTATGACGCTCAGCTGCCATTCTACATTGAGGTTTATGAGCAATCACATTCAGTGCATTGAGGTTGCTCGCCTCATTTAAAGGTCAGACTTGCTAGAATGCTTTCCTGAACTGAAGTTTGAACCAATTATGCTATAAGAACAAGCCAGGAGTACCCCAACAGCAGCATGTCATCCTTACAGGCCTGCACAGGATTGCTGCCAGGCACCCGGGGACAAATCAACTTGTTTCACTGGCAAAGCCAGGCCCTGCCACCTCCAGAGCAGGCTGCGTGCACAGAACTTACATTTCTGCACGGCAGTGGAAACCACCTGGTGTGATGGACAGCAGCTCCGTGGGACTGTGAGCATGCACAGTGCTCCTCACACTGGGGGGTTCTTTACTGGGACCAGGTTGGACGACAGATGTTATTCAGAGCATATCCAAAACGTGTTTATTCTTAATAAACTTTCTCTTTCCTAGACCTACATTTTAGCATGGAAAAAATAGGAAGACGTCTTCTGTACCACAAAAATCCAACAACACAAAAGAACTTTTTTTTTTTTTTTGCAGAAAAACCCCTGTAAGATTAATTCTGAAAGTGAATCTAGCACTGAAAATAAATGATTAATTTAATACTATTTTAAATTTTCAAATAACAAAAATATGAATATAAGATGTGCAAACAATGAGGGTATCTAAATTAGAGTCTCTTTCCTGGGAGATTCAAGACCAAAATTATTTTACTAGAACTGATGGTTTATTTATGTTACAGCAGCATTATTTGGACAAGGCAAGCATTATCATTTTTACAACTACTTTTCCACAGTGCCCTCTAGGCTTGATAGCTCCTTACTATTGTTAAGGTCAGAGGACAAGTTCATAAAACCTTTAAATCATACACAACAAGGCTTAAAACCTTAAAAAAAAAAAAAAAAAGAGAGATATCATTTTTTTCCCTAGGTATATGAAGAGGAATCAAAGCACAGACAACAACCATCAGAAATAATGACTGCATTAAAAAAAGCTTCATGAGAAATTTATGAAGCAGAATTTTTCTTTTTCTTTTTTTTTTTTTTTTCCCCTGGCAGTAGAAGAAGAGTTAAAAGACCTTTTTTCCCAGGAAATAAAAACAAATCCCAAAAGTCAGACTTGTTCTAAGATCTGACTTGGTGAGATGTTAGGTGAAATACATTCTTTTTCCCATTCTCCTCCTCTTTCTTTTTTATAAATTTTATTGTGTATTTGCAAGAAGGACCTCTGATATAAACAATCCCAATGTGATTCTGTGTTACTTGGCTAAATACTTCCAAAATGAATTCTCAGAACAACTACATTTCACACTGCATATTGGGGCTCTTTGATGTGTTTGTTTGTTTTTAAGTAAAATATTGTTTTCCTCTGAGGTAAGAAAAGAACGTAATTCAGCTACCGGCTTGTCACTTTACTTTACTAAATTATCTGCAATAAGCACAGAAACACAGGGAAAAACAGAAGTAAAAAGAAATTGTTTTTTTCTCTTTTAAATTCAGTAAATGTAAACATTCAGAAGAAAAAAATCTTACAAAAGAAATGAAGTCTGTGAGAGTCAGTATGAATGCTGTCTCCAGGACCAGATACTTACAACTGAAATGTCTGACAGAGATGAGCAGAAAAAAAAACAGATATCTGCTGTCTATCACAGAGACAGTTAGTTCAAAACACCCATTCAAAGTCTATGGGACAACTGGATGGATTTTTCAGTAGATAATTTTGGCTGGGGCACTGTAATGTTACTAGAGAAACACTACAAATACCTCACAAAACAGCATCACGTTTGATTATATTTTACTGTATGTAAAATGTAATTTATATTAAATTATAAACTTTTGTATCTAAAATCCAGCTTCTTTTTTACGTTGGAATTAAACAATTCACCGTATTTCTACACAATCACATTTTCCTGCCATATTACATATTAATAAATACCATCCGACTACATACACATTTCAACTGATCAGCATAAATCAATGTCAATTATGGACAAGTGTTAGAGAAACAAAATCTGACACTTCACACTCGACATTGTCAAAATGCCATATAAATATGTTCTAAGGACAATATATATTTTGGCGTCGTTTCAGCCCCAAACAGGACTCTGTCACAGCTGTGTGTGCACGTGAAACTTCCTGACCCAGCAAAAAAATCTTATTTCAGAAGTATAAGATACATTTTCCTACGACTTCTGTCAAAACAAACCCTCATTCTGTTTCTGCACAAACTGCATTACCTGTCCTTCTGCCACAGTCTCCGTGTCAATGATGGTGATGACCCCAGGCACCAGAGGGCTCCGGCGAACATTGCTATGAGCTAAAATTTCCTCTTCGGTTGCTCCCGAAGGCAGCGTCCCCGTCAGCTGCGTGACGACTTTCCCCACCATGGTGAGCCCAGTCTTTATCGTCTGTAAAAAGAAACAGAACCAGTAAATAATGCTTAGGGCTCTTCTGTGGGTCTACTTTGAATTTTTCTTTCCTCAAAACAATTAACATTGTAAGTAGACCGTGCACACACACGAGAAGCACACAAATGTTTTTGTTAGAGATACTTTAACTGCAAGATGTCGTATGCAAGAGAAATCTCTTAAAAAGATTTAGCATCCTACCAACTCGATGTATTTGCTTTTATTTCTGATGCAAATGCTTCCAATACATTCCCAAAAAATCCACAAAGCTTCACTGTTATCTGACTGCGAACATTTTTCCTTTCTTTAGCTTTTTCCCCTTTGCTTCACCATTTGATCCACTGAACCCGCCGGGTAAGTATCTAACAGTGCTACGTACAGAAACAGATTGTGCAGTAATTGAGAATGCTGAAAATATCCTCCAGTGCAAAACTCAAGGCATTCAGCCTCTGATGGACAGGACAGACATGTTGTTCTCTCAGAAATTATGCATCTTGAGGCTTTAAAACTGAACATGAGACTCAGAGCCAGCAAAATTAAAGACTCTGACCTCAAGGTGCTGGGAAGGACAACTCTCCAGAACGCACACCCATCCCAATCACAAATAATGTCACTTTCCATAGCCTGCATGTTTTCCAGACGTGGAATTGAAAACATACTAATTGCACTCACTTTCATTATCTAAAGATGCTGAAGATTTTTTTTATGGGTTTGTTCTGGTTTTTTTTTGTATGGTTTTTTTTTTTTCTGTATTTGGAGAAAGAGAGACAGCACACACATTAGAGAAAATGCACAGATTTAAAAAATGCACAAAGCATAACTTGAAATATTTTCTCCTTGAATCAAGGACTGTGCCTTATTTGCTATAAGGAATTGTCCAGATTTATTATGCAATATAAATAAGAAATAGAAAAGGAGATCAGAACAGAATGACACGATAACAAGGCAATTCTTAACTAAAAAGACAAGCTAAGCTGCCTGCTAAATTGAAAAGGAAAAAACGCTCAGCTCACAGGCTGAAACCAAGAAGCAGCCACAAATCAATTGCAACTGCTTTGTTTAGTGCTAAAATCTCAAACTGCAGTGATTAGAAAACACATTAGTGTTCATCAATTAGCAGCCAAACGTTTGTTTTAATAATTCATAGGAAATGACTTACACAAAGTCTGTTAGTGTGTTGTCAGGAAAACCTCTGAAGGGCCAACAGAATTAGGCGCCACACTGTATTGATGGCAATATCCAGCCAGGAAGCCTGATTAACCTCTGAGATGCCTCAGCTGATGGACTCACCCCATTAATGCTAATGGAGGTGCTACCGCTTAAAATCGAGCCATGCCTTTATCATAGGAATGTCTTTGGGGTTTGAAGTCTTTAGTAACATCCTGCCATTTGTTTCTTATTTCTTTTTATACTCAGAGCAACGAATGACAATAAAACAGACATCAACGCTGGTAAATTGACAAGACTGAAAAATGTAACACGAAGTAGGTAATAATATCCAACGAGCAGACCTAAAAGGGACCCAGTGCCATCACAAGAACACATTTCAGCAGATGCTTGCTTTTTCTTCTTTTTTTTTTTTTTCCTGACCAATAATTTCTGACCAATAGTTAAAACCATATAAAATGCACTGGCAGTTTATACAGAAGGAAAAAGAAACCAGCATAGAAGTACTATGCAGAAAATACCTACACAAGTTCAAAGACAAAAAGTGTAATCAACCTGTTTTGGAAAATATTTGTAACTATGGGAACTGAGTGACAACGTGCCAAGTATACATTTCAATTCTCACTAGCAAGAAATTACCATGCTTATCTAGCAAAATGAATTACTGTTGTATTAGACCAGACTGTGACTGCAGGACTACTGAGAAGTAATAGGTGTACAGAGATGTGGCTGAGGCCATTAGCTCAGAAATATCAGTGCAAAGCCATTACAGCACTTACTTCTCCGTGCTGTGTGTATATTTGTAAAAACTTCTCTGGTAATCTTTAACCTTTCCCATGCCATATCAGCTGTCCCCTCTATCCATTAGAGCTAATGACCTTGCTCTCACATAAGCTGTTAGTACTCATTAAGAAGTTATCAGGTAACAAGAGAAAACAGATGCAGCCATTGCTAAATCACTTTACCACTGTAGGATTAAAAGATACGGAGAAAGAATCAACTAAAGAAGTTATTAGGTGAGAAGAATTTGGTTTATAATTTGATACTGGATATTCAACAGACCAGGTAAATTTTAACTGAAACATTTTAACATTTGCACTGTCTCAATTTGTTTCTCATCAGTGGGAACTGTCAATTCACACTCAGTGAAATGTTCTTACAAATAAAACGGAAAATCTTGATCCAATTCCTGTAGGAAGCAATGATGCACACTGTGCAAACGCAAATTCTTTGCGTGCTATTTCTAGTCTATTAAAAGAGCTGTTCACACTCATTCAAATATGAAGAAAAATATTTAATCAGATATATGCACTCATAACTCATTTAATTGAAAAATCAGTACAACTTTAATTACTTGAGAAAATTAAAATGCATCATTCAGTGCCTAATAGGTTGTTCTTACATCTTTTCAGTGACAAACAGAACACTGCTCCTACTCCTCATAACAAATAAACCGCATAAAATTTATTTATTTATAAATAAAAAATCTATAGAAAGTAGAAATATCAAAAAGCTATACCTTGGTGATCAATAACTAAAAGCCTCGTGCTTAGTCTAAACAAAATTAATATACACTCAATTATAGATTCAAACTGAAACTAAATACTTGCCAAAATGCCTGTCTTCACAGAGATGTTTCCCTTTCCTGCTCTTGTCACATACGCTATAAAGCAGCAGGAAAGGGAAGAAAACTATTAACAAATTGATTTAATTAGCATGGAAAGTTTTGAGTGCAAGGAATTCATGATTTCGGAAGAAGGTCTGCATGGGCTCCTCTAGAGTAGAGTACGCTGCAACACGACTCACCCAGGGATTTGCCAAGACCACAAGTGAGGAGATGTAAGAATGTCTTCTCCTATGTCTCCTTCCTTGCTGTATCCAAAAATGGATAACTAAAACAAGCAGTTTTGCATTTGGTTCTTATCTAAAACTAAGCACCTGGATTTTCTCTCATCACTAGCATGGTTCAGTAGTAACAGGGTCTATTTGAAAAGATATTCGACATCTATTCTACTCTGTTTGCTCAAACAGCAGCAAACAGGAAGTAAGGTCTTGGGCTTCATGGACCTCAATACCTGTTATCCATGCTCTCTGAGGCTAAAGGCTTTGCCAGATGTCCCCTTTTCTGACTTTCAGACTGTTGAAAAGAATTAAAGAGAATAGCACTTAAGTCTTAGATGTTTACTGGAATATTTTGACAGTTATTATATGGTTTAACAAAGCTTTGGACTGTTCTTCAGTCACGACTAGGCTTGGTTTTGGCAATACAGTGATGTGTTCTTAAGTTTTTACTACATCTGATCATAACTGCGGCTGATTACACTTACCAACTTATCTGAGCTACTAAAAAATGTTAATGATGATGAGAATGAAGGTGTTTGGGGAAATACTCCTCTTCTTTTTGCTCTTAATGGTGGAAGAATGAATGGATGCAGCTAATTTCACACAGTGTCTTCAGAAGAAAAGCATGTTCCCCTCAACGATCTACAAACACATGATTTTTCTCCCACTTCAACCGCAGGAAGACTGTACCCAAAGCTATGCTGATGGAATATGTTCATGTTTATGTTTTGTTTTTACATGAGATGGCATGACCTATGTCTCTTCTCTTTGTGGGTATCTGTAACAGTTGTTTTCTTCAGTGACACTGAGCTTTTTGTTCTGTGCTGTCATTTTATTCCTATTATTAGATTTGTTTTGCTGTGTGTATCAGAAATGAAAAGGCTAGTGGTTACAAGGGAAGCTTGTAATCAGCCTCAAGTTTGCTAGACAATGCCAATACACACTTGTGTGTGTGTGTGTGTGTGAGAGAGAGAGAGAGAGAGAGAGAGGGAAAACTTGGCAAAACCTCAAGGAAAGGAATGGGGCAGGGTGGGGTGGGGGAAAATAGTCAAATGATAGTTCTGCTCAATCTTTGACTTGTTTGGATTTTTCTAAGCCATGGTCATTCTTTGATGCTATGAGAACCCAGGCATTTCTCTTAAAACAGAGAGATATTATAAAGTCATCAGAACTAAAATTCCTAGGCAATGGAACCTATATATAAAGAGTCGTTAATAAACTTTAACCTTTAGAGAAAGCTACTAGGTAATTAATTAGCTTCAATACTGCACTGTCATCATTCAGAGAGATTAAAGCACATAATGCTGGTGTGACTGAGTCCAAAAAGCACTAAGCACTTGTAAAGTTTGTTTCATGATGCTGAAAGACAAATAATAGACAGCACAATTTCCAACCATGTAAAACTGTTGTATTATGAACAGCCAGAACATCAACCATTTTACAGTGCTTTTCCTGTAAGAGGGGTCACTAATATGAATCGCTGTTTTAATAAATGAAAGATCAGTTCTAAAGTTCTAACTAGATCATCAAAAAAAAAGGCTACTCAGAACGGTTCGGAATCAGGCCCTTTATGTGCCCTGTCACTAGGATCTTCTTACCGTTTTTTTTCCTCTTTTGTGAATGAGAAGGGGGGAAAAAATAGTACAATTCAGCAGGGAAACCTAATAATTATCTTACATGATAACCTCTCCCAGCAGCAGATGATGTACTCACTTTGGCAGCACTAATGACTGTGGCAGTGTAAGACTGAATGTTGTCTCCACAGGCTCCACCACGGGACTGATGGCATCGGATCAGCTACAGAAGAAAGACAGCAACCAAGTAACTACTATTAAACTGCACAAACCCATAACCCATTACCATAACTCTTGTTTATCGTGTACAGTGGTGTGCATTTTCCTACAAACAGCAGAAAGCCCTGCTGAGACACTTAACCCCTTTTTATAATCTTCTGGGTGCCACCCAGACTGTCGCGTTCGGAACTCCAGTTTTCAATTACCAGTCACTACGAATTCATAAACTTCGAAATGGTGGGATTTGGGGTCTGGCAGCAATACCACAAATAAATTTAAATAAATATAATCAAAAGCTTTAGCCATGTAAATGTAACTTTAAATATCTGATATTCTAAGAATCCGAATGCGGCTTTGCTCTCCTTTTCATGACAAGCAAGCAAATCAATGACAAAGGAAGAAAGCTACTTTAAGCTTTACATTCAATAGATTAGAGGAATGTACGTGGGGTTTACTGCATATTGCTTTCCGTCAAATTTAATAAATCAAAACAAGACTCTTCTACCTTCCATTAACCTACAAAGACAGTTCTTGTCACTGAACCCTAACTCTCAATAGAAGCTCTGCTTCTTACTAAATAAAATGGCGAAGAACTATGGATATTTGTTACTGGTACACAGAACACCTTGCCTGCTTAACTGTGTTTGCTAAAAGAATGCTTGTATTAAAAATGCTTGTAAGATATTTGTTTCTAGAGTCATACTTAGATAAAAAGGAAAAGAATTAAACTAGAGAGAAAGGGAAAATCCACAGAGGATATATCTGGGAACATGTGGCTATTTAAATTCATTTTCTGATGTAATTCTTTGGTTGGCCAGCAGTTTACACTACTGGCGTAGCACTTTCTGAATCCCAAGCTGACTGACTGTGTTTAATAAAACCACATAGGTGTGACATTAAAGGAAAGACAGTCTCCAATTTGCAGAGAAATTGGTTGTGCTCTGAAGAGTGTAACAACAAACACATTTATAATGTCTGCTTCTCTGATGATTTCTGATTCGGCACTGAAAAACAGCTATTCCAGGCACAGGTGGAAGGGAGAAAAAACATCTGCTTTGAAGTAAAAATAAGGCATTAGAAGATGAATTTAAAGTTTCCAAACACTTCAAGCTTTAAATACACAGTCCCTTCTCTGGCCCAGGGCAGGGTGAAAAAGTGATAATTGTTTTGTTTGGGATCTATTTCCTTCTTCTGTCCAGAAATAAGAAAAATTAATTCAATCTTTTTTTTTTTTCCCCTCCCAGAGCTTAAAAAATTCAGTGAGGACAGATTTCCTAATCTACAGAATGCACTGCTGTGTTGTCAAACAAACTCACAGCTCTGTTTCGACTGTTTGCCAGCACAGACTTTAAGAATCCTTGCTTCCTACCTTTCAGAGAAGTTTTAAAGTTTACAAATACAAAACATATTGGTTACTGAGTCACTCCCTGACCGTACCCATTGATAGCTCTCGTCTCTACCCGTGCTACTTATCTATTTATGCCCTCCAAGTTCATGAACTTACATCAAATGTGCAAGGATATGACACATATGAATACCAAAGCATGACTAGTGTGAGTCAAAGATTAGCTCTGTCACATTATGCAAGTCCTCTTGGAAAAGATCATCTTTTTCACATAGCTTATTTCTGAGATTGTTCCTACATTTCAATCTAGCTTTTGTTTATGGAATAGGAAAAAAAGAAAGTATTTTTTGAAAGTGAGTCCTTCCTTACCTTATTTTCTGCATAAGCAAGCCAACGGCTTCCAAGGGCAATAGGATTCATGTTTGGCCCTGGACAGGGATAGCAGCCTGAAAAGTTTTAACAGGAGCATTAAGAAATATCTTACTGACTTGTTACAAAGAATTTTACTTATTGCCAAGAAAACAAAAAGTCTAAACAGAAACCTTTCAATTGCTAATATCACTTAGTAAATGCTTGCATTTTTGTTCTGAAAGATAAAACTGTGGTTAGATGAACTATTTTGAATAGTTAATTATGTGTAAATACCAGTTTTTCCTTATGCTTGCATTTTTTAATGTCATTTTGATACAGTGCGGCGAGGGGGATACTTAAAAGATTGACTCTATCCATTCTGTATCTTCATACCCTAATTCATTTTGCTTCATTGACATGTTTCAATTGCTCAACACTTTCTGTTAACTTCCAAGCTCCTCTAGATTTTTGTGGTGTAAAACAAAGCATTGTACTTTGGTTTTAATATTTCTACATACAAATCTCCCAAAAGACTTCTGCACGTGCTTAACCTTACACAATGGATGTGTCTTTCCTTTAAAATCAGTGGCAAAGTTTCCATTGTTCATCTGCTTTTTATTAGCTGTGTTTTCATCAGAAATAGATATATACATATGCATAAAATGAAAATAAAATGCACAGCAACTGGGAATGTCATGCTATTAACTACTAAGATTAAAAATAGAAAATCTAAAACCACTAAAAACAATTAGATAACAGCTAAACATGAATTAAAAGCTGACTTCAGGGGCTGCTGTGCCAAGGTGGGAGGCTGAAAGTTCACAAACCGCCGTTGCAGAGATGAAACCACAGACCTGTTTACTGATTAGGGTCCTGATAGTGGGATTTGAGCTCGAGTGTTCCAACTTCAGCTGGTAAACAACGGCCTCCAGCCACAAGCACAGTGCCATCTGCTAGACCTAACTGTGGCATCACTTTGCAGGCTTGCAGAACAATGAGAAAGGTGTGCTGGGGTGATGTTACCTAAGGTGTGCACCTAAGGTGTATAGTTTGAAAAAGGAATTTGACAAAACTGAAAGATGTTTGATGGCATTTCACTGTGCACGTGTAGAAACAGTTTCTTTACCACTCTTGCAAAGACAAACAGCTTCTTATCTCCACTTTTTAAAGCAGAGTGCTGAAGGTATTGCAAAATTCGGAAGATCACAGCAGGCTGTTTCAAAGGTCATAAAGCAAAAGAAGGGAAAAGCAGCAATTCATCGAATTACATCAATCTCAGGCCAAGAAAGCAAAACCGAGTGAGTATTTTGTAAGGCCTTATCACTGCCTTGATCTCAGGAAGGAAAACGAACTCTGAAGAGATGATGCCACAATTGTTATTGCATTCCAGAAGTGCATAAAATGTGGGTAGCCAGAGACTCTTAAGGAACCAAGAAAGAAAAAAAAAGGTTGTAAATACAACCCTAGGTTGTAAATACAAACGTGTTCTTCCGATGACATTATAGATCATGACCAGTAAGGTTTTAGTGCCGACTTCTGCTTCAGCAGTTCTTGTCTGGGTCAGTGAAGACATTCAGGTTTCCCAAATTCTATTTATTTTTCTCCCTTATTATATATAAAATAGATCACCAAAAGCTGTTAGATGAAAACTCTCATGGCTGAAATCTCTACAGCGACTTTATTGTCGGTCTCTTGCATTTCCCAAGCTCTGCAAGCAGTGCATGTGTCCATGCAGCAGAAAACAAAAGGGAAATGGAAAAACACAAGCAGTGCAACAAGAAGAAACTTCCATATTGGGACAGGGAGCTGGTCTCAATTACTGCAGTGAACTGAAGTAACTGAAGAGCTACAAAATAGCATTCTTCCTCAAATTAAAAATTAATCAAATACAAAAAGCAGTTATCTTAAAAAATGGACTGTTTTCACCAAACCTATTGTAGGTGGGTTGTTCCACGAACTGGATTTGGTCAATTAGATACAGCCCCACACACAAATCAGCCAATTCTAATAATATCCTCCGCAAAGGTCAACAATTCAACTCGGTACTAAACTCTTCTCTCTGATACAAAAAACAGAGTAAAAAAAAAAAAAAAAAGAGCTATTTCCTCCTTTTCTTTTCTTTGCAAATCTATGCATTTTGGAAACATGCAGCAGTACAAGGATAAACAAAGGGTTATACTTTATGGGAAGGAAAAGCAAATTGTTTTTCTGCTTTCCAAAAAAACAGCTGGAGTCAGCAGAACATCATCTACCAGGCAAATGAAAAGACAGACACAGCGTGACCTACCCGGCTCGGCTGCCCAATCCCTGCTAGCCCAGCTCTCTTAAAGATTAACTTCTATTTCTACTAAACTTCAAAACAACTGAGGAAAAATCCATTCTAAGCAACAACAGCAGCAATTTTAGCATGTTTACAATAAGAATGAACATAATGAGAAAGCAGAACTAACTGTCAAGAAGACCAAAGTTTCCAAGTTTTAATGACAGCATGGAGAGGTCATCCAAGAAAAGATCACGATGGGAAAGTCCTTCCAAAAGTACAGCAAATCAAGCAAGTACTAAAAAACACGAGACCTTACAGTGAGCCTTACAGGGTCTCTCACCCACGAAAACATAGGAAAAAACCACTGGAGACGCTTTGCAATGCTTTTAAGTACACAATTGTCCTCTCTCTCTGTGCTCTTAAGGACACACACAAGAAATACGTTACTTAAAGCTGTGAGATGGCAAAACTAGAAAAGTACTGTTCTGAAAGTCCAAATGAATCCAAGCAAAAGCCCTTCTGTGGCCTCGGCAAACCCCTGAGCACGGCAGCTCCGGCACTCTGCATCCCCACAGGGACAGCGCAGCGCCCCACAGCCTCCTGTTCTCGGCTGTGTCTTCCAGCTCCGACCTACTTCAATGTGGTACCATAGATTGATTCTTCAACACCTCAATTTCTGTTGTTTAGCATTATTTTTTTTTTTAACTAGCATAAAACTTTAGTATGAAAAATGCAGAACTTGTGATTAATTGAAATCGGAGATTCCACGGTTTCTTCCTGTTGTGCTGCATTTATATATATTTGTTTTTACTGATTACGTAGGAATCCTAGAAGTTACTTCAGGTTCTCCAAAGAGCTATACAAATGTTTGCTTAAAGAGTGACCAAAAAGAAGGCATGTTGATTTTCCATTATTTTTCAATTACTTTCATGACAATCTGCCACTCTGCCCATCATAAAAACAATCACCTCATCTTCTTAAGCTGAAAATTCACATAAATACCCAATCGTCTCAATCTGGATCTTTCCACTGCTCTTTGCTCCTACAGAAATTAAAACTCCAGTCTGTTTCTTAAATTGTTTTCATGAGACTCATCTCCTAGCTTCAATAATGTCCGTGTGAATACAGAGACAGCAGCCAAGAAGAAAAAAGCAACACATTCCTCTCCCCCTCTTGCTTTTAAACAAACAGCAAGTTGGGAAACACTGCTAGGAGAAACAGGGCCATTATACAGTCACGTCAGCCATAACAGAGATTAAGGCAATAAATCACAAACATGCCTCTATTAAAGGCAGCTCTCCATCAAGCTGCACAGGTTTTTCATGCGGAAAAAAAAAAAGAAAAAAAAAAAGCTTAAAAAAAAGATGTAGAAATAAAATCCCAGTAGGAGATGCAAAGTTGAGGACTGAATGCTGCGAGGATTTCTGATGGCCATAAAAACTTGGCAGTTTGAATTTCACATCCAAGCAAGCATTCCTTGGAATCCCCCAGGCAATCATGTGCCTCCAGCAGCTCCATTCTCCAGGAGACTCTTACGAATAGCACCATGAGATCCAGCAGCACCTTCACGGGCACCGTGCATCCTGAAGCACAGATGTGCTCCACTCTAAGAGACTGCTGCACACAAAGCAAATATAATGCACTCAGCACTGCCTGCTGGAAAAGATACCCGTGCAGGTGGAAGGTGGACTACTGCCACAGCTCAGGCTGCAGCGTTCCTGTCTGGTCCCTCTGCTGCATCCTGCATCGCCTGAACGGTTCTAAATGAACAGTGAAGGCAGCTCTGATTGCTGCAAAGTGTTCAGCTTTAAATGTGCACCAGAAGGCAATGCTTCTCTCTAGAAAAATCTGACACTAAGTCAGAGCATGACTGAACTAAGTCAGAACTTGTTTTTCTTTTACCTATGCCACATACCCATAGCTGAGCTGTCTTCCACAGGGTACTGCTGTATTTCCTTCTCAGATTGCATTACAACATGTTGTAAAACACTTTGCTGCAAACTCTTGCAAATTAATGTGCAAATGAATGAAGAAAAGTGAATGAAAAGTCAAATCAGAGGTGGCCTTTCTTTCCTCGGCTCTCACTGATGTTCCATGCACTGAAACACACTCATTCTTTTTGGTATCAGCTACAAGAATGATTCTTATTATTATCATGCCTTTTCTCTTCAATGCACATTCCACACCTCCTATCTGGGAGGAATGCTGATTTTCAGTTGCTGGCTGTAGCTTGTAACCAATTAATAATTTTTTCTAGGTTTTATGAAATACACAGCACTCCGCAGTAATGAAATTACAAAATTACTTTAAGTATTGCTATCCAAAGCAGTCAGAAAACAGATCCATAACAACGAGCATAGAAAGGGTATTAAAAATAAATAATGGGTAGTGTGATATCCTTGTTGAAGGGAATTGTTTATTCCAAGGAAAACAAATCATATAAGCTGTTTTATCTAATATTTTGTATTTGTTTGTGCTTTTTTTTTTCAGCTTCACCAAGCAAACCAAATCTATTTGTTTATAAACTGTATAAAGTCATATTGTTTATAAAATCCTTCGGGTTCCATCTAGATGAAAGGCCCTATGTAAATGTTAGTGCTCTCACACTGTCACATACTTTCCAAAACTCAGCTATTGTTTTTGTACTTCCTTCTGTTTAAGTATCACCCATAAAAACTGAGCAAAAGAGCAAACCAGCAGGATGCACCCTGCTGTGAAATCATGCTTGCCATCCAGGGCTTTTTTTTTTTTGATGATGATGATGATGATATTGGCCTTATTGTTACGAAAACTCCAAAGAAAAAGAGCCACCCATGAGTGAAGCAAAAAAGTACAGCCAGAAAAGTACAGCCATACGCTGCTATCATGGGCCTTTGCAGTGCAATACTCAGATCCACTTCATGTTCACAACAGCCTCAGACAGGCAATGCATTAGATATAAACACATATACTTGCATGTGTGTATACATATATATATATAAATTGCTAAGATACAATTCAAAGAAATGTTTGCTTCTCTTCAGTGATCAAAAAGCACTGTGAAACAGGAGCTTTCTTCCCACCTACTTCAGGACTTTCGATTTGCACTGAAGAACCTCCCTCCCCAGACCCAGGAATCCTATCAATTATTATACCATGTGGGATGTCCAGGATAAATGCCACTTACTGATCACAGTCGAGAAGGGAATTGCACATTCCTCAAGAAGTTCTGTTTGTAACTCCTCAGGCATTAAACCTTCTCATGAGACCTCCACCGTTTTTACTTCAAAGCGCAGAGAGCAAACTGCTCCCTGTGTGCCTATCAGGGAAAAGGAATTCTAGCAAAGCTAACAAAAATGTTCAAAAAAAAGCCAAGATGATTTCCAGATCAGACCTGTGACAAACTGAAAGCAATGTATTATTTCTTGCAAGTGAACATCAATGAAAGTAGGAATACCACATCCAAATTGCAGAATGGAGTATCAAACACTTCTTTCCTTATTTTGAGACATGTGGGTAGGCTGTATTTAATACATACCAAATAAGTTTTGCTTGTGGCTAGGCAAGTCTTTTGAGACTTTATATACAACAAAGTAGTCTGACTAAAATCTAGAAAATTAGCTCTTAAGGCTCTAGCTGTACAGCATCAATAGAAATGTGGTGCCTGCTAATGGCTGCAATAACTGTCTTCATCCCTGGAGAATAATGGATGGAGAATATATCAATAGCAGGAGTGGAAGGGCCAGAGAAACTGAGCAGGCACTCGTTATCGGACACAAAGATGATGCCACATGCATGATGTTATCTGTGATAATCCTTACTTAAGGCCCAGGGGGTGGGCAGGATATTCGTTATAGAGAAGAAAGTATCCATCAGGCCATATTCATAATCATCAATGTTCCACTAAGTAAGCATTTTTGGAAGAGGGTTGTGGGAGCACTGATGTAATAGAAATCAATGAAACTCGGCTTTTCTGCATCTGTCCTTTAGAGCAAAGTAGGGAGAAGAGCTTGTACATCACTTTTGTCTCTGACTGTTCAATCACAGAGTACTCAGAAAAAGACTCCAAAGGAAATCTTACGTGAACTCCTAACCACTTAAAAATCTGTTTTCCACACCTTGACATTCACAACTACCAAAAGGAAATGTGTTTTTATTATAGGCATCAAATGACTTTTTGATGCTTGGCCACATGAGCACTTAAAACAAACGCAGGCTACAAAACTGCTATTTGGCTTTGTGCACCCCTCCATGCAAATCTCTTCTTAATGAAACTGAGCTGGATCCAACCATAAGCACAGCAGCATGGAGTGCCATAGGAAAGCAATGCCATGAGCCCTCTGCACAATGAAGCTACGCCTTCCCTTCCTTGACAAGTTAAAAGAAGACGACCTCGAAGGGTAGATCAGAGGACATCTTGGTCTTTTTCTATGACTACCAACAGGAGGTTTTCCAATCAACCTTAAGCAACTGTAACTCAAAACACCGAGATTGTTGCACCTGTACAGTGATACTTCCTACAAGGCTCTGCTGGCTGACTGCCGTTCTGGCAAATCAGTACTTTTCCATCTAATCACAAGCACACAAAAAAGATAATTATATCAGATTTGCTCAGTTGGATCTGAAAAATCAGGAAACACAAGAGTTAAACATTCCAGCGGCAGCACAAACTTGACCATGTTCTACATCCTGAATATTTTATGGTATATTTATTACAACAATATATTAAGCTACACATTTAACCACAAAAACAAAAACAGAAAGACAAATACTACTCATGTGCAACACAGCTGCATTAGCATTGCTGAGGAACATCAAACTTCAGAATTCCTGACACTGTTTTTAACCATACATTCTGCATTTAATTTCTATGTGTAAATAGTCAACAAAATGGGCAAAAGTTTCTGCTTAATTATGTTTGCATTCGAGCTGTCTGTGTGAGGTTCCAGGGCTCCCACGCTACTCAGCTGATACAAATGGAAGATGTGATTTGCCCATCATCACTAAATCCCCTTTTAAAAACATTTTCTTTTTCCATACAGTAGTTTACACAGTAAAGGAAACATCTTCAAAGGCCTACTGATCCCATTTTTATATTTTTGACCTTCTAAGCCATCACTTCTGACCAAAAGCTGTCAGCTAACACAGCTGAGCATCTTCTCCATGAAGATGAATCCTCTGGGCAGTGCTGCTGTTGTACTGCCTGGGCTGCAGCACACTGGGATGGCCCCAGGGGAAGCAGCCAACCCTACTGCAGGGATGCTGCAGGCACAGAGACAAGGAGGCCTACAAGACCCTTTGCAAAGCTGCCTTTACAGAGATTTCTCCTTCTTCAGTTTAAACTGACACTGTCCTTTTTCTATATTAAAAAAAACAACAACAACAAACAAACAAACAAAAAAACCACAATGACACAAGAGTCCAGCTGCTGGCTACTAGGTTGACTGTCAGAAACTGAAGCAGTTGACCAGGTAAAGCATTTGTACCAAATTTCAAACACATCAGAGTAACTTAAGTCTCTAAAGATGTATTCCCAGGTCAAGGAGATTTCAGCACATCCATAATCTGAAAACTCAGACTAAAGCTTTACTGCAGCCTTTAATGTGCCAAAGCACAGCACCTGCTTGGTGGCTCGAGCCATTAAGGGCAACGACGAAGTTTCCAAACACTTAGCACATGCTGGCACCTCCCTGGCTCCAGAGAGGCACCAGGGAACAGCACACCTGGCTCAGTGCTACCTGGGCATAGGTGGGCAGCAGTGGGCACAGGAAGTGCTGTGTCCCCACGTGCACAGGGCAGGATGTGGGGTGCACATGGAGCCCCACAGCAGAGAGAAAGGTTGGGAATATCCTGGGTTTCTCATGTTACAAACAGCACAACTGGAGAAATACAGTGTGAGCTGTGACATCTCAGAGCTGGGATTTTCATATCAGAGCTGCAGAAGCTTTATTTTATCCTCTTTAATTCCACTGTTGTTTCACAGAAAGGCATGGAAATGGAAATTCAAAAGTTACAGTGTGGAATAGGATATCCCTCTTCCTCAAAATACAGCTAAATTCATTTCTGAAAACACACTGAAGGGTTTTTTTTAGCTTCATTGTTTTTTACCAGCTACTTCAATTAGAAAAGCATAAGAATTGTTAAAATATACATTTAATCTAGATGTGGGTTTTGGCTTGTTTGTTACCTGCAATAAAGCAAGGCTCATACTCTGCCTCTCTTTGGTGGAATAAAAAAGAGGAGCGAGGAACAGGAGGACACCACAAGTCCCTTCCCATCTGGCTCTCCAAACTGAACCCAAGCAGATTCTTATGCATCTTACATCCACGTATAGGAAGAAGCTGACACCTATTGGTAACTTTAATATTACTGCATAATGGTGCTCCAAACTATTTCAGGAAAGAGCTTCCTGTAACTGGGTTTTTCTTGATATGCACAGATAACACAGAAAGATAATTGAGAACTTTTCTATTTGTAACTGAAAATACACCCAGGAAATTTAAAATTTCCTTTTTAACTGTGAAACACCAATTCTTCCAAGCTAAATTATCATCTCTTAATAATCTACACATTTTAAGTGGCAATTCTAATTGACAGACGCTAGCACTATCTACATAGATTAAATTTTATTTTTTCTGCAGTGAATATCTCCCTTGGTGTTCAGTATTACAAAGACACATGGTCTGTTAGCACGTAAATTACATCCTAATCTTACCTACATCAGCAACAGGTCAGAGCAAAAGCAGCAGAAAACATACACTTCTCTCCAGTAACACGTTGATTACTTGGTTACAGATGTTGGGGCAGCAAAGGGACACTTACTGTAGAGGAATAGATGTTGGAGAGCCTTTCCTGTTACAATCAATTGCCTGCTACTGCGAGGCAAGCAATAAGCTACAGCCGGATACAGGAGTCTGAACAAACAGTTCCTTCAGGTTCAGGATATACGTAAAAGCATCTGCAGGCAAACACCTACCTGTGGTTTTACTACTACAATACATTACTGACCTACTTGAGGTCTGGGCCCTGCTGAAGTAAGAATAAACAAAAATCAAATACACCTAAGCCTAAGGAAAAACAGAAAATAACAAGTGTACAAATTGGTACCAATTTGTTTCCAAAAGGTTGCTTTCACATGCAATCCTAAATTCAAAACCTGAACTCTTTGCACATACTTGTGCAAAAGAATACTTCAGCCACCCAGTGACATCAATGCAGGTGCTTGCCAGAACCGTGAGAAATTAACTATGGCAACAATAAATGCAAAACAACATGCAAAAGAGCCACAGATTCACAGAGTAACACCCGTAGGTTTTTTGAAGCAGCAGATTTCCTGAAACCTTGGCTGTAGCCATGGAGACCTGCAGATGCTTTCAGGCTTTAGAAGCAGAAATTTTTAAAAATCTGATTTATCTCATGCCACCTCTAGAGCAAAATGGCTGAAGCCAGCACGATACCTACTTGTCACAAAGAATTTTTTAGTGAAAGTGCAGCTGTCAAAGGCAGCGATTTTCTCTTGCAGGACTACGACGAGTATCCTGAAAACAAAGAAATGGAACGTGTACTTTAAACATTAAATGCATTGGTTTAAAGATTCAATATCTAAATGTAATTATTTCAAAAGCATCAATATAAATTCTACTGTGATAAAGTGCCAGGTTACCAATACATGGCAGTTATTGAGGATTCTCTCTCATCCCAACCACATAACCTTCATTTCAGGAAGTACACAGATCTGATACAGAACAACACAGCGTATTTATGATTACCTTCTGCAGTAAAAGCTCCATTAGAAAGAAAGAATGGAATTGCAAGGATCCTGAATTACTTTCAATGACTCAAATAACAAATCAACAATTGGTAGAACACAAGCTAAATTTGAAATAATCCCACTGCCCATCTCATTGCAAATTTATTAAACCACCGTGTTGTTCTTTATTAAAAGCAGGATTTCTTTTCATGCCGAGACCATCGTTGCACAAACCTGTGAGAAATTTGTGCCAAATAGAAAAATTACAAGTGCATGTTTATGTGTTCACTTGTACATGTACATATTTATAATGTAAAATGTCTGTTTGTCATCTGCAGAAAAACCATGACGATGTATGAAACACCATACAGCCTAAATGAACAAGGGCCAAGGATGTAAATTCGGAAAGTGCAACATCTTCAAAGTGTAGAAACTTCTCAATGCATTTCCTTTGGTAAATAACAACTCAGTGAGAGAAACTGAGATATCCTAAATGTAATTGACTTATGATTTTTTATTTGCTTCTCTCTTCTATTGTCAAAAGGATGCTTCTCCACCCCTTTCCAAGCTATAAAACTCAAATTTTATGCTATAATCTCTGCACATATGACTTAATATTAGCTTCAAATAAAACAGTTTTTCACTAAACGAAGCATTTTCCATCACCTAAAAACAAAGGAGAGGAAAACAACAGAAACCTATCAGAGAAACCTCCACGAGGCTGAGAAAAAAGTTACTCAATGAATAATGGAAAGACCTTCAACACATGTGCAACTGTAATGTATGTATAAAACACTATGTATATTTGATTGTAATATTTCCCAATCTTGTTAGATTTTTGTTTTCTGCTCTTTGAAGGAGTACTGTCATTCCTTATAAATGAAACCTACCTGATGGATGATTCTAGAGTATAAATACATAAATAATAAACAGTTCTCCCTTCTTCTGCAACTCAAGTTTTTTTTTAAACTCAAAACTTTGGACTCCATTAGTCTATTGTATGGTTAAAGCACCATTAGCACTGCACTTGGCAGCATTTAATGCATTTTCAATCTGAAATTGTGAGCTTTCTGTGGATAATAACAGAATCTGATACGTTCCAGAAAAGCAGCTACCCTGAATACAGCCACACAGCTTTGAAGTAACTTTTCCATTTTTACCACTTAGGAAAAGAAACATTAGACCTTTTAGTTAGGAGAGACTTTGAATGATGATTTGCCTTTTGACTGTTTTTACAATTGGATTTTTCTTCTGCTAGGAGGCCAGGCTGGAAAGATTTACTATCATCACACTGTACACAAGGGAACTTTAAATTTTTCAAGGGATAGTTGCACAGATAAGTACTGAACTCCTTCTGACAGGCCTTTAAAGGAGCAGGGACCAATTCCTGGCATGTAACTCAGCAACTCAATCACTGCAGTTGATCTATTTCTTGATATAGTGACCCTACCCACACCCTATGGTATGTACATTGAATGAGGACAACGAGCACTACAATCCTTTACTTCTTTAAAAGACATTTACACCACCAAAATCTCATTATATAAGTGGTTGTGGTATTAAATGTGTTTGCTCAGCAGTGCTATTTTTCTTCTGTTTGCTTTTACTTGGCCTAATTTAAAACATTAGCATTTAAACTGGGCAGGAAGAACCATCAAAGTAGCACATATCATGGGCTTGGGTCAAGAAGTTCTACCAGGAGTACCAAAGGATTATCACCAATATCATCATGCAAAAGATGGATCCTCGGTTTTCTGGTCTCCTTTAAAAATATACAGTAAACTACAACAGTATTCAGTTTTCTATGTCCAAAAAAAAATTCTGAACCCATGACTGCATAGAATGGAGGTATTTACAACCTGACATTCAATCTTCCCAGTCAGAAGTCAGCTGACAAGTCCAACTAAGAGATGCTTTGTTACTTTACACAGGAATTGTTGCCATAGGGCACAGTGTACGCTAGGATTTTTTCTGGATGTGCAGGAAGGTAACATATCTTGCAGAACCACGAAGCACAAACAAAAGAGACAAGCCCTACACTGCCAAGTTACACATCATTTAAATTGTGATCTCATTTCTCCATCTATAGGCAGAAGACAAAAGATTCCAATGATTCCTGTTCACTCTCATCACAACTTAGGGAAGCTTAAATGATTTAATATGCAAAATGTTTTGTGATACAGAGAAAGGCACTGGAGAAGCATATTGTTGTACTCAAAATATTACTTGAGAAACAGCAAACAGAAGATAAGCTTCCAGCAAAGTCAAAATAGTAAAACCAAGGAGTGCACACACTAGAAATTGCATCCATTACTGAAATCCTGCAGGCTTTAACATAGGAAGAAATACAGTAAATATCCTTACCTTTTATTGCAATGCAGATCATAAATAGGAGTTTTGAACTGTATAGACTTGACCATCTCTCCTGTTCGTAAAGAATAAAGGTCCACACAGCAGTAAGGTGGGCTTGTGCTAAAATGAATGAAGAAACATGGGATTTTAACAGAAAGAAGGAATTTTTGTAAAGTGATTTTAATATTACATCAGGACAAGCCTTCATACATTTAGCAATAAAAGCATAATGCTGCCGAACATGGGATCAGTATAAGCTTCCTACATTTGGGGAAGGCATGATTACCAACTGAGTTACGATAGCCACAGTGGTCAAAAACCTGTACTGTGCAACCAATTAGCAAGCACTTAGTTTCCTTTGTCCCAAACTAAGACTTTGGAACATCAGATCCGACACAAAATACAAATCATTTAACAGACATGAAGTTTTTAGGCTACATTTAAGTCATTTTAAAAACATCTTACTGAGTAACACTTCCCCTAAGGGAATACTTCATTCTGTGCAACAGCTGAGCCATGTGACTATTCATTTGATAGAGACACAGAACTTACATTACATCTCTAATGAACTTTTGTTTGAGTTATATAGATCTCTTCAACTGCTTCACGTCACTTTTATCATTTAAATATAAATAAAACTCGTAGGGCCATTTCTTAATAAAAAGGCTTGCTTTCTTTTGAGAGGGGAAAGTGCTGAGTGTTCCGATAGGGCTGAGGAAGGTAGTGGTGGAAACCATTTTACAAGCTGAGGAGAGGCTTTGATGTGGCAGTTCTTTTCCATAACACCTTTTTTCCACTCCAAGAACACATTAAAATGTTGGCTTCTTCTGGGTCAACGAATATGAAGCAGCACAAATTGCCAGCTGTACAAACATACGCTAAGTATTGGTAAAGGAGGGTGTTTCCCCTTACCCCTATCTGTTTTATTTTATGGAGTTTAACACAATTCCTGACACAACACTCGCTTGCCCTTTGGATCCACTCAAGTTGTTCAAGAATATTCTGGAGAAGAAGAACACAATCCCCAACTATTTACCTTAACTGCTGTGAGACAACAAAATGCTGCACACGATACGTACACAACAGAGAACCAATACACAATATAAGCAGAAAAAGACAACAGTCAAAGAAATAATAGAAAAAATAAGTTTGACATTTTGCCTATGAAAATTCTTCCCAAAATATACATTTTTCTAGGCACACACTCAGGCTAATAAGTAGAGGGGTGCTATTTCTTACTTTTAAGCACTTCAAAGGCCCTTCAAAGACACTTTTAAAACAGTAAGACTCAGGTTTAGTTTCATTGTGTTGGAAGCTCATTGCTGCTAGAAAATACAGAAAATCACAGACAGCGTCTGTGTACAAGCTTTTCCTTGTGCAAGCACATTGACTACTGAAAGAAAATGATTATTTTGATGGAAGGGTACAAGGATTGTTATTTCAAAAACAGGAATTACACAACTTCATATAGCTAAAATTATATTTGCATAAGTGAAATCCATTATTATTTCCATTTAAGCTCATGTGGAACATAACTGCATTAACTGTTGCACTGGACATATACATAATTGCATGACTATAATTCAAAAGCACACATCTAATACACGCAGCACCCTCAAAATTATTGGAAACAATCAATCTTGCGCTCAAATGAGTAATTTTTATTACATCATACCTCTCTTCTGGCTGCTTGTGAGAACATTCTATCAATGCTTTTTGTAAGCTGCACTGGCTAAAAACCAGCAACCTTTGAATTCGGTGCTAATGATGAAGTAGGTCGTGTGGACTGGGCCAAAAGTACTCTAAAATTCTACTCAGCCCCAACTCAACTCCTCCTTCCAACAGTCTTTCTTTTCATTCCTCGGTACACTGCAATCTGTGATCAGAAAATGATGTGCCAGGTTGTTGGTATTTTTTTTTTTAATTATTTTCTGAATACATATGAAGTCAAGGTCAGATAGATTTCAGAAAGCCCCTGGACTGAATGAGGAGAAACAAATGGCAATAGCCAAAAAAAAAAAAAAAAAAAGTCGTCAGATCAATAGTTTCAAGATTTTAATTTCATTGTTCAACAAACTCAAATAGAAAGGATTCTCCAATACTTCAAAATTTAATTCCTTCCCCAAATAAATTATTTTTTGACTACTCCAAAAATGTGAGCCTTCTGAATGATCTTCCTTTACCCTTCTTCATATCTTTCATCTTGCAGCAAATCAGTTCTTCTTAAAGAGGAAAATGAGGACTATAGACACAGATCCAAGCATTAATTTATGTGTCATAGCACTTAGAGAATAATAAGAGCATCATGATTAGCCTACACTGCTCATAGTCAGTAATAAGAGCTCACCCTCCTCCATCTCAGTGATGTCAGCTTGGTGGGTTCTGTCCTTCCCCTTCCCAGACTCTGATATGCAATGGATTCTATACTGACCCAGTTTAGCTTATTAAATTAGCAGACAAATAGCACTTTGTCCTTTCTTTTCCCCTCTAAAGGAAATTCTCCCACAGGTTGGTGCACCAAAAAGGGCTTACTGAAATGTCTAACAAGCATGGAGGGAAGAAAGGAAGTAAGAGCACAGGAACTGAGCAATAAAGGATGTGCAACAGGGCTGCAAAAGCTGCAGCTGGCTTGCCATCACAGAGCTGCCACATAACACAGCTTTTTCTGATGCTTCTCTGACATCTTCATAATTCCCAACCTTCTTGAAACAGACAATGCAGGGATTTCCATCACCAACATAGCAAAAGAACAATGGACTCAACTACGGTGTTCCCTACATTCTTACAGTTTAAGAATAATCTGGGCAGAATTTTTAAAAGCTTGAAATCTTCTTTTAACTCATTATTTAAGGTGCACATTAAATCAAATCTTCCAAACTCAAAGGTAGAGAATGAGTGCATTTTGTCTTCTTTGATATCACTTCTGCCATCTATTTTGATTATTCTGTTATGAATTTCAGCTGCAAAACCAGATGCATCCAAGTTGCCAAAGGAAAATACCAAAACCGCCACGGATTGCCAGACAGAGCCTAAAAAATTTGCAAAATCATCTCAGAATTGTATGAAACCAGAAATATTGCATCTTGCTCTATTTCAGGAATAGAAAATGAACATTCATTTCATCAAAGGCTCATACAGCCACAGTGTAAATGTGCCTGAAATAAGCCAGCTGATGGCCTACGACAACAAACTATTGCTATCAAACAGGAAACAAAGCAGAGGGACCTCTGGCCAAAGAGCTTTCCTTCTGATAATCTGCAGCGCCGACGGTTCATGCTTATCTCGTTGGTGAGAAGAGCTCTGGTCATATTTCAGTGTACCCGTGATGGTTATGTAAAGAGGAAAGATTAAGACAGGAATGTGACAGCGCTGGTTTTTGCGGTCTGGTAATTACATTAAGTCTGTCACAAATAAAATTCTTGCAAATTACTCCCACAGATTATGAACAAATTTTTGCTACGTATCCTGTTTGTTAAATAGTTGCTTAAGGAAGAGATAACAACTTTAAAGATAACAGGCAAAAAAATTAACAACTTCAAAAATTAGCATTAATAAATACACAATAATGCACAGCTCTTATATCTTGTATTAGATTGTTGCAGTGCAAGGATAAGAAGAAAAATAACAGATGCCTTGTACAGCTGGCACTTGACTACATCTGTGCTTATGCATCACAACATAAGTATCACCTCTTCACAGATTTGTTAGCAATGACTCACAATTTATAAAAGCTATGTAAAGTGTTTGCATACAGAGACACTGTACAAAACACACAATTTTTCCATGAAGAATGGACAAGATCGGTGGAACCAAAGTGAGGCTGTAATTTTCTGCTCCTAAAAAGCCTTTGCAGTGCTTTCCTACAAATGGCAAATTCCTATGTAAATCTCACTGTAGAATTTTAAAAAACATCTCAGGACAGTGTTTGACTGGCATAGGTATCCCTAGAGCTTTTATTCTCTCTTCACAGACGATGAGGCCAGAATTTCTGGAAAATGACATTAAGGGAAACATCTCCCTCCACGTCCTTTTGCTCCATGTACGTACAATATAAGCACAGAGATGTGCAGGGAGGCCCCTTTGGAACAATGACAAGTTTGGAGATCACAACAAATTTTATATAGCAACAAAATCACTAAATAATAGAAACAGCCTTCATTAGGAGAAGTATACAGTTGTACAGCACATTGTAACGATTTCCTATCAGCTGTATCCTTTATAGAGACTCCGCAAATTTCTTCTACAGAACAGTTCAATTATTATTGATAGCAAGTGTGTTAACAAAACGAATTCAAGTGAATTTAAAACGCAGGATGGAACAAGGGGAAAGAGCTTCTTTCCAGATGCAGTGCACGAACTGATCCTTGCCTAAGGTACCATTCTGCAGAGTGCTGTGTGTTCTTCCTGCCTGCTGGAATTGCACCACATTCAGCCCATCTTCTAAATTACACAAAGAATTACATTACATCTGCCTTGTTCTGCACTCTCAGAAGGCAGTTCCTTACCATACTTACACAGGACAAATATTACACGTATTAGTAGCAGCTTTCCTAGAGTAACGATCTTCATTTCTCTTTTATAGTTTCCATAATAAAATGAAAATTCCTTCTTGTTCTGTCACGTACTAATGTTCCTAATGCACAGGGCAATATTTAAGGTTTCCAGAGGGGGTGGAGATGTAAAAAAAACACATCAGCATAATTATAATCTAACATATAGCCATAAAAAAATAGTCTTTGATTTAATCACTATTCCAGTTGTGATACTTTCAGGTATTACCTGGCAAGTTATATCAACAACATTCAACAAATTCCTACTTGAATTTGATGGGGTTGAGCCATGCAACCGTACCAGTTACAAGTTATATTATAGTTAGCACAAATTATTTATTGTTCTAAGTACAGTATATTTAGCAAGCTGTTCAGATCAGTAAATTTAACAGCACTCGCTAAGCCACCCTCAGACAGCAGGTCACAGGCTTCCAGTCAAAAGCAATTTGACTTTTGCCATGCAGTCATTCCACGGTTACCGCTGGTTTACATAAAATTATTAATTCAAACAGACGGCAATTATTCTGTCAAGATCTGTCATTTTTGAAGTTTTGTTTCACAGTAGAAAAGCTCCTTTTTCATCACAGTGTTTCAAAATGAGGTCAGGTGAATGGTGTTATTATTCTATTCTGAAGTACCATTTAATTTCCAACAACATGACTTTTCACTGCTTCTAAAAATATAACCTCAGGTGTACATCAGCTGCCACACCGTGTGTTCCCAGACACACTTTCCACAAATGTGGATGCCCAATTAGTCAGACTGTCTTCCTTATTCTGGCACATTCTTCTTGTGATGGTTTATTTGTTTCCATTTCCTCAAAGCAGTGGAAGAGCCCACCAGTGAGACAGCTCCATGCTCTGACACTGCAGTGGCTGAGATCTCCCATAACCTCTGCAAGCTGTGGTCAGGCACTGGCACCTCAGAGAGAGGGAAGGGAAGCAGAACAGAAGCGGAGCACGCATATGGTTACTTAACTGTACACTGGAAGAAGTCCTTCCTGAATCTTTACACTGCAAGTTGAAGCACAAGATTAGGTTATGATCTTTTAGTAAAATTCTTAGCACGTTGGCACCACAAAGGCAACTCTGTTCTCCTGAACACACCGATGAAGGTTTGCTCAGATTAACAGATTTCCAAACCTAGAAGGATCATCTTTTCTTTCTAGGCCAAGTACAAAATGTCTCAGAAGCTCAAAGAATTTTTTATTTTTTACCAAATAATCTAATCGTGTCTTAAAAGACTTCGAGCAACAATCAGTGCTCTATCACTAAATAAGTTGTTTCAACATTTAGAAAAAAATATTTTTTATGAAATTACTCCTTCAAGACAGAATTTATACACATTCTGCTTTTAAACAGCAGCTTTTGTGTCTCTGTCAACAACATAAAAAAAAGCTACTTGCACCCATTTATCTTGTCCATAAATCAGTAACCATTCAAGGCAGTCCAGTCACTGGCTAATCTGCAATAAAATGGAAAAGATTTTTAAGCTTTACATTGCAAGTTTGTTTACCAGCCCTGGCACATATTTGCAATGCTTCTCTGAGCTCTCTGGTACTGCAGCATCGTCATCTTCTTTCTCAAGGATGTACAACAGGATGGAACTCTACTTGCAGGTTTACCGATTCCCCACGGAGAGTAAATTCATTTTCTGTTTCTTGTTAATGCTTTTTTTCCTCTTTGTTTTGCTTTGTTTTTAATAACTCCAAGGAGGTATTATTTATTTCTCACAACTTCACTGCAGAAGAAAAGGTCTTGCTGAGACTTTTGCTATGTAGTCCTCTAAAATTCCCTGCCTTTCTGCATCACAACTTTCTAAAATGAAAGCTTGAGAACTCAACTCTGTAAGTAATTTTCTTACTTGCATTCACAGCACTTGAAATTCATTCAAAATCAGGAAAAGCAGAGTAGGATTTCTGAGAAAGTGACACTTCCCAAAAATGAGTGTGCAGCAGTGAAACACAAAGCAGCACAGACATTTTAAGTGTACCACAAATTGCAAAAAGCATGGAAGCACTTATTTTTAAATAAGAAAAACCTGTACCAATCCTAGACACATGTTACTAAATCCAATCCTTTAAATACAAATGCGGAAATTATTTGATATGGCACTAAAATATTTGTGTTAAATACTGAAAGATACAAACTTCTCTCTTACATCTTCCTCAAATATTTTGATCAAATCCATCAGTCTAGAATAAAATTTCCACCCTCCTCTCACCTCACCGTCGTTGTGGTCTCACCAGAATACAAGAAAAATATTTTCAGAAAGTCATCAATTGCGAAGAAAATGTTTTGTTTGAGGTACATTACAAGTCCCACCTCAAGGAGCAAGAAAATAAGACACCAAAAAAAACCATATTGGTTACCTGTGTGTGAAAATAAAGAAAATGTGGCTTATGTGGCTGGGCCAAAATGACCACTGGGCAAGATTTAGTACAGCCATCTGTCCACACAATGCACGAGTAAACTACTTTTTTGAACAAAGGAAATAGCTAAGAGGGAAACCAGCGTGCTTCAGCTGACATGCAGCGCTGCATTAGGACAAAGTTAGGTCCATTCTTTCACCAATACATTTCTTAAAGAAGTTGAACTCCATTAAAAGACAGAACTTTTGATTAAAAGTCTCTGATGTAATCAACATCATTCAAAGATTTAATGGCAATGGTGCATCAAAACAAGCTTATTGTAAAGCAATTAAATTCTTTGCCTTATTTTTCATGTCCACCCTCGTGAATACATTCCCACTGGCAACTGATTCTAAAATGTTCTACATTGGACTGTACACATCATTCTTTTCAAGGGCACTCACACAACCTGTTAAGTTTTTATCAATTTAATTAAGGAGCTATGGCAAAAGATACCTTGCCTTAGCAAAAGCATCCACTTTTGGAAGAGATTTAAGGACAATTAAAAAAAAAAACAAACCATGCCAGAGAATTGCTACATTGATTATATCTATGTTCTTTATATGGCTAATCAAAGTAATGAACCAACTTAATATTTGAAATTCATTATTTTGAAGGGGTTGGGGGGAAAGTTTTTTTTATCTACACATATTTCAGTTTGTTCTTTTCCAGAAGGTTAAAAGCATCAGTTTCTTCCATCAGATCCCTTTCTTTAAAAATAATAATAATAATCCTATTTTCTGTTAGATTTTGAGCTGGCTTTTTTCCCACTGTTTTATCAGCATCCATCAGTTCTCTAGAAGCTGCTGTTTGCTGCTGGACACCCAGCCCCTGTGAAGCTGCTCTAATTACCACCCCAGAATCAGCTGTCAAGTGCTGCTCCTAAGTGGCCAGGCCAGCGCTCCCCTCCAGGAGATCAAGTGCATCCACTTAGCACAACAACAGAGCACAGTGCACATATTGCACACGTGTGCCACAAACAGCATTTATCACAGTGGCATGAACATACAAAACACTTTACACAAACATGAAGCACCCAGCTCTTCCTATCCAGACCAAAGCTTTTGTGTGTCCACATGGAAGCTACTTAAGTTTGTTGTTTTTGTTTTTTCAAACAAATGAAGAAAACTAAGTTAAAAGCAGACTGATGGCTGTAGGCAGATCTGCCACTCTATAAATAGGCTTTGTACAGTCATTTACAAAAAATAAACCCATACAAAGATTAATTAACACTTTACGTAATGTTGAAAGATCAAAACAAGTACAATTATGTCTAGGATTTGTTTCAGGGGACAAAGAGCAGTATTTACCTCAACTGAAAATATAAAAGTCAAGCATTTATACATCATACAATACAGTAATGTTAACTGAATAGCTATTACTCTGCACCTCATGTACAGGCATTTAAGAGACATCCATTCATGATATTTTCTTGTACAGGATTGAAAACAGAGATACCAGGCCACAACTACCACCCTTTTCCTACAAGGACTCATTCCGAGGCATGGGTTAAGGAAGCTATCTCAGTGCATGGTTTGAGCAGCAGGGAGTTCTAAACTGGTCTGGAGCAGGATACTGACAGGAGTCAGCCTCTGCAGCAATATTCTCCTGGTTCCTAACACTTAACTCAGCTCTGTCAGAAGAAAAGATGCTCTAATTGCTTGCCATGCAGGACAGCAAAACAGATTCAATTCTTGAGAGAGCTGACAACTCTGCATCAGATAAGAAGGATCAAAATGTTCATTTCAACACATTAAAAAGCAAACCTACCAAAGGGCAATGCAGGTAGGCACTTCCCAACTAGCTGTGCACACTGCTGACACAAGGAGGTTACTGATACCATATAATCATGTACATGGTTCGTAAGACAGGCACAACCCATGACCAAATACAGAATGACAACTTGTTTCCACTTGTGGAGTGGTGTGGGGGAAGAACCTGCAAAGACAGATTTCCTTGACAGTCACGGAACAGACTGAACTATTCAGGTCATGGATCGTTTCAGTTCTGTTCAACAACCATGATGCTCATTTTTGTTCAACCGAACCAATGGCTCAGCCTTTGCTTCTTCTATTTGTAACCTAAGCGTCAGTCTGACATACAGTGACAAAAAGAGGAAAATTTAATGTCTGGTTTTATCAGCATGTTGGTATTATCACAACAGATATTATGAGAACAGCACCCTTTGTTCAGGGAGAAAAGCAAAACGGAAGTGAACCCTTCAAAATACCAACAAGCCTTGCAACCTCACCTCACCCTTCAGTTTCAGCAGCAGATGCTCTTCCCACACTCTGCTTTACCAACAGCACATAGCACACCTCTCCTGCACTGCCTGCCCATAACATTACTCGTTCTCACCACTGGAAGAGACTTTCTAGATGTATGTTTTTTTCAATTTCAAAATGCATGAAGCTGCACAAAGCCAAACAACAGCCTACAACCTACCTTCATGTAGTGCAGCATGTTGTGTTACACTGCTCCACTCCATGGCATGTGGCATGCCTGTCACTGAAGTGTAAAATATAGCACAAGCTGGCTTCTCAGCTGCGGCACGCTTCTACAGAGAGACTGGAGTGTGACACACTTTCCACTTCACTGAGACATACCACATGTTACAAAATATAGCTGTCCCATCGTATTTCGAGTTAGTTAATACAGGGAGATAAGCAGCATCTCAAGAGATTTGTTTATCAAAAGGCTTATTTGACCATAGCTATCACTGAGGAAACGTGCATCTGGAGCTCTGCTTTTCAGAGCGGGATCAGTTTTTCTGGTATATTCTGAACCAGATTTTGTTCTGCTGTGTAACCAGACAGTCCTTTTACACAAAAGTGATGAACTTGCCCTGGCTATCCTTGGTCATTCTATGAGCATATGCTCGACTCAAAAAATTTCTGTGAATCTTGGAGAGCATGAGCAAAGATTAACTTCTGTGCAGAATACAACTGCATTTCTGTCATACCTCTATCAAAGATTAACATCTCTCTGAACAGCTGATCAAGCTCAAATTCCAGTAGATGTGTTTCCTCCAAAAATACAGAACGAAATACAAGTAAGAGTTGTCTTGCCCTCCCTTTCCTCACTGTCAAATGAAGCAATACTCACCACTGAAACAAAGGTATGCAATCTGTGTTGCAATAAATGCCACACTGATTTTCAAGTTTGGACAAGATGGACTAAAACCAAAAACATACAAACTTCTTGTGTATCAAGAGACAGCCACATGCCACAGCTTAATAGAAAAATATCAGATTTCTGAAAGCAGAACGCAGAGTGAGCTGATGCTACAGCCAGCTTTCACCAAGCAAGTGCAGATGCCAAACAGAGCACTTTGTAAGTGGAGCCGCTCACATCCCCAGCCAGCTCTAGATTTTATAGATTGAGAAAGTGTGTAAAATTCCAAATCTGTGCCCAAGGTTTTTTTATTTCTTAGTCCGATTGTTTATTGCATTATTTTATTGGCATCACCTTCTGATCAATGAGCATAGGAAAGCTGGGGAAGAACTCTTTATCAGGGAATGTAGGGATAGAACAAGGGATAATGGCTTTAAACTAAAAGAGAGGAGATTTAGATCAGATACTGTGAAAAAATTCTTCATTTTGAGGGCAGTGAGGCCTTGGCACTGCCCAGAGCAGCTGTGGGTGCCCCACAACTGGAGGTGGCCAAGGCCAGACTGGGCCCTGGGCAACCTGATCTCTGGGAGATAAAGCCCTTCAAATTGCATTGACAACGCTGATTACAACTTCTAGTGTTACTTTCTTTAGGCTTCAAACATAACATAGGATTAGTTATACTGTATGAATATTTTATTAATTTAAATTACAAGTAATTTTTAAGCTTGTGAGCAACCATCCAAGAAGTGCATTACAGCTCCTCTCCTAGGTGATACAGTGAATATATTACCAGAACTGAAAGAAAGAAAGGATTAAGCAGGACCTTGCTCTGAGAACAAGCCCTAATGCTTTTTCACAAAGAAGAAATCTTTTAAATACCTATTCTGCACTATTTAAGAATAAGAAATGCTGTCTTTTGCTTTATAAATTTTTTCTAAGGGTAACATTTTAAAGCTACCACGTTCTGCTGAATAAATGGCTGTTGTTGCATTTCATAGACCAGATCAAAACTAATAAAAAAGCATAATTAGATCAGCTTCTCTTTAACTGCTACCAATCACTGTGTCTTAATGGTCTTTTTTCTCACTTCAGAGATGTAAAAGGATCTAACCTGCACGTGAATGTTAAAGCTCAAACTCATTTGACTTTTCCTCTGTATATTAAGTATTACTGAAGAAAAAAGATAAAAGAAAGAAATCAAGAAGGACTGCAGAGAGCAGCTGCTGGAAGAGAGTGAATGGCATTTATCAGGGGATACAAAGTTCAACTACTGCCAAGTTGTAGTGAATTAGTCAAGAGGCAGCAGTTGTGTATCAGTGCAAATACGGGCCTGTAATGCAGTTTGTAATTAGCTGCTCACACTATGAGTGTGAAGTGAGCAATTATATAGGAAAAAACATATAAGCAGCATCTCTGAATTGACTTCAGATCTCCACTGTAGTGTTGGTATGCCCAGAAAAAGGAAAACAAATCATCCCAAAATTTCTAACACCTCTGCAATGCACTTTAAATCCTTCTTGCAGTATGTAACAGAAATAACTGTAAAACATATAAGAAAAGAAAATACAATCCTGAACTGTTCTCTGGGCCTGCATCACTTTGATTTATAACAGTTATTTCTAACACAGACAAAAACACACAGATGCAAACAATTACTCTATTTTTGTAGGCAACAAGTGAGGTGGGTGGTAACTGAGAAATTTTGAAAAATCCTGTCACAATATTCCATTTTTTCTTAAGTAACCCTCATCACACAACAAACGCTCGCCACATCAGAGACTTTCCAGGGCCTGAAGGGCCGCTTTGATTCCAGACCGCTGCAGGCATTAGCGGGGACGTAATTAGGGTAAAAAGTTCAACCACAGTTCCATGTCTAGAGTGCTGCCAGAAATAAATTTCCTCTCATTCACTGGTTTCTACTGTACCCTCCCTGAGAAACATATTGAAAACACATTTATCTTTGTAGAGTTTGTTCCTCTTCTAATTAACTTTATAGCGTTTACAGTATTTAATAATTTAAAGTGGAATTTAAAGTGGCCCTGGAAGCAGCAGCTCTCCTGTAATGGCGCTGTGCATTATCTTCTCCCTGTAGTGCTTCTTTTGACAAGTTACTCGAGGAAGGTATGTGCTCCAGCTGGTTTTATCTGGCCGTGCATTTAGCAGAAGGCTACTTCCTTCCCTCCATCTCCTCCCCGTATCATTACACGCACGGGGGGTTGGAGCAGCCGTAAAATGAAACTGTGCCTCAGCTCGGAAATCTGCTCTCCCGAACCTCCGCACTATCCCAGAGATCACTTAGGAAAGGTTTATCTTTTTACAGCTTAATAAATCAAAGCTTTAAAAGGTCACCGCTACCCCCAGTTCTCACCAACTGGTCAAAGCTTGACCCCAAATACTCATTTTCTTCCTTCCAGTTTTGATCCAAGATTAGCAGTTTATTGTAGTTCAAAGGTTATTTCTTTCTATAGTTCAGACAAGCTCTCGGTATATCAGAAGAATACCAGATCTTGCTGGCCCTAGTGCTTACAGACAGAAGCATTACCTTATACCATTAAAGCATTTCAGTTGGTGAGAAAATCTGCAGAAATCCCAGTAACCACTAGTTCAGCATTACAGAAATACTTGGAGCACTTCGACATAATTATAGAAACAAGCTACAAGAAAAATCTCTGGGACACGAAGAGCTCTTTTTAAACTAAAGAACACTGCTATCTTTACCACATAACATAACTATCAAATCCAGCATCAGTAGAAGGAATTTAAACTGCTTTACACAGAGCTTGTGCCTCTCAGGATACTGAAAGCTACCACACAAACTGGTACAACTGATTTGTCCCACTAACCTACTCTCCTAACCAGAGATAATGGCCTTCATCCCCAGAACAGCAGGAAATTTTTGCAAGGCAGTGTTAGGATAGCAGACTTTGCATTTAATGATGCCTTATAGCTCTCCCTGAGTACAAGAGCCTCTGGAACTCACTCCCTCAAAGTAACAGAAAGCGAGGGGCTTGAGCCAGCCTAACAGGTTCTACTGTGCTCGTTAGAGCCAGATCCCAACCTCCAGAAAAAACAATCCCTACAATAAAGGGGATGAAGGAGGAATTGTTGTTGTTGTTGTTACAACAAGAAAACAAATTTGAAAAATTAGGAAGTTATCACAAAACAAAAATCTATGTTGTTTGGACAGTTCTAGCCAAACTGAGACGTTACAAAGCAACACAAACCTACACAAAGCAAAGTAAGTTTGCTTTATTCTGAAGGGAGATGCACTACAAGACACTAAAAGAAGCAAACATCCTTCAAAAGCCTGAAAATAAAAGTAAATAAAGGTTGCTCTCTAGAAATGTAAGCCTATACATCTTTGATGGTGCTCAAACAAAACATTTTGCAAAGTCCTCAATAGAAGACCAAAAATATTTAACAACCTCCATGATTCTTTGTCACGGGGTCCAATCCAACCGTAAACCACAACCGTCTGCCCATCAATTGTGATGTCTTATTATGAGGAATACATCCTTCACACGTTCAGTGGCGTGATTCAGTCATGGCATAACCTGGCAAGCTCTCAGCACAACCACTGCATTTGCAATGGTATTCTGGTAAAAATATTCCAGGGAGAGCTACTCTGAGGAATGTGAGAACTGGGAACAAGAACTTCATTCATCATAGCCCATTTCCTTCTCTTGGGTGATCCTTCCAGAAAGCTTCAATCTTTGTCTCTGACAAATCATTTTGCAGCTAGCTAATTTTAAACACTGAAAGCCACAGACACTTCAAACTGGATGCTGGATTTCAGCATTAATGGTTAGTGCTCCAGAAAAGGAACAGGGCTGTGATTTTAAAACATGAAGTTGAGAAAACATTACTGCTTTAATTGCATTGTTTTTAGTTCTTACTATGTAAAGTTGCCTTCTCTCTAAACTTTAACACTCCCATAAAAAGGTTCCTGAGGTAAATGTGTGTTAAGGTTAGGAGGTTTTTTAATCTACAGTAGCCACATTAATAAAGTATGCTTCCTGAAAACCTGCTGCCAATTGATTTGCCTTGTAAACTGATCAGCAGGGCAAAAAAAAATGCTGGCTACCCAAAGTTATACCCTTTGTTTGCTCAGACCTACTCCTCCTTCTTTAACTTGCCCTTATTTCCTTTCCCCTCCCATGATTAAAAAATATTATCTCTTGCTTCTCATGCCCTCAAATGACCTCCATCCAATTCTTTATGTCAGTCAAAATTTTCTCTCACTTGAAGCCATTAAATTAATATGCCTTTCTAAAAATATATACTAAAAACCCAGCAAGTGTTTTATGGGCTGGCTGATTTCAGTCAGTTAATGAAGTCTTCCACTCTCCATAAGCACAAGGTTAGGAAGCCTACTGATCTTCTGGTTAGGCCTCGACTGGCCTTGATCCTATCAGCAAGAACAAAATAAGCATGGCTGGACAAAATTCCACAAAGACAAAATCTATGCAGATGTTCTTTCCTTTTTGGTTTTCCTTTAATTTGCAAATCTTGTAATCTAAGACCGAAGTTGACTGAACCAACATCTAAACCAGCATACAGCACTGGCCAAAAAACACAATCTGTTTCCCATTTATGTGTCAAGGCTGCATCATTCTGGGGGGCTGAGAAAATTTATTTCAAAAAGATTATATAGTGACATCATGCTAGACATTTCAGTCATTTTACTAGATGGAAAATCTGACTTCTAAAATACAAAAATGTATGTACTGAAAGCTAGTCAGAAATTTAGATATAAGGCTGAAAGTATAGAAAACACAAAATTTTACTTCCCTCATAGAATACCTGTCATCAGGAATACAAAGATTGAGATTAGTGGCACAACTACAGCACTTCTACGAAAAGCAGGTGCCAGAAATTAATTTCAGTGTAACAGTTATTCCTCAGTTTAGCACAAAAACAGCTTTATCACTTCAGTTCAAAGAAATTTATTACAGAAAAGATGCCTTTCACCAAAAGGGTGTGTTTTTACTCTCTCTTTTTTCCTCCTTTATTTCCAGATAAAGTCCTTCCCCACATAACACCAGGCTCTGCAGGGGACGTTAACAAATTACACCTTCACTTTAAGAGCAGAGAGGTCTGCTAAGGTCTGTTAGATTCTGAAATGTAGCAGGCCAGAAATAAGTTACCAAAGGGATCTTCCGCTGTGATAGTAAAAAAAAAGGCAAGATTGAAAAATAAGTTTGCTGATTTTAGGCAAAGATTGTTTTGCATAAAACTTGTATACCCACCTGTATTTCATAACAAAGGAAAGAAGCCGTAGCATTGTATCTCAAACATTATTCATTACACCTCTTTCCAGTAAGGTACATGGTACATAAGAGAAAGTAGTGAAGTTATTTAATACTGGTGATGATTTTGAAGCTATTAATTAATTACAACTTGAAAATTCTTTGTATTTCAGACTGATTAACGTTCTGCATTAAAAAATACCTTTTTATCCTATTTTCCTCATTATAGTTAAGCTACTTTACAGCTAAGGAAAAAGAGAAGAATTTCCTGACAGTAACCACTAATGCAGACTAGTGGTCAGAACCAGGAAATCCCAGCTCCTAACTCCAACGTGTCAGTAGCTCATTGATATAGCTCTAAAAGATAAAGTACTATTAAATGCCATTATGAAAAGATGGTTTACATCTAGATCCACTGCACTATGTCCTATTAAATTCATATTACTTTAATGGTTTAACATCCTAAACACTTGAAACTTCCTCATGCAATTTCAATAGATGCAGATCTTTAAATTTCTCAAAACATTTAATGCATTTTAATAGATGCACATGGTTCTCCAAAATCACAAAAGATGTCAATTCATTTAAGTATGATTGGTCATCTGTCACACAGGACAGCATATACACATATAGTTAATTGCTCTTCAAAACATAGGTTTTCTTAAGGTGGTAATGTACAGAAATTGCTAACTTGCAATGAAGTTATGATAAAATCTTATGAAATTATAAGTCAGGTGTTAGACACACTTATTCTTCAACATTCATCCATAAAAATAATAATTTTAAAACACTTCATAGAAGAGCTACAGAAAACAAATTCGGTATAAATGTCACAGAAAGCACAATTTAGATGGTAATGACAATATAATGATAGTATCCCAGGTGGAATCTGGATAGAAATGAGCCAGAGGACTCTGGGAAGTAGCACAGGCATTTCACAAGGTCATTTTTCCTCACCTAAAAAAACGACAACCTGGTGTCCAGGGAGAGACATTCCACACCAGGACAGGAGCTGTGCTTATTGAAACGTGTTTGTTTTTTTTTCTGAAAGTACACTTTGCAGAGACATTCATGTCCATGCCATGTCCAATCCCATTCACTTTTCAGTAAGGACAATGTGGTTTAAATGCATCAGCATAACAAATTTCGCATCGCAAGACTTGGTTACAAGCACTCTCATGTAGAAAATGTTATTCACAAGATTACAGACACTTCAGGGGAAAAAAAGCACCATGAACAGTGTTGGCAGTTGTAAAAATCTCAATTGAAAGAAATTTGCATCTCTCTAACCCACACGGTTTTTGTTTTAAAGATTTAAGAGGGGAAATATTAATGTTCTCTTCCAACAGAGTGAGAAGTGTCCTCTGGAAATGTACAGAGACCTAACTGTCATCCTTCACACCAGAGTGATTAAATTCTTAAAGAAAAAAAGTGTGGCACAAAATTAGTCTTTCTGCTGTAAGAAGATTTACTTCAATTGTTTAGCCTTCGCATAGGTGGAGAAGATTACCCTTGAAAAGCAAATATTTTTCACTAGGCATAAGTGTAAATCCTTAGCATTGAACAGTGTAACTAACAGGGACATGAACTATCTTAAGGCTCTTTTGTATGATGAGTGATGCAACAATACTGTCCAGAGTGCATACAACAAGACTGTTAATAACTCAAAGTAGATTTAACACAGATTTTGATCACAAGCAGTGAACAACTGTAACACTGAGGTTGGTTGGTGCATGTAATTCATCCAGAACATAATCACTGCTTGAAAGCATCTTCCAATTGCTTTTCAAGATGCAAAGGTTGCTTCAGACATTTCCGCATAATAATTCTTTAGGATTATTATCAGAAAAGGCTGATCATAAACTTGTGACTACTTGAGAACAAAATTAAATACTTTTTCGTCCATTTTATATCAAGAATCTTCTTTTTTTTTTTTTTTTTTTTTTACTCTTTTTATACAGCCAAAGTAATAAACAAATGTGTGCTGACACGCTGAAAAAAAACTTTAAAAGCAATTTGCAGTGTTATTCCATGAGCAAAAACAGTACGGAGCTATAAAATATAATTGTTTACTTCTACATTTTCAGATGACATTGCAATTTACATACAAATTTATTCACAAAAAAATATTCTTACCCTGAAGATCCAATGCTTTTGCACACACCAAGGAGAGGTCGCTTCTCCGAAAAATTGTCACATTTCTGAGCATCTAGTGAAAGAGAAAGCAAAAAAGAAAAAGTCTGTATGGCAAGTCACCATACATCGTTTGTGCCACCTTTCATAGTACCTGTACACTGGGGCTGGGAGGCAATATACTGCAGAATATTTAATATATAATGAAAAACTTGACAGCCTGTGCAAGATTAGTAATAGAAATACAAACAGACAGAGCAACGAACAGTGGGAGAGCTGTTCTTGAAGGCAGTAACAAAACGAGCAGCACAACGTGGCCAGGATTTCAGAGTTATTTTCTGTTTTTTCCAGTTGGGGTAAAGAATTCTGTAACTGTACGAAATGACAAGTAACATCTGCTAGCTATTCATTGTTTAACAGAAGTTGTCTGAAAGAAGACTGTCACCAGCGCTGTGTGGGTTTCCCACACTGGTTTCCCACATACTCTAGTGAGGTGTAAGTGGAATACAGGAGAGTTAACCATAAGTATGCAGTGGAAGGCAGACACCCTCATGTTTCTCTGTTACAAGGCAGGCTGCTGGTGTCTGCCCTAAGCAGGGCCATGCTGACACCCTACACCACCCGTCTCAGAAAATACAGGATTGAATTCAAAACAGTCATGGCACCAAGCAACTTCAGCTTCTGGGCAGGCAACCTGCCTGCTCCAGGTGACAGCACACCCAACGTAAGGCAGCCAGGAGCAGAGATTCACAGGTACAGCTGGCACAGCTCTGCCTGCATGTTTGACACCAGAAGTGGGCAGCTGCTGCCCAGCTGCACTTACACCACGACTCCAGAGCTGTCATACTGTTAAATATGCTGCTATTCTTACAAGGGGACTTAAAAAGTTTTGGAAACTTCATCTTACTGATAAGGAAACATAAATAAAACAGAGCACAAAACATATCTTTGTAACAAAGTTTCATTAAGTTCCAGGGTATGTTTCCAATTCAACTTGAAAACTAGAAATAGAGCAACACCATCACCTGTGAATTTCTTCCAGTTTCTTTCAGCCTTCGCCTTTTCAATTATGTCTGTATCTCTATCTGTAGGTGTGGACTTTTTTTTTTTTTGGTCCTCATTATACATCAGACCTTTTGATCTACAAAGAATATTAGTGTTCCAAACTAATTGACAGATACTGGTGTAGCTGCACCAAATCAATTATTCAGAAAGGCACAACAATTAACAATATACATTTTCACATAACAGTCTCTGTTAATTATTAATAACTCAGGTACATGCAATTAATTTGTAACTGTCCAGAACTCTCATCTACACAAGGAGAAGGCGTCCCTCCTACACACTGGGGTATTTACAAAGTTAAATGGGTCACATCAATAATTTCACCACCAACAATAGCTTTACAAGCAACCCAAAACAGCCAAACATATTTTCCTTTTATTCCTATTATTTCCAGGTCTTTCATGAGTCATACCTGTACTGCATGTACTGACCTGTGAATTGATAAATGAAACATACAGTCTTCTTAAGAATCTGGCAACCAGTCTGTTTCCTGCGATACCATGACCAGCCCAACTCCGTTTGTTTCTGCTCACCTTGCTGCTCTCCAGCCTTCATGGAGAAATGCTGACAAATGCTGACTACTGGGAGCGCCGACACCGATTTAAGTGGACACAGGAGTTTGCCTGAAGCATTTAACTACATTTTCTTTTTTCCTTTCTTTTCCTTTTTCTTTAAACTAGGATATATTAGACAGGCAAATTCCTATTTATTAATGGTCTGGTTCTAAGTTAAACAACAAGGAAGAGGGATGAAGGGTAAGAAAGGTGGCCGTGAGCAGAGAGAAACAACAGCACAAAAACAGCAACACCAGTTTTAATACCCACAGAACAGCTTTGCAAGATTTGCACAACAGGTGCTGGAACTCCTGCTTCAGTCTGCAATGGCCAAAGCCCTCATTTTTTAAAAATGCATTTTCTACCTTAACTATATACTTTCGAAATGTAAACATTAATACTCCAGGAAAGGATCATTATTTTGAGGACTCTGCAGGGCATTAAATCAGGTTAATGGCGGTTCTGTTCATGAGATTGCAAAAAGCACCACGTGCTGCTCTCTGCGGCGCTTAATGGAGTCAGCAAACCCATTCAGTTCAGGGCTGGAATTTAATCTTCCAAGTTGTGGTGGATTAATTTTTATTTGTAAAATTGTGTTTATTTGCATGTGCAATGCACTGAGGCTGTACACACCTGCTGCACACAGTGTTTAACCCAATGCAGCAGGATGATTGAAATGAAAAGCAGCTAGCTAAATCCCTCAAATACAAAAAGTATTGAAATCCTGTTGCAAAGTCTTTTTCTTAAACTCCTTTTATTCTAAATCCTTTTAATTCTGTCATATAACACTACAGTATTTATAAAAAAGCTGGAAATCCTGACAAATCACACAATTAAAGTAATGAAAACTGTTTTTTTTCCTGCTAAACAGGCACCACCGTATCTATAGCTCCATTTAGATAAATCATCTCTTTGTGCTTTATTTAAAAAAAAAAAAAATCAGTTCAGTTGGTGTACGTGAAGCTGAAAACAAACAATATCTGCAGCTAGATGTCATTTCATCCAGATCAACGTTTAGAACTTAAAGTCAAAAGTTTATCCACATGTAAGCTCCAAGCAGCTCATGTTCTGTGCTTGTGATGGGAGTGCGAGCTCCCATCCCATCCCATCCCATCCCCTGGGCCTGCCCAGCCCCTCAGTAATGCCAGTAACTGCAATACCTGTGAGGAAAATAAAAAGAAACCCCCTTGATTTTCACAGGAGCTCAAAAGCCAATTAAAAACCGTGAAAAGCACCCTCGTTCCCTTGAGCAAGAAATTCCCTACTTAGAAGTCAAATTCTGACCTATTTAGGAATAGCATGCATGCATGATGGAGTGTATTTTTCTGGTATGAGATTCCAGTGCTTGAGACAATTCAACAACACAGAGCATCTCCTGCTCAATCAGACCCCTTTTAGTTCTGTCAATTGAGAATTGGGTGGCATTTCCAGTCCTGCCCCACACCAGCAGTACCTGGGAATGCAGGAAGCCACACGTTTGGCACTCACTACCTACGGCTTTCACTCCCTATTTTGCTCCTTCCATTCAGCAGAAAGAAAAAAGGGGCTGTGACTGAAGTCCTCATCCCAGTCCTTCAGGTGCTCCTTTAGGACCTCTGTGCCAGACTACATCACTGTATCTCCCACTACTTCCAGCATCACCCAGATACCTCAAGCATCAGCACAGCTCCCCAGTACCTGCAGCAGCAGATCTGCTTCCCACATCCCTCTGACATGATCACCCTAGAGCCCCCTGCCTCTCCAGCTGAATGTCAGCACCCATCACTACTAATAAGCGGTTCAAAATTCAGCATCAACATCAAAGATTTTGGTCAAAGAGGCAGAGCTGCACACACTGATAAAAATTTTTGTCTTCTTCTGCAAACAGCTTTATTGTTGGACAACTAAGTCCATTCTGCATGAAAAAATAAAAGACGACTGTGAAACATTTGTTAGAGATCAAAGTTTCGAGAGTCATACATTAATTGAAGACAGATGGGAGTATTTCATTTGATCAAATCCTGTTTGAAAAAATTAAAAGACATAGCAGTGTAACGTGGTGAAGGTTTCAGGTCTGCTGGCCTAAAGGATCAATGCAATGTCACCAGAACTGAAATGGGAGTGTGGGGGTCAGTCCACACTGCTCCAGAGAAATCAGCATTTCCAAATGCTGTGCAATTCTTCCCAAAGGCGTCTAATAAAAAGGGTTACTTCCTCTGCTTCAGAACTCTGTTCTGTAATTTCTGTAATCCACCAACATTAACATTCATTACACCATAACAATATATGTAACAGTTAAAAAACAGCCAAACTTGAATGCACACCTGCATGACCCAATTACACCAACATAAACCCAGCTACAAATTGCTACTGCCTGTTCAACTCGTAGGAGTGGTTCCTCCACCACACGTCCTATGCAATTATTTTGGCCTTCTAGGACTTAAAACCACCAAGCCACCCAAGTGGCTGAACATCTCTAAGACTCACATCTGCATTCCCTTACAAAGCAGCCTTGCTATTATTGTGCTTTTAAGTCTACCTGCACATAAATTTGAGTCAGCTCTTGAGGTTCAAATTTTATTTTAACAAAATCAAATACGTAAGCAGTACACAGCAGAGATCAATCTGCTGAATTTGAACTTTCACTGCTTTAGATTTTGAACTGCAAAGTCAGTCTGTGTCCTAACTGTAGTTTTTCATGCTAATTCCAGTCTTCAACTCTTTGTCCATAAGGTTCCCTTTGGTCACAGCTGTTTCAGACAATACTTCTGATTTATTTTTTCTTTCCATTCTTAGCTCTATTTCTCTGTCTTATCAGCCAACTTGACCAAACCATCAACTCATTGCAAAATGCAGGGCTATGCTAGCACATATTCTAGAAGTGGCATAATCTAGATTAGGGCAGTAAATTAATTCAGTTCACTGGAGGGATTTATTTTCATAATGCTGAGACACAGAAATAGGCTTTTACAGATAATGACTGACCTGAACTTCAATACACAAACCTGTCATCACGTACACTTGAACCATGAATTACCACACATGCTGCCATTCCAGTACTAGGCTTTGGACTTCCCTTACTAAGAAGCACTATTTTCTTGATTGATTTTTAAGCTAAACAAGTCTATCCTAATAAACAGAACAGCACAAGGCATAAAGCCGGTAGTTGGCCAAGATTATTTAAAGTGACCTCAGTTAAATAAAGAAAAATGGCAGACCATAGCACTTCAGAAAGCAATACTACTCCAAAAATGTTAAAATATACATTTTTTTAAATGCTGGAAAAGTTCTGGAACTTATGACTTCTTTAGCCAAAGAACATGCAACATAAAGCAAATGTCATTACTGGAAGTTATCACAGAAATGCTAATAAAAAACAAACAAGCAAACAAAAAAAGAAAAACCAACCAACCACAAGGCAAATGTAGGAAGTCAGAAACCTCACCAACACACAAACTTAGTATCACTTCAACCCTACAATTCCTACTCATGAAATCAGTTTCTCCAGGAAGACGAGAACAACAACATGCAGAGACAGAAGTGAGAAATTAGAAAAGATGCTGAACAAAGGCTATCAATAAGCAGGTTAGCATGATCAAATGGCTAATGGACAAATTCACACCGTACTGCTTGTCATTTTTATTATTAATGATGTCCACTCTCTGATCCTCACTGTCGACAGCAACAGACATAACCAATTCTGGAAAATACCATCTCTGATGATCCCTTCTGCCCAGCCTTGCCCTGCAGCCTGCCCCCTAAAGACTGTCTGCACGCCGTTCTTTTCCTGTGATAGTGCAAGCATCTCATTCACAATAAAAACAAAGAGTTTACAACGATCAAATACAACATTATAAAATATTTAATAGCTGTTATCTCACTGTGAGAAGAAATTTAAAGTCTCCCCAGTGTCAATGGAATTCTTGTATACTTTGAATCATTGATCAAAAATGTTTCTCATTTGCACAAATGACAAAAAACCTTTCCTTTCCCCCCAGCCATCGTGTCTTTGCCTCACGGTCAGGCAACTTGTGCCCAGCGCAATGGCAGAAAGAGGTTGGAGACAATCACCTAGAACACAATATTACTGTAGAATCATGGAAAAGGCTGAATGTAGCAACTGCTACATCCAATTACTTATGCTTTAGGCACCTCAAGGGCGAACCTCAGGGAAATCAGAAACAGAAATTCTCTCACAATTCCTGACCCCAAATTTTGTGGGTGATATATAGCAGGTCCACAGAGAAGAGTAAGTGCCTACATTTTCCAGTGTTATTTACAGCAAGCTCTCAATTCTTTATGGACATCCTCTCCAGGCTGCAGCCCAGCCACACTGCAGTTACACCAGTGCTGCAATGCAGGGCAGGGTCAGGCCTCCTGCTTTGTTAACTCAGACAAAGCTCTGCAGAACTGCAGCCAGGCCACAGCAGTCCCAGGAGCCACCAAGCTGTCCAGCATGGCACAGAGCCTCACCGAGCTGGCAGCGTGCAAGGCCAGCAAAGGCACTGCCCATGCTGCAGCTACTAGGAGTGCCTGGAACCTGTTACATCAGATCAGCAGCCTCCTTTGCAATAAGCCTGAATGAAATAACTCTTTTGAAACAACGCTTCATTATGCTGTGAAGCACATGATGCAGCAGAGAATCTAACATCAAAAGACTGCAGTATTTTAACAGAAGAGTTGACAAACTATTAAATTCTGCTACTGTAAAGCCATCACGTTAAAACCATAAGCTTTCCTTTCACACCTGGGAATGAGTTCCTTATCACAAACTTAGATCTGTTTTCTAGGAACGGGCCAAATCCATCCACCCAGAGAGCCCCACTTTCAATAATTCCCTTTTTACAGCTTTACAGTTAAATGGTGCTTCAGCCTACTGATAATAATCAGCTTCTCCTTTACAAATTCTTTTTATTTTGAATCATTAAAGCTCATGTTTTAGTTATCTAAGGCCTCTTATTACAACTTCACTTTTATCTGATTCCAAATACTGGTCAATGATACATTCATGTACTTTCAATCAAAGATTTATTTAAACCAAGCTATGTAAAAAGAGACCAAAACATGTTTTTAAAAGGTTTAATTTAATTTAATATGAGCTAATTTGAATAGTTTTCTAATGTAACAAATATCATTATCAAATGCTAAATATATGCCATTTAGAGAAAGAAAAAGAGTAACAAAGTGTAACTTACTAGATTGAAAACCAAAAAAGCACTATTTTGCCATCAGGAAAAAAAAGAGCTTGTAGGTACTTTGATTACTTCAATCCCATCAACACCTCTTTTTTCCTCCTTTGAGAAGGAAGAGGCACAGACATCCATCACATAGTGACAAACATCAGCAAATAATCATAGCTCGACAGAAATTATGCAGTGCTCCTACAAACAACTCAAAAGGCACAAAAAGCTTGTAAATTATTTTACTTTTAAACAACTTTAGCCCATAATAAATTTTAACTCTTGCCTAGAGACAACACTGTGCTCTTTATAAAGCACAACCTTATGTAAAAGTGTCCTGTACGTTCTCCTGCTCAAGCAAAAATTAGATAACATAATTAAACATAATGGATTATTCTGAGCCATTTAAAATATACTTACTGATCTGTGGAGCTGGTAAGATCCGTGCAGCTCGAACTGGACCATGGCGGACAGAAAAGAGTTCCTGAGCTTCACCACTGATCTGCAAAACATACAGAATGTGAATGTACAATGTAAAAAAAACATATGCACATATAAAAATACACATGCACACACACACACGTATAAAATACATTCCCCACAGAACACTGTTCTTTTCCATAGTCAGCTCTCTCAAAATCAAACTGCCATACAGACAACCTTCCATCTGAAACATTCAACGCTCAAACAGTGGGAGCACAAATGATGGTTAGGAAGCCACAATTGTGAAAAATAAACTGGATTCTCACTAAGCTACTGAGTACTGAAATCTGCATCTTAATTAGGGGGGCTACTGTTTTATTCAACAAGTAAAACTCCTTAGAGCATAAGCACTGAATGCAATGGACACGTACTGACAACAGACAGGATTCTCAACGGAAGAAACCAGAGGCAGAAGTTTAGTTCAGAAATATTCCAAAATTTCTTTTCTCCCTCCAACAAGTGATATCTCACAGGGGCAGGATAATGACACATCCACCCAACAAGCTTTCCAATATGCAATTTTCCTTGAAAAACTGATAAATCCAGCTTTGTGATTTGTTTCTTTGGTAACACAATAACATCAGAGTAAACACCTCTAATCTAGCACAACAAAACCCATACTAGCATATTACACTCACTTAACCAACTTTCTTAGCTGACTTTTGATACAAAAATCCTATTTGTTGGACTTGCTTTAGATGAACAGCAACTTTGTGATACAGGAAGGCTCAATCAGAGGAACAAGAAGTTCCTCTGCCAGAGATGGTGCAAGTTCGTATTGTCTCTTCCCCCTTACTGAGCAATTCCCATTTGTAATCAACTCAGCTGAATCAAAATTTAACAGTATATGGTAAGCAGGCAGGAAAGGCATTGTCCTTCTTACCAACCACCTACAATTTCACTGAACATGAATATATCCTGGAAGCCTTCAGTAACACACTCCATAGGAACAAAGACTGCCTGCCCCTAGAAACATGGGTCTTGTGTGTGAATGAGATCCCAGCACCATGTGCTAGGAATGTCTCCATGTTTTAGAAGAGACTACACTTGAAGTTGACTGATGGCTCCAACTAACCAAACCTCAGGAGGTACACATGTATGCAACACAGCATTTGTTCTGCACGGCATGTGCTTCTAAAACCAAAAAAAAAAAAAAAAAAAAAAAACACAACACTAAATAGCCAGTATATATATATATATATTTTTTTTTTCCACCAGGTGTGAAAATTATGTTTCATAACTGTAGAAGGATCAAACTAATTAAGTTTGTCACTAATAGCAATCTTGAAAAGATTAAATCAGAGGTAGTTAAGAAAAATTTCCAGTTTTCCTCTAAGTGGTCAGTCAGAATGCATTTTCATAACTGCCTGGTAATGGATCCAACACAGAACATCAAACTTGAGGAAAATGGCAAACATAATAAAGCTCATTTCCAAACAACCAACAACTTAAAACAGACAGAAGGAGGCTAAGAACGTAGCAAACATGTAGGATAGAGTTTTGCCAAGCAAGCAGCTTAGAATATCAGAAATTAACACAATTTGAAACAAGGTTCCTAGGAATTACTGAACTATAAATCCAAGTCGCTTTTTGAAATGTCATTTCATAGCTGTTCCCATTTCTTTCTGCACTTCAGCTCACACATTGAAAAAGTTAACATACTGCTACTGTTTGACAACAAACCCAAAGCACAGTGCCCAGGCCTTCAGCTCACCACCAAGCTGAACTCCTTACCAGCACCGCTTTAGACAGCAGGGGAAGCTCACCCACAAGTACATCTTCCCTAAGAATATTCTGAAAACACCACTGATACAGAGATGGCTGACCACTCTGTAACAGCTAAGTAAACACAGTATAGCCCAATAAGCTTGGGGAAATATCTTTCTTTGCCATTTCAGGTTTTGCATGCATCTAGCAGTTTCACGCCGGTGTCAATTAGTGTCAATGACGTGATTAGAATTATTCCTGATGGACAAAACAGTTTTAAAAGTGTAATCAATATGAGAACTAATCCCTTAGTCTACCTATTCTGCTCTTATTTTATGAGGCTGACATTGGTATCATCACACTGCTCTCTCAGTGAGCAGCAGCACCTGAGCAACACACAACCCTGTAGCACCCCAGCTTCTGCAAAAGCAGGTTGAGTTCTGCCTCTGGGACAGCCAGGGGCTCTGCTCTGAGAACCTTACTGATCACATCCTAGATCAGATATAGAAAATAAGATCAGAAATCAACTCACTAAAGGCTTGTTGATTATTTTAACTGATCACAAGTCTGAGATGTGGGTGAGGGAAGCACCTCTGCATCCAGAGAACACAACTCTGAGAAAAGTAGAGCACAGCAAAGCAGAAAATGAGAGAGATGAAAAGAACAGGTTTTCTGTTCATCGGAACACAGCAGCACAAGGAAACAAGAAAGGAGGAAATGGAGAAGAAGAAAAATAGAAGGCTTTGGAACTATTATTATTGGCAATTAAAGGTTTTCTTCCCCCCCAAATCATGAAAATGCTGTTTCACATGTGTACACACATCAATGGCTATGAATGAAAACAAGAGGGAAAAGAAGTAGCATAACAAAAGCATGGAATAAGTGATTCATATAAAATAATCCAACCCCATTCAGTCCCCTCCTTTTTAAGTATGCCAGCACACTGGCTCTAGCTCCAATCTACTTCAAGTACAGTTATAGTCCCAAAAGTATGATACACTAAGAAGGCCAAACCTGCTTAACCAAGTTGCTGCTCTTAAATATACTGAAGTCCAGAAAGTGTGTTTATTTGACCTGTGGATGCCAAGACCTGGCAGATTTTAAAGATGAGGTTTTCACAGAAAGGCCTCAAAGCATACAAACACAAATGAAGTTTCTTTGTACCTTAACACATAACACCAAAATTTGAGCCAGCTCTTTTCATGGATATAATTCTTACTGTTTAGTAATTAATATTCATCACTTTAAAGATAATTATTTCACTGTTCAGAATTAACTGCAATTAATGCTAACACTATTTATATAAATCTCAGAACACAGTTACCATTGTTGAGGCCACGTGTATCACTCTTGGCTGAAAGCAGCATCTTCAGATGAGAGATTTTGTATGCTGATCCTCCTGCCTCTTCAGGCCTTATCTCATTCCTGAGGCAGCCAGGACAATGACAGCCAACCCGTCCCTCAAACAGGACACTTACTGCACTAAGAATCAAAGCACGACAAATAACTACATTTAACATGTGCCAAACACTGCTGAATGGCCAACAGCTTTGTCACTGCCACTCTGGGCAAGATGCGGGCTGGCAAGTCTAAGGTAAAAGGCTCCACATCCCTCATTACCAGACCCTTGAGCCACACAGTCTCATAAGCATAGACAAAATATAAATAGACTTCACGAACTGAAAACAGAGCTCTAAATTCTTCAAAAAGCACCTGTGAAGAAAGTAGGCTGTGGCTGCCATTTTGGATTTCATCCAGCTAAGTAGCGAGTCCCTGTGGCAGCTTTCAAAGCTCTTGAAAGTTTTTCTTTCCCATTCCACAAGCCAAGAATATTTCCAAACAGGTTTCAAGAATTGAATATTATGCTATAAAAGCAGCATCAGGCGCTCATTCTGCAGAAGAGCGGATCCAAGATGACGGCTCCAAGCCGGTCCGGTAGCACATTTCAGCTTCTGCAGCGCCCAGTATCAGACCACAGGCCACAGACCTACGTGGGAGGCAGCAAGCAAAGAACACTGCAATCTAAAACACTGCCCTTAATGAAGCCTTCACCACTCACTTCCAATCAGGACAGACTGGAAGGACAAGATGAACGCTCTCCTCCATGTGCAACTACTGCTTAAAACACAACCTACCAGAAATCTGGAGCAATGCTTAATTTTTGATGGCAGAGCTTTATCGTTTGGAGCACATCAGTTTGCACCCATTAAGAAAAAAAATAAAGTTTTGTTCATACTAAAGATAACTAACAGTTTTCAGCCATAGAAAATGGTTTTCACATGGTGAAAACAGCCAAACATACACCAAACAGAAGCGAAGTTTGAAAACCAATGCTTAAACTACTGTGCAATAGTGGAAAAGTAAACTGACAATATATTAATAAGATGCCACAAGGCACAGGGAGGATCAGCATCAATTTGTTTGTTGTTCTGCTGCTGTTTTAAATTCCAGGTATATACCTTTAATACAGCAAGATAAGGTGCTAATAAGCAGTGACTGAAACCACCACAAAGTAGTGCTGGACATAATCCTGCTGGGATAGAGCCCTTACTGGTCATCTTGCTGAGAGAGTGAGAAAGAACCTACAGTAAAGAATTCTTATTTCAGTTTAGGAATTGAAGCAATCACCCCTCTCATTCAGAACATCTGATTATCTATAAATTATGAGAACTCTATGCAGAGAGTTACATGAGTCTACTCAAGTGACCAAATTGCATCTATCATTTAAAATTATGACAATACAAATTGAATTTAAAAAGCACTGAAAGCTCAGTAATGGTTACAGCGTCCTCAATATTCTCATTTTATTTGTCATACATTTCAAGGAGCCTTAGCACAATCAGGCTGCAGGCTCCCTGTGAAATCCTAATTTGGGAGACAGTTCTTGTTTCTTTTTAATAGCTTCATTTCTGCACAAAGACAGGAATAGCACAAACAATATTGGGCGCAGGCAGGACGTGGGTACAAACTGCATCCGTGAACTGTCATCTCAGCTTTGACCCCATCCAAGGACAGTCCCATGAAATGCTGCTTGGTCTCTTTCGACACCTCTCTCTGCAGCACTCTCAAGTTCTTTGCGTGTGCTTTGCTTTTTCTCCCACAAGTGCAGGTTATGACATAAATGAAAAAACCACCATCAGATTTGCAGTCACTTAATGAGTGTGAAAACAGAAAATTCCTTAATTTCTCACAGCTTGCTACACACACAGCTGCCATTATTATCAGAGTTCCCTTTGGCATTTTCTACTTTATTCAACCTGAGCTTCATAGCTGAGTTTTTGTTTTGTTTTTTAATTGTAATATGAACCATTACGTTACAATGACTTTCTACTTCTGAAACTTCCAGCATACAATGAAAAAAAAAATTATCTGCCACAAAAGCAGCCAATATGAGTTTCACTGAGCAGGAACATCTAGAACAGATACTTGGAAACCACATTAGGCAACAACCAGTTCCAACTGTATTTGAAACATGAAACTGGGGCAAGGAAAAAACAAAGTCCAAATAAAACAAGAAAGTACACGGCACAATTATCAAATAGGAACTTCTACTCATACTTTTGTATATTCCCAGATTTCTCCCCGCTCAGTGAGGCATATTTTAAGAGCACTTTTAACCTTCCCACCCCCATTCCAAAACAAAGATCAAAGAAAAGTCGCTTGGATGGACACCTTCCGCTTCTTATGCAATGCAGATTGAGATTCTGCACTTCAAAACCCCAGCCGTTACTTCAGCACCCAGCAGTCCAAACATTATTCCAGCCCTTTGAAGCAGCCCTAATGGTATCTTCCATTTGCAAGTAACACTTCTGTAGTCAAAGATCTTACTCCAAGGAGATGTTAATGTGAAAGCACTCAGACTGCAAAGAGCCACGCACTCCTGAAGGCAGCCTGCGAGGTGTTCAGAAGTCAATGTAACACCATTACGGCGAGTGTCAGCTTAGGAGCTGTCATAAACACTTCATAATCACTCAGACACAAACCGGGCTGCCTGCAACACATTATTTTATTAAGTGCTGAATAGAGGCTCAGTTGTACGAATAAATAGCACAATGCTACAGATAATAGCCTCACTGAGGAGATTTTCAGAGAAATGTCAAATTGTTGCTTTTTCAGACTGAAAGGTTTTTAAACTATGGAGATTCTATTTTATTCTTAATAACTGGAATAATGTTGTGTAATAATGAGCTAAGCACTCAGCAAGATCAAGAAGAGAAGATACATTTGTGTAGTACCAAAGGGCTGTCAAATACACCCTAACAATTAAGTCAGCTGCTCAACTGCCAGGTTTTCTTTTACTTGGACTAAGTAAGGAAAAAAAAATAGATGGAGAAACACAAGCATGGATAAATACAGGCTGTGTTACCTCCAAGCTTATCAGGTAAGATAAGATCTGAGAAGATATTTAAAAACTGATATCAAAGACTATCAATCTGAGAAGCTATCCACGTCGGTGCTACTAACAGCAGATCCATCCCAGCGCTGGCATTACACCAACACATACGAACCGCAGCACTGCACAGGACGACGCTTCCCCCTTCGGATGCATTTTCCCAGTTTCACAGGTTGAACAAACAAGGGCTGACCAAGCAACGTGCTGTCTCTGCGGCTCACATTTCTAAGATGGATGGTACAATATTTCCATAGTTGCAAACTTCTTCCATTTCATCAGAACGTCCCCCCACCCATGAAAAACACCTCTGCAAAAAAATGAACTACAGTAAGTTTCTTGCAATTTCATTTTCTTTATTCCTCCTAAAAGAAGAAATGCTATCAAAATGTAGAAGTTATAAAGAAATAAAACATACTGGAAAAATACAACCTGGCTGCACTGACCAGCAACCCTCCTGCAAAAGGTCACATCAGGCATCCAGTCGCCTCACTTGTGGCTTCAGATTCAGATACAAGAAAAAAAAAGAAAAAAAGGCCTTTCCCACTGGGAAACATGGGTAAGTTACCCCGTGCTGCCTACCTGTCAGGACCAGGGAGCACACTTACTCCACATGAGTCAGAATAAACGTGAAGTAGTTCAACTCCTCATTTGTTAGTGAGATCCATCAAATCATTTCATGCTTAATGCAGTGAAGCATGGGGTAAGAGCTCAAATGCAGGCAGTTAATGTAGAACAGGTTACACTGAGGTACTGTGTTCATGTATCAAAGAAATGAGACGCACTGCTTCTTTCACTCTTGCTTTCTTTATACCTGTAAGATGCCATCTCACGGTGAACTTCTCAGGAGCACTGATACAGATAGCTTTCACAAAGACACGCTTCCATTTTGACACAGAAAGCCGCTGAAGAGGGATGCACAGAACTCTCACCTCACCACAAAGTAAGGGCACACATACGAAACAAAAAGTTACCTATGACTGCCAGGTACAGAGCTCTTCTGATCACACAGTGGCCAGAACAAGCCCAGAGCCAACACAGTGCATCCCATCCACTTTTTCAGAAAACATGCACATGGGCAAGAATACTTCAGCAGGACAAACTAAGCTGCTTTGCACAATTTCTTTGGCTTAAATCTAAGTGACTGCTCACTGCCTTTTATCTAATCAACTCGCAGCGTAACTCTGAGTACTGCTCAAGTTCTGTTTCCTCCCTTAGCTCGGTATCTTACTGACACCTAATGTTTGTTTTCTGTAACACACTTTGAAGAACAAAGCAATGTGTTTCTGAACCATTTTAACAGCCTGTTCCACGATCTGTACATTATTTAAAAACTGATCAATGTTCAAAACGTTGTAGAAAACTAATTTTGTACTGTAAGATAATTTTTAGTATTCAAATTAACTCTAGTAGAAGGCAAAATCCCAAAATAAAGCCAGGAAAGTCAGATTTAGCCACAATTTCTCAAGACATCCAAGCAGAGAGAAGTTCCTATATTACACGCTACTACTGTTAGAAGTATACCAGGCCCTTCCTTCTATTAAATCCTCCCTTAAATGCAAAAGCTCAGCAGTTTTTTCTTCCTCAGCTCCAGCTAACAACATGCAAAACGAAGAGGGGAAAAAGCCAGCTCCTCCCATACCCTAGGAAATTCAATTAGACATGCCTACTTTTTGGTGTACAAAATAAGAGCATTTTCTGTTTTACCATCTAAGCTACTGGTATATAAACCTTTTTCACACAGCAAGCCATTACATAATACAGAAATATATATATTTCAGAAAGGCCTTACGTTTTATGAAGAGAAAGAACTCCATCCTCACTACATTATTTTGAAGGACAAGGTGTTACGAGCAATTTTTTTTTAAGTTAAGAATTTTATGACCTACTGTATTAAACTTTATTCTATAGTTCAAGAAATTTGGGCGAAATTCCCCCAAATTAAGACCATGTGCTCATAAACCATTCTGAAACACAAACTGCAGGGTGTGGATGACAGCATAAAATCAAACCCATATGCACACATAGACTTTAATAAAATTAAAATTGCAAATCATGTACATGACAAACACTGTGATTGTAAAATACCATTAATACTGTCATACTTGCATTCCCAGGACAAACAAATTCCTCTCATATTTTTCCACTCTCTTTTCCTTTCCCTAAGTTAAAAAGATTTGTCTTTCCAGAATATAAACTATTGCACAATGCCAGATGCTGCTCCCAATTAGACTGAAAATTTACCTAAAAAATCATTTGTAAAAAATGCTCAGATCTGAGAGTTTGAATTTAAAAGTTTGATCCACGCTCAGCATGCACCTTACGATAGGCACATCACATGCACATCACACAACAGTGATGGGAAACATTGGCTCTAACAACTCTAGCACGAAAAATTAAACTCTTAAGGTAACAGCACACCATTACAAACAAAAGCACTTCTGTCACAGAAGAGCAGTTAGCTGGTACTTACAGGTATGCTCCAGACCTGCATTCCATCACTGTACCCAATCATTAGCAGTAAGGGTGGCTCATTCCCAGTGCTGTGTATTTCGTGGAACTCCATATTCCTTGATGTATCTAAATTGGGTTTAAAGAGCAAAGCCACTGGTTAACAGGTTGGGACCAATCATGGTTATTACCAGCTATATCAGGTGGTGTTTCCCCAGTCAATGTTTCTGCTCTTGTAATGAAAGGCAAAGCAATGTGGTTTACATTTTTTATGCTGAAACAACACTGAGATGCATTCTTTTAGGCAAGATCATTAAAATTTCACAAAGGAGTTAGAGAGCATTAGAATGGAAAACAGTGGAGAAAAATATCCTTCATTAAACAAGAGTAATCACAAAATGCATCTAGAACTTCTGTAACTCACTCCTGTGATTAACAAAACACAGCAAATCTTTAAAATGGGGAAAAGACCAATAAAGTTAACATTAACACATTCTACAGCTACAAATGCACACACTGATCAAAGTTCTTCCTAAATAGTGTACAACTAATCTTTGCATCAACCTTCTGAAAAGAAGGAAATCCACAGGAACAAAAGTGCCTCAGAACATAATAACAAGAAAATTAAGCCTTTCTTGAGTAAGGCCCTGTAAAACTTTATTTCCAAGGATGAACAAAAGATCCCTGCAAATACGTAAGCACCAAAGAAAGAGAGGAAAAACATTCAGGATCTTGAAATAGGATACATTCAGGTCCAAACACATTACGTGGCATAAAAGTGTAGACAAAATACAAAGGATTCTGGAAAATATCATAAACCATTTTGTTATGCTGTAGAAAAGAGCCTAAAGAGGGAATGGCCAAGAACTTTTAAAAATAAACAGAAGAGGAAAAGGAGCTCACAGTGAAAAACTTTGACAGCCTAAAGCTGGACATAATGCCATGCATGAGTTGATGGGTCTTTTCTTGTTCTAAGAACCATGACACATGCCATACACTACAAGCAACTGCAAAGTGTTCAGTCCATTTGGGTGAGTTACTTGACAGCAGCGTTCAACCACTTCCCACTCAGTCACTAATCTTGCTTGTTCAAAAAAGGTAACTGGGATGGACTGAGGTAAAACATCTCACATCTTATCTGGAGAAGTACCATACTCCACGCTCTTAGCAAAATCCTGTGGCCATTGCCATTTTTTCTTGATGCTGCACAGCAGTTGCTAGTCAGCAGCTTTAGCAGACAACTTTCTGAGACACACTAGAAGCAGTAAGTTACATTTAAAAAGCAAGGCCAAAACGCGTTCTTATTTACCATCATATAAAGAAAGACATCATAGAATCTCCTGGTCCTTTTCCCTAACAGCTCATCCTTTCTAGGTTACTATGAATTATACACGTCACTGGACATATATCCACAACTTGGACCTGGATTCACAGTTAGATAATCTAACTTTAAAACCAAACAGTGGACAAAATAAATTCAGTTCTATGCTTTGTCTTCAACTATCATAATGAAAAGAAAAGGATTTTTTATTATTTGCCTCTCTTCCTAAGAGTTGGTTTGCCTTTGGATGCAGGAGCAGGGCCTATTTGTTCCATTTGCAAGGTGCTGACCACCAGCATTTCCATACTGAGAGAAAAATGAAACCATACCATTCAAATCCGCGTTCTCAAATCTGACCCAAATGATCTTCTCCTTTTCTTCTGCTGGAGGAGTACCACTGTAGGCCTGGACAAAAAGCAAAAGACTCAAAATAAGAAAATGTAACACCCATTTTTTCCTCCCTTAATAGAGCACAGAAGAGACTGTAAAGTTAATAAATAAATAGGTATATCTACACCTTACAGTCAGCCAGGATTACTGGGTCATCTTGCTTCAAAAAGGAACGAGTCCATGATCAACACACAGCATGCTGAGTGTGACTCACAAGTTCTAACACCACTCACTGAAGCAGACACACAGCAATAAGCCTTCTGCAGCAGGTCAGAACTGCCACAGGACCTACAGCAATTTAGTCAGGCTAAAAGAGTGATTTCTGCCACATTCAACTTCTAGCAATTCTACACTGCCTCTAAGAACAACATCAGAGTTTCTCACAGGAGGCATTTTTATTCTTAAATTTTTTTTTATTCACTTAAATGCTAAGCAAAAATGAAGAAAGAAACAGACTTTTACTACACTTTATTTTACCGACACGTTATAGTTACATTTGTGACATCTTTAACACAGTCATTTTATAGAGAATAAACTGTAATTCCAGTAGAACAAATTTGTGTTTCAGTTCTGTGTTCCACAGATTCCCATAAGAAGATGAGATACAAAAAGAAACTCTGAAGGAGACTTGCAGTGTTTCCAAGCTGCGTGCTTTACAGTTCTCAGGAGAAACTGTGGTAGTAAGAACGTGAGCTGCAGTAGAAATACCATCACTTCCAAACGAATTATGGCAAAATACAGAGCAATATATTGGAATAAATATGAAAAGAGACCATATAATCACTTTATACATGCCAGAAAAGCAATAACGTGAGCTAAAAATATAGATTTAAAAAGTAAGTGTGGGTATTACTTTTCAAAACAGATCGCATTCCATGTTTCCAAGGCAAACTGATTTGTACAACAAAACACAGACTGTACCCTTTAACTACAGAGAAAAGCAAAGACATCAAGGGGGGGGATAAGGAATACAGCAGTCTTTTAAATGAAAGTTTGACTAATTTAATTTTGACCATGAGTCCAAAAATGCATTTCACAAGCCAATACCAGCAAGGGGATTTCTTCTTATTATTATTACTACCATTAAAGAAATTCATGACTTCGGTTATCCAAGATAGTCATTCAAATAAGAACCAAGAGAGTTTCCTGAGGCTATGGGCAATTAGCTGCAACACTTCACTACTGACTGCAGCTTTCCAACACTGGTTTCCCTCTGCTACTGAGAGGCCCATGAGCAATACAGAAGCGACCATTTCATGCTGCTGCTACCTGTGAAAACTACAAAAACAGAAGCACTACAGTTCTCAGAGGGAAAAAAAAGGACAAAAGAAGACAGAGGGAGAAAGAGAGAGAAAACAGAATGTAGACTTTTGCTTTGCTTGTGAAAAAACAGCTTTTAAGATATGCACATACCTGTGGCACAACGTCTTGAAGAAAAGTAACAACACTTTCCATATATGACTGTTCCCTTGAAAACAGAAGGAGAATTTTTCACTACTACTGGAGTCCAGAAGTGGTTAGGGATATATTAAATAAGACACATTGAGAGAGAAAACATACATGACAACACAAAATTACTAAGGATGCGATGCAGTTACTCAATAGGCTGTCACACACTGACAACATACATACAAATTGACCTATGTAAAATGTGAATTGATACTTATTTACAAAACAACTGCTCAGGAAAAAGGATAAAACGTAACAGCTGAGAAAGAACTCATGTTCTCCAGAGCAGAAAGACCAGTTAGAGCAAAAAAGGCTTTTGGAATAACATTTCTCAGCATTTTTCTACTTGAATTGGATCTTATGCCACGAAAGAAGGCTTACACCAAGGGCTGAAGCTTTCCTTGTGGGGCCTGTAAACTTGATGACTTCAGGTGCAATACGTACAATGACAGGGCAAATGGAAGCAGCAGTGGGTGGAACAAAACCCCAACCAGGACAAGTAAGGAGATACTTCCAGTTACAGTTTATTCCTTCTTGGAAGTTCATTAGCAGCAATGAGTAGTATATATTGCAAGATACACCGGTTCTGCTAGATTTAAACGAACGTTTTTATCCTTGCATGAGTGGTGAGGCTCTTGTGTAACTGCTGAGCAATGCACAACGTTGGCTGAGCTCATTACACAGTGTTGAAACTACACAGAAAGTTTGGGCTTTTTGAAATGCATAATACTGAAATATTCTGGCAACTGAATCTACGTTCATAAAGTCTGGAAATTCAAAAACAAACAGAAAGCAACTTCCTCCAGTGAACGCTTTGGCAGCCCCCACATTTTTATTTTGCCAGGCATTTTTCCTGTGCTACTCTAAGATTTCTAACAGCAACAAGGAAAAATCATAAAGTAAGCAGTCGAGGGCCTTGATGGCCAAAGGTATGCACATTTTCTTCGTGTTTCCTAAAACCATGTAAATTATTCAAAATTGCAACTTTCAGCAGGTAAGACTGAAATGCTCTCTCCTAAACGAGGGCATCAAAGATACTTCAAATGCTGCAGCACCTCAATCAACTTAACTACTGGACTCCTCTCTGAAAACAATGATGAATCAAAACCACAGGACTTAAAACTTCTAAAAGCTTACTCCAACCAGTGACAAAACCAGGCTTTGTTCAGCAACCCAGGGAATGGCTGAATCAATAGAGACCATCCTATTGCTTTAAGTAAAGGCCTTACAAATAAAGTGTGATTTTCTAGGGCTGATCCTTCTTTTGTTTGTGTAGGTCACAAAAATTGTCCTTGTGTACCTTCAGTGTCCTTTGTTACCTACCAATAACATCTTACAGGTATAGTATTAAATGGTGACTGAAGTTCTCATGTGAATGCCTACCAGCAATAGTCATAATGTCTTTGCCTTTCAGTTTGTTAGATGAGTACTGGGGTGCCTTTTTTCCCCCTGTAGCACGCCCAGAAACAAAGCTGATGTTTGGGAAATGTTTTATCCACCATAGTATATTAAATCCTTCACAATGTAGGGGGGGAAAAAAAAAAAAAAGCCATGAAAGTTATAATAAAATTGCGTAAAAAACAACAACAAACCCTAAAAACATACAGAACACTTATCATTGGGAGGCTTAAAATGCATTACAGAATCAAGTTCAAAGAAGATCAGTTTATGCATCACTCCTCTTTGTAGTCCTCTACCACCTTCTGTTTATAATAATTCAGTTTAACATAAGCAGAACTCTGCAGGGAGCTATGTGCTACTCAGCATAATCTTCTCCATGAGAATTTGTATCGTATTCATCTTTAAGCTGCACAGCTCTGAAGGCTGATAAGTATCTCATTCAGGGAGGCTGTCTGACCTGCACAGGCAGAGGAGACAGGAAAGCAACACCTGCTTACTTCCTTTTATTGGAAAATACCAACTGCAACAGCAGTGTTTTGTCAACATCAGCTCTCAGAGAGAGCTCTGAAAGAGAGTTTGGGCGAGGTGCTTCACGTGCAAGACCACAGAACACACTCCCCATAAGGCCTTTTCTTCCAGAACGTTCTTACGTGACAGCCTGCGGGCGGACCACCGCTCCTCCGGTGCAGCGACTCGGGCGGCGCGGGGATTCTGTCGCCATTGCTTCTCTGCAGGTACCTGTAAGAAACATTTCCTCTTAATAACAATCCTTTGCATGAAGACTGCTTACAGTCCAGCTCTCATCATCTTTTTTAGGATTATGAAAACCTCCGGGGAAGGAAACTCAACTGACTCAACCTATAAGGCACCACACCTTCACGGCACTCTTAAAAATACAGATGGACAGAGATATCCTCTATTGGTATCAATACACCTCCTGCAAAGTATGTGAATGCAATTGGGCCCTTTGAATTCTGAACGCCTTTCCTATCAGCAAACAACACCTGTGTGGCACCAGAGGTCCCAGCTGCAGCATTCCATTTCCATGGTTTTAGGAAGTACAAACTAAAAGCCAAACTCCCAACACGGAATTACAGAATAGGCTGAAGGGACCCATAAGGATCACCGCATGCAGCTCCAACACGAGTTATCAGCTTCGCTTCATACTTCGCAGCCTTAACCCTCCACACACGCAGCGGCCCGGCTCGATGGCTCGGTCCTCGCACACGGCTCGCGCCATCACCGCAACACCGGGAACTGAAGGCTGAGAGCCCACAGCGCTGCCCTGACCGGCACGAGCCGCGCGCGGGAACGCGGGCCACAGCGCTGAGGCGGCCGCGCAGCGGTTGAGCAACACCGGAGCGCGGCGCCCCGACCCGCCCGGCTCCGTCTGCAGGCGCTGAGGCCGCAGCCCCCGGCAGTCAGGCAGGCAGGCAGCCCCCAGCAGCCTCCGGCCTCCCCGCTTCCCGCCACGGCCCCACCGGGCGCATCTCGCCCGCCCTCAGCGCCCCGGCCCCCGCCCGGCCTCACAGCCCCGCTCTCGCCCTCACCAACTCCCCGCGGATCCCGAGCCTGCCTTAAGGCCTCACGCACTGCTCTCCCCGGCTGCCGTGGCCGGGCACCGGTCCTACCGGCCCCGCCACACCCTCTCACCTGCCGCCTCGCCCCTCAGCCCGGCTCCTCACTGACAGTGTTTGGGACCCCCACGGGGAGTGACACAGAGCGCACCTCACACTGCGAGCCAATCAGATGGCCCCGAAGGCGGGCTGCTACCCTCTACCGACCAATCCGTGATCCTCTCCGCCAAAGTAGGCGGGGCGCGGAGGGCGCAAGGTTCGGTTGAGCTCATCCAAGCTCGGTTGAGACGGCGAAGCTCAGCCGGCGCTGCCCCCTCTCCTCCCCTAGTCAGCTTTGTTTACATCGAAATCTCGCGAGAGCCGCTGCGCAGGTCCCTCGCACGTGGGTGGAGGCGGGGCCGCGGGTGACGCGTCACGTGCCGAGCCGGCCATTGGCGGGAAGGCGCCGTGTTTACGTTTCCGCGCGGAGGGCTCTGAGGCGGCGCGAGCCCCGCATCCTCGGCCCTCAGGGCGACGCGATGAGCAGCAGCCTGGGGAGCGGCAGGCATCGTCTGACTGTCAGGGAGTAAATATTTATTCGGGCGTGAACCGCCACGCTGCTTAAAACTGTGTTGATAGCCATAGGTTGTGTCCCGTGTGAGGTCTTACAGGAGGCAATCCAGCAGAGCCCGCTACTTTTCCCCTTAGCATAGCATTCACTGTCCGGATGAAATGGAATTATAGATTTCCAGAGAGGATTTCTGTCACCATGGCAACACAGAGATAATTCCAGCCTGTGCCTTACTGTTCCAGCAATAATCAGATCCTAGGAATACCTGCAGCCCTCGGATCGAAGCATCGCTCCTTGTTTCCCCATTTACGAACACATCACTTGCAAAATGCCAGATCTGTGTCATTACAGAGCTATAAAAGAAGTCCTATGGAAGTTCGTTCCATACAGCAGCCGCCAGGAAGGAGGAAAGAGTGTTAATTGCAGTGAATGAGTATACTTAAGCTGGAAATTATAAAAGGCAAAAAAAAAAAAAAAAAAGACACTCAGTTTAGTTCTCACTTTTTATTTAGGTGAACATACATGTGGTCCACGTACTCAAATTGTCATAAAATAACTTAAGAACTTGTTGAAAGGTATAGCAGCACCATCGGTATTGGAACAGCAGAGAACTCAACCTCCGTAGGGCAGACACGAACGCCTGGGTAGAAATGCCACCACTGAGAGCAGGGATGGGGGAATGGCTTTATTGAACGACTGGGGAGTTGGAGTTTTAAAAACACGATTATTTTTTGCTAAATACTTTGACTATTAATGTTACAAAAATGCAACTAGATAAGATACTGCATAGTATTTTAATTAACAAATAAATGGACATCGAGCTGCCTAAAGCACAACTCAACATCTGTTTCCACATGTTTCTGAGTAGAGAAATCTAAAATTTAAAAACAAAATATAGACCTAGTGTATTCTAAAAGACACACTCCAGTGGGACATATAATACTATGAAAATACATATCTTCCATTCTGTTTAATAATTTACTTTAGTGAAAAAGTTGTGAAATTCCCATCACGAGAAGTGTATACAAATTCAAGACTTTAGTAAATTAACAAAAAAGACTTTATTCTTTTTTTTCAAACAAGGTTTAGCCCCGCTTTAACAATTATACAAGGAAGAAAAAAAAAAAAGAGACTACGTTAATATGAAGGAATACAAATTTACACACATTTTACAGTGACTTATACCCTACACATCTACAAAATTCACAGTTATAATACAAGCAAGTACGAGGCCGGGAGAAAGCTGTTGGATACCAAAAAGTTTCTACTTTAAAAAAAGATAAAACAGGAAGAGTTTCAAACTTCTGCACCAACTTTAAAATTCCCATCAGAATAAAACACTTCCCCTACACAAATGCCCTTCAGCAAACGCAGACTGCTTTCCTGGGTGGGTGGAAGAGTGAACTGCCGAGCTTCTTCTGGCCGCGCAGGCTGCGCCGCATGGCCAGCTTGTTTGAGTTCTTGCGCTGCGGCGTTGTGGATATGCCCTCTGCTTGGACACCCATGTTTCGGCTCAGGCCGCGCCTCGGCTTCTTCACAGCAGGGCCAGAATTGGATTCTTCTAATGTCCTTTTAAAGTTTGCTGTGGGTGTCCTCTCCGCATCCTGGGCTTTTGTTTGGCTGTTAGGAGACACCTTTAAGCCTTTTTGGTCCGTGCCTGAATTTGTAGAGTTGGATGGGGATAGACTGACTGACAAACCATTACTGTAGGATTCCTGTATCCTCAAAGCCAACGCTTTGCTGCACTTCTCGTCCTGTGGACCTGAATCCTTTAGGGCTGCTCCTGATGAAGGTAAATTGCTTTTGGCAATCTCGTTTGGCAGCTCGGCGTATTTTTCTGAGATCATGCTGCTATGCATGAGGGAGGGAACAGGCTCAGAAGCATTCAGTCGTGGCCACGGATCATCCTCTAAAAGCTGAGGGGAAAGAAAAATATACTTAGGCATAAATATAACATTACCTCCATTATCCTTTGAAGGTGAAAACAGTATGACAAACATTTCTAAACCTTATCAGAGACAGAGAAACTCTGCTCCAAAACAGGACAATCTTTTCTCCCCAGAGGGGCAGGGATGGAGAGATGGAAACAGATACAGACTGTGCATCTCAGCTTGGTACTTTGTGCACAATTTTATAAAAGCATTTACTTCCATTGTTCAGTTTGCGAATGTCTCAGTGGCAGACAATCTGCTCATTGAGAGAGCTGCTCAGACTTACTTGGTCTGTACATCTTTTTTGCTGCTATAAAGCAAGTTACATAAGGAATCAAAATGCATCTTCTGTTTGTTTAGGAAGCCACGGAGAAAGCAGAGCCTGCAATGTCTTGAGATTTCCATTAAAGGCATTTTCTAACATGGATATCTGATTTTCCTCATTCTGTGACAGGCACACTTACATTACTTCTGAAGATTTCATAGCTCATCAGACAGCCAAGCAAGCAGGGCAATGAGCAGAAGTCTCCTGACCTTTGTTATGGGTAGCATTTGCAGTTACTGCAGAACTTGGTTATGAGAAGGATGGACAAACTCTTCATATCCTGAGTGTGCTGATCGCATACAGAAGGTGGAGCATAAATTTATTGGACTGAGCTATTCTAAAAATAGAACTATTTGCTGTTTCTGATTCCTCACAGCTGAGTAGCATGCTTTATTGCCTAGCTGTATGCTGTATAACTTGAGAGGAAGCAACTCCATCACAGCGCATCTCTCCACCCTGCATGAAGCGCAGTTGTTCTGTACTTTGAAGAGAGGCTGTTTACACAATGTGCTGAGAACCAGGGACTTCCTAATCCTGCCTTCAGCCACTCATCCCTTCTGCAGCCTCTGATAAGTGTTTCTGCCTCAATCTCAGTTTTACTGAGATGAAAAACGGGGACGATGCTTACTTTCTCCGTTCACAGGGGGATTATGAAAATTAGTATTTACGCAGTGCCCTGAAGATATGAGTTATGACCTTATTAAAGATTTAATTGTGAAGAAATCCCTAGCTACTCAGTAAGTCCTTCAAAAGCAAATTTCAAGGCCATGGTACATACCATAAATGTAAGGCAGTTATTGCCATTTGCATTAAGAAATTCGTGTGCTGAAAACTCAAATGCACATGCAGATGAATCAGACCAAGTCAATACATTTCCTATCAAGAAGTCGTGCTTTTAAAGTCATGACAGAGGAACCTCAGCTCACCGTTGATAAGACATATGCAACTGCTCAGCTCTTTTGAAAAACATAATACAAGAGTTTAATAAAATTCACTCCAAAAGAGGAGTATCAGAATTGTTTCTAGCACCTAGATTTGGTTTTCCTCTCCCACTATTCCTCTGTTGCTGCTTATGCATAAATAAAGCCATTCAGGTAATGTTTTTACCATGTATAGTAACACAAGAAAGATGATGTGTATTGTTTGTTGTTCAGCTCACTTCCCGCAGAAGCCATAAGAAAGCTAAGACAACGTGACTGGAGAAGCTCTGGCAAGATTATTAAGCCTGCTCAACTTCCTTTCTGACATTGTGTCTCCAGCCAATATTTAGGTTTTATGTTTCCGATTGTGCAAGACACTTCACACTTCAGCTCTTATTGCCAAGATCTTTTGCTTGGGATGAATAACTGAGATTGAATAAGGCTCTGGTAAGACAGAGACTCCAAGAAGCCTGAGCCAACGACTGAGGTAACAAAATAGAAACCTTAAACCATCACCAATGTAATTTCTCAGCCTAAGTCAATCAAATTCTATCACTGGCCTCAGGAACAACTGAATTAATTTTTTATTAGTAATAGCTGCCAGAAGCATAGGCAATTAAGAAATACTTTTGTTTAATTGAGAAAACTTCAATTTACTCTCCCATCTATTTCCAAATTAATTGTTTTTGCAAGATAGCAACTGTGACAAATCCAAGCTATCCACGCTTCTAATCGTTCTCTGGAGAGAAGAGATAAAGATCCCTTTCATTGCTACTTCTTGTTTTTGCTGACCTGCCTGCTCTGGCCTATAACCACATCACAGTGACCTCCAGGAGCTGAGACTGATCTGCTAAACCATCTTTCATTTCTTTGCAGACATTTTGGAAAAATTCAACTCTTTTTTTCTTTTTAAGAATTCATTACCTAATTAGATCATGTATTTGCCTTTAGCTTTATGTATTAATGCATTTACATATTATTTTGCTAATTAATATTCTCAATTGCCATATTATTTGTGTCTTCTTTCCCTCTCCCCTTAACTTCCTTCTTCAGTTCAGGAACATTTAGAATTCAAAAAAAATTCACTATTTTAGGCTCTTTTCATGTGTTTTTCTATATTGAGTGGAAGAGAAAGAGAGAAGAAGGCTGAGCCTGCCATTTTACTAGCTGCTTGTCTCTGCCAAGGGAATGTTAAGGAATCCCTTTCTAATTTTTTGCTTTCTTTTCTACTTTGCCCCAAGGACCGTTATCCAAAGATACTGTAGAACTTCAAAGGACAGTTACTTAAATCAGGAGCAGCTGGTAATTACTGAAGCAAACATCCACTCATAACTATATTCTATTTCTTAGGGCAAAAAAGCTTCCAAGCAGATCTGCTTTATATTAAAGGGTAAAATTTCTAACCCGAACAAAGACTCTGTATTATGTCTTTTCCTCCAACAAAGGACATTAAACCAACTAGAGGAAGACCGTTTTCTTTTCAGACTGGGAGATCTTACTGTCCCTGCAACGTGCACTTGACTATATTAACCTGTGTGTTAACTTAAAAAACAACCCACACAACGAAGAATGCTTCCACAGCCAGCCTGCTAGGTTTGGTTGGGTTTTTTTGTTTGTTTGTTTTTTAAACTTCTGGCTCCTCTTTCAATAGAGAAGTTTTGATTTTGGCTGAGATCTCAGAAAGTCTGTCTTGACAAAATAGTGTATTTTAAGTTGCTTGAATATGCTTAAACTTTATATGCATAAAGTTACAGTAATTATACATTTCGAAGAGTAAACAGGATCAAAATTACTACTAAGTTATTTGGATTTTAAGGATCATAGAAACATTGCATCCTGAAATCCAACATTTCTGAGACTTTGTATTCTTTTGCATTCAGAACTCCGTTAAGAATGATTGTTACAAGCATGTGTGTTTCTGCAAAGTGTTATCCATTGAGTTATGAGAAGTACTGAGGATACGGCCAGGTAATTGCTGTCAATTTACTGTCTGACAACTGAAACGTTATTTAACCATAGGCACTGCCTAGTCCTCTGCAGTGCAAACAGTAACATCAAATGGTGTCAGACAAGTAGTTTCTAAGTGCTCCAGCTACACCACTGCCCCAACTCCTACATATGGCACTAAGCTGCTTAAAGAGAAGTTACTATTTGAAGACAAAAGGGAAGATTGATATATATTTACTGGGTTCCACTCTGGCACACAGAACATTTAAAAACATTGAAAAAAGTTACCTTGACAGGTGGGGTGCAGCAGTGGGAGGGCGTCATGACATTTGTATCAGGGCTGCTATAGCAGGGACTCTCTGCCAAGTTGAGATACAGTTCTTCTTCATTTTCCAAGTTGTTTTTGCTATCCTGCAGTGGTGAGATGCAGATCACGATGGCACTGGTGTTATCTGCACGAAGCATGCGCTGCCTCCACCGGCCCAGTGCTCTGTTCACCAGCATTTTGGCACAGGACTGGCGGTGCTCACCCTTTATGTTCAGAGACAGAGAAAGCAATCAGATCCACTTTGTAAATTGAAAACAAAGTTCACATGAATTGTATATTTCAGTACATGCAAGCACGCTATCAGCCATGTTACCACCACCTATAAGTTGTGGCAAAACTACTGAAATATGTCTCTACAGCACTGCCATTGCTGGGTACTTTTCATGCATGTCAGATTAAGCAATTTTTACAAGGAAAACAGTATTAAATTTCCACAGTGACTGATGCCCACTGCCCTCACCATGAAGTACTTTTTCTCCTCGTGATCCTGGCACATGGAGATAGCATCTTGAGGTGGGATCATGTTCCACAGTCCGTCACTGCCAAGGATAATGTACTTGTGCTTCTGGGGATCGATGGTGTGCACACTAGTGTCAGGTTCAGGAGACACAACAAATTCACCAGTGTAGAAGTCGTAGCTCCACAGATCACCTAGCAAAGAAAACGTGTTTCTGAATTGCTATATTGCATACAATATGATTCTTATTTTCATGGGACCATTTCTGGTAATTAACAACTACCACCAGTCTCATGCCACCAATAGTAACGCAATGTAATTTGCTTACTTATATTTTAAGGTCTTTGTTGAACTGTTGCAAAAAAAAAAAAAAAAAAAAAAAAAAAAGCCTTTCCGGTTACAGGTACAGCTTAAACACTGGTCAAAATCTTTGCTGTCTCTACAATTACAGCTCCATTTCTAAAATTAGGTTGAGGAAGACTGTTCTTCCCTCCCTTCCCAACATCCACACAGCATTAGACTTTAACCTGCATCATGATGATGTGCTGCTCTGCACACCCTATAAAGACATGCTTTGAAAATAAAAAAAAAAAATCCAAAACCTTTCAGTCAGGATGTGGAACTGCTCTCCTTCCTCCCTGTCCTTTCAACCCGAGACCCCCCCCCCAGCCATTCAACCAATGCAGAAGCACACACATCTCTTGCTGTGTGTGTATTTGTCCATGCAGGTGCCATGGAGAAGGAACAAAGATGACAAAGATGGAGACTGAAGCCTTTTGCTCATATACCTTTTTTCCCCATTTCTCCTCTTGCACAGCATCACTTTCAAAGCCACGCAGAACTCAGTGCCTTTCCAGCTGAACAACACGTGCCAAATTTTGGAGTTGGAAGGAAGCCACAGGAACAGAAGTAAAGCCTGGGTTCCAGCAGGAAAGCAGAAAATGAGAGCTAAAGCCTCTCCCTTGGAAGGCCTCATGCAGTGAACCTTTCTATTTTTAAATCTTTCTTGCTGTGTGAATGAGCTCGGGGTCACCCCAGCGGAGAATGTGGCCTGAACTGAATCCCAGTCACTTCAGTCAGGTTTGAATCAAAACGACCTCCTGGATTCTGCTTCCTCCACATCACTCCAATTAACAACCACTCCAACAGAACAACAAAATAAACTCAAACTGAACACGCAATCTAATTTATCAGGTATAATGAAAATCAGGGAAGGTTTTCTTATGCTGGGCCTGTAAATCAGGAATGGCATTGCACTAACATTTCCTCCTCCTTTCCACAAAACTAATGCTGCATTCTGGATTCTACCTTATCTGTTTTTTGTCAACATACTAAATAGCACCAAAAAAATCTCCAGAAATGGCTCGTAAGTAACTTCCTTTAGTGATAACCAACAAAGGAATAACAATATCTGTAAGTACTGGCAGAACATACAGCTACAGAAGTAGAAATGAGTAGAAAAGATGTCAGAGCTGAGAAGCTTAAGAACTCCCATAAGATTGTTAGTTTTTTTCCTTTGATTTTTGACTTACTACAGCAAACGTTTGTAGCTGACTTCTGCAACCATCACCATCCTTTTAAAGACAAGAAATAAGCTTTTGTCTTCCTCCTTCCTTCCATTAGCTTTGCCTTAAGCTAAGAACCAGCTCAAAAGACTCTTCCAGAATCAGAAGAAATAGTTCAACTCACGCCACTTCACCACAGTGAGTGTGGATGGTCCAACCTCATTAAAGCACCAATTCACCTCCACTGCAGCAAACACATGCTTCTAATAAATGCTAATTAACAGCCAACTCTGTTTATACATATAGAGAGGTGCACTCTCCTCCACAGAGTCCAACGAAGCCAGCCAGCTGGCAACAAGATCAAAATAAACACTGTAACAGAAGAACTGAGCTCCAGCACAACAGTTATTGTACATTAATCACACAAAAAAAGTCCTGATACACTGACAGCTCTTCAGGTTGTGCCTGTCATCAACATAGCAGATAAAATAAACAAGAGCTTGGAATCTTATCGTGCCAGATCACGGAAATAGTGGCGGCAACTTCCAACAAGCTTAATATTTTTATGCTTTTATTTGCTGGGTTGTTCATGTTTGTTTAGAAAAATCCACAAAAGCTTTTAGCTGAATCATTTTTTTGATTAGAAATACTTTGCTCTAAGATAAAAATAACCCAACACGATTTAATTTTGGTTCATCCACATACATGTCATCACGGCCATCTGTTGCTCTTCCTGAGTTACAATCCAGTGACTCAGAGCCTTCCTCCAAAAGACAGAGCGCTCTGCAGGTGACAGCCTGGAACGTCACATCGGTTACAATGGGCTGTGACAACAAGGAACTGCTGGAGTGCACAGAGGGTGAAGACACATGAGGAACCCAGAGCTGTACCTCCAGGAGATTTACTTTCAATGGTACTCAGCACTTATCAGGGCCTAAAATATCCAGGAAATAACAGAGGAACTGAACTACAGAAGTCGTATCACCACAGATGAATCAAACAGGCAAATGATCCTTGGCAGAAGAGTACTGCATAGAGTACTTCACAAAGAATATTTCTTGCAGGTCCTTCAGCTCCAAACCACCAAAGGCCAAGGCACGTTACCAGGGCAAGGCCTCTTTAATTACTGCTTTTAAAACAGGGCAGGGCACCACAGACTAAGCTGATGCTTTTTAAAGCTGCTGCATACATCGAATTCTTATGTCAGCTGTCTATCTTCCTCCAGCCAGCTGGAGGACACAGCATCCGCAGCGGCTGAGGGATCTATGGCAAACCCAGGAGGAAGCCACTTGACACAGGGCCTTCTCTGTTACAATTCTGGAAGGAAATAAGGGAGAAGAAAGTAAACCAGAAAGCAGAACAAACCAGGCATTGCAAAAATGTTATAAAGTCTTTAATTCTGTCCCAAAGCAAGCAGACAGACAAGTGACCCCTGAGCAGACTGGAAAGCCAAGACAGCAGGATGACGTGATATGCCAAAGGCTACTATTATGGAACTGGAATCCCAGGTTCTCAGGCTTCACTTTGAGCTGTACTATTTTCATTCTGAATTAAAAACCAAACATCTATAAAACTCAACCTTCTTGAAAAAACTTCTATCCAGGAACATTTCTTTTGGGGTGCTGTTTGCCTATTCCTTTTCCAAACAAACAGGAATTAATATAGCTTCTTCTACACTTTCCAAGAAAATCATACCTTTTTCTTGGTCATGTCTAGAACCAGATCAACACACAGATCTGCACAAAAGTTACGTGGCACCTAACAGATGAAAAATACATACTTGAAATCACATAATAAAGGAGCAAGAAACACACAACCAGGTATAGAAACACAAAAATGCATAGCCTACCTTATCTGCTTACTATTACCCTCTAAAATAGTGAGTAAAACTAATTGCAACTCAGACAGTGCCAGAAAAGTTACTGATTACAAACAAAAACACCCATCACATAAGTAGACTAGATTGGATCCAGAGCCACCTTATAGCATCAGTTCATCCAAAAGTCATAAATCAAGCCCTTCATTTGTGTTTCTGGAGCACATTGTTTTGAATACCAAATACCTTTTGGTTTTATTAGAGGAAAGGAAAGTTACTTTTACAAGTCCCAGTGAGAGAGGAAAACCCAGTTTGATTAATCCCAGACCTTTTTAAATCACAACTCATCTGAAAGGTCTGTTAGTTACAGAGAAGACTTACAGAACTTCCTTTCTCCGCTCTGTGAGGTATTGCTGCTGGGGAGCAAGGCAAACCTCAGCGAGGATATAACAGCAACCACTTAAGATCATTCAGACCAAGTTGGGGTGGAAAACGTTCGCACCAGAACTGACGGCAGCCCGGCCCTACAGCCACAAGAGGGCGTCATCCCAGCAGCGTAAAGACAACGCAGCGCGATGTCCCACTCCTAAACCCAGCGGTGATCTCGAAGTTCAGCCTGAAGAGCAGGGACAAAACTGAGGGTAGCAGCGAGCCAAAAATTTTCCCTGAAGTGCTCAGGGTTTTAAAGCTTTCACCGTTCCCTTTAGGAGCAAGAATTTTACCTTCAACACTATGTAAAGAAGGAAAGCACAGACAAGAGGATGTCATTTCAACAGCAAACAAAACATTTACATCTAAAACAAACGGTGATTTAAGAACTGCACAAGACAGCCGCACCAAGGGTGCTCATCTCTGCTCACACGTCAGCAAAAGCACAGCAAGAGAGGAGGAAGGTATTTGTGCCAGAGCACACTGATTAAGTGTCAGAGAAAAGCCTACAAGAATTAGGATGCAAAAGCAGAAATGAAGAGCTGAAATGACACACAGGAAGCTACTCATTATTTCTTGAATTAAATCCTTCAAATGAACACTAAAATGGAATTGCAGTCTCTAAATGACATTCAACCCTAGACAGCATTTGCTCAGTTGAAGACAAGGAGTAAAACAGAAGAACACAGTGACCAAACCTGGATAAAGTTCCACCTGTAAGGAGAAACAATCATCATAGTTTTTCTACTCTGTCAAAGAAAAGAGAGCTAAAGAGGCACACAGAGCTCCAGTCAGCAAAAAGCAGGAAAAAAGCCCTGAACTTGCTCCTTTAAGCTAAGCAGATCCACATGTGCCTTCACATTATGTGCGTAACTAACACAAGTCTGCACAGTTAAATGCATTCTCTGCATTCTGTACAGGCATAGATGCACAGTTTGTCTCAAGGGTGGAGAAAACTGTACAAGCTGAAGTTAGACATCTCCAGAACAGGAGTAGAAACCCATATGTGTGACACACATGGATATAAAGCAGTATCAGTAAAACTGTGCAGTGTTTAAATATCACTTACCAGCTTATGCAAATACCATCAACCAACTATGCCTGTTCTACCTGGCAGCAGATTTTGAATGTTTGTATGCACACACATTTAAGTGCACACCAAGAATTAAAGCTTCACACAAGAATGAAAGCAGATCATTTGAGGTCAGCCATACCCTTCTTCACAGTGCACATGTTCGGAGAGCTTTACAACAGCAATTCTGCAGCCAGTCGAGTGCTCTGGAAAACAGCTTCCATGTCATTGTCAAAGCCAGCACTCTCACAGCAGCCATACACTGAGAGTTCACTGTTCTGGTACACAGCTCCTTCTAGAGGTCAGCAGAACATTTGTGTTAATACAAAAAAGTCTACTCTGTATTTTGGAGGCACTCTACCAAAAACAATCAGAAGGGGGTGGGTCTGTCATCTATATAAAAACTAAGGAAAATGCTTCAATTTACACTGTAAGACACTGAGAACTCAGACTATAGTGTTGTTGTTGGTTTTCTGTTTTTTTTTTTGTTTTTTTGTTTTTTGTTTTTTTTTTTAAATACCTTCCCTACTTTGTATACCATCTTTCAAAGCACTACAGATGCTAGGCTAGATTTTACTCCAAAACTCACTCCCAAAGATCAAAATTCTTCATTCCATTTTTAACACAATGGGTTCTAGACGTGAGAACAAAAGTTCAGTGCTTATCCTGTATTTTGTACCAGAAACTGAAGGGCTAAGTTTATGTATTTAGATAGCTAGCATAGCTGAAACACTACAAGGCTATATACACACAGTTATTTTCTCTCTCTCAATGCTTTCCCCCAAGACACACATTTGTAAGCACGCTCACTGGAGTCTAAAATACCCTCCTGGATGCCATATGGAAAAAATCCAACTTGCAAATCTGTGGCAGAGAGACAGTAATGCATGATGCAATGACACACACTCTTCAAAACACACAAGCAAGTTACACAATGGCTTCCTGTTCCTGATTATTTACGTTGTACAGCACCTAGCAATTTGCACACTCATACCCCTGCATTACACAAGGGGGTTTGAGTAAAGTGAGTTACCACACATCTGTTATAGGAACAGCACATGAAGTGGACAGTTTCTATGAAGTTATGGATGCCAAAAAACTTACACAAAAGATTATGCCCTAAGGAAAAGGTTTTGCCTCCCTCTTACAAACAGCTATGTTTTATATTTCCTTAAAAAAAAAAAAAAAAAAAAAAAAAACAGATAACCTGCCACTTTAAAGATAATAAATACACAGCTCTGTTTGCCTTGTAGGTGCAGGGCAGCAACTAGGGTATCGTGCTGTCCAGCTAAAAATTTCTGTCCACATAATAAGCCCCAGACCTTTGCAACATGGGGTTTCTATTGAGAACAACAAGCAAATTTGGAATTAACAAAAGGAATCTCTGTGCTAGATCGTGAGGGGATGGACCGGAGTGTTCGTGACCAGTATGGCAGCACTGCCAGTTACTACTCCACTTGGAGAAGCTCCAGCATAGCAGAGCTGTGCCAATCAGGGTAGCAACCTGGGAACCAGCCAAGAGGTCGAGCAGGCCTCCAATAGCTTGAATGCAAATGGTTTCAGTTGTGGTAGGTCTTTTGTAAGCAGTGGAAGGGGCATGTTGGCCTCAGAAAGAAGTTAAATCCTGTTTCCAAACTGTGAGCGTCTGTGCACCATCTGGGTCCTGCAGAGCAAAGCAGCTGCGTTCTTTTTTGCAGGAGGTTTGTCACACCTCCTCGGAAGGGAATGCAAAGAGGCTTTTGGAGGCTCCCAGAGCAGGGAAATACCAAAATATTGTCACATTGTAAACCTGTTTCTCCTACACGATTTGCGGAGGGCACTGTCCTTTTTAAGTGTTCTAATCCTCTAACTTTTGACACCAAGTATTGTTACAAAGTGTTCTCATTCCTCAGACCTAAAACTCCCCAGTAATCCCCCTCATCCACATAACTGGAAAGAACGCAGGAGGGGGCTAACAGATGCATCATTCCTTGAATTCCCATCTGCATGCAGAACCCAGCCAAATCCTTTTGTTCAACTTGCCGAGAGGAACTGGATCAAAAGTCATTGAGGTTTTTGTACACAACAAATTCAGAAGTGTAGAAATGAAAAATAATTGAAATTAAACTATACCCACTTTTTGTAACCTACAACAAACACAGACACTTTGCAGAAAAGAGGTAAAGAATGTGATATTACTTGGTAGATGACTAGCAAAGATTTCCATCCATCAACTCCAAAGGACTTAATATCTTAGGTAGATTTTATTAATCATAAGATAAGCAGCTACCTTGTCTAGAATGATACACAGTGAGATTTGAAAGATAAAGAGAGGGAAAAAAAAAGAATTTTTTATGAAAAAGATCAGCATTCAATCACCTGTGGCCTCTATAGCTAGATCTTTTACAAGGTAAGACCACTGCACAATTATTCTTGACATTAGACAAATCCATGCAAAACACACAACTGCCTCTGAAATAAGACACAGTAAGGTTATGCAGTTATCACAAGATGACCATGGTCCCAGGAACAGACTGTCCCTGTGACACACCGCCAGCTGATCTAGGAACACTGACAGCACTATCACGTAACCTCCACATTTGCCAAGAAATTAAGTCATAGAACAGTTTTCACAGGTGAAAAAAATGATACTATATTTCCGTAGAATCTAGCCTATACTGAATCAATCTGGATAGAGATTTCTTCACTAAGGGAGGAAGGAAAGCAAACAGCAGAAGACTGGAATTTGGCAGTAAAATTTCAGGAAAACAACTGGCTAGAAAATAGTAACACACATGGGCAAGAGATTGCCAAAGATCAAGTTATTAAGTACTTTCCAGAAAGCATTCATAACAAGCTTGCTAGACACTGTTGTATTTATTTTCATCCCTATTAGAGTGTTCCTCAGAAGTTTCCCATTACCAACACTATTGCAAAGACAAGTTATAGATAAAGCACACAGGCTGACTTCTACCCTTTTCTTAATCTACATCATCTTGAAAGATTTACAAAGAGACACAAGAACAAAGCGCCTTCGTTGCTATGCAGCAAAACAATCTCATCACCACCTAGCCAAAAATTACTGTCTCACTGTCTCAATAAGACTGACTGTGCTGTACATCTTGGAGGCACTCACCACATTCTCATTAAGTACAATCTTTATCAGAACTGAGGTGGAAGTCCTGCATGTTGTACAACCAGTCCTCCACTCACCAACGCCACCTCCTACAGCTCCACTTGAAAAGTTACATTTGCACTGTATTAAAAATACTCCTAAGGCTCATAATTTTAGAAAGCCTTAAAATCATGGCAAGTGACCGAATCCCTCTAAACTAAATGTTCTGGCAGAGCAGGGTGTAATTCAGCTCCGGTGGGTTGCGTGCTGATGTCTCATTCCCACGCAGGGGGCACTTACCCAGAGCTCTGGCCACGGCCAGGAAGGGAATCTGGTCGATGACGGTGCTGCGGCGCACAGGGCCGTTGTGAGTCAGGCGAGGTCTCTTCCAGACAACACGATTCACACCAGACTTGTTGATGACACTAAAAACCATCAGAAAGGAGCAGGGGTTATAAAAAGGAATTGGAAATGAAAGCTTGTTTCAATGACATAAGAATAATTAAATATGCAAATACGGAGTCAGTAATGACAGCATCTTCAGTGAGGTGCACAGCACAGTGAAGTACTTCAAAACACCTGGTATCACTTGCATAGAGCCTCATTCCACATTAAGATAAATGGAAAAGCAGGAGATGAAGGGCAGAAGTAAAGAAAAAGCAAGAGAACGAAGACTTGGAGGAAATTATGGCTGGCTGCAACAGCCAGATGTAAGAGCATCTTTTTAATCTATCAGCGAAAAAGCAAAAGACAAATTGCTTTCCTTAGATGAGAACCATCAACATCAACTCGGGTGAAAATATCATGTAGTTCCTCCTTTAGTTTTCTCCATCTGCCAAAGTCTGGCAGTAAAGAGCAGCACAGTACAGTTGGGAAGAGGAAAATAATAAGAGCAGTCTTCTGGAGGAATTTCCTTACTGGTGCACCAACATGAGGGAGAAATAAAAAGAGGAATTGTTCATAGTTGCTATCTGCTGGAAGCACAACACGGGAAGAAACAACTCTGTCTTTAAGCATTAACACCTGCTCCATAGCACCAAGCAATGGTTTTAGCTCTCAGAAATGGCATTAAAAGGGTCAAAAGAGAAGCTACTATGTAAGCGAACCCACTATTATGGAGCAGGAAGAAACAGGGAAGAAAGAAGGGAGAGCATGAGGTACCAAGCAAGGTAATGAAACAACAAACGACCAAAGCTCAGTCGAATTAAAAAGTAGATGCTTAAAAGTTAACTTTTATCCAAGGAACAGCCATTGGTAATTAGAAACTGAGGCACTCTGGAACAGCCTCAAGATTCCTCATACTGAAGCTATTCAAGACGCACTTCCTGAGACTTCAAAGGTCGTAACAACAAAGGCATGTTTAGCTCCATCCTTCTGCATGAAAGCATGTTTAGCTCCATCCTTCTGCATGAAAGCATCACAGCCTAAAATTCATCTCATCCATTTGTACAACTAATAGTTACACAATGTTATCTTCACTCTTTATCTGGAAGATTTCAGCCTGTATTCCAGGACTGTTACTTAGAAAATACCATTTTTAATAAACAATTCAATCACGCCCTCACATTAACTTATCCCAATTTTCTCTAAGAAAAGACAAGACATTAATAAGCAAGCGACAGTTCCACCACACTCCCACCATTTGCCTCACAAGAACCCGCACTGGTTTTACCAGCCAGCCCAGAGGAACAAAGAAAAAAAAAAACAAAAAACAAAAAACAGAAGCAGCAGGAGCAGAAAAAGTTGCTAAAAAAGTTTAACTGCTCCTGCTGATACAAAGTCTCAGGGAACGCTTCTTCAAAACTTGTTTCAAACATTGAGATGAACAACCTGTAAACCCACACATCTATGAACTCCAACTTCACAAAGCTGCAAGCTGCCCTTTCTGAGAAGCTCCCACCCCAAATACAGATATCTGATCAGCTTCCACCTGCTAGCAATACAGATAGATGAAGGTTAACGAGCTGACAGGGTTCTTGTGTGAATGATGTCAACAGGAAAACCTTCAGTGCTCTCTCTCTCTGAACTGCTAAGAGAAGGAAACTCTGCCCATCCATCTGGTGCAGTACTGTGGAATGAAAGAACAGCGAGCTCCTGTGAAGCTATGCCAAATCCGAGCCCTGAGGTTTGTCTCAAAACATTAGTGCCATCTGACAAGGCTGCCTGCTTTCCTCCCAATTTACAGGGAACATTCATCAACCACAACTCAGATATTCTAACATCTGCCAGCTCCTGACAGTGAAGAAAGTACTAATATTGAGATACAAGTTAAAAAGTGGCATTTTAACATTTTAAGCATGCATTTAAATGCAACAAAACCAGTACCTTGTTTCAATTTTATATCTTTTATTTTCCTTTAACAGAAACTTTGAAGAGCCTACTCAACAGCTGCCAGTATCACCTCAGGAACAATGAAGAATGCATGAAGAAAGACATTTCAGTGTCTTTTCCATTAAAACTGCTCTATTCCACTATTTGACAAACACATACGCCACAGCAGAGATCATTATCTACAAAAAAAGGCATTGCATAGACAGCGAAGGAATACAAGCAGGCCACGAGACTCACCAACTGGCCTGCTGCCCCCTAAACTAAACAAGCCTAAGGCTAGCTGAAACAGAAAAGCATCATTAGCACCCAGAGAAACTGAAAACTGAAGGGAGAAGCACAGAGGTGGTTACCTGCCCCCAAGGCCTTCAATCCTCTCCCTTTCTTTGGGAAGCTCAGGCTTGTGGTCCTGCGTCACCTCCACAGCTCTCACAAAGTCATCTTTGGGGTCATCCTGGACTCCCAGCACCACCCCGGAGTCGCCCACGTGAGCGACAAACATCTTGGAGCCTCGGATGATGACCACGCTGGCGGTGGTTCCCGACGTGCTCGGGAGACCGGTCATGGTCTTTGGCCACTCTGCTGCAGGGAGGAAAAAAAGAGAACAGAAAGACCTCTGTTTTTAATTCTGTGGAACCAAAGTTGTTTTCAAGATCAAGGGTGCGTCAGAGAGGTTTGCATGTTGCTACACCAGGGCGTGTGTAACTGTGGCATGGTCGCAAGCAAAGCAGCACATACAGGGCCCCTCACATCTCTACCATCACTGCCACAACCACAGCTCACGTGGAAACAAAGCCAAGAGAAGGCATTGAGATAGGACTCCAACAACTGTCTCCTCAGGTTTAATTCTCCAAGCGTCACCAGAGGAACAAGAACGTGTGGGAGGAAGTGTTACTCGAATGCTGAGCAGATCAATCAAGCTTGACACACATTAAGTGGTCTGTTGTTCACTTCCCTGTCTGAAGAGGCAAGAACTCCCAAATTGAGTCACTCTGCCTGGACACCTGGCTGGCAATCAAACCATTCAGACCTTCCCGGTTCCCTCAGAACACATTGTTTTACTTTGATATGCCAAACAACTTCTAAGCTGAGTAATATCTCAACCGTTTCATTCATGTTTCCTTTTGGAGGACTGAATAATGCAGACTAAGTGTGTTATCGTAACCCAGCATCGGATTTTTGCAGAGAAGATACTCATCGAATTCAGGATAGTAGAAGACCTGTGTATGGTTAGGGGAAGCTGCTTCCTCCTCAAATGATTTGCCCTCAAAACACACCTTAATTTCTTGTTATACTATTCTCCCAACTCACATCCAGTTTCTCTTTTCTTCCCTTGTCTATTTCAGTTTACATTTCCAAGTTGTTCTTCCAAAACATCACAAAATGATTGGGATGTCCCAACTAAGAACAATTAGGCGCACCAGTCCTCCCTGCTCCCATACCCGCAGATAACAGCTGCCCTCACCCACCAGCAGCACCCTGCACTCCTTCCTCACTGCACCCACTCAGCCTTAAGATAAAGAACAGCCTTAAGATAAAGAACTTGTCACGTTTTATCTTCTGCCCTTCACAACCCATGCTTACCGTACAACACCAAAATTCCACTGTGACACACTGCTTGCAGGAAATATCCTAGCCACGCAGCCAAAGCCCCGAGTTATCTTTTCCTCATCTTTTAGTGCCGCAGCACCACACAAGAAAAAAAGGAATGAGGCCTTCCTCCAAAGCTGCAAGCATGCAGAGCAGAAGAACAGGGACTCACTGAGCCCCAGTGCCACCCAATGTGCTCAGATGCCTGGGGCAAGACAACACAAGTGTGGGGAAGCACAAGTACAGCACAGCCACTCTGAGGGCAAATGCAGCATCTCCTCCAGTGAGCAGCCAGGAGATCCAGCATCATTCCAATCTTTGAGCCCTAGCGAAGGTTTCTAGCTTTGCGCTGTAAATACTGAACTACACTTTCTCCTTAAAAGCAACGTTATTTTGAGAACATAAACAGTCAGCTCAGTGAAGCACCCTGTCTGGCAATTTTAACAGTGGCTATTAAATGTAACACACTCTAAATGGAAAGCAAATAAGGGAGGAAGCCAAATGGGAATGAGGGCTTCAACAACTGGCTGAACAGAAAACAAGCTGCAACTAATGAGTTTCTGTCAGTGTAACAACCCCTCAATAGCAATAAAATATATTAGAGAATCACGCTGGTCTTTATGGGAAATGAGGAGCACAGAAGTGAAAGCACCCACTTAGGAGAAAAAGATTGAAACAGCAGCCCCCGATTTGGGGCTTCAACAGAAGCAGAAATTACATCTGCCAGTCATCAAGGCAATTGCAGTTTACATCTCACCTTTGGTTAGAAATGAGCATGACACAGCACAGCATATTCCTTTCTTTAGGGACTGTCTCATCAGAAATTAACACAAGTATCAAAACTCCTGATTTTTCTCCCAAGCTCAGGTGAAGCCACTTGCCCAGCTCATTCTCCACAGGTCCAGGATTCTGTTTCTATCAGTCCTATAAACTAAACAATTTGTAATACTACACCAGATTATCAAATTAAAAGAAACTCTGAAATTACATCTGAGCCCTCAAAACAAAATTCACATTTCAACATTACACATGAAGCACGTGTGGATTTCACATCACTCCTACACGTTCAGTAAGGGAAGAATCTGTCTGGGCAGCACACTGGGATAAACAAGTTAGAAGTTTATTTGCAGGGCCCACACCCCCAGTTCGGTATTCACTGTCACATTAAGCTATGTCCTAGGAATGCTGCTGTGTCTCAGCATGGGACAATTCCACTACAGCTGGGGGCCTTGGATCTGAAAAAAACATTTATGAGACAGCACGCTGCACGAACAGAGCCAGGCGATGCGGGTGCACAAAGTATTAAGACACTTTCAAGAGACAAATCCAAGCATTGCACAGAACTGTAAACTGCAATTGCTTCTTGCTTTCTGCACCTTCTCCTGCTAGAGGGGTTGAAGCACAGGGCATAAAGTTATCGTAAAACAACCCACAGTCAACAGCTGCCACACCAAAACAAGGCTCCTGCACCTGGAAAGCACATCTCCAACAGAACAAAGCACGTGGCTGTGGTGGAAGCAGTGAGTTCGCCTCCAGCGGGCGGCTGATAACCTAAAGCACATTGGCTGCTCCCAGACAGGGCTCTGGAAGTTCTGTCTCTGCATATTTTTGACAAAATAAGAGATTAATGTTTATTCAGTATATCACAGATTGCTAGAGAATGGATTTCATTTTTGTTTTGCTGTTTTTAAATACATTAAATCAAACTGCAATATTTCATTTCAGACCAGGTTGATGCCAAAAGCCTTATCAAACTTTCAACAAGCAAATGCTACAGGAACTTCTAATTCAGCTCTAGAGGATGAAGTTTTTACATCATCCTGAAAGCCTGCACTGCCTCAGGTAGCAGAGCTCCCTTTCAGATAGGAATGCACACAAACTCTTAAGCCTGCACAAGAAACAACTCTGAAGTGATGACTTTGCAGTAAAAATTTAAAACACAATTCTATTTATTGCAGAAAAAAATAAACTGTTCAACTTCTATTTTCAAATTAAATTTAAAGGAAGAGTTATAAGCACAGTTTATAACTAGTAGTGCTAAAAAAAGCTTTTAAAAGTATCAAGATAAGTGTATTTAAAAGCAAGCTTTTTGCATTGTTTGTTTACATAGCTATAAGTGTCAAGATCTGGGACCTGCTGAGCGCACTTCATGCAGAAAGCTTCCCTACTGCTCCCATCTGTGGAAACGGCTTCAAATCATAACTCTTACCTTGGAAGCTCTTTAACATTCAGAGAATTAGGAATGTCATTAATACAATTAACCCCACTAATCATCTGTAGTGACCAAAGGGTATTTTCCTGTTTCAGTTTTTCTTGTATACTCATCATCAGCACATTAACACTTGCTGCTCATCACAGATGGCCACAGGACGACTCGCTGCTCCCAAGGGCAGCTGAGCACAGACGGTTCCTCCAGTGCCATCAGCTGGAAGCTTTGGGCTCCATCCTGCACCCAGCCCACCCTTTGCACCAAGATTCCAAAGCACAGCATGACAAGTGATGGACTACCTGTGCACATCCTCATCCTTTTCTCCCATTAAACTCTACACATGCAGAAGACATCAGTGTCTTCAAACACGCAATGGAAGTGTTTACTATATAATCTACCTAAAACCGACACCATATACTCATAACCAGAACTCTGTTGTTTCTGACAACAATTTAAATTGGTTCCACAACCGAAGCACTGTTACCAAACACTAAGTACTAAAATAGTATTTCCTGCATTCTCTCATTTCACTCCACCCCTCCCTATTCTGCAGTTACACCTTGTTACGGTGACAAAGAATAGCCCAGGGACACTACAGGCAGAGAACTGAACCCCTCCTTGCTGTCCACACTGCTGTGCTGCGTGCCACCCTCACCACCCCCAGCACAAGGCTGCAGGCAGTGCCACTGCCACAACTCACACCTCGGACCAGCACCAGCATGCCCCAATCTTGGCACTCCCATCCCATATCCGACACTTGCGCAACTTTTCTGCTCAGCTATTCAAGAAATACGAAAAAGAAAATCAAACTTATGACAGCACAGCTGTCCCCTGGCCCAACTGACTTCCTCGAAGCTCCACTGAGCTATAAATGCAATTCCCTTCTGCTTGCTCCCCTGACCCGCCGTCAGCACAGCACCTATGGCTCTGATCTGATTTCGTGCTCCCCTCCTGCCTGCCCCTATACGCTCACTATTTACATAGTATCTTTTCCTGGGGCTTCCAAATACATAGAAACACACATTATACCGTATATGCATTTATTTATAAACAAACTTGTCGAGCCACATATAGAGACGCATACATAAAACCAAGCCTACTTTGAGCCGTAACTCACCTTACAAAAGAAGGGAACCCCGCTGGGAGCTCAGCCCAGCCGCGGTGCCCAACACCGCCCGGACCGCCGCCCCGCCGCTCCCAACCCGCAGCGCTGAGCGGCCGGTAGTCGGTGCGCAGCCGGGCAGCGCTCCGCCGGGACAGCTCGGGAGAAGCCTGCGCGCCGGCCCGCTAAAATAACTTTTCCCTTCGCGACGGTCTCGACGAGCAGAACGTAAAGGGGTTACACGCGACTCCCTGCGGCCGCGGGACGGAAATCCCCCAATAAACGCGACCGGGAAACCCGGCGTGCGATTCCTTCAAAACAAACCGCGGCTCCGCGATCCTTCGGCCCCGCGCTGGGAGCGCCGGGCTCAGCGGGGAGCGCTGGAAGGCGCCGCCGGACGGGAACTTACGCAGCTTTTTCCACATGGCGCGGTGGCAGGCGATGAAGCCCTTGCGCAGGGCCGCGCACACGGCGGCCGGCTCGGCGGAACCGAAGCCCTTCTGCTTCTTGATAAAGCCCCACAGGTTCTCCCGGGCGAACTGGGCCGCCTCCCGCCCGCCGTGCCCGTCGCACACGGCGAAGAAGGCCACGGAGCGCCGCGGGCGCCGTCCGGAGCCGCAGCCGGGGCCGGGCGGCGGCGCTCCCTCCTCCGCCGCCCGCGGGCCGCCCGCCCTCCGCCGAACGCCGTCTCCGGGCGCCGCTCCGCCTTTGTGCGCGGGGCCCCACTCGGCCGCGGCCGGCGGCTCGGGCTCCACCACGATCTGGGTCACGTCCTCCATGTATTTCCTGCCGCCCTGGTCGGAGTACACGCTCACTCCCAGCGAGTACGGCCCCTCCATGGGGCGGGAGGCTCCGCGCGGCGCTGCCCGCCGCTCCCCGCCCGCGATGGCCGCCGCCCTGCCGCCGCCGCGCACTATTGTCGCTGGTGGCGGCGCCGCTCGGGCATGGCCGCGGCCGCGCAGCGCTGCCCGACAATCCCCGTCGGAGCCGCGGGAGAGCCGCGCTCCGCGCCGCAGCGCCCCCTGCCGCGCCCCCGCCCGCCGGAAGGGGCGGCAGCGAGCGGCAACGCCTCCAGAGCGTCCCCTGGTGGCGCTCGGTGGGAGCGCGACCCCGGCCCCGAGCGCCGCCGGCCGCCGCTCCCTGCCTTCAGCGCCCCGCCGGACGGCGCCGACCTTCGCGGAGCGTGAGGCTGTAATCGGTGCTTCCTGCATACGGGAGGGTCTGTGCGCATCGTGTTCGTAGCTGAAATTCTAGATATTGTTTCCCACTATGAGCTTCAAGCAGCCGAAATGATCACTAAAATTATTTTCTCAAAAATATTCCCGCTCTTTGAAACGGTGACAGTTTGGCCTGAGTGCTCAAATGCTTTGGATTTCCTTCCATTAACCACATCAAAGTCAGAGTACTTAGAAACAGGAAATATATCAAGAAAGCTTTGCATTTCTAGAGCTCCTAGGGATTTGAAAACCCGTTACAAATGAATTAATCCCCAGTAATCCAATGAGATAACTATCCCTCCCTGATTCTACAGGTCTTTATACCATCAGATCAATCACCAGATCAACAGCCAAATATAGAACTGAGAAATCCTGCTTTAAAAGAAAACAAACCTCTCCTTTAAGCTTCATAACATGGTGTTTTAAATAGGTGCACTTGCTGTTAAATTTGTGTTATAGCTCTGTTTAATCACAGGGACAACTGAAGTCTCAGCATTACTTCTGAGTAAATGCAATCTTCCTATTTCGTAATTAAATAAATGGAGCCTCTCCAAGAACTGCAGTTCAATATAGGTAATAATTTTCTAACCAATCTAGAGCAGAAAACCATAGGTCCCTCCAAAACAGTTTGACTCCTCCCCCTGTAGTTCATGTAACCGCATTCTAGATAGCATGTTATTTGCGAAGACAAGGAAATGAAGGGGGGAAAAGTGCAGTTATGACAGCAGACTCCTGGTCAAACACCACGTACCAATCATACCTTCCTTCATAGACCTAATCAAATTCCAGTACATTAGCTTTTTTTTGATGCAACAACATTCCTAAAATCAGCACTGGAAAACAATGGCACTGCTGTTTTCCAGGGCACACAACCAGCTGGTCCTCCAGCAACTGGAAACTTGGTGGTTCTTTGTTATTCCTCAGTGAAGCCCTTTAGCTCACAAGAGAGATTGAACTAAGCCAGATATGTGCAGAAAGAGGAACATGCATCCAAAAGTTGAGGTTTCATGGAAGAAAAACTGAAAACAATGAAATAAATTCATTTCAGTGTCTGTACAAAGATTATTACTGCTTTGTCTGGTTCAGCTAATTTAAGTCAGTTCTCATAATTAAAATGACAACTTCTTGTTTGAATGCCAAATTGTTAGCTTTTAACTGTATTTTAAAAAATCTCAAATGGACTTAAGCTAAACAGATTAGAAAATGACCCCATCTTTAGCCAAAAGCTGTGACAATGTTAAAATAGATTAAGCAGCTCCAGGTTTAACACAATGAATCTTTTAGGTTTGCTGATATCAGGAGTAAAGTGACACTGCTTCCATGGAATACTTTCTGGCGTTCACTAAGACACCACATGCTCTGTCAGACACAACCACCAGTGATCTCATGGAGTATCCTTGAGGATCACCCATCCACACGCTCAAAGACTTCAAAATAGAAAGGAGGAAACAAAGGGGAACAAGACAGACAGGATCACATGCCTGGATCTGAAGTACTGAAGAGAAGAGAGGCACAGAGGCAGAAAAACCAGAAAAGCATTTTACACCAACACACTGCATTGCTCTTCACACAGCACTGCCTGTGAAATCAGTTTATGGGTCTACACTCAGCAAAGTGTGCAAACAAGCCTACCTTCTCAGTAGGAGTGGCAGGGAAGAAGGCGCAACAAGTACTAACAGTTTTCCATAGCAGTTTGCCTTTCCCTCAGCTACATCAGACAATAAAGATGAATCAACATGCGTATGCTCAAATTCATCGTAATTCCACAGCACAAGCCAGCACTGGATGGCCAGCATCCTGTCCTCTCCTTCCTAGCAGCATGCTTTAAAGTTGCACAGCTATATTTTATAAAAGCCATGACTAATTTCATCTGACATGAAAAATACAAAATTACTAATACTCAGATGTTTTAGCTCATAACCACAAAGCAGCAGAGATCAGCACTATCCATCCGACCGCAGCTAATGCAAGCTCATAAAGTCTCCTTCCTTTGTAAAGCACCTAAGCTAACTTTGGTGACCAACCATCATGTCTTAGTGCTCACAGATACATCATCATCTCTCCTTCTTCCTACCCCTAATTAAGCTCCAACAAACCATACTGATTGAATCAAAACCCACGTGAAAAGCATTTGTCATCTCAGCAGCAACCTCAGATGAAGCACGACAAAGGTAAAAAGAAAACCAAACTGAGCAGTTCCCATATTTGAAAAGTTTTTGTCCATGAAGGAGTGGAGGATCTGACCACGCAAGGACTTAAGCTCTGAAGCTGATGGATTACAACCTCTTCTTCATTGTCACTGATGTACGACCTTAGAGACATTGCTTTAACATTTCATCTGAAACGTGACTAATTAACTGGTATAGATGCAGAATCCAAAACCAAAAAAGTATTTATCTGGGTTGCAGTAAACATCAAAGGAAAAATAAACCAGCAGTAAAAAAAGATCTGACAAGTTCATGTGAATGCTCTGCATTTAGCTCTTGTTTTAGAGTAACAGTCTGTTATGTCGGCTCCTCTACAGTTCAATGATTTCCTGTTAGGAATTTAAAATTAGAAGCCTCCAACAACTTCCCCATAAAATATTTTCAAGGTTCCTTTAATATCCACATCAAGGAGATGTAGAAGGTTCATATGTTATCCATGTCAGTTCACTTCCTTCCCACTTCAAAATAGGCACATTGCAGGAAAAGTCACCAGGTTTTTTTTGTTCTTAGAACTTCCCCCACTCCCCCCCACTAAGTACATCCAGCTACAACAATTAAGAAAATAAAGCTGTTCACTTGTGCAGCCTCGCATTTAAGCTGTAACAAAATCAGTCTAAACCAAAAAGCCTAGGCTATGGTACCTGATTCCTTAAATCTTGTAAAAAAACTAAGTCCTCCATCAGTTTTTGAATTTTCAACTGCATCTATGCTGAACTTCATCTACATAAACACAGCAATTCAATAAACAAATTTCTGCCCTGTGACATGACCTTACCTTTAATGAAAGCAGGCAAACATGGCAGCGTAGGAAACAGATCTGATCCTCTTTATTCATGATTTATAGAATCATAGTCCCGCAAAACAGAGATGGTACTTGGTACTTCTCATCTACACATCTCCAACTTTAAATCACTGGTTATTCTTTTGACTCTGAAATTAAGTGGTAATTGCAGTAGTAATAGTATTACAGCACACCTACAAAATGATTTGAGAGCATCTGCAAAGAGACATTCCACCTCAGTTCCTTACTGGGTCAATGAAAGTATTTGCAAATATTTACCACCTTCCTAGTAAAAATGAGCATTTATGCATAAGCACCAAAAAAGCTCCTTATACCAATGCTTTCTAACAAATTCCAGATGAGGAGGAATTAGGTGAAACTACAGTTAACTTAGACTGACCTAAGAACAAAAAGCAGTAGCAAAAAATGCAATTTTGCTGCTCTAATAAACATAAAGGTCCCAATTTGGCTGAAATAACAATATACACCATATATTTTTTCCACTCTTAATAAAAATGAGAGACAGAGACAATGCTGCTGCCTTTTGCAGGCTGAATGACTTAAAGTCATTAAATCATGGTTTCAGGTACCAGTTTGGAAGTGTCCATGTGAACTACCAGCTCTAGTAAAGCAAACTTCAGTAATACACTGTTATACAGATAAGCAGCTTGGTACCTGTTGTTTCGTTTTTTTCTTAAAGGAGACTTGAAGTCTTGTTTTTGTAACACAGTACAGCATAACTCATCAAGCTGTACTGTGTTCTGCTAAAATTATGGAGCCATCTTTTTTCTGCAGATGTAAAATCTCTTTTGTATGAACTTCTTCCACAGAAGAAATTTTGATAATCAAGAGGTTGTTTGATCTCCAGGGCCAATTTTTATAATAGAAGACTATTAAATTTTCTTTATATGTTTACCCATCACACAGCCTTGTCTGCATCCCCAACCTCTACGATGACACACAGATGTACAGAGCCACTGCGCTCCATACGCTTTACATGCGAGTCCTTCAGACACACAGATGCATCTTCAAAAGCTGAGATTACACAAGGCAGATTCACTGAATGCTTTTGCCTAAACAACATACATTATGATTTTGCTTTCAAACATCGTATTTGTAAAAGTTCTTTAAATGTTTCCCACTATAAAAAAGGCAAAAGGATAGAGAAAGATATCAACAAAGATAAAAATAACCATCAGAACCTCTGCCAGCAAGAACTGAAGTCAGAAAGATCTTTTAACATCTGCAACTACTAATGAGTAGTTACACTAAAATAATATATGGATGTGAAGAGCACATCACTGAACAGAGCCATTTAGCTACTAAGTTCATAGCACAACTGAAACAAACAGACCTATACAATGAACAAAGCACCACAGAAGTATAACTATATTTTGAAAACTTAATTGCTTAAGGAAAAAAATTGAAGTAGCATGCAATTAACCATATGTTACTTCAAATGGTTATCTATTATCTCAACACTAAACACACACTGAATTGAGGACTTACCAATGCTCTGTGAATGCTTTTGAGTACAAAATATGCATCTACAACAGATTACCAAATTGCTTAAAAGAAATAGAAGATCCTCAATTAAAAGATATATTAAAACCTACAATACTAATAAGTAACAAAAGCTACCATAGTTGAGTTTTACTCCTATCTAGAGATTAAAGCTCTTTAGCCACCAAGATTATTCTCCAGGCTTTATCAGAATTAATTACAGAATGCAAACATAACAACATGCTCCAGAGAGAGAGCATTTCTACTGTGTCCTCCTTTCACTAAGATGTATATTTCCACCCCCCTCCCCAGAGCATGCCTGTGATACACCTGTTACAAACAAAATTACACAGTAACAAATTGCTACTTAGCTTTTAAGACATAGTAACTTCACGAAAATTAATAATAATAATAATAAAAAAATACAGTCTACTGCCGCAGCACTCTCTTGGAAGTTACATTTGCTTTGATTATAGTCATTATTATTATCTTATTATTCAATTTTAAAGCAAAACCAAAAGCATTTTAATTACAAGAGCTATGATTTCCTAGGTATCATAAATACTGTTCCAGAATAGTGCAGAAATCTGCCTTACCTGTACTACCCTGAGAGGCCTCCAAAGTCTCCCAGCTACTCCAGCAGCTGACTGAGGTAAATAACCTCCACCCTCGGGGGGCATTGCCAACAGCAGCCAGCTGCCTTTCCCCAAGTGAAAACAAGCCACCTGAGCTCAGAAAACAAATAAAGAACACCTGAAGACACAGATAGGCAGCAGGTTCCTCACTGCCACGTTCATTCCTTCCCAGCCCTGTAACACTTTTTCTACAATTAAATGACAAAGAATTATGCCCTTGATGGGGGAAAGGGGGGGGACAAAAGAATAGGCAAAGGAAGCATGAAGCTGGGGCAATATCGAGTTCTACGCGGAGTGCTGAGCCCTGAGATCCCGCCGCGTTTCCCCGGGCTGCGCAGTGCGGGGCTGCTTCACACCCAGGGCTCCCAGCTGTCGCTGCCCGGCGGCTGCCCGCTACGCCCCTAGCGCGGAGAGCAAATCAGCCTGAAAGATAACGAGATACTGACAAAACGCAGCGCTACTTGCACGTGGGGTTAATTTCCACAGAGAAAAGGGCGTTTTTTAGCACATGGCAGCCAACAGGGGCCTTCGGACAGGGAATAAGCTTCAGGTGCGGCTCCGAGCTCGCCCCGAGCTGCGGGCACGGCTGTCCCTCACACGAGGGCTGGGGGGGCAGGCGCTGTGAGGGACGCTCGGAGCCCGCCCTGCCGCCCCGTGCCGATCCCGAGCCCCACCGGGCCGCAGGGTCACCACAGCCGCAGCCCCACCCCCACAGCCCACTCCTCACATCCCCCACGTACCCGTAACCCCACCGCCCTTCCCTTTCTCTCTCCCTCCTCCCCTCCCCTCTCCTCTCCGTCCCACATTCGCTCCTCGCGCCTCCCCAGCACAGGCAGTTCAGCCCCTCACCCCTTCTCTTTCCCCCACCGTCCCCGCTCCCGCCGCCTCTCCCTCCCTCCTCCCTGCCGGTGGGGCTGCGGGAGCCGCGAGGCGGAGCGGGCCGGGCGGGGGGTGGGGGGAAGGCGGCTCCGCACACCCAAGATGGCGGCGGTGGAGCTGGAGTGGGTGCCCGAGACGCTCTATAACACGGCGATCTCGGCCGTGGTGGATAGTTACGGGCGGGCCCGGCGCCGGGACATCCGCTCGCTGCCCGAGAACATCCAGTTCGACGTATACTACAAGGTGAGGGCGGGCGGCGGGGCGCTGAGGGAGGCCGGGCCCGGGCCGGGCCTGAGGGGCAGAGAGGGAAGGAGAGCGGGGCTGGGGATCGGGGGGCCGGGCCTTCCCTGTGGGGAGCGCCGAGCGCACGGCCTGGCTTCCTGCGGCGCCGCCGGGCTGAGGCCCGAAGGTCGGAGAGCAGGAACGAGGACCGCGGGGCCGCGCGTGAGGAGGGGGCTGTGGGGAGGCTGGGGCTGTTTGAGTCCGGGGGGGAAGGGGCTGCCCTTGGAGAGAGGAATCGGGGTGGGTGGAGGCGCTTCCTAGGCTGGGGGGGGGAAGCGGTCGGGGAGGTTGGGAGCTCGGATTTGTGTTGGGCTGTGCGGGGCTTTTTCTTTTTTCTTTCTTTCCCCTTCCCATGTTGCAGAAGGTGATGTGTGTGGTGGGGGTTGCTGGGTCTGCTGTGCTCTAGTACGTTTAATGTCTGTTTGGAACCAGGTGGAAGGAATTGAGGATCTTTAAATGGTGCCTTTTATCAGCTTGATGTCAATTTTTCACGTGGTGGCTGTTTCTCACTGAGCTGCCTCTAAAATACCCAGAGTTACAGTAAAGGGTGTGCTGAGATGGTCCCTGAATCTCTGTTCTCCACCAGCTATCATCCATCTGTGGGAATCACTGGAAATAAACATTCACCAGGAGAGGCTCAATGTATTTAAAAAAAAAAAAAAAAAAAAAAAGGTGGAAGATGACCTTTATTTCCTCTGCCAGTTAAGTTCTAAAAACTTGAGGTGTGCGAAACAAAGTAATTTTTTGGATAAGTCTTAGTGAACCAGGAATAGTGGCCCATCCAATGTTGGTGCAGAAACAGTATTTAGAGGACATGCTGATTGTCCTTGGAGACAGAGAAACTGTTTCTACCCAGTTGAAACACACAGGTACATTTCTGCGCCCTGGGTGTCTATCGCTCCTCTAAGGGCTGAGAAGTGTGGGAAATGCTCTGCCACAACGAGCATGCTCGGGGAAGGTGAGGTGGCTGAGATCCATCTATCAGTGGATAAGCCCTATAGATATGGGACTAACAACATGGGAGAACATTCTGAGACTTATTTTCAGCTGTTGGCAGGGATGGCTATTGACACTGGCATTGTCTGTCTTGACATTCATACAGATGAGGGATGGTTCCCAAGGGCTTAAAAAACATAGAAAGAATTTCAGAAGTTGGTAATACCTGAGCATGTATCATTCCCACTTTCTTTAAAAATTCATCCACAGGTGATCTTAACAGGTTACATATACTTCTATTAACACTCTTCAACTGTTACATTGCATCAGATTCATTTGGTGTTTTTCATAATGAAAAATAATCCAGAAATAGATTTGAGTTCTAAAGAGACTTTTAAATCTATTTGCTCTGCTCATGTAACAAGCAGCATGTTGTTTTATTCAGGAGGTGGTAACAAACATACTACAGACCTGTTTGGTTGTACTAATCATTAGCCAGCGTAATTTCTGTTAACCATGATAATTGGTATTATTGTTTTTCCTGTATTTTACAACAGGCTGATCCTTGATAATCTGAACTGTGTAAGGTGCACCTATAATGGTATATATACATCTCTGTAGTGTCCACATGTAGAATAAATACAAACACGTGGTGTAGTTTGATGTTGTGCCAGTGCTACCAATGGTAAGATAGCCTTCTGGATCATCCTCTAGGAGAATATGTTATTTTCAATGGTTGCATTTAAATTAGTTAATATATAAATTAATCTTGGCTGAGGTGCTAAAAGCAGGTGTAGTCCTGACTGAATGGTGCTCTGCATGCAGAGACGTCTGCTTTCAGCCTGCACCTCAAAGCATAGCTCAGAGAAATCTTGTGGAACAGTGCTTGCATTTTTCTGTGCACCTGTACAACGCTGAGTGCTGGTTCTTGATTTCTGTATTTGGATGGCTGAGGAATACAAATGGCACTGGTGAACCAGTCTGGGTGGAAGACTCCCTCACACCTTTGAGCAGTTCCCTGCATGTCTGATGCTTGTTTTGCTTTTTGGTTCTGAACACAGTTGCTGTGCTTTTCAAAAAGATGCAGACATTAAATACTGTTGTAGGTTAGTATGTGTATGCTCAAGATATCCTGATGAGGAGCTCTTTAAGCCAGAAGTAGGATTTCCAAAAACCACTACCAATCCTTAACAGAAGGCAAGCTAGAAGTCTTCTAAATCTTTGTTCTCACTGCACCTTTGTGTTGATGAAAGGCTGTCTGTTGTTGGTGTTACATGGAGCAGTACTTATTCTTTAGATACATCTGAGGAAAGTTTGGTGTGTAGTGCTTGTACAAATATGTCTGCATTTAGACCTTGTGGAAGATGGAGTGTATTTTGGTGATAATTGAAAGGAATAGAAATTTTTTTCAGTCTTTCACATCCAACTTGCGAGAAATGCTGTACTACTCACAACCTGTGATACTGGAGAAAGTGCCACTTTGCAAAACTGAAAGGAAGCATTAGTCAGATCTTTTGACACTCACTGTGGATGTGGCCATACAGAACTTGAAAATTCTTTTAAATGCATTTGTCAGTAGGAACACTCGAAATTAGCATTTGCCAGTGTTGTTTACACAGTCTGCCAGCCTTGTTACATTGATTAAGATGACAGAGGTAGGATATGACATTATTTCGATGGTGGAAATGGCCATCACCTTATCTGAAAGGGAAGAAAGAGCCAGCTGAGAAAGTCCTCATCTTGTTTTGTTCTCACCAGGGTACCCTCTGCTTCAGTGCTGTGTTGTGATAGTGCACCTTTATTTCCCATTCATTAACCAGCCCAATTGCTTTCAACTGTACAGATTCCAGAGCTGTTGATGTCTAGGATGCATTTTACAAATGCATGTGTTCCCAGTTTACAAGAAGGAACCAAACAAGAAATGGCTGTGGAGTGCTCTTGCTGTGGGTTCAGTAAGAAATAGGTTCTGTGGCACAGTGACAGGAGCAGGCAGATTCCTGATACTGGGTGTATTTATCCTTAACAGTGACTAACACTTTAAAAATGAAAAATAAATCAAATAATCATGATTGCAATGAAATAAATCTGTACTGCTTTAGCCAGGGCACTACTGGATTTCTGTTTTTTAATTTTTTTTTGTATCAAAAGCCTATTCACTTTTCCTTGCAACCATTAGAGAATAAATAGAGACTGGGCAGAACACTCATGAGGATGTCCAAGAAAAATATAAGTCTTGTCACACTTGTGTTTGGAAAAGTTAATAACTGGTATTGTTGCAAGCAGCATTTGAATCTGGAAAAAAATATGCAAATGTAGTGTATTTTGTTTCCTTTGTGTCTTTACTAGGTTAATGTATATCCTGGTGGTGCTATTTCCTAGTAAAAGTGGTTCATTGGTTTTTTTTTTTTTTTTAATCTTTATGAGGAAGAGAGAGGGAGGCCTTGTGCTTAGGAGCTAAGAAGGAGATGTGCTGCATCGCAGTTAAAACACAAACAGGGGCGTGCCTGGCAGCTGTGCTGCAGTGGTAAACGCCACACTTTAATGTATTTAAAAAGTAGGCAATAACTGGAATAAATTGTAGCCCGCAAAAAAAAAAAAAGACCCAAACCACTCCAACACTCCACAACATCTGGGAAATGAAATGAGTTTGTTTTTTGTTTTCTGGGGAAAAAGTTTGGTGTTTAGAGGGAGGGAGTTCATCCTAATAATGTAGTTTTTGACAGAAACTGGACATTGAACTCTGCAGTCCAAAGATCATTCAGTTAATGTCTTACATAGAAGTTTTTTCCCCTGTACTTCAGCTTTGTTCTGTTATGCATAATTTGTTTTTGTTTTTTGTTTTTTTTTTTTTTCTTATGTTTTCCTGCTGTATTTGATAGGACAGTGCTTAATTAGTCATAGTGCTCTCTATCGTAGGTATTTATGCAGCAAGCTGATGCTGGGTTTATAGTGGATAGATAACAAGGAGTTTCATCTAATATTCTTCTGAAATGTCTTTTGCGGGTTGTGTGCTATGTTTTTCCACATTGATTTTTCTTGAAAGTCACTTGGATCCAATGTTCCTTGAAGAATGTTTTCTGATGAGATCATTCACCACAGGAACAATTAGAGATGACAATTTGTTTCAGACAGTTGGTGGGGGCCCATAACATTTAGTAATTGTGCTATGCTTATTTTTATTAAAAAAATCAGGCAAAATCCCAAAGGCCATAATCATGCTTTTTCTGCATTTGACACAAATGATGAAACTTCCACACTGCTCCTACACTGATGTGAATCAAAACACGGGTTTTAAATTTACATCCTGATATCTCCAGTTTCTGGATAGTATGTAGCTGGAGAACTGTCTTCCCACTGCACTCTGCTAACCCCCAGAAAGAGAAGTGTGGCTAATAGAAGTGCTCCTACTGCATCTAGTTATTCTTTGAACCAAGCAAAATGAGTAAGCAGGAATTTGCTGACACTTGGCAACGCGCAATAGAATGTCTGTTCTGTGCATTGCAGTAGAGATGACTTTTATTGATGAGGGATGATTACAAGCATCCTTTTCTGATCTTACGGAATGAATCTGGTTTGTCCTAAGGCTTCGTGCTCCTGGCTGTGTGACGAGGGACAAAAGGATAGGCTTCCTGTGAGATGAAGTGTAGCTGTACTCATGTAGTTCTGAATCCTTTCTGACCAGAAGGGTACAACCAAGGTCGCAGTAAGCAGTGTGTCTTGGAAAGCAGAAAATCCAGAGCAAGTGGGTTGTGCTTTGTAGGGTTCCTCGGTGTGACTGCACAAAGGCTTAATTTCTTTCATCCTGCTGTGCTCTTGGCCATCAGAAATTAAACGTGTATGTGGAAAACAAGCATGATTTCCGTCTGCACTCACATACAGGCATTGTGATCTGGTTGGACTTCCAGACTGGTGCATTCAGTGGGACATGTCTGAATACTGCTTGAATTCAATCATATGTCTATCGCTTCCCTCTTTAAATCCTCCAAGTGAAGGAGAATCATCATGCCATGAGCTTTAGTCCAATGATAATTGCCCTTTATTTTAATACATACCTTATCTGTAGTCTTACCAGAGCCGAAACATCTTACACTGTTATGTCTTTGGCTTGCAGCTCCCTGCCTTGCTTACCATTCTTCAGAGTCTTACTATTTAGTTCGCTCTTTGTTTTGCTTTTTTCTCCTTGAATCTCTGTGTGGTTTTCTAATTCTGATATGTTTGGCTCGCCTATTTTTTTTTTCAGTGTCTTTGTTGAATCTTAGACACTGGAACTCATAATTCAGACAATGAGGTAATACCATGAAAAAAGTGTCCAACTACTGCTGAAACAATAATTCTTGTTTCCACTTAATTTTGTCTGTACTGGTTAAACTTCAGTCAAAGCAAACCACATAGAAAACCCTCCTGTGCAGGGTTATGTGTGGAATCCCATGGGAAATCAGAAAAAAACCCTATGTTCCTCCAGGAAGAGCAGTGAGTGGAAGTGTGAAGCATGCTGTACATGTAGAGCATAAGCTCCCAATGTTATCAGTTAAATTAGGCTTATTCAATGCAGGCTTTTGGGTTGTTTGTTTATATTGCTTGAGATTGTTTAGGATGAGCTTCCTGACTGGAAGCATGGTTTTCAAAAAGAGCTGAGAAGTTTGATTTATTTTTTAAAGCCCCAAACAATATCAGGGTGGAATTGGTCTCATCCAGAAGCCTCATAGATGGTTTTGAAATAGATTTGTAAGAGATGAAAGTACCCAGATTTATAACAGATTATTTTCTAAGCTTGTCCCCCAGCTGTCTCCAGGGCTTTTCAAGAGTCGTTTCTCAATGGGTTGATTCAGTGCACTGACTTCAAAAGATCTTTTTCCTTCTGTGTTAAGCAGAGAAGGGAGGCGGTGGTTGCAGCCAAACTTATTTTCTAAATACAGATGTTGTTGTTTAAATATGCAATCCTCCCTAAATTCAGCATAGTAGTCCATGTTATACTATTGGGCATTACTAATCATGCTGGGGGGGCTCCTTGGGACTTCTTGCAGCTTTAATCCTTACTGTAATGTCCATTCTTGTTTTTCAGGCCTCTTCCAAACTGGAGCAATAGGAGCTTTTTTTTTTTCCTTCTTTCACTGAAAGCACTGCAATTCTTATGGTCCTTTTACAACTGCTTAGAGTTAATCTTTATTATGAAGAGGCTTAGGAAAAGTAATTGCTCTTACTTTTGTGCACAATGGAGAATGCTGGTGATTAAAAAATAAATAAGTAAAAATACCACTTTCTCTGTGGTTGGATGTCTCTGTCTTTGTTTTTAAGGGCTTGCTAAGAATCAGAGCTCAACTTAATCAACTGAGAGCTCTGGCAAGAACTCACAGATAATTATATATGCATGATGATATGACAGTAGATAAGTTACAAGCTACTGTTATCAATATGTTTAACTGGAGACACCTCTATATGCATTTTCTGAATGCTTAGGAGAAAGTCCTGTAAGTCACTGTTAGCCTTAGCTCCTGAAGGACGTCATGGTGGCTTTCCCACAGCTGGACAGAACAGCTGGGCTGTGTAATAGCAAACCAGCACGAGATGTGCTTCTTAGCTCGTGTCTTTAGTGACAGACTTAATGTTTAATTTGAGCAGTATAAGCTGGAAGTCATACTGTATGTTCTTACGTGTCTTTCTATAGTTTAAAAAAAAGAAAAAAGAAAAAAAAAATCATTGATAACCTTCAAATAGGTTAAGTTTGTGTCCAAAAAAAAAAAAAAACAAAACACCTTCTTTCTTAAGTGCAGAGTAGTTTTTCAGGAATCCAAACCTCTGCCTTTCTTGTTGGGGCCCGTTTTTCTTGAATCACTCTTTTGTTTTGTTTTTCGTGTTATGTAGCAAGGCTTGTGGTCAAGAATTCTGTCTCTGGAGCTCTAACAAGAGAATCATTTCTTCAGTACTTGCAACTGCTTCTCAATGAGCAAATGAGAGTTACTGAACCTTCTGGAATTGCTTCACAGTTTGACGTAGTCTCACTATTTCCATGTCCAATTCTGTTTGAAACTATTGCTGTAACAACTATAACAGTTTGAAGAGACTTCAGGCAGATTAAGTTCCTCAAATGCTTGCCAACGTGTCGAGGGAAGGGGTGAGTGGTGTGGTAAATGTTCTGAGGATGCTGTATTTCTGGTTATACCAGGAAAAAACTAGATGGGCTGAGCTGGGGAGAGGTGTGTGAGGAGCGGGTCTGGACCTTTGGACCCAAAATCAGAGATGTGTGAAAGATGAGGGTGTGGTTTGGGGCATCCCCTGGTCCTCCTCACCGCCACAGTGTTTTCAGTGGGGAAAAACACTCCAGCTCTGATTTGTTTCAAGTACAGGGCCGTGGCACTGCTTTATCTGAGGAGCAACTTTTCATGCAGATACTGTTTAAGGCTTCCTTTTTTATTTTTATTTTTTCCAGTGAAATAGTTGACTAAAAGGAAAACATTCATTTCTGGCAATTGGCATTTTTAGGTTGAAGAACTTTTGAAGTTTTTTTGTAGGTTCTGTTAAAATAACAAACTCGTGCTGCAGAAACATTGTCGTGTGCTTCATAAGGAGCACTAACTAAAATGAAATTTCTGGCTGGCAATGTTTTACGTGCTTGATTGGAGTATTCATTGACCTGCCTCCTGGGCTTGTGGTCAAAATGATGCTCCAGATAAATGGCACTTCTCAATAAAGGTATTGAAAGAAACAATTAGAACTCAAAAACTGAAGTTTTTATTAAATCTGTGTTTGTATCTGAGCATTCTATCTGTAAATAACTCCTCTCTCTCATCTTTTGCTTGCATGGTGAGAGTGGCTGACTCCTCATTTCAGAGTTTCTCGTAGCTCTAAGCCCTGCTCAAATAGCTGATAGGAGTGCTCTGGTCTTGGACAGTTTGTGTTGGAATGCTGTGGCATTGATTTTCTGAATATCTGTTAGAGTGCATTACCTGCACACTTGTGATGGTGTGAAGTGTGAGTGCATGCCTGTGTGTGTGTGTGTGTGTGTGTGTGTGTGTGTGTGTGTGTGTGTGTGTGTGTGCTGGTGAGCTGTAGTGTCCTGCCATCACACAGTGCAGGTAGGAGAAAGGACAGAGGTGCTCTGGAATGGCGAGTGCTGTGAGAGGCAGCATCTGGGGAGATTTGAGATGTGAGCTGTTGGTTTTTCCTTCTCCTCATAGAGCTGCTACCTTGCAAAAAGGTTTTAAATAAGAAAAATATGAAGGAATGCTGCCTACAGTACCTGAAATAGCAGATGATTTGCCACAACAGTCCTGAATGACCCGCCTTGTGCTGCTGGCAGAGGCTGCTGCCAGCTGACCGGGGCAAGTGGACTGTGCTGCTTTCTGGCTGCATACCCTATTTTTTGCTATTTGTTGTTCAGGGACTTCAGGATGTCTGGATTTAACAACCTCGATGGATTTCTCTGCTATGTATTTGCACAGCCATTTCTGCACCTATGTAAATTCTCAGTATTTATAGCATAACGTAGCAGGGAACTCTGCTGCTTAGCTGTGCTTTGCACAAAGAACTGTCTCCATGGTTTGTTTTTTATGAACAAGCTAACTGATATATTTGCTTATCTGCAGATAGAAATTGGTTTCAGCATAAAACCAGGCACTGCTTTTAATAAATTGAGGAACGTTCCCATTTACTCGAGCAGGAATTATTCATATAAGCCCAGGTATTAATGGGGTCAGGGCTCATGCTTGTGTTTAGCTCTGGGTATTGGTGAGTCATGCATTGCAGAACTTGTGGGTTTGGGGTTGTTTTCTTGAATATATAATTTCATTGCTTCAGTCTTTGTTCCAGACAGAGGCTGGAGTTTTGTAGGATAACAATCAATTGTTTGAATTTATGCTTTGGCTTTGCATTTCCACTTACAAATCACCTAGAATCTCTTCACGCATCTCTGTGATAGATTCTCTTTAATTTAAAAAAAAAAAAAAGCATCTGATCTGATATTGAAGAAGCCATTTGTTATAATTTTTATTAAATTTAGTAGTTTTTTGTTTTGTCTTTGTGTTCTAGCTTAGGAGTTGCAATGTTTTAATGATGCAGGTAGATGTAGTGAATGTCTGAAGAAGGGAGGAAGAAAAGAACGGATAAAAATAAATTGAAAGCAAATATAGAGCTCTTACAGTTTGTGTGTTTAAGTTTTGCCACTGAAGTTGTTCTCCTGTGTGGAGATTGTGAAACTATTTCTTTTCAATATTTACTCTTCTGTACTTTGAGCTCTAGAATTCATAAGTCATTCTTACTGGTGAGCTAAATTTCCCAGGAGATCACCAGCTCTTAAATTTTTAAATATATTTGTATTTTTCTTTCAGCTTTACCAACAGGGCCGCTTATGCCAACTGGGGAGTGAATTTTGTGAACTAGAAGTTTTTGCAAAGGTGCTGCGAGCTTTAGATAAAAGGTAAGCATCTTCCTTATTGATAGTGCTCACTTCAGCCCTTAGTTCTTGATCTAAGTTTTGAATCCAGAAGACATCAGATCAGATTCTTTGTTACCAAGCTTTGCATCTTTAGTATCTCCCTCCCCTTGTTTGTGTGTATGTGATGTTAATAGGTTTGTCACTGCTCGTTTATCTGCCATTTTAGTGTGAGTCAGGGCAGGGGTGGGCTTTGAGGCTTCCCCACCCACAGTGTCTAAACAGAAAGCTTTGTTTTCCAGTTGTAACAGTGTGTGGGCAGCTTGTATTTTGCTTATTCTGGAGGGTGTCCCTATAAAGAACTGTGTGTACGCTCATTTTATTTTTTTTGTGTACAACTGTAACCCATTAGCCTTGAGACTGTCAGTTATGCTTGTATTTGTCTGCTTTTTGTTTGAGAGAAGGCTGGAGTTATTTCTTTGAGTCACTACTCGTTTGTATCCATGGTGCTCTGACTGCACTGTTTTAAAAACTTTATGTGTAACAAGTTTTGTTTTCTTTTGTTTCAGGCATCTGCTTCATCATTGTTTTCAGGCTTTGATGGACCATGGAGTAAAAGTTGCTTCTGTACTGGCGTATTCTTTCAGTAGACGATGTTCCTACATTGCAGAATCAGATTCTGCTGTAAAAGAAAAAGCAATCCAGATTGGTTTTGTTCTAGGTAACTGGTGTTCATAGACTGTTAAGTATATTTCTTTGTCAGTTCAGTTAGGCTAATGCTACTTTTTTCCTCTTTGTAACTTCTTTTTGAGAATGTGTGTGTTTGGAATATGTGTTTTTAGGAAGTCACTTGGTGGCTTATGTATATTACCATTGAATACCTACAAATTTTAGGCTGCTCTCTGCTATTTCAAATATAAAATTTATAAATGTGATAGTTAATGTTAAGACTTTGCATATTTCTAGTATTGATGCAAGTCTTTCATGATGAAAAACTATGAAATACCAGAAGTCATGCTCAGCTGAAGGAGAATTCTTCTGCTCATGTTTCATGTTCAGGACTGCAGAGTTCTGATAAAACTCCTATATGCAGCATGCAATTTTATGATGCTTTGTAAAACACGTTTCCTTTGCTCTCACTGCCTATGTTCCCCCTAAGCTGTTAGCAATGACTTCCCGTATTTTGGCATAGGGAATACTGCACTCCTGTATTCCTATTTATTTGTAATAAAATAAGAGCTTTTAGATGATCTGAGTGAATGCTTTTTCCTAGAAAGGCACAGTTCAAAATTCTGTTTGTTCTTGATTTTTCTAGGAGGGTTCCTATCAGATGCAGGATGGTATAGTGATGCTGAGAAGGTATTTCTATCCTGCCTTCAGCTGTGCACCCTTCACGATGAAATACTTCATTGGTTTCGTGCGGTAGAGTGTTGTGTAAGGTGAGCTTACCTTTAATTCCCACGTGTCTTACTGAGAAGTATTTATTCATATGTATTACTAATATGAGCCATGAAGCTTCAGGTACTCTCTTCAGTATTCTGCTGCACCACTGGCTTTCGTTCCAGAAACAAGGCGATGCCATGACAGGCTGGACATGTATGTACACCTCCCTAGGATAGAAAAATGCTAGCTGTAGAACTACTGTCAGCACTTGATCCTTTGAATTATAATTAATCAAAATAATTGTCTGATTTTCCGGTGCACAGAAGAAGCTGCCTTAAAAATAAACTCATCTTCTACAAATACAGAAAAGGAAACGAGATTATAGGAAACAGGTTTAGAAAAGAGAAACACTGATGAGAGATCTTAATTGTTCTCTCCTTCCCATATTAGTTTATTGGAAGCTCTGTCATAATTTATCATACATGCACCTATACATTACCTTATTTTCAGAATTTAAGCATCTCTTTACTGTAAAGTATTATGTTCTGATTTACTTTACTTTATGGGTTTTTTTCCCCTGTGTTATGTTGTCGTCTTGACTTACAAAGGCTTCCCTGATGTTTTCCAATCTCTATTACTCATTGTCTAATACCAGATCTCCAGAAGGGACAATGACAGTTAGTTTACCAAAATTTCATATGTGCTAAGTGACAGGCATTTGCAATAGGAGAGGAACAGCTGTCTCTTTTCTTTGCCTGCAATGGAGTAGGAATACAATTCTGCCCTTTAGGCTTGGAATATGATGGCACGCACATTTCAAATGCATCTCTTTAAAGTAAATAAGCATCAGTTTCAATAACAAAAATCTTCTCTACTTTTGTTCTAAATAGAAGCCAGAAGCTGAAATAGTTACTTGTCTGGAGAAACAGTGTGTGCTTCAGTATTGCTTTGTCTGTATTTCACCATTTACTGAAGCTTCTGTTAATCTTTCAGATGGGAAAAGAGGTGGTGTTAAGAAATAGGGGAGAAAAGGAGGCTGTTTAGAGTTGTGAACTGTTATGACTGCATTGTCTTGTGTTAATTCAGTACTTGAGTATCAAAGGATCAAAACTGTAAATCCAGAATGGATTGTCAGGATGGCAGTACATCAATCTGAGCAGATATGCTTGCTTATTCCTTCAAAACTGGCATTCTTACTACTTGTATTCCTGTTGGACAGCATTAAAATTAGCTGTTGTTAAGTACTATTGCTCTTCCTTTAATCCAAAATTTCCCTGCTAGTGTTGCTTATCTACAAACACTTAAGCATGTGTTTTCTTCTAGCATTTAAAGGTTGTCAATCCAAGAAACTATTTTGACAGCTAAAGATTAGCTGTCCTGCTGTTCCTGAGCTTAAAGTTGCTTGTGCTGTTGTCTCAGAGTGAACACTACTACATAAATAATATTGAATGCATTTCAAAATATCCCTGTTCAGCCCCATTTATGAATTGTGCAGGGGTGCTAATGCCATCCCTCAGTGTTGTCCCATCCTCCCTGGCGGCCCAGAGAATGACATTACTTCCAGATGTTTTCTCATGTAGAATGGATGTAATTGAATATCTTGTAAAATTATTTATGATACATTGTGCTGTTTAAGGACTGAGGACAAAATGCAGAGATGCACGCAGAAGAGTTTGTACTTTTTGTCAATTTCAGTTTACCATGTCTTGGAAAGGAGGTAGAAGGGATTTAACACCATATGTTACTGAGTTTGGGAAATGAGATTTTATCAGTTGAGAGTGGATTTTAGGAAAAATAAAACAAAGCCACACACACCAAAGTGGTTTGAGCATTGGATATGCAGAACTTCATCAACGTGAAAAAATCATATGGAATTTCCAACAGTGAAAATTCTTGCCATGCAAGATGCAAAGCATGGAGTACTGTAACAAATTTCTATGAACAATTCTTTTGTATTACTGAATTCAGACAGTGCAGTTTTGCTGGGATGTTAGCCTGGTTCTCTGAGTACAACACAGATTGTAGATCAATGATGCTGCAGCATGATGAATGTTTTATTCAAACACTGATTAGAAGATCTCTTTACATCTTTGAAAGGTTGCTCCATGTTCGAAATGGTAACTGTAAATATCACTTGGGAGAAGAAACGTTCAAACTGGCTCAGTCTTACATGGACAAACTTGCAAAACATGGTCAGCAAGCAAACAAGGCAGCACTCTATGGGGAACTGTGTGCACTGCTTTTTGCCAAGAGCCACTATGATGAGGTGAGTAGGACTAGTTTCTTTTTGCTTAGCTTCTGGACACTGGTTATGAAATCTGCTAGGACTTTCCATGACTGGCTCACTGTTCATGTTATCCTTCTAGTCTCAGTTCCGTATCTTTCTTGATATCTGTGTGGCAGTACCAGAGGCATACCTGATTTACCATCTGGTTTCTGTGTATTGTTCTGAGTACAAGCTCTTAATGGTACTTTAACTGATATTAAGAAATTATGTGCAATAGATTGCCAGTGTGTTTTGCTTATCAGTAAATTACAGAAAGTTTATTTTAATAGGTAAAAAGAAATTGGAGAACATTACACTTTGCAGCTACTTTAGAAAAAAGGTGTGACTGTGTTTTTAGCTCTTAAATTCATTGACTAGGGAGCTGTTGCCTATGATAGTGATTGTAAGGATTAGTTAAACATTATAAAATACCTTTTTCCTGTGGAATATATTACATTCGTTTTAACTATACAGACCTTAAGGTAATACAAAATACTGCACATTCAGTATTAAATAGAAGATAATTTCTTCAGGTTTGTCAGACCATGACAACCAGTGGTTTTAAAATCTGGTAAAGTAAATGACTGGTCTATATTTTTCTTAATATTGCAACACAGTGATGTTTCAGATGAATTATTACGTTGGTTAACTTTGTTTGACAGGCTTACAAGTGGTGTATAGAAGCTATGAAGGAGATCACAGTTGGCCTGCCTGTAAAAGTAGTAGTGGATGTTTTGCGACAAGCTTCTAAGGTGAATTTAGACTCTTCCACATTCCTTTTTTAAATTGCTACCAAGGATGGGTGAGAATGTGTAGTAACTCTGGTATACTTCATCTGCCTCTGGTGTATTTTCTTCCTTTCCCTATGAAACAATTATAGCTGTTCAAAGGGACATTATGGCAGAGTTAACTTGAGAGCCTTCCACAAAAAGACTGTCTGTTCCTATCTTTGATGTAGGCTCAGATACAGTACTAATCTTTGTGGTGGTTTATGTCAGAGTAAAATATTTATTGATGTTTTCTGTGAACACTTGCTAAATAAGCTGAGAAGTCCTTTAGTGACAGCGGTGATATTAGAATTAAAAGTAATAGAAATTGGGGTAATATCTCAAGGAGAAGGATTTTGAGTGTACACCTCTTCATATGCTTCATTTCAACCTGTTTAGGCTTGTGTTGTAAAACGTGAGTTTAAGAAGGCTGAACAGCTGATAAAACATGCAGTATATCTCGCCCGGTGAGTACTATTCCAAAAAACCCTCTTTAAATGTACTCTCAGCTTGCCTCAGTGAGTAATATAAGCATGTTTCTACAGGGAGCATTTTGGAGCCAAGCATCCCAAATATTCTGATACACTACTAGACTACGGATTTTATTTGCTCAACGTAGACAATATATGCCAATCCGTTGCCATCTATCAGGTATGCAGCAGGGCTAAATGTATTTGGTTTCTATTAATAAATAAAATGTCTCTATTTCTTCTGAAACTCACATGTTTTTAATTCAGGATAATTAATTCATTTAATCACTGCACTGTTTGTTGACTTTGGATTTTTGCTTTCATTTTTTTCTTTGCCCTTGAGTGATTTCTTCAGATTTGCTGTCTAAAGTATGTGGGTGTAGATCTTCTGAATTTCAGAGCCATCGGACTTTTTTTTTCCTTTTTGGTAGTAAGATGCATAAGGTTTTTTTGTGTGTTTTTTTTCCCTGTGTTAACTGACGTTATGGTGTTCTTGTAACTTTTTCAGACAGCTCTTGATATTCGGCAGTCAGTATTTGGAGGTAAAAACATACATGTAGCTACAGCTCATGAAGATTTGGCTTACTCTTCTTATGTTCACCAGTACAGCTCTGGAAAATTTGACAATGCACTGTGAGTACAGCTATTTGAGGTAATGGCAGTAAATCTAATACTGCAAATGGGGGGGGAAGAATGTTTTTTAATTTATACAGATTTTTCTAACAAGAACATTAATAGAGTGAACATCTACATTTATGTTGTTAATACTTTACCAGTCAGCTGGCAATTTAAATAGCAATGAGGATGCATATATTTAAACTCTTTCAGATTTCATGCTGAACGTGCTATTGGCATTATAACTCACATTCTCCCAGAAGACCATCTTCTCTTGGCATCTTCAAAGAGAGTTAAAGGTAGTATCCTTAATTGCATTACTGGAAAAGTTTAATATTTTGTCAGTGGAGAGCAGGCATTCAGTTGTATTTATTCTGTTCCCAACAGAGGCAACGTAACATAAGCTTTTCCCAAATGGAGATGGCTCTAGAATATTCCCTATAGTTCTCCAAAGTTATTTATTAACACACTTGTAAAACACAAATTTAAAATTCTTTAAAGCTTTGAACTGGTTCTTTAAATAATAGGAGTAAAAATACAGAATACAAAAAAGTGTTGGTTACTTTGATACCTAGTTGTGAAGTTTGAAAGCAGTTTGTAATAAATCCTGATTTAGATATCTCCTGACGTTTCTTGGGTGGATGGTTTTCTGCTACCTATAGTTGGTGTGTCTGTGTTTAGAACACGGTGATGTTGCTTTTCTTCTTCTTATACTCAGCACTTATCCTGGAGGAGATTGCAATAGACTGTCATAACAAGGAAACTGAGCAGAGGTTACTTCAAGAAGCTCATGACTTGCATCTGTCCTCACTTCAGTTAGCTAAAAAAGCCTTTGGGGAGTTTAATGTACAAACAGCAAAACATTATGGCAACCTTGGAAGACTGTATCAGTCCATGAGAAAGTTTAAGGTAAGATCTATTAATGTAAATCTCTTGACATACAATTTACAAGATGTCTATAAATATGTCAAAGCAAATTGTACTTTATGTCCCCGGTTCATAACCTCAGTTAGGAGTTTTGTTCCATTTTAATATTTCACCCGTTCAAAGCTTTGCACAGAAATAATTAAGATGCCGTTGGGGACAGGATGCAAAGTGATACTACTTGCTGATGATCCAAAATAAGAATTTGGAGAACTTGGTCTGGTTTTGGCCTTCCTGTCTTTTTTTTTTTTTTTTTTTTTTGTCCTTTGTGAAATACTTGACTACTTAACCACTGCACAGTTGTTTCTTAAAATGTTTGTGGTGTGGTGTGTGGTGTCTGACCCATACGAATTTGTTCCTCACAGGAAGCAGAGGAAATGCACATCAAGGCAATTCAGATTAAGGAGCAGCTCCTGGGTCAAGAGGATTATGAAGTTGCACTGTCAGTGGGACATCTAGCTTCTCTCTATAACTACGATATGAATCAGTACGAAAATGCTGAAAAGCTTTATTTGAGATCCATAGCAATTGGTAGGTGATTCTTACAGAGTTTATTTACATAGCAGCCTTAATACAAAAAAAAAAGCTTTTTGAAATGTGTTTAACATTTTATTAAATAACTAAAAATGAAATGCAGTATTTCTATTTTTTTGCATGGCTTCAATCTAAATATTGAATTTAAATTTTGTTATCTGTTGCCTTTCTTTAGGAAAGAAGCTTTTTGGAGAAGGATACAGTGGACTTGAATATGATTACAGAGGTCTCATTAAACTGTACAATTCCATTGGCAATTATGAGAAAGTTTTTGAGTACCACAATATTTTGGCCAATTGGAACCGGTTGCGGGATCGGCAGTTCTCAGTTACAGATGCTCTGGAGGATGTAAGCAGCAGTCCTCAATCCACTGAAGAAGTGGTCCAGTCTTTTCTGATGTCTCAGAACGTTGATGGACAGAGTAGCTAAGAACTCGGTCAATGAATCAGTTAAGTTTTTTCCCAGATTACAGGGGAGAAGTCATACTGTGAAATCTAAACCATGTAGTTCTCTGGGGGCTGGAATTTGCATTGAAACACTGGTCCAGTCTACTGAAGAGTGCCCATACGGATGAATGTGTGTTAAATTCTTATCAGCATGTGTATGGCATGTTTAGTTCGGCTCACGTTTTTAACTTGGTATTCCAGAAACCCCCTTTTTTTTTTTTTTTTCCAAAAGAACCTACTTTGCAGAAAGTCTGCAAGAGAACATTAAATAAAACTGTTTGAGTTCAAAAGAGTTGCATTCTTATTATGAATGGAAGGTTTCATCAAGAGCTTTCTTCTGATAGACAGAATAAATGCTATATTACAAGAAATTATACGAGAGAGGTCTCTCTAGTTTATGCATTTGTAGCAAAGTTAATCACAAATATTAAGAAAAGGAAAGATGCTTTGGCTGCTGCCTTACGAAGAAAAGTGGCAAAGAATCACTTTGGAGAGCAACATACCATTTGTAATCCAAGATAAGTTGATAAGGAAGTACAGACCGTATGTTGTTTTTAATATCCTGAACTGGACCAGTGTTCATCTGTAAGTGATGGAAGATCCAGTAGACCAGCAAGCAACCTTAGTTTTCTTTGGTACCAGCCAAGAGTGCTAATCTTCATAACAGGACCAGGAAAATCAAAAGTGGACCAGCCTGCTAGAAACAGTTTTTGGACCAGTGGCTTTAATTTAATATTTCTGCCCCTGCATTCACTTTTACAGTAGAATTATTTCATTTAGATGTATGACCAGTGCAAAATTATATTCCTGTAATAGATACAAAACTAGGAAGTGAACGTTCTTTAGCAGTTGCGATGGCATGTTTTTACTTAGCAAGCTTATACAGGTATTAATGTCAATGCCACACGCAGAAACTAGAAATGCTTAATTATTTGCTGCAGCCATCTTTTTTCTATTTTTTTTTTAATGGGCTTACTCTGATAATTGAGGCAGTTACTTGTTTATACCAGTTAATGGTTTTGTATTACAATCCAGGTCAATTTTATGTTTCTGGAAATCACAACTTATTGTACAGTTTGCAGGGGTCAGTGGAAAATGCCAAAAAGCACAACAGGTCTCTCTTTTTCTTTTTTTTTCTTTTTTTTTTTGTGATGCTTCATTTCTACATTAAACAATAGTACAACCAGATATGGATTTCCTTTATATTAATTTAAAAAGCAGAAATCAGCTGTAAACATCCATTAATAATGCCTATCTCACTAGCTTGTCTTAATTTTTCTTCTGTTGGGTGGGAGAGGGAGGGCTGCTTTGCTGTGTAGATTTATTTATTTTATTTTTTGCTTGGGTGTGTTATTATTTTTTAAAATGTTGAGGTAATACTCATTTGAAAGTGTAACATAGCAAACTAGAAACAACTCACTGCTGTTACCTCTGTTCTTATTATAGTGGCACAAACAGTGCCCTATAGTTGGATTCTGTCTCTTGGGTTTTCTCCATCCCCCCCTATTTTCAGGGGTTTGTAACTTGGCCGTGGAAGTTCAGTCCAAGGTGGGGCTCAGCAAGCAAGGTTCCTACAGGACTTGGACTGGATGTTTTGTTTAGGGTTTGTTTTTTCTTAATTAGTTTCTAAAGCTTGGGACAGGGAAGGCTGCTTGATGGTATTCAAAAAAGAGTGCACAGAAGAAATAAGAAGTTTCAGACACTGCTTTGAGCTTAATGACTCCTTTAAGAACTGAAATTTTCCAGGCCAATAGTTCATATACCGGTGCCTTCGAGTGTAATTTTGGGGGAAAAGGCTGAATAATACCAACTTGAATATGCAGTAATATGACTAGTGCAGCTTTAATGACTGCATACTTAAATACTTTCATTAAAGTATTCCACACTTAAAAACAACAACAAACTGTGGTATTAAGGCTTATGTTGCAGTGTACCCTCAAAGGCTGTTCAATGAAAATTCAACTTAAAATTATGTATGGATTTAATATCTACTTTATAGCAATTTTTCTTGCATAGGAGTGCTTTAGGTGAAATATTTCCATCTCTGAGTATCATCCATTAGGGGAGTGATTAATTATAGAATTCTCATGAATTCTTTTCTTCAGTCCTATTAAAATTATCTAAATGAAGCTTGTAATTATAGTACCAGAATTTGGGCAGGGGGACATTGCTTAAAATTGTCCTCACCATGCTGTGTTACTGCTGTATTGCAGAAGGGTTTAACAGCATCAGAATGGGCATGGACTTGCATTTACAATGTCTGTTTGTGAATGGTTTCCAGTCAGGCCTCTGCTTCCAGCTTCTGGCTAACAAAACTCAAAGGTCTCAAGATTTTGACTGAGTTGGGAAGTGTTATTTGACTGACACTGGCAAAAGCAGTCCATGTGAACCATTGCTGTCACATCAGCTCTCTGGTTCCTGTGTGTTTCAAGGGTTGCTTTCAATTAGTGGCAAGTAGGAGAGCTTTCCAACATGGGGCAGGTTAGGGAGGTGTTTGCTTCTGAGAACCAAAAACATCTGTTCCATTTCTGTGATGGGTTGCTTTGTTCTTTTTTCTCAGGCCTGCTGGGTGGATGAACTTTTCTTTCTTTCCTCAAGCTACTTCGCTAGCATGTTGTGTACCTTGATGTATTGGCTTGTCTAGAAGGGGTTCACATCCTGAAAGTCACCCTGAGTTCTCTTGTTGGACTTTGGCAAAGAAATGTGACTTGGACAAGAGCATGTGTTGTGATCCTTGTGGCACTGCTAGCATGCTTTTCATGTGACTAAATCGTGACTTGACTGTTGGGCTGAACTTCTCATTGTGCAGCCCGTCAGCAATTCTGGTTGTGCCAAGGCACCACATTATGGAGAAAGGTAGCTGTGGCTGGCTGACTGCTAATGCTGTCAAAGCAGAGGAGCTTTGCAGGGCAACTTTGCAGCTGCCTACAAAATGCTTTGTAACCTGCTCTGCATGCCATAACTTGGAACATCCGCTGCCTTTGCTGCTGATGGAGTCTCCATGCGATAACATAAAACTGGCCTTTCTAGTTTTCCGTTCTGTCTCTCTGATCTTGTTTTTGGAAGAAATTGGCTGTCTGTGTTGGCATGTGGGGACAACATTTAAGACATGTTGTTAGTTGTTACTCTGTTGTTGTTCGGTATCCCTGAGAAAGTAGAAATCCAATTGGATGGCTACAGAAGAAGGTAAATGATTTGCTCATCCATAAGGATGGAAACATCTCCAATGTCATTGAGGCAGATTTCTATGTGTTCATTTAATTTTATTTAATGACTTTGGCACTAGGTAGAGCTAAAGGAACAGAGTGCTATCTACTATGTTCTCTGTACTGTGCAACTCTTCAGCACAGAACTTGCCAGCAAAGACCCTGCACCTCCCTCCTGTTAGGTGTAGAACCAAGGAGTTCCTGTCCTATTTTAGCCCTAAAAGAAACCTTCCATATGCACCTGAGTGTAAGTACTGGGGAAGGAGGCTTTATAGTTAGCCTTGCTTGTTAGGAGACCTTATCCTTGCTGTAAGGCAATTAGCCAACTTCAAAATGCTTGATGACTTTGATTAATCATTGGCATTTTATATACGCACAATGCACCTACCACTAGGTGAGATGGTGTTACTTGGTGCTGGTGTTAAAAAGAGGAGATCTTCACAATATTTCTTGACGGTAAGTAATCACAGAGTGATTGGTTACAAGTGGTGAGGAGAGGTGTCACTTCATAGAAAATTACTTTAACTGTTGTTTAAGCCCTTATGATTTTCACCATAAAGCTTTTGAAATCAGTTATTTGTCTCTTGTTTTAATTGAACGCTGCAATTTGTAGAAAGGAAAGAAGGTAATGTCAGGATTCTTCCACTGTTTCTGGGACATGGGCTATTCTGGATGACTTCTTGTGGAAAAGGAGAGGCAAGCAAAGCTTAAGAACTGACAGAATGAGAAGGGGAAAATTGCAGAAAGATGTTTGAAAATAAGTCTGTCCCTCAGTTACTTGAAATAAAACACCTAGTGACTATTTGGCCCCGAACAGTGGTTTGGTTGCTTTTACAGCATGATGTTATGACCAACAAGTGTCTGCCTCTGTATCTTAGTCTTCATGAGCACTCTTTACAAACCTGGTAGTTGAAAACTTTTTTCTTTTTTTTTTTTTTTGCACAAAGTTTTCTTGTTGAAGAATTTTGAAGGTCCTTTAGTTGCTGGATTCTAACTTATTGGGAGAACAATGTTCTTTTGTAACTTTAAAATGAAGTGTTTTTTTCTTTAAATGTGCTGCAGTCTGATATTTGCTAAAGGTGCCATTGCACTGCTTCTCATGGTACAAGAAATGCACATTGAACTTATTTCCTTTCTATTGTTGTGTATTGGTAGAGTACAAAAAGGAAAATGCGTTGTGCCTAAAACATGAGTGAAGCTATGGACAAAACCTTGGTTTGTACAGATGGGATTTGACTTCCCAGGGTAGCAGCAAATAACGCGGGGGAGATGTTGCTGTTACCAGGTTGTAACGAAGCTTGTGCAGAAGCTTGATTTTCTCTAAAGCCCGTTGTTTCCCTTTTTTCCTTATTGTTTCTATAATAAGAAAGTGACTGGCCAAATGTTAACTGCAGATCTGACTGTTTGTTGTGGGTGTTTCCATGTTGGACGTGTATGGCCTGTTGCACGGTTTGTTTCTTGGCCTTTTGAGGATTCTGTGAGAAGCAGGGAAGAAATTTCCTTTATCCAGACATCAACCAAACTGCTTACAAAGAAATTGACAGCACTGGTAATGCTTCTGTCCCTAAATCTCAGGAATGTTTCGGGCAGTGAAACAGGTTTCCCTTTGGTGATATAAAGGTGCGTGCTCTAGGGTCTTGTTTAACAATATTTCATTGCAATCCTAGGTATCTATAGCATGAGTGGCCTTAGTGAGTTTGTTGAAGTGCACATTTTTTTTTTTCCAAAAGTAAATTTTAAGATGAAAAAGATATATACTATATAAATATATAGAGATATTTAGAAACTTGGTTTGTGGTGCACAAGTTCAGTGTTGGATCACTAAATAATTGTCGCAGGTACCATACGTGTAACTTTTCTTTTATGTATATTCCTTTATGGGAAGCAATGTTGCCATGGTAACTAGGACTTCACAATTTCTTTACTACTTAATGATGTGAATGAACTCTACGTTTTATTGAACATTACCAGGTTCAGTACTATTTTTATACTTATTGAACTACAGGGAATTTTAATTTAATAGCGTTCTAAAAAAGATGTTGCTTGAACTGTATAACTGTATAAATCAAACTACTTACACAGACAACACCTCTAAACCAGAATCTCTACCTGTAGTGCCACAGTCATTTATATGAAGTTATCTTGATCATGACTAGAGTTGGAAGACCACCCTACTTGTGTCAAGACTTAATGTTTCGTATCCTACTTCTCACAGACTGCAGTGCCCGACATTATTTGTAACCATCAAACCATATTATGTTTGTAACCAGCATTGTGATATTCTGTAATTGTATTGCTAAAATGAAATATCGACCTAATAAATATAGTGTTCCTGCATTTGGAAGTATCTGCGTCGAATTTGGTTCCAACTTTTGCTTTTGGTGAATACGTGTCCCTTTCTTCCCTGCTCTCCCTTGCTGTGTCATAACCAGTGTCAAGTGGGAACTGAGCTGGCACTGCCTCTGCCCAACAGCAGCGAGGGAACACAAGGAGAGCAGCTGCCTTGTTCTGAATGTGCCCTCTGGGATGCCTGTGCTAATGCCTGCGCAGCCAGCAGCAGGTCTGTTTGTGTTTCCTCTGAGCTGTTCACCATTACTGTTCTTCCACAGACGGCGCACTCCCAAAAGCATTAAGAAGTTGTACTTACTGTTCAGCAGTTCAGACTGTGCCGTGTCAACAGGGTAACGTTTGTGCAGAAACACCGTTAGCTCTTGATAGTAGCAAGAGGGAGAGGGTTGTGAACCTCCCACCAGGTTTAATCTAAAATCTCTTCAGCGGGAGAGATGGTGGCTGTGGCTGCTTCCTTGTGCCTGGCTTCCAGGGGTGAGCTCTGTTAGAGTGACTGCACAGGGGAGGTGCTGCAGTTCACTCAGATTTGTTCTTTTCCCTTCTCACCTTGTCTTGTTGATAGCGTTGTTGACCACTTCTGCAGACTTACTGCAGAATTCCCCACCAGCTTGTTGCCAGCTGCTCTGTGCTCACCTGGCTGCTTGCTGCGGTCCTCAGCACAAAATACAAAGGCCTGTGGGTTCGGACCGGGCCGTGTGGGCTGAAGGCCTCACTATGGGCTGAAGGCAGCCAGGCCTGGGCGCGACCCCGTAGGATGCCCTGCTTGGACAAATCCCTGCTGGCGAGTTCACCCCATGGAAAGCAGGATGACTGCAGAGGTTGAGGTTGAAACCAGTGCTGCAGCAGTGCCCTGTGCAGTTGTACAGCCCGGTGCCTCCTGTCCGCGCTGATGGAAGGTGGAAAGCACAGGCCTCTGAGGCTCTGTGCAGCTTTCTCAGTTCTTTCCCTTTTCCCCAGGGAAATACTGACATTCTGGGAGTGCTGAAGCCAAACTGCTGAGCATAAACCAAGTAGGTGGGTGCAGAGGCACGAGGCCATCCTGCTCGTTTTGGGGAGTTAATGAACCCGGCTGGGTCAACACTGCTGTCTGGTGATGACTTCCTTCCCTGGTTGGTTCAATCAAAGTCTAAGAAGCCAAAATCAGTGCCTTGACAGCAGGTACAGCACTGCGTCCTGTGCTGATGGAATTCAACCACAACTCCCTTAAAAGTGCCTTGAGGTAAGTACTGGTGTTTGTTGTTTGCTTTGTTTGCTTGTTGTTGGTTCTCCGAGGTGCTGGCTGCAGGTCTCTGCGTCGGTGTGGGGATGGCTGTGGTGCTGCAGTGCCTGTCCCAGACGGCAGGCTGCTGTGGGACCAGTTCTGCTTATTCTGGACATCTTTTGTCTGTCTGTTTGGTAAATAACAAAGTGGCATAAAATGCAAGCTTTACTGTCCTGAGCTGTCAGCATGCGGCCTCTGTTTGCACCTTTCCAGGTTTGTGATTTTAGGAGAAAGAAATGGATTTTTGTCTTTCTCTTTGCTGGTTCTACATTACATAGTGACACATTACAAAACACATGCAGATCTTGCTTTCCTTATGAGCTAAGCTCAGGATTGTGCAACATTTCCATGAATTTCCTGATGCTGCATTTAAACAGAAGAGAGCAAAGAGCCCGGGTGAAGAAACGTGAGCCGAGTGCTGTGCGGCTGCGCAAGCTGGGTTTGGGAGCAGTGCTGCATGCCGACTGCTAGCATGGCACAGCGGGAGAAAGCAGTCCCTGTGTCAGCACACTGCAGACTCTGAGGTGTTCTGCTGCTTACGTGGAAGGTTTTCAGACAATGTGTGCAGCACAAGAACTTTCCTCTCGGCTTTGTTTGCCCATGTCACCCAGGCAGGGAGCTCAGCGAGGCGTTTTCTGGCACTGCTCAGTTTTCCTTGAGAGCTCTCCTGTCACTTCTCGGCCCCCTCAAGTCCTGCTGGAAAAACTATGGAATAATCCAGACTTGGGCAGGCTTTAATCTTGCTCAGCTTTGCCTTAAGCAAGGGTGACATTTTGAGGGCATGCAGTATTTTTCTGATGCGACTGCATTTGTGATTGTTTTTTATGCAGCATGTGCTATGGGGGAAAGCTCATCACTTTTAGCTGAAAGAAATACTGTATTACCTCAGGAACACCTTTTGTGATCTGCTGCTGAATCACCTGCACAGCACAAACATTGAGGAGGGAAGGATTTGGGGGATTTGACTGGTTGGCCTAAAAGCTTTCCATGCCAAACTGATTGTGTTTGTTCCTTACAACCTACGTTCTAGGGGACATCAAGTGCAGCCACCTCTAGAGCCTGAAGCAACCAGCTTTGTTACTCTCTTCTAATCATTCCTGTCCTGAAGCATTAGCTTTGTGATGAGTTTCTTCCCACAGCAGTCAGCCCAGGTGGGATAAGTGGGGTCAGCTGCAGGGTCTGCCAACACAGGCTGCGGGCCGTTCTCTGCCTGGAGCAGCTGGGAGAAGCTCAGCTCTGTGTGTGTGCGTGGAAGTTATGAAACTTTTTGGTACCAAAGTATAGTCCGCATGTTCACCTCTTCTGATCCTCTTTCAGTGTGTCCTCCCTGCTGGCAGTGGGAGGGCTTTCTGTGTGGGAATGATTGTGGAGCAGATCCTGCCCTCTGCAGCAAAAGGAGGCTGCACGTTCTGCTCCTGTGCACACGGTTCTTCCATTGCCCAGTTTTGTACAAAAGGAAACATGTAGCATTGGTTGGCGTGATGCTTACACATCCCCAGTGGAGACTTGATGCTGGTGCACAGCTGTTAGGAAATTCCAGCATAATAATAAACAACATCACGTGGTTTTAAACAGCATTTTCATTTTGCTTGGGTAAAAGCTTGTTGCTATGGAGCTGCAAGTATTGCAGTATCCCACAGTTTCAGAAAACCATGAAGGCAGGCTCCAGTCCATGCTTTCTGCCCTATGTACTGGGTGAAAACCAGTTTTTCTTTCTGTTGGTGTCTGAAGCTGTCTGAGAACCTTAAAAATGAAGAATGCACCTCAGTTCCTGCTGACTCAGCAGTACCAGAGGGGAGCTGACCTCAGGCCGCCAGCAGCCCCAAAACCTCCATGTATCTCAATCTCAGCAACTCCCTGTATGGCACACACTTTGTATTCCTACATGAGAAGCAGCCAGGTGCTGTTTTCTCCATTCCTGCTGCGCAGCAGACGTGCGGAGGGCTGCCTGAGCACGGAGCTGCAAGTTGGTGTGGGACTCCTTCCCACCTCTTGGCTCATGCTATCTGGCTCTTTCTTGTTTTTTGACTTTCAGTTTACCAATTTGAATTTCAAGTTGGTAAAATTTAGCTGTTATATATGCACCAGCGATGGTATATAACAATCTGACATCAAATTGAACTTCTTTAGAGGTAAACAAAGCGGTTTGGGAGAGAGAAGATGAAAAGCAAGATGGTTTGTGAGTGCATGAGAACACCCACGAGATGTGGGTGCTTTTTAGCAGCTTGAAAATAGGTACACATGGGTCTGTGGCACCTGCCCAGGGCAGTGCAGAGTTTGCCAGCAATTGCTCCTCCTTCCTTCTCCCTTTGGGGTTTGTGGATGCTGGGCTTTGGGCTGGAGGAAACAGGCTGCTGAGAGCTCTGGTTGGCTGACGTGCCTTCAACAGGTTGGTCAGCATTTTTGTTGTTGGCAAAGCAATGTACACTCAGGCTGTGCCCAAAGGCAAACCCACAGCTATGCTGTGAGCACCAGCACTGCTATGTAAATACACACCAATGGGCCGCAGCTGACATGGGCTGCCCAAGGGATGTCTCCTGCTTCCCTGCTACTGCTGTGTGCTGTTCTCCCTGTTTTCTGTGCCTTCTGAGGCAGCAGTTTGACCTGCCCCATTCTCTGCCTCCACCACTGGTCACGTCTTTACCTGACCGTGTGGCAGTCGCACTCACTGCCGGGCGGTGGCAGAGGAGGGGTGTTGGTGTGGCTGCTACCTCCACTGCGTCCCCAGCTGCTGCCCAAGTGCTCCCAGTGGTTTCCTTCAGCTTTCTTTCAGGATCCGAATCTTCACCTTCTGAAGGACAGCATAACAGCTTTAAAAACAAACAAGAATACAACAAAAAGGGCTTCAGGATATTGGTCTGACTGAGCACCGCACGCTGGTTCATCGTTGAGCAATGCAGCACTGTGGGCCCACTGGGTGGCTGTGGGGGGAGCAGTGAGCATGCCATCCCTAAGCCCTGTGCTGACCCTTGTGCTCAGATACCAACCTCCACTTGAGCGTGGGCACCCAATGTCTGTGTTCTTCAGCAGGACTCCCTCAGCACAGCAGCTCCAGGGCTGACCTTTTCCAGCCTCCTTGGGTGACAGCATTTGGTGCTGCTGGGCAGCCAGGTTTCGTAGCAAGGGGTGTTGTGCTGTGCCCCTTCTGCTGACAGTGCTGGGGATGTGTGTGTGCCACTGGATGTCACTGTCGCCTCGTGGTGCCTCGGGCACAGGCATGGCAGTGGGTGGCAGTGGGTGCCCGCGTTCAGCAGCAGCATCTCCATCGCTCTGGGCTATCCCAGAGGAGAAAGAGAGGTTTTTGTGTTGCCCGAATCATGTTGAATCAAACAAACTTCAGGGGCTTCAGGTGGTCTGAGAGAGTAAAGAAACAAGAATGGAGGGGGGGCTAATTTCTATGCTAATGAGCTTTTGGTGGTGTAGAAGAGGCGGCAGATTGCATGGGGATGCAGGGCTGCTCGGGTGCGTTCAGTAAGCCCAAAAACAGAATTGGGATCAGTGTGCAAACTGAAATGTGGCTTTTAAAGAAGGTCTGAAACCTGCATTGAGGACAGGGGAAGGCAGAGCTCTGGCTGTAGGATGATGGCAGGCAAGGCTGACAGAGGACCTTACTCTCCTTTAAGGAGAGCTAACCTTGATCACTTCCTAATTATGTATCGATTATGCTGTTATGCTCACTCATCTAAACAACGAGGTGTTTCCAATCCACATCTTCCCCAGTGCTGCTGCTGTGCTCCAACAGGGGACAGCTGCTCCCTGGTCGGAAGGCTTCTCCCACCTCCTTGCAGTCCATCAGCCCCTGCATATTGCTGTGCTCTGGAGGCAGCTGCATCCCCAGCACTGCACGGCCCTGCCTGTATCACAGGCTGCACCTACCTTCACTTTCCCCACTTTTTTCCTCCCCAAGCTGAAGATGTGCTATTCTGTGTTTTGATTTTTCATTCAGGTGGAGCAGTGGGGTAGGAGAGTTTGGAGTCGTTTGCTGCTCAACGCTCCTGCTTTTTTTTTTCTTTAATTTCCTTATTGTTGGGGTGTCTTTCTGGAGCCCTCTAAACAAGCAAACAGCCTGATTTCCCTCTGCTCTAACAGACAGATCTCCCCCTTACTGACGGCTGCATTGCTGCCAGCACTCAGACGGCCGCAGCTCTTTAATGTGAAGCACAGGATTACACCTACTGCAGTTTCCTAAATTGCTCGGAACACTTTCCCAGATGCCTCCAGTATTGCTGTTTTGTTTGTTTGTTTGTTTAAATACTAGGTCAGTTTTTAATATTTTTAAATAAACTTCTAAAAGTATTTCTTAGGGACCTTTGAACTTCCTGGTGCACTCAGCCTTTGCTCAGGAGCTGTGTTTGTGGGTGGCTGTGAGTCTGCTTTCATGGCTTAACCCTTTGGGATGGGGTTCTCAGTAATCCACTCATTACAGCTCCATTGTTGGAGGGCTCCTGTAGCTGATACTCAGGCACAGAAGTAGAGTTGACAAATGCTTGCTTTACCTGAACAAGTTGCTTCTTTCAGAGCTCAGCTCTCACTTAACCAGATATAACTAAGGATCAGAGTTGGTCTGTAAAGCATGACTGGGAGCATGGGATTTGTGAACTGCTCCTGAAATTGCAAACTGGTGGGGACAGCAGCTCAGTTTCCTGCCTCTGGCTTAGGAAGGCCACTGTCCTGCTTGCTTACCTGGAACTTCTGCATCTTGTTTCTCTTGATGTACTTATACAGCTTCTGCAGCTGCTTTTCATCCTTATCTGAGAAGAGGGAGGTGAACCTCCACAGCATCCTAGAGAAAAGACATGTGAGTTGCATACTTGAGCACAGATTGCATCCTCTTCCTCCTGCTGGTTCTGGCTTATGGAGGGGACGACTGGTGAATCCTTTGCATGGCACTTTTCTCCTCTTCCCTGAAGCTTATAAACTTACGAAGAATGACCCTTCCCAGAGCATGAGTGCTGTGACAGGTCAAAGCCTTACTTCTTCCAGTGCCGGACCTCTGAGGCTCTGCAGTGCTGCTGGAGGAACAAGTCGATGCGGTCCCCGATTATGGTCACGCTTTCTTTCATGTACTTCACTTTCTTTTTCCTGGAGAGGTGCTGGGGCAAGTGCAGCTTTCTGAGTGACCTCTTGAAGGGCCTCAAGTACTCCTTGCACTGCAAAGGAAGTGTTGGAATAGCTGTTTTCTGTTAGTAAGCTACTTAAGTAGTTGGCTGGGAAAGCATCAGAGGAGTGTTTCTGGGTGAGTACGTTCTGTGTGGGGATGGAGGGCTGAAGTGAGTCCCTGCCAAGTGTCTCCATCACCCTGAAGGAGCCTATCCCACACCTCCTGAACTTCAAGGTGCCACGGGCAAAGCATGTTGGGATGACACAGAAGGAGACTGAAGGATTTTCATGGCTGGGGCTTCCTTTTTGACATCATAAGGTGAAACGTATTAACTTCAGGGTATGAAACAGCTGTTGTTCCGCATGGCTGGGAAAAGGGAACTGCTTTTCACACACTGCTGTTTCCTGTGGCCGTGCCTGGGATGGTACAAACCTCAACTTGTGATGCAAGAGCAAGTACTGTGTCTGCATGCCCTCCCCCCTGTGTCCGCATGGCTTTCTACATGTTACACACACAGGGCCATGTGTGGGTAAGGGTGGGCCTGTCCATGTGTGGGCAGTGGTGTGGGATGAAATTTTGGGGCTGCAGGGTGGCTGACACCACGCCATCAAAGCTCCATGTGAAATGCTGAAGTAGCAATATGCATTTCCAAAAACTGAGCGGTGTGATTTTCGATGTGGATGGCCTGTTGTTTTCTTAACTGAAGTGTGATGCTGAGAAAACAACGATGAGGTTAACCAGTGTGGCTTTCCTCCATGTATGAAGGTTTAGTTTGCTGTCCTGCTGTCTGAATCCTCTGTCAAACCCCCGGGTTTTATTTTTCCTCTCTCCTTCTTGAAACGCCACAAATTAACTCTTTCCCCCACTACCAAATCCCGTTCAGTATCTCACAATTTTGAAGGTATCCTGGTTGAGGCCAACCGTGGAGCAGATGAGTGGGGCCCAATGCTGTGCACGACCCGCGCTGCCCGGTGCAGGGACTGCAGCCTCTGTGCTGGCTGCATCCTTCCCTAGGCCCTGTGGGTGCCAGAGACAGAGGTCAGTTACCCACTGTGCCAGCTCTGTGCCCTTTCCTAAAAGCACGGCTGAGGACAAACCCTACCCTCAGGCTCAGGAGCATCGCTCTTCCAGCCAAAAGCATTTCAGACTGGGTTTTCAGAGATGCTTAACGAAGGCGGATATTTAATTGCAATTAAAAGCCTGTAAGAATTGGTCACCTTGCTTTTTTGGTTATGTGACCAACCTAAACCAAAGAAAACGGTGTATTTTAGAACACCCTGTGATATGTAGTGAGAGAAGTCCCTCCCTCTCTGATGTACTCTGCCCTGTAGGAAGATTCCTTTGCAAATTTGATTCCAAATTGAGTTTTGGAAGTGTCACCAAGGCCAAGCCCTGCACTGGCTGTGTGTCCCTTCCTGCTCATGCTCACCTTTCTGGCCGTGCTGTCACTGACTGCCTGCTCCTCTGTGCCCATCTGTTCCATGGCACACAGAGCCCTCATGCTGACGCCTCTGTGCCAGGTGAGGAAGAGAAGTAACCACAGAAGGAGTGTTTGTGGGTCACCAGGGTGCCTGGATACGGGTTCCAAGTTCCACCAGCCATGGGGATGGCTGGGACATGATAATGGGAATGGCACTGGTGATTGTGATTGTCACCTATGGTGTGGTCAGAATGGGCCTTTTTCCTCCTCTCCCATTGCAGCCACTGGGCTGTGTGGCCATGCCTGAGCTGCCATTGAGATGGCCCTGTTGGGTGTGGAGCAGGCGCAGCCACAGACAGTGCAACACAAGGTGGTGTAGAAGGAGCTTGTTGGAGATGTGTCCTCAATTCCCAGTGAGGTGTAATGGAATTCTGGGGGCATCTCCTTTGTAGGTGCAACCCACAGCGAGGCATAGGTCTGCTGGGTAGCATCTCTTTTAAAGCTCTCAGTTCTAATAAAGAATAAATTGCATTTGCCAGGAGGAAGAAAGGCTTGTAGTTAAAGGGATTATTTTTTGGAGATTTACTTCCAGGCGAAATGCTTTCACAAAGAAAAATGTGTCAGGCCATAGTCATGCCCTGACCAGTCAGACAAGTGCAATTGTTTTGTCCTTCAGACAATTAGTGTAATTGCTGCAGCTGTGATTCAGCTGTGCTCCTGTGCCAGGTTGCTTCTGGCACTGGGAGTCAGCACAGGGCTGCACAAAGGCCCTCTCTGAAGTTCCATGGCCACACGGAGGGATGGCTCTGCTCCCAGCTGAGCACATGTGGCTGGTGCAGCATCTCTGTGACCCCAGTGCCTGAAGTTTTGCTGTCAGTTTCCTGATGTAGGAGCAAACATAGGGACAGTTATCTCCAAATGCTCTGCAGTTGGCTTTGCTTTGACTCTCCAAGGTGTGCTGCAATTTGTTTAGTCTATGCTGAGATTTCAAGGTATGTTGCGCGTTAGTTAACACAAAGCAAGGTCACTGCACAGCAGAGTGGAGGAGTCGTGGCAGTGAGGATAAGTGAAGCTGTGCTAGCTTCAGCCTGGATTTGGCAAGGCCAGTGCTGGAGGTGGCTTTGTTGAAGGGGATGCTGAAAAGTTAAAGGCTGTGTTGAAAGTGTGCTCAGTTTCTCAATGCCTGCTGCCAGCTGCACACCCTCTTCCTTGCCCTATCTGCAGCTGTGAAACCCATCCCAGCGTGGCCACCTCCAGAGGCTCAAGCCAAGAAGTTGGCAGCACATGTCCTCAGCTCTTACCTCAGGGCACTGAAGGGTGGTGTGTTCCTGGCAAACAGGAGCACTGGGGTCAATAAAGCTCCTTCAGCACAGGCTCTCACATGTGGTAGCAGCCAGATTAAAGACCGTGCAGGAGCCCTGGGACACACACCGGTTGTTATCACAGGCATAACCCGTATTTGCATGGCCATATCTGTGTACTTGTAAGATTGCAGCCTCCACAGGCACGTGACAGCTGAATGGAGAGGCTCTCTTGCTTTCTCCTGCATACACTGCACCTTGCAGGCCTGAAGGTCACCTTGGGCATGGCAATGTACATTCTGCCTCTGGGTGTGCACTGCATCTGAGCGCAGCCAAAGTGGAGGGGCACAAGCTGCAGCTTTGGATGGACCTCCCTGGGCAGCCTTCATCTGAGGAGCTTGCTGTGTTTGGGAGCTGTCAGCCAGGTCAGGTCAGGGTGAAGCAGTGACCTTACAGCCTTCTCTGGCATTACTTAGTACAGTAGCAGAACCGGAGACTAAAAAGCTGAGGCTGCAAAATGCCTTTTCCCGCTGTTGAGCTGTCTGATAATGCTCCAAGCTGTACTCTGACTGTAGAAGCCATAACCCTTCCCTGCCCTTGAATTTCTATGATTGCACTGAGCAAAGCTGCAGTTCATTTTGATCATGGTGTAAGGTATGCCAAAGATGGCATAACCCAGACCACATCTCTGTAAATCTGTCGGGTTATATCACTTACTTGAGGTCAGAAGTCCTTCCAAACAATGTTCTAATTGGGTGGGGAAAAGTCAGGAGTACAAATAGATTCCATGTCTCATATTTCTTCTAACGAAGGGAAAGGAGCCTGAGTGCTGCTCAGGCACAGCTGTGACAGTACAGCCCAGGAGCACCCCCAGTTCTCTGACATCTCCCCTGCAAACAGTCATTTCTGCACCTTAGTGAGTGCTTACAGAGCTGTGCAAGTGCAAAGAGTAAAGTTTTGCTGTCACAGCAGCTCTTTCAGTGCAAGGCTGGGCATATAGCCAAAAGGAAACACTTGTGAAGACACCCTTTACATGGCTGCTGTTTGGTTTGTGCAGATTTAGCATGAAAACCACAGGTGATTTGATGAGTCAGGTTGCAAACAATATAGGCAGGTATCTGATGCAATATTGATTTAGCAGTAGGTCACAGGGCTGATAAATGCAGATAAATGTATGGGTAGTTGGTTTAAGCATAATGTAAAATGTGTACAAGGTGATGTAGTTAAACCTAAAAGCCAGACAACATTGCCAGACGTATTACAATGTGATAATGAAGGAATTGTCAAGAGGAATGTTTCTTGGTAACCTGCTCATACAATGTGGAGGGTGAACGCCTCGTTTGATAGAGTGATTAATGATGCTCAGCATGGATGCCCAGCCTGCAGGGCGGAGGCTTTGCTGATTGTCCTGGAAATTCCTCTCCTCATGCTTAAGGATGATGCAAACTTTCACAGCCAACCAGAGACCCGTCCTTCCGCAGCTGAGTGCCCGTCAGTGCAGCTCCAGCTCGTAGCCCTCGTGTCAGGGAAAGAGACCAAAAAGAGAATTTGGGCCTCATTGCTGTTTGTGTGTGATGTCGTTAGAAGAATCCTATTATGGCATAGGAATCCCTTTTTGTTGAAGTTGGAAGTTGTTCATTTAATTACTTGTCTGAACAAAAGTGGTGAAAATCCCAAATGCACTTTGTGACCAGTGGTATGTCGAGGTGGAACATGACGCTGCAACCACATCTGCATCCCTTTCGCCCTCTCTGTCCTTCATGAAATCTGACCAGATGTGCTCCAAGTGTTCCCACCCTGGGTGGCCCAAAGCTGCTGGTGACCAACTCCTCGCTGTCAATAAATGTATCTTGGTGTGTATGTATGTTATCTCATGTTCCGGCTGTTTTGCAGGTGAGTTTCTACCTTTACATTTCTAGTTAGATGTTAATGAGTTTGTTAGTGTTTGCTGATGTCATAAAAGGCTTTTTGAAGCCTTTTGAAGTCTTCAGGAAATGAAAGAGCATTATCAGCTTCCTCCATGTTTTGTGAGAAACAGGACAGTTTCAGGCCTTCCTTCTTTCTGTGTATCAAAAGTTTTCAGAGTTTCTTATGCAAATCGAAACAAGCCTTGCTAATGACATGTTAATAAACCCTCTCCTTTACTTCTTAGCAAGGTGGGTATCTAAACATTGAAAGCAATCCAATTTCTTTTGTTAGCCCATTGGATGATGCCTGAAGTGCTACCTGCCTCATTCATTTTCCCCTTCCCACCAATTTACCCACTACTGTAGCAAAGAAACAGAAAAAAATAATAAATATAAAGGAGTGAAAAGGGCTTTTCCTATCTTTGCAATAGAGAAGTAAAACTTTCTGAAGGGGTTCTCCTGTCCTATGTCAGTTTTCAGTCTGGAGACTTTTCTCCGAATGATCCAGGGGGGGAAACATGTTGTATCTTTCTGTACAGAGAGGATGGAAGATACCACCAGAGCAACCGGGGCTGGGAGCCGGGACTATGCCAGGTCTGCCCCTCTCTGAGCCATGGCAGTTTCAGTGACTCTACTTACAGCACAGACTCCTAAATCTGCATCTCCTCTTTTCCTCCTTTCTCCCTCAGAAGCTCTGCTACCCACCTCCCATGGTCTCACTGCTCGCACAGGAGCTGCACCAGGCAAGTTTCCAGCACAGTTGGTGCCAGCGGGCTGCGTGCCTGCAGGCACAGCGTGACGATGCTCTGGGCAGTGATGGGAGCTGGGCTGGCAGGGCTCAGGCTGCTGGCAGTGCCTGCATGCTGTCCTTGCTCTGACCCATGCCCTTTGCCTAGCCTGGCCCTGTGCTGCACTGCCCCGCTCTCCCCCCGTGCCCAAAGCTGGGGCTGATGCTGAGGCTGTTTTTGCAATTCTGCTTAGCACTTCAGCTTGTGGATTTTTCAGAGGAAGTCAGGTTTGGGTTTGGGGGCATTTTCTAATTTTTTTATGTTTGGTTTTATTTTGAAAATAAAGGAAATTCCCCTCTGGTCTACAGAATGCAGCTATCAAGAGAAGCAGTTAATTTTTCTGTCTTTTAATATTAAATCACATTTAAATAACAAAAAGAAAGAGTGGCCCTGTTTGTCTGATGGATTTTGATATTGTAGTGGGGCAGCTGCAGTGAAGTGCAGGCTCTGCTGGGATGGGCAGAGGAGGAAAAGTGTGTGCCAATGTCTGCAGCATTCTGATTCCTTCCTATCAGCCCAAAAACGCTAAATATGATCCTTTGTCTGGCATATGGGGATTTGGAGAATTGTTGCTAATTACTGCAGTTGTGCTATCTAGCTTTACCAGCTTAAATAATATATTAAGTGCTTTTACAATCTTCCACAACGTGCTGGAATGTAAAGTGGTGCATTTAATGCTATTTACACTTCATAGCAGGCATAAAATATAACATTAATTTGCAGATAAACTGGGTTTGGATGACGTATTACTTGTATGACTTGCAGTCAGGGCTCTGGGCTGTGGATGTAGGTGCTGTGCAGCACAGGGCACAAACCTCTGTCTGTGGGCTTTGAGTCTGTAGGGCTGGGGGCACTGAGTGGCTGAGGGAATGCTGAAGCCAGACCTCCTGGGATCCAGGCAAGCACCTAGAAAGGCTGATCCAGAGAAAGGAAGATGATGACATTATAAGCTGCTCGAGAATTTTTTTTTTTTTTTTTACCTCCACTATTTTTCTGGGGAAGTAGTAATTCTGATAGTCATCTGATTATGCTCAAATTCTGGCATCTCTTCCTTCAAATCTGTATTTTCTATAATCTCCTTAAACAAAATGTGAGAAGGGCATGCCATGAGTGTGCTGCTGCTGGACTCGGAGTGATGAAATAACCCTGGAGCAGCTGAGCAGAGCTCATCTGAGGTGAAGGATCTTGTAAGACACGTGGTTGATCTTTATTTTTGTTGTTGCTTTGGGAGTGGTGGGGATGACGCCTGACATTTCAGGATGTTGTAAACCACAAAGGGAATTAGAGATAGTGATAAAAAGGCCTGCATGCTCTGACCTATAATTTGGTTTAGTTTGACACAGCTCCCTGTAAAATCACAGGGACTGTTGGAATGTGCAGTAATTAGCAGTATTTTACCTACTTGAAACTAAAGCACTGCAGGCTTTGCAGATTAAAGAAAATTATGTAGCTTTTTGTCTGGTTTTGCTTGATTTTAGATTTGCTTGAGAACAGGGAGGTGAAAGGCTTGTGTCAAATATTCAAGAAAAATTTTGCTCTTAAAAGACTGTGGAGAAAATGTGATCTGAAGACCTTCAGTTTCCTGGCTGTGACACAGTTAACAGTTACATTTATTCTGATTCTGTTTTAATATTCCAGCAGAGAAGCAAACATAAACAACTGCCTAGACTGGCTTCAGTGAAATGGAGGAACTGATAGAAAATAATGGGGTATGGATTGGCAACGGAGTGATTGTTGCTGGTGCTTGCAGGATAATGTTCTCACCACGCTTTGGATGCTATAAAATGATTGATATCTAATGCTAAAAATTGAGAGATGCTCTCTGGGAGATAGGAAACGCTGTGCAAAAGCTTTTTTCTGATTGGCCACACGGAAAAATTCAAGGTCATAGATATGGCAGCTTGCAGGGATGCACAGCTGGTACCTCAGCACTGAAACCTGCAGAATCAAGCAGAAGGGTGTTAGTTGGCCATGTGGGCAAAAATGGAAGGGTAAAATGAAACCACCTGACAGAGGAAGAAACAGCTGGGAAGTGATAAGAGAAACGAGAGGAGAAACTCTTGCCCATTTTTGTGGTGTCCAAGCTCTCTAACCACTTCAAATTGCTCTCTTCCTTGAATGCACCAATTTTCTTTTTTGAGCTGCAACGATTTGGCATCCTCCAACTCCTCTGAATTGGCCATCGACTGCTGAGATCTGCTCAAGAGTCTGAGCAATACTCCAGGCTGAATTTAGGTACGGTCACTGAAGAGCTGCTGGGCCAGAAGCTCTTACATGAGCAGCTGGGCTTCTAACCAAAGGGAGAGGGAGTGCCAAAAGCTTTTGTGGATATTTTTTGATGCTGTGTTTTATACAATAAAAACACATGCAAATGCTTAACTCAGTAGGCAAAATATTTGATTAATCCCCAGTGCTTTACCTCGCTTTGTGGGTACAACTGCCCACAGAGGTGGCAAAGCGTGACGCTGAAGGAGTTTTGTCCAGCAGCAATTTACCACGCGTTGTTTTTGAGCCACTGTAGCACATCAGCAGCCGCTGGGTGCTCAGCCGAGATGGCAGCTAAGCACTCTGACCATCTCCACCTTGTTGTTTGCTGCTCCACTTAGGGGGAAATGAGGAGTGATGAGGTCTGAGCAGATGGCAGCCCTTGGACCTTTTTTGTTGCATTGTTGGCTCAATCAGCAGCTCTTCATTGACTCTGGGCAGATTACAAGCATGATATTAGCTTAGATAATGCCACTTTGTAAATAATCTTAATTACTATCTTTAGCCATTTGACACCATAAAATAGAGGTCTCTTATTTTGATGTTTTTTTTAAATCTCTTTAGTGTCCCTAGGGTGATGTCACTTTTGGATCACTGACAGTGGCAGTGTGTGCACCAGCCTAACATGTCCTGAGCTCTACTGTCTGTGCTGTGCAAGTGCTGAACAGAGCCACCAGCCTGCCGACATGGTGCTGAAGGCTGACAGGTTTCTCTATTCGGGATTTCCTCTTGTTTAGTGCCTGAATTATGTGAAACCTTAATTAGCAAATAAGATGCTTTGGTCCTACCTCCCAAAACCAGAAATGGAATCGAGGGAAGCACAAGGATGTGCCAGATGATGTGATGGTCCTGGCTCCATGGTTTTTGCTTTACCCTGCTGTTCTTGGATGTGTTTTCTGTTATGTCAGCTGTTGGCAAAATGTTCATAAAGTTGTTACATGATTTATGTTTTGATACTGCTTTTTCTGTATACAACAGTCAAGCTGCTAGGATGATGTTTGTTGGAGATCCTGTGTGCAGCAGCTGTTGAGCTGAGAAGAAAGCAGCTCACCCTTTGAAAGGGAAGCTGCCCTGTTGTGCCATGGTGGTGAGCCACTGCCTGCTGAGCTCCTTTGCTGTCACACTCTAGGGGCAATGAGAGCATTCTCTTCCTACAACATAACTCAATGTAATTTGGATAAGCATTAGTCACTTTTTGCAAAGCCATTGCTTTGATTTGCTCTTCTGTTATTAATTACTTGCACTTCCTCTTATCACTCTGTTTTTTATTTTATTTTATTTTTTTTCTGCTGAAGATAGGGCTGCAGAGAAATCCTTTACTTCCATTTCCAACAGCACATGGGTTATCTACCTACAAGAGAGTACAGAACTATTTTATCAACCACATTTCTTTTCTTGTTGTTTCTTGATGACAGATACTACTCTTAATCTACACAGCAACAACACTTTGAGATGGGAAATCTGTGTTCCCATCAATTTTTGTTATGCTGATAAATCACAACATATCTCACTTTCTGAATGATGTGTTTCTGGATTTAGGTCTACTCTTCTTCCTTTATCAGTTTTTCTTAGTGCTAGCAACAGCCTTGCAAAGCTCATCTGTTCCCTTAATGTTCAGCCCAGCAAGCTGATTAATTCTATCACTCTTCTCCCAGTACCAGCATACTCAAATAGGCTGATAGAAAATTAGGAAAAACATGATGTTTACAAAAGTTCACAATGCATCATGCTTCTCCTCTGACTTTGGTTAGTTGTGGCACCTTGTGTCCTTTGGGTTGAAGGGATGTCAACAATGTCTGCTGGGAAAAAGGAGGAATTTTCTTGTTCTCTGTGGGTCTCAAGTGTGATGGTGTCACCCTGCATGCATGTGAGCTTTGAGCACAAGGCACCTTCTGGTGTTTTCTTCTGTACACATGTGCTTCATCTTTGGTTATACAGATAGTGCTGTTATAGCATGAGCTGAAATTATGTATGAACAGCAATGTTGAGTCACTTCAAATCTGTTGTGATCTCTCTAAGCAAAAGCATCAGAGGGGAAGCAGCAAAACTAACAACTTACCCTCCTTTTCCTTCTTAAGGGGTGGCAAAACCAAGCAGAGGCCATCTGCAGCCCAAACAGGGCTCCTGCTTCGCTCCTCTGTTCCTGGAGAGGGAGGGGAATTGCAGCCCATGCTGCTCCTCCTGCCCCCCCACCACGTTTGTATGGTAGTACGTATGGTTTGAGTGGCACTGACTCAGTGGGAAAGAAGGCACAAGGTGTCTGCTGCTGGAAGCACTGCATTCATTAACACATCCTAGAAGCAAGATGGAGGGTTACTGGGCTTGCAGAAACCCCATCTGAGTATTTGCAGTTAATAAATACATATATATATATACGCAAAATTTATTAAAAACACAGTGGTGCTTCCTGAGATAGAAGATAATATATTAAGGCCCCATTTTCTTTGCTGCTGTTGCAAGTTGCTGTGAGGTTATTATTAACAGAATTCTGCAAGTACTACATCTATTTTCTTGTGTGTGTAGTAGTGTTTTTTTTTTTTTTTAATAATTAATTATTATTCTTCAGTTTATACCATAAAAGCTACAGTACTTTCCCCAGCGATGTTCTGCTCATAGCTCATGGTGGCATTAGTGCCGGAGACATGCCTGGATTGTGAGACAGAAGGACCCTGGTAAGAGTCTGTCCCTTTGTTTCTGAATCTAGTTCCTACAAATCTGTCGTGAATGTCACCCTCTGACTACTGTCTTGAACCACTTATTTCCTGAAAAATGGGACAGAAGCTGCATTTTGCATGTGTAGCTTGGTTGTTCTTTAAGGAAGTCTCTCATATTTTCCTATCTCCCTCTGATAGCATCAGAATTAGATTGGTAGAAAATAATTTGAGAAATTTGTCTCATTCATCACTTAATTATAACTAAAAAGATACGAAACCTCATATTTTTCAGCTCCTAGGTAAATGAAAATTCTCACTGTACCTTGATATCTTTCCTACCTCCTGCTCTTTCCAAATATTTGAGATGTGCTGTGCTGCGCTGCACTCAGGACTGTGTGAAGCACAGGGGATCAAAGCTGTCTCATGTCTATACAGTGCCTGCTGCTGTGTGTCTCAAACCGGTGATTTGCACTGTTGTCTTGTTTTTTCCACCTCTGCGCTGAAAAACTCTGCTCCCACCTAGCTGGTATTATGCACAAATACTAAAGATTAGTTTAACGTATTTCATCTATTCACTTATTTGGAGCATCTTAAACTTAAAGATTGCAATTATCCTCAAGAACAAAGTGCAGCATTTACATAGAACACCCTTATTTGTTTATTTTGAAGTAGTATACAAAGATCAACCAGTCCTTAAGTGTTAAATGTCTCTGGAGGGAGACAGGTACTGGGGAAAGAGGAGAGATGTAGAGGCAAATAATAGAGCAGGAATCAAACTTGTGTTTTCAGTTCCTTTTTTTTTTTTTTTAAGTCAACTTTGAATCAGGAAATCCTAGGGACTACACCACTGTTGTTCTCAGAACTGTTTTTATTCACCACAGCAGTTCCACAATTATATTTGGTTCATCTCTTCTGAGTTCAGATCTTATCAATGCAACTCGAATACAGATGTCCACTTCAGCCTTAGTCTGCAGCTCTACCCCCTGACTTCGCTCCTTCCAGGCAGCCTGGGGACTGCCTGGCACCTCCTGGAGACCAGCAGCTGCCCTGCCATAAATGCCATGTTGCCACACACCTCCTCTGCACAGGAATAGATGTCTGCTTTGCCACAGACAAGTTGACAATGATGCAGAGATGCTTAAAGATATTTGCTTAGTGCATCTGAATCTGTGATTTGTGAATGGTTGAATAAATCACAGCAACCAATTGACACATGACCTGTCACAGTCAGCTTTACTTATATAGCACTCTTCAAACAGAAGAGAGGAGGTCAATTCATCTAATAGAAATCTAGATTCACTATATCTTAATTTGATTTACCTTTGGCATAACATTTAAATGGTAGCAATATCTGTAACCTTGTGCTCCCCAATAAGGCTTCGTTAAAAACTTACTGCCAGATCTAATCCACAGTTAGCATACAAAGTCTTATCTCTAGGTTCCTGCTTCAATGCCTTTGAGAACATGCTTAATTTAATCTGAACAAAGACACTGCCATCATAAGCCTCCAGTCTGATTTTCCAATCTAGAATATCTCTGTTATTAAATTTGGTGCAAGCCATGGTGCATACAATGGATACAATGAATTATTTTAAAGCACTCTTCAAGGAAAATTCTACTGCTTGTTAGACATCATTTGTATCTGTGGGACACGAGATGTCACTTTAGATTTTTTTTATATGCCATATAAAAATGCAGTATTAGTCTAAACAACTTAGCAGTGAAAACCAGCAAGTTTTAACATAATATGTATTTTTTTTTAACCATTTGGGAGATAACTTTTTAACAAATCGTTTGTTCACTGTCAGTATGATCTTTTTTCAATCTATCCTAATTCCTTTGGAGGAAGGACCTCCTCAGTGAGTGTTTCTGCTTCTTCATTTGAATCCAATACTGACAGCTGTTTCTGTCTATACCTTAAGCTAGGATGGCAGCAGGGTCTGATTTGCAATTATCATTTTAGATGGTCAACTTTTTAAGCTGTATCAAGGAAACCAGTTGTCATTAAAAACCCTATGCTGCCTGTTAGCAGGGTTTGTGCATGCTACAAGTAGACGTTCCTTTAAAGCATGGCTGATAATACCAAGAAACTTTGTAACTGCTGTTGTTTAATAACATAATTTACTGAAAGAAATAGATTAAAGGAGGTTAGGCAAGGACAGTCATGAAGAAATCTGTGTGAAAACTATAGGAAATTGGTGTGAAGCCTGCAGACAGCTGTCTTAAGGCACCAGTAGTTGCTTCCTGCTCTCTTTGCTCTGCCAGTTTGGGTCTGACTGCATCCCAGTGCAGCTTTTTGCTCCAAGCAAAATGGAGACTCTCAATGTATCATTAACTCTGTAATGCAGGGGACAAACCAAAATACAAAGAGATTATTACTAGGCACAAGATCACACAGCATCACATTGCAAAGTCAGGAATTAAACGGTGTCTACCCAGCTATGAGTAAATACTCAAAAAAGTGATCCATCAGAAATGGAGCGTAGCAGAATGCATGCCGCTAGCTGAAATTCTTTATTTAATCACAAGATAAAGCAGATATTCCACCAGCTGTTTCTAGCATTACCAGCTTTGCTTTTGGTTGACACATTGCCATGATTGTTGTATTCATCCTCCAGAATATTTTAAAGAGTTTATACTGCTCCAAAATCAAAGATGCTTTGCGTGAGGGATGGTGTAGTGCAATGAGAAGAGATATATAAGAAATAAGGGTGCTGAAGACCCAGGTTTAAAGGATAGGTATGTAATGAGGGGCTGATGTGTGAAGTACGTTCCTGCAATTTCACTGATGCTTTAAAAAAGCACTCAAACTTTCCTCCTTCTCACCATATTCTGTGCTCCAGGGAAGCAAAAGGTCCACTGGGGGCACATATTATGCTTCAGTGCAGTAATTATATTCTTTGTCACAAGTTCAGGATATGCAATTCATATGATGACAGGAAAAAAAAAAAGAGGATTTACAAAGTTTAATTCATGTGCAGTGACTTTGCACTTCAGTAGTGTTACACAGGGAGAAATTTGGCCTTCAACCATGAAGAGCCGTGTTCCTGGCTTTGCCTATCAGGTATGGCATTTGTTTGGAATGTTTGCTGTAAAAATACCTATACGTAGACTGAGAAAATGACTTTGGCGTGACCTTTGGTTAGCTCTGATGGTGTGAGAGCCTTCAGAGAGGAAACCACACGTTGGGGAAAGCTTTGCATCTGTGCAGGAACAGCCCTGTGTACAACCTGTCCCTGGTAGCCCGTGTTCTAACTCTGAATGTTCTGTTTGGGAGTGAGCAGGGCACGGTACCAGGTTTAACACTGTAACAGTACCAGCTGGGAAATCCTGCACTGGGACTAAGCGTAGGGCTGAGCGCTGAAGTCAAAGAGCAGGTTAGGACGGAACTGATTTCCACCCTTTCGGTAGTCAGTTCGTGTTTCTGTTTCAGACGCAAGGACGTTTTTAATGGTGTAGGAACTTCCTCTGCCCCCCGCGGTGGCTGTTCTGCTCACGGGCTGACTCCCTGAGCAGGGCTGTGAGGCGCGTCGCCCCGCAGAGCGGAGAGCCGCCCCCATCAGCCCGGCCCCCGCCACAGCTGACAGGAGGCGGGAGACACGCGCGACGGCCGTCGGGGCGCAGCCAGAGGCGGGAGGTGCCGCGTCACGTGACGCGGAGCACTTCCCTTTCGCGAAGGGGCGGAGCCTCCGCCGCCTCTTCAGCTTCGGCGCGCGACGTCCGTTAGGAGGCGCCCAGGGAGGGGACCGCAACGGCCCTCCTTCGTCACGTGACGCTCCGAGGCGGGTCTGCCGTGTCACGTGACCCGCCATGGAGGAGGCGGCAGGGAGGACGCGCGGCCACCTCCTCCCCCCGGCCTCCGCGGCCCGCCCCGCCCCCCCCCGCCCTGCGCTCCGGAGGCGCTAGCGGCGCAGCTCGGGCTCCGCGGCGCCCCGCCGGCCGGCCGGGCCATGGACTGAGGGGCACCATGGGCGCCAAGGAGTCCCGCATCGGCTTCCTCAGCTACGACGAGGCCTTGCGAAGGGGTGAGGGACGGGGGGGGGAGGCGGAAAGGGGGCGCGGCGGGCCTGCGGCGGGGGGGGCCCGGTTCTGTCAGCGCCCGGGGGCTACCGGCGGCACCGGAGCGGAGCGCGGCGCGGGGGGGGAGAGCCGTTGTGCGCCTCGGCCGCGCTCCCTCTCCCCGTGCTCATTTTTCGCCCGCACGCTCTTTAGCGCCGGGCCCTGAGGAGCGCCCGTCCCCGCGCCCTCCGCCCTGGCGGCGCTGCCCACACCCAGGCTCCGCCGGCACCGGCCGGGCCTCGTCGCTCCGCGGCCACCCCGAGGGTGGCACCGGGCGAGGCGCGCTGACAGGAGCCGCCCGCCGGGAGCAGCGCTGCGCCCCGAGGGGCCGAGCCGTGCCGTGCCGCTCCGCGTGCTGCCGTGCCGGGATCCGGCGCTCCCGGAGGGGGAGCAGCGCGTAAACACGGTCACGCTGAGCGCTCTCTGACAGCCGCTCCGCTCCGCTGTCCGAGGACAAAGAGGGACTGGGATTTTCGACAGGAGGTGGTTTGCACGGAGAGGAATGTCTTGGAATCGTTGGGCTGTGTACGCGCGTTATGCCAGGCACGGTCAGGCGGCTCACCTGCTCGGTGTTTGCAGCGCTGATAAATTCCGTAGGCTCAGAGCGGTGCGCGGCTGCCCTGTTTGTGTCTGCTCACACCTGAGGTGCACATGACTGATAGGGAGAGCTGGCAGGGAGCGGCGAGCATTAATTGGAGGGGAAGCAAAGTAACGCCAAATTGAATGGTTATTAGATGTTTATTAGGTATTCCTCTTTTTTAATGGTGGAGGTGAGGGATGCCATGTCAAGTAGGAAATGGAGCAGCTTATTCTAAATACTGTCAAGCAGAGGAAACAAATGTGTAATTCGAAGTCCTTTTCATCACAGATTTCAGGCAGAGCAGTCTTGAAGAATTTCAGTTCAAGTGATTGTATCTGAAGCTCTTCTAAAGCATCTCTGTATACATAGCTCTGTATATTGTATATATTTTTAGAGGCACTGGAGTCATAAACGTAGTTTGGTAGAGGTGTGATGTTGAATATAGCAGGAAACGTTTGAAATAAACTCTGTGGAGGAGAATATGTTCATTTGGTCAAGGCTGAAAGCTCATAAATTAGAAAAGCTGTTTGAAATTGTGAAGTTAGATTTAAAGTTGTATATTGCTTCAAAGTCTGGAGGCTAATCTGGAAACTTTGTAGGGAAAAGTCACTTAACATAAAAGTAAGATTAATTCTGAAGTTATTTAAAATTACTTCTTGCACAGTGAATGTAATTTTTCTCTTTAGTGTTATTCTATCTATATGAATCTTTCAGTGCTATATTTCTGTAGGGAAGCAGAAGTTGTTTCAGACTTTCCAGTAGAGATGGATGTTTTGCTGAATGGTTAGCCAGTGAATGTGCATAAAACAGGCTATCAAAACACTGTTAATAAGAAAATAAAAGCCACGTACGTTTGTGATCAGTTGATGTACCTTATCTGATGTTGTGTCTAGGTTATTAAATGTTGAGATGTTTTCATATTCTATTTATATTTTGTGTATCATAATTTCTCTTGGGGAAGAACCAAAAGGAGTGAAGGTGAGGAGAGTTCCTGCAGTTAAATGCTCACAGTATAAATAACTGTAGCTAAAATGTAACTTCTGTTCAAAGAGATGAAAATGTGAGGGCAGTGTTAATGGCCCTGTTGGCTCTGGAACATGAGAGATAGCACTGTGGTTCTTATTTTGTTTGTGTCTTGCTCATGGGTGCGGGCAGCTGAGTGCCCTGCGGGTGGTGTGGCTGGCGGGTGGCCCTGGTGGAGCTGTCTCATGGCCCCAGCTCAGCTCACTCTGTGTTACAATCTTCTTTCTCTCTTCTGCCCTTTAAAATCTTTGATGGTGTAGCTTGGGAGTGGAAAGTAAGTTCTATTTTGGACATCTCTTTTCTTGTTAGGAATATTGCTGAGGTATAGTCAGCTTATTTACAGTTGCCAGAGGCACTGCTTTGCCCGTTGCTGTGGGGATGTTAGAGGTTTTGAACTTGTACTTATCTTTGAGCGGGGCTCTTCCTGACCCTGTAGACTTTGACTTCTTTGTAAGGAAATGAAATTCTTGGACAGGTCATCATAGGTGAAACGAAGTATGTATGTTGTTGCAAGCTATGCATAATTAAATGAGTTTTCTCATCAAACTACGTTTGTTAAGAGTAGTGATACAAACGTGGTTCTTGGGTTTGTTGCTTTTTTCTTACCCCGAGGGATCTGACAGCATGGTGATGGTGGCTTTTCGTTTTCCCTAGAGCAGTGCTACAAGTCAGGCGGGCTTCCCTGGCTCAGTCCTTACCTCTCCTGGATTTGGTACCTTGCCCTGAGATTGCCCAGTGCCAGGCCTTATCTTACACTGCGAGGTGGTGCTCTGAAGTCTGCCTTCTCCTCTTCCCCCCTTCCACTAGCAGCCTTGGCTCCTGCTTCGCTGGGGGCTGCTGTGTGCTGTATTTTGTTTAGAGCACTTCAGTGAGGATTTCCCAGGGAAGTGATGTCTGCATGATATTAATTGATGGCTGGTTTATTCCTGATTCCTAAGGACTGTATTTTCCAATGACTTTAATGCATGCTGCTTAAATAACGCTTAGAATATAAGACAGGCACACAGAGCATAAATCTATTAAGATACTTGCAAATTATGAGCTGAAGCAGCGATCACAGAAACTTGGTCTCCTGTCAAGATAACAGGTCACGCTAACTGAGGCTATTTTCAGCTTATGTATGCTAGATATTCAGTCAGGTAACCACTTAAACTGAGGCAATGTCAATGAACGGTCATGTATCTGTGCAATTTATGCTGGGGAGGAAGGCTGGGTTTTTATTCTGCTAAAAGCATGCTAACATTGCTCTCCCACAAGTGCTGGGGTGGAAGAGGAGCTGCAGCAGCATCAGAGTGGCTAATGAGTATTGCCTTCAGAGAGAGTGGCTGCTGAAAGGTCTCTGGGGTCCCTTCCTACCCAAATCAGGCCTTTGATTCTCTGCTCATTCATGTCCTCGAACGTACAGATGTAGTAAGTCTGACAAAAGGATGACAGGAGGCTGACTCGCATGTGTCAGTTGATCTCACCCTGATGACAAAATCCATGGGCTCAGCCCTTGAGCCCCAAGAGGACTCCTTTATTACTCCAGACTTTGAAATGAGCTACTTAAATCTGCAGTGCATTTTTAGGATCCTTATTGGGGCTGCCTAGATTAATTGGGAAGCTCGTGTCAGCCAGTATCTGATGGCTCTGGGGCTCTGTCATGTGATGAAAGCAGGTATGAATACATTGCTTCTCACTTCCTGTTTATAAATCTGCAGAACTGCGAGTAGCTGCTCGAATTCACAGAGCAGTAATTATTTCACAACTGTGGCATTTAGTTCTGATGCTTGTTTTGGGAGGATACCTCAGTTGCCTTAGCTGGACATGTAGTATTCTGCGCAAATGACTTCTTAAGCTTCCACAAACGGATGGAAAAAGGCTGCTTTTAGAAGTTTTTTTCAAGCTGTAGTGCTGCAGCAAAGTTGCAGTGATTATTTTCTCTTTTACTTCATGTTCCGAGGTGACAGAAGTGGTTGTTTTCAGTCTCTTCCTATTTACTGTTGGAACATTTGCGTGGTGAACTTCAGTCAGCTAATGGTGTTGCCTTTCCTGAGATGCCCTTCGTTGGGCCTTAAAAGAATTTATGAAATACCAATTGAAAAGTTCTGAATTAGAGAAAATTGTTGTCATCTGATTAAGCTTCTGTGAATGCTATGGTTTTTGAGGGAGCACTTCAACTGTTGCACCTTTGGATTAGGCCTTCAGTTACTCTCAGCTGGCTCCTGAGAGGCACAGCAGGGCAGCGAGTTCCTGGTGTGGGATGGGCACACAGTGGGGTAAGTCTGATAAAGCAGTGTTTAAGGGTGCGGGTGTTTCATGAACAGCAAGTGGTTGAACACCTTAAAGCCCTCAAAACCTGTAAGTGTGATTCAGTAAATGTTGGGAGTTCTCTGGTTTCTCACTTTAACAGATTAAATGTATCTTTTAAATAATAGTAGTCTCATAACATTAGGTGCATTGTTATCCTGTCAGCGTGTTACTAGAGATTCAAATCAAAGCAGTCAGGAAAGCTGCCAAGTGAGCGTAAATAGATAATATCATTTCAGCCATGGTAGCTGGGAGCTGAGGGATAAGCTGAACAAATCCTCATTTTGAGTGTTGAACAACTTGGCATAAGCTACGAGTATGCTATCTGGCGGTTATTTACATAATATATTTTCTTACATTGATGTTGTAGATTTAAATGAAGAGCTGAAAGCATTCTTATGTTGTCCTAGAGAAGACATGGCTGTATCTCATTGCTCGTCTACCTCTTTCTGTTCTGCTTTGTCTTATGTTTTAGTCAATGAAATCAAGTTATCCGCGGTCAGCTCTTTCCAGTCATATATAGCTGTTACTTGTGTAACTGCAGGCTTGGCTTTTTTTTTTTTTAATAAATATACATACCCAGAGAGATTGTTAAACTTTCATCCTTACAGATTTTCAGGACCTGCCTGGATAAAGCCCTCTGTACTCTTTGTCTGAGTTGCTCTGACTCAGCTTTCAGTGCAGGGCTGACCTCTGTGACCTTCTGAGATGCTTTCCGACCTGACGGACGCTGTGAAATATTTCTGTTCGTTTTCAACTTTGGGAAGACTTGTTTTTATGGAGTATAACTTCAGGCTTCTAAGTCTACCTGACAATATCCTGGAGAGATGATAAAATAAGACAAAAATAGGAACCTAAGAAGCTTTTCAAAATGATTTCAAAAGCATCTCTAATGAAATGTGAAAGAAAAAAAAAAAAAGGGTTGGGGATGGCTACTTGAGTCCTGCTGCACTTGACCCATGCCAATATTGGGCTTTCTGACTGCTGGCACTGCATAAGAAATCAGTAAAAACAACCTTCTTTCCCTTCCTTATGCTTACACTGAATCCAGCCTACTGTCTCATTTTGTAAGTATGGCATTCAGTTCTTTAGTACTCATAAAAAATGAAATTGCCTTCAAAACCTGGGTCTGTGAAGGGAGGACAAGCCATGTGAGAGTAAAGAACACAGCATCAGAAAGTGATGTGGTTAGGTGAGACATAGCATGTCTATTTAATTTTATAAATTAAACTGTACAACTGCTACTTTATGATAGGACCCATTATGATTTTTCTGTAATTGAAAGAAGAAGCAGACATTACTACTGTCTGTCATTTCTAAATGATAGCATATGTTCTGAAAATTAGATGGGTATTTATTTTTGTTAGCTTCTGAATTCCCAAATCCGTTCTAAATAGGTTGGTACTGGGGAGTGTCTAATGAGTGTGTCTAATGGGTGCTGTAACCTTGAGGCCTTATCTTCACATACCAGTTATTTTTCAAATAATCCTGCTTGCTTTTGTCCCAGAAGAAATTCAAAACACAGTGAACATACAGAAAGGAAACGGAGGAGGCGCAGAACAAGTGTTGCATTTCCAAATACTGGAATTGTTTCTGTCTACCGAACAAGTTATTTCAAGGACTCTGTAAGCCAGAGCTGTTCAGCTGTAGGCTGTTCAGCTGTAGGCTTTTTGTTGGTGGGTTTTTTGCTTGTTTGTTTTTAGGACTCCCTGGGTTGTTTAAGTAGCCTGGCGTTTGGCGAAGCTTTTCCCAGCCGGGAGCTGCGCACCCCGCAGCCACGCAGGTGCTGTAGGAGCTGCTGTCTGCAGGAGCTGCAGCACGGTGTTACTGCTGCTGGCGGAGGGCTGGGAATGCGTCCAGAGGAGTTTGGTGTCATGGCACAGGATCCCTTACAGAATTAAGTGCTTATGGACACCTCTGAAGTGAAGCTGTGTTCCTAGCAGTGGAGGTGGTGTGAGTTTTTCTGACTGTCCTTGACTGGTTAATTCTTTGCCCTTGTAACACGTTGGCTGTCAGCGTTGTTAGTAGATGGCCAGCAGCGCCCAGCTATGTGCTCGTAACAGAAAGACTCGAACAACACGTGGGACTTGGTGTGCGAGGAGACTACTTTGCAGCATGTGATGTTCATTTTGAGCTGCTCCAGGTCAGCGTTGGCTGGTGGCTGGGTTGTGTGAGGGACACGTGGTGGGATGGGAAGTGTGACCAGGTCATGTAACATGAGTCTGCAGGCTCTTCTTCATGCAGATCTTTAGTACTGCGTTTTGCAATCTATTCTTGGATAATATTCATAACAAAAACAGCCGTATTCCTTACTTAGGCTCCTCTACAGGAAAGAAAGTTTTGGAGGTTAATTCTAAATAAGGTTTTCAATTTTTAAGTACTTTTAAAACAAGTTACTTAATTTGTTATTGCTTGAAGTAGTTGTTTTTTGTTTAAGTTATAGTTAATCTAGATTACTGTGAATATCCTTGTGATATTTGCAGTATTGAAGAACTACAGAAAGCATCTTTAACATTTAATTTTCATATGAAAAGGTTATTTACATAATGAGACAATGAAGCCTTTGGGCAAAGATGAATGTAGAAGAAAAAATCCATTAATGTAGATTCTGCCTCTGAGTTTGAAAGGATCTGATTCACAAAACTTTGAATACTATATTATTGCTAGCACTTACTGGAAGGAAAATACCCTGCTTTCCTGAAGGGTGGCAAAATCCTGATGCACACTCTGTTTTGTGATGTCTGAAGGGACATCTCGCTTTTGTTAGTGATGACTGTTTCTGCATAGATCTGGTCTTTTCAGCTGAGCTGTTTAACAATCATTACTTTTTACATGATGAATCTTAGCACCTTGGAGAAGTGGCTTTATCACTCGCCTGTGCTTACAGCTGAGCGTGGTTGGTGAAGGCCTCATAGGTAAGGATGGGCTTGGAAAGAGTGCCCACCTTCTGACTGTAGTTTTATTAAACTGCTGGGAAAGCTGTTCTGCATTTCTGATTCTTAATAGGTCTTCACTTGGAACAAAATATGTCTGTATATAATTTCTGTTGTGTTTCAACCAAATCTGTTTACAACTGATGCAAGTCACAATCGGTCACAATAAGCTTTTGTGCAGGCAGTTAGGTCGCTCATCCCAGTGACAACTAAACCAGAAATCCTTCATTGTTTTAGTCTAATCCTGGTGGGAAGCTGAGTTCTGTGAGGCAGAGATGTGTGCTTGTAAGTTAAATAATCTAGTAGTTTTTAAAAATGACTTCCTTTGAAGAAGTCAACTAACATTTGTAACAAGGCCTTCATTTGCCTTTGAGGCAAAACGAGATAAGCCTGACAAAGGTTTGGACAATTTATAATCAAAGCAGTTTATTTCCCTCTGTATGCTTTATTTAATGTAAAAGCGGCTCATGCACTAAATTTGTTCCCTCCCTGAATCACCGCTTGTCTCTTTTCTGCTCTGTGATTTCCTCTGCTGCAGTGATTGGCTCTTGCAGGTAGGTGACAGGCATGTGGAGGACAGGCCATGGTCTGTAGGGTTTTTTAATCCTCCTCCTTTGTGGCTGTCAGAGTGCAGAGCAAACCTCCCCTGCCACGTGGAAGCTTGCAGATGAGGCCGGCAGCCAGGTGTGCTTACTGCAGCCAGGTGTGCTTACTGCATGCTGTCTGGGGACAAACCAGTCAGCTCTTCTGGAGTGCTGCTTGTGAGCTGAGCAGGTGAAGTATTCACCTGTGCATTAAGGAGGAATGTGCTTCAAACCATTCTGGGTTCCTGGGAAAGGACGCTGTGGAAGCTAAGTACCTGCTGCAGGGGGAATGTGGGGCCATGCTTTCTGGTGTCTTATATAACATTTATTTTGGTGGTGATTTTTCTGTGTTCAAAACCTTTGAAGCTGTTTCACTTGGAGCCGTAGGTAATTGCTGGCTTCTTGGAACTATACAAGGGTAAAAAGAACCATGTAACTTGACTCCAAATCAGTTTCAATATAAAACTTTAACCTTTCTTTAAATTGTAAATAAATAACTTCAATGGCTTTGCAACATCAGATCTTAGATTGCAAGGAAAGGGGAAGAAAAATTATTATGTGCTTTGCAGCCTTAGAGAAAGAACATTGAAAAGGAAGACTTGCTGCTTCAGGAATAATGTTGCAATTGTTTAGAGTCTGAATTGGGTCCAGGAGCTCTGAGAGGTAAATCCACTGGGCCAAAATAGGATGTGCTTCATTCTACATAGAGATACATTTCTCTAACTTTAAAAATAACACCCATTACAGCCAACCCCCTTCTCATTCTTCCTCACATAAGCTATGTTTGGTATTCACATTGAACTGGAATTATTTTCATTCTAAGTGGTGTTTGTTATCATCCATTCATACCATACAGGTATTTAGTACAGAACACACGTTTGTATTTCCTTTGCATTTTGTGTTGATATTCCTTATGTAAATGCACAGTGCTGATGGTATTCCTCAGGTTTTGTCCTGTTGCAGGCTTTTATGTCCTGTCCAGTCATCAACTGAAAGACTTGAATAGGTATTGTCACAGCAGGACTCTGCAAATGATTGTAAGACTGATTTAATTGAATTTTGGCAATTATTTTAAGTGAGCACTGTTAATTTGTTAGTTTGGGAAATTGTTACTTTGAAGATCTGAGACCTCAAATGGAAAAAAATTGGAAGTTTGAGCAGAACAGGAAGTGCTGCGTGCAGTAAGTCTGGGTGGAAAGAACTGAGATTGGTGAATTAACAACTAGAACTTCAGTTTTACAGATTTAAATTTCTTCTATAAATGAACTCGAATATGGCATCATGAATCTATTTTGGGCTGAAGGAGTACTTCCTTTCAGACCGTGTTTCTAGTAGTTAAACGTCCAGAAACAAGAGCTTCTCTGCACTGGAAATTTCCTACTCTTGTGAAGAAAAATTTTACTGCATTTTATCTGATGTTGTGATACAGTTAAATACTAGATTTCAGCTCAGAAATTAGGGAGGTGAATTTGCACTTCATACAGCTGAAGCAGCGTTGCTTTAAGAAAAATGATTGCTGGCAGTGAGTGTCAATAGAATTACCTGCTCTGCGTTCCATCGGGGTGTTCATGAAGGGTGTCATCAGAGGAAAAGTAAAACAAATACTTTATGGTCCCCCATTCTCAAACATTGCAGCTAATGACATGTTCCTTCTGTTCCTAAAGAATTATAATCAATCTTTTTGCCACTGACAAATTCCCTCTCCCTTTTTTTTTTTTTTTTTTTGTTACCTGCAGCTCTATTGTCTCCTCATGGTCTTGGCAAAAGAATGGCTGTTTAAGTGTCTTGTAATAATTAATCTTATTCCCTAAATAATGAGTAAAAATTGCTCCATTCAGATGTCTCAGTAAAGACTGAGCTATCTTAGCACACTGCTTGGCAGTCACAATACGCAACAGGAATTTAAGGATTACTGCAACATAATTTTGGTATTTAAAGAAAAAAAAAGTTATTCAATCTTTTTTCTTTTTTTTCTCCTTCATACCTATTCTTTGGCTCTCGGTGGCTCATCCAAGGGATAAGCTTTTCTTGGTTCTATTAGGCCTAACCACAGAGCATATCAAAGGTATGACTTCTTGTGTGTGGAGAGCAGAAGATTTAGTTATTACAATAGGATTTGCCAATTTTCTGTAACGTGAATACTTAGCATTTATGTGACACTTTTAATCTTCAAAGAGCTTACTTCTCACAGTTACCATCCTCAAAAAGAATGCCATTAAGTATTATTAGCCTGTTTTATCCATCTGTAAAGTATCTCTATCAGGGCACACACTGTCACGTTGCTATTTGGATTATGTTTGCTTGAAGCAAAGCTAATCAGCACAGGTTCTGTGACAGCCCTCCCCATAAGGCTGTGTGGATGGGAATTGCTACATAATAGCCCCAGCAGTGAAATAATCCTCCCACCATCTGAGCAGTGAAATCTTACTGGCTATATTTTATATCCTCAAGAATTAAAGGAGCCTGGTTTTATGTGCTCTCCAGTCCTGCCCTGTAAGCTGCGGAAGAAAGCTGAAAGAACCTGAAAATTCAGAAATCTCTGCAGGTCATTAAAAGAACTCTTACCATATGTACTCTTGCAAATTTAAATGCAATAGATTGCAGTCTTAAAGACAAAGTAATTACCATTATCAATTAGAGAAGTGGTAAACTTCTTCTCAGCAGGTGCCCAAAGCTGTTGCCAGCCCCGATTCACCATGGGATGGCACTGCCCTGGCCGTGGCCCTTTCCAGGCATCCCTTGCTTCTTTCCAGCTCCGTGTGTTCTGGAGGAGTTCTCACTGCTCTTAGAGAGGAGAATGCCCAGAGCCACACAGCTGCTGTGGGAGCAGCGCAGGAAGGGGAGGAAGGCACAGGTATGCACCTGAAGCAGTGTTTAACACCAAACAACCCAGGGTTGGGGGAGCCCTCACAGGGGCAGCCCTGCATGGGGCACCCACTGCCCTGGGGCAAAGCCATCACTCCTTGCTCTACTCTGGGTTTTTTTCCAAATATTTTCCTTGCACATTTTTACCTCGTTGAAGATTTTTAATAATTGCTTTGGTTCTTGACAACTTCATAACCGCAGCCATTGAGTCACAATAAGGACTAATGAAAAAAGTAATAAAATTTCCATGTATAACTAGGATGAAGGTTCCTGAGGGAAATATTGAGCAAGTGATTACAGAGAAGATAATTGTCTGGTTAGAGAATTATATGCCCTGTGAATTTGATATTGAACCTGTAGAATTGTCACTTAAAAATCAAAATATTAGAGCTATTAAAATCAGAGGTGGTAGTCAGAACTTGAGGTAGGTGAGTTTTGCTTGCTTTCCGAAGAATAATCGAGTCTGTTATTTTAAAACTCAGTTTTGATTATTTTTAGTAAAGGATGAATGCTGATGGCTGCAAATTATCGCTTGCCTTGTGCACTTGAGATCTGCAGGGCAGGTTTTTTTATAGCAAGCCGTCTTTTATTCAGTAGTGACTGGAATAAGTAGTTGGAATTCTGATTTCTTTTTTCTTAATTATTTTATCTCCTGTTTGTTGAGTATTGCGGACATCTTGATGCTTAAGAATTCTGGGGGAAAAGCACCATCCCTGATAGCTATTTTGTAAGCTACCTCACTCAGTGAGCTGAGTGTATTTCTCCTTCCTCTCAGCAGAGCTTTCTTTTTATTTAAATGAAATATTTCAGGCTTTTGATACATTAAGATCTTGTCCAGTGTTGGTGCTGTTACTGCTGCTTACAGCAGTGCAAGTGATGCTATGTGTGCTGCTTTGGGGCTGGTGGTGTAAGTAGAAGTCACCAACTCACCGAGTTGCTTTCAGCAGTCATTGCTGCCCCAGTAGGATGGCAGTGAAGACAGCAGGTAGGATGTAGGTTCTGTGGTTTGTTACAGGGGCTTTTAATTGGCTCTCGGTTCATAGCAGCCATGGCAGACTAGCTCCTCCTACTCTCTGTTGCACTGCTGGGATTCTGTCCTTTTCACAGATTAAAGCAGCTCCTTTGTACAGTGCTTTTACAGAGCATTTTAGATCATTTATCAAACATCTGTCTGATGGAGACTAGAATTTAGATTCATTTTAGTGTTGAGACAATTAAGACAGGGAGAGGTTAAGTGTCTTTTGCCTGAATGTCTCAGGCAGTCTTAAAAAGCTGAATGCTGTGCTTTTATTCTTCTCTCTTGCTACAACAGCCAATTTTTCATGCTTTAGAAGGCTGCATTTCGTATCTCGTTCTGCATCATCACAGCATTTTATATTATTTTGCTTGGATCTTGAAGATCAGGAGAAGAGGCATTGCAAAGGAAGGCATTTGTGTCTGATCTTGACTTTCCTAATAAATGTGAAACAGAAATTTAAAGTGCGTATACTGTGCTCACTCTTTGCACATGTTGTAGGCGGGGTATATAATAATTATGCTATATAAGCTATAATAAAACCATTAAGCCTGACTAACCACTTCTTTTAACCTTTACATAAGCTTCCATCAAAATTAATACCCATTTCTTATAATGCTTAACATTCATGTGTGTGTGATCTATTGCATCTTAAGCAGCAGTGCTTGCTCCCAGACTTTGGTGTTACTTTTCATTGCACCTGTAAGTCTTTAAACTTTGCGAGGGTGGTGGTGAGCAGCGTGAGAATGTGCGAGCTGGGAGGTGAGTTGGAAAGGGCATTGCAAGAGGTGCAAGCTGGTTGTTGGTGCTGAGCAGAGACTGTGGTGCATGGTGGTTGTTTCCTTCTTGACCTCAAGTGTTCTTGGTGGTGTATCTTTTTTCTTTTTTCTTTCTTTTTTTTTTTTTTTTTTGTAATTTGTAGAATTTGGGCTGATTTTAGTTGTCTTCATTGCTTTTTGTGCTATTAAAGTAATTTGTAAGAGCCTTTAGGGACTGATGAATCTAACCTAGGAAAATGTGGTAGGGCAGGCACTTCTGCTAGTGAGGAATTGACCTCAACTTAACCATATTTTCTAGCTCTGCTTCCAGGCTAGGCAAAGAACCAGCAAGGAGCTTTAAGTCTAGGGCTGGGCGCTTAGGCATGCGTAGTTTGAACTGTGGGTAGAGCTTTATTCTGAAAGGAAAGCTCTGAGATGAGAACTGGCTGATAGGCACCTAGAGTGAAAGCAGCAGAGAGAGAAAGGGTGGCTTCCAGCACGGAGCTGTGTAATGATGTGGTTGGTTTTGGAAGGTGCCATATAACCCTTGAGCTGGGCTGCTGTTAGTTAAAAAAAAAAAAATAATACTAGGATCGTAAATCCATATAAACAGCATTAAGTTTAAATAACATTATTAAACCAAAAATAACCTTGGCAATTGGGTGAGCGGGAGGTTTGTTACAATTACTGTAAGTTGCTGTGACATTTTTAGCTGAGGTTGCGTGGTTTCATTTATACTTTATTAAACAAACTGGAGCTCCAGTATTCCCTGGAGGGATGGATGCTGCACTAATCTTCTGTTAAACTGTCTGCAGTGTTGTTGGAAGGCATCCAGCCAAGGTGGTGCTCTGGAGGTTTGTGCTGTCTACTAAGGTTGCCTGGACAGCCTGTGACCTTTCCTTTGGTGGAAAAGACATCTTGTTTCAGGGATGTGATGTGGCAGCAGGCTGACTCAGATACAGTTGTAAGAATTAGAATTCAATATGTAACTATTGAAACTTGCTTTTATTATTTGGAATTGGATCCTTACAATAAGAAGGTGGCTTCCGTAGTCTTGAGATGTGTAGAAGCAGGCACGTGGTTCCAGTTAATGGCTGCACAGCTTTCTCTGCTGTGAGATTGAGGTTCTGCCACCTGTTACTGGTAGGAATGACAAGATGTGTTGCTGTGTTGACTATCATAAGCTTATTTTGGGAAGTCTTAGGTGTGCTGTTTTTCACAGGTTGTGAATGCAGCAGCAGTGTCTGCAAGCACAGCATCTGTGCATGTGTAGGGAAAGCAGTGTGGGGTGGGCTTTGTAGGTGTTGTAGAGACAAAAAAAGATCTCCAGTAAATCCAGGGAAGTGCTGTTCAAGGCTGCTGTTTGGAAGCTGAGTGCAGTGTTTGACATTGACCTCTTAATAATATCTATGTTGCATAAAGAACACCTCTGACCTCAGTTGGACTGCCTGTTCAGCGTAGGATTTGTGCAACTGACAAACAGTTGCTTGTGGGCGTGTGGGTGTGCTCATTTTTATCGTTGTAATAAATGTCTTGCTTCTGGGAGTATTTGCTAATTTAGGACTTATTTCTTCTCATCACGCTCTACGTCTTTGTCAAATAGTTATAAGTTTTTTGTTGGAATTCTGTATTCAAATATTTTATGTCTTCCAGACTTAAACACTGATAATATCTTTTTCTTCTCTACTCATTTCAGTAGTACTTTCATGTGCTTTCATCTAAATGTATAATGAATTTATTTTTGTGAAGCTTTGCAGATGATTTGAGGCGGCCTGCTTCAGTCACTTCAGTGTGTCCTGGGGAAGGAAGGGAAATGATTATTTTTTCTGTAATTCCATGCCCTGTTTTGTACTTTCTGTATGCAAACAATAACATTGTCATCTCTAGTGCTAGTAATTTACATTTGAAGCATGACATGGACTGGCAGTATCATCTTATCAGCTACTTAATGTCATACTGACAGTTCTTTGTGAAGGTGTGAGCAGTGCTGGTTGGCTTCTCCCTGCCCATCCCTACCCAGAATGGGCATCCCTTGCAGGACTCTGGGCACTGCTGTCTCAGGACAGTGCATTTCAACACCGTATGTGCTGGGTAGCAGTGGAATCTCAACATTCTTTTCCCTTGTAATTGGTCTACGCTTATTAAAATAAGACACAATGATAATAATTTGAGTATGTCTCTAGCCAAATTCTTATTTATTGGTAGCACCAGTGCTGTGTGGATCACACTTCAGGTATATTTCTGAGATCCCTGGATTCTTTTTCTGTTTAAAAAAAAAAAAAAAAGTCCCCAGAATCTATAATAACATTTGAAAAGAAACTTGACCCAATTTTTGCTCTTAGGCACAGCTGTAAAGTCACCAGGCTACTTCAGTGCTGATGAGGTTTGAAATTCAGAGGGAACATTTTGACATGATTTATTTTTCAAGGAATGATTTTTTTTTGGATGAATTAATTGAAATGTAGAAGCAATAAAGAGTGCTGGATAAGTTCTGAAGTGTTCTGTTTTATTTTGGCTGACAAAAACCTTGACAAGCTTTTGGCCATTTGGAATTGCTCCATCTGACTGGTGATAGCAAGGAAAGGAAAATGTCTTCCTGTAAATACAGTGAAATAGCTGTCATGTACAGCATCAGTTCCTTGGTGCCTGGATGCTAAATAGCTCTTTCTGCAGTACGTGGGAACTTGCTTGGGATCCAGAACACTGTGATGCTCTGCAGCTTGATTTTGACAAAGTACTTGTTCTGTTCATTGAGGTACTTTACGAGAGTACTTGATGCTGGTGGGACTGTAGCAGTGCTGTGCTTTGTGCAGAGCTTCTTAACCGTATTGTTAGAAGATTGCCTCACACTTGTGAAATAGGAAGGCAGGGCTGCTTTTGAGAATAGTCATGTGCAAGTATATAGCGGATCTCTTCAAACTCCTCATGTGTAAAGCTTCCGAAAAGTTTGAACAGATTTCAGCTGGTAATTGGGTTTTGACTATGTGGGATAACCTGAGGTGAAGAGTTACTTTTAGTCCAAACTAGCTTTGCTGTTAAATTCATGTTTTGCTCCACTGTCTTATAAGCCAGTAAGTAGTGACCATTTTTTTTTCCTACAGAAAAGTAGGCTGGTTGTGAGATGGGGTTGTTTGAAGTGTGCTGCTGGAGCTGCTCTCAATTATACTCACTGCTGTTGGTTTACAGATCATCTCTCTGGCTTGTGTGCAACATAAAATCAATTATAATACTACTTTAATTTTCCTTTTGTATGAGAATAATGGTACTTAATTTACAACAAACTTGTAATACATTATTGTAGTCAACGAAAATTTAGACAGCAAACTGATTGTAATTATTGTTAACTTTCAGTTCTCCCTAAGGTTAGAATATTGGATCTCATCATCTACCACTGCCTGGGTAAAATTATGCATCTAATTTCTTCAGATCTTTTTACTTTATGGTAAACATAATGTGTATAGGTTCTTGGTAGTCCTTAAGCTGTTACATTTCCATGATATTGCTGACCAAATCTTTTTTTCTCCTCTGACTCAATACAGTTACAGACATAGAGCTAAAGCGACTGAAAGATGCTTTTAAGAGAACTTGTGGACTCTCGTATTATATGACCCAACAGTGCTTCATCAGGGAAGTTCTTGGTGATGGAGTCCCTCCAAAAGTTGCTGAGGTAATCTGCAAACTTCTCTGGGGAGGTGTGTGGTTGATAATGTATACCCATAGATGTGCGTACACAAATATGCCTATAGAAATATGCAACCAAATTTAATTTCTTTCCATTTTTCATGCAGTACCAGTGTGTGTTCTGTATCTGATGATAATGTAGGAATTATGGCCCTTTTTATGCTCTGAGTGGATTTCTTGTTTGTTTGTTTTTCCTGGCTCTAAAGTAGCTATATTAAGACTTAAACTATGGTATTCAGCAGAGCTGTGCGTTTTCTTTTAAAGTAATAGCTCCAATGTAATATAAAGGTAAATTACTTACATATGCAGTGTAGCCTTGGAGGCATCTTTTGAAATCGGAATGATTAGAAGTAGAAAGGGTGGAATTCAAATCTCTGCCATAACACTGGGTCCAAATAGAGCACAAATTTAGTTCTAATAATTTATCCCCTCAAGCATTTGCAAGTGCATTAAACTTTGGTAATAGCAGATGATGATCTGAGCATCCTATGGGAGTTTAATGTGTTTGGGTAGCACTGTGTATCTCAGCAGAATGAAATTGCAAGTTATATGTTACGTCTCTGATAGAATGAGATCCTTCTATACTGTGAACCTCATTTAAACATGCCTTCAGACATCTTTCGGTAGTCTTGAGTGCATAGCAATGGAAGTGACAGCATGATAGGTGGACAAGGAGAGCATCTCCCAAAGGTATCATGCAGAACTGTTTGGACATAGGTGTTTTCAGGGAATCTGTTTGGTAATAACCTGAATTATGTCAGGTAATAACTTTGGTATGGAAGTGAATGAGATTTTGGAACTTCCTACTACCTTGTTGCCCAGTGTTTCTGTGGAGGTGGGCTGGAACACCCACTGCAACTGCTAGTCTGCTTCTTATTGCTGCAAAGACAGCAGTGGTAGGTTCTTCCGTACCTTGTATGAATGGGAGTTAAGTAGTTAATAGTAGCTGGTCTGTGTTAGGTGTTTCCTTTGCTTCTGTTTGCTGGTACGGTGCTATGTGGCTTAGCCAGACCTACCCAGCAGCCTTGGCAAGCCCATGGCTGGTTTTGTTTGGTTACTCCCAGTTCTGGCTGAATTTTTGACATGGAAACCACACCTGAGATGGTATGAGCTAGCAACTCATTCATGTGGATCTGGTATTTAACTGTTTTCTTCCACTCTTTGCTTGTGCTGTGAGATTGAGGACTCTGGCTGCAGCAGTCACTGCTGTCACTAGAGGGGAAGGATTTTGGGTCCTGCAACTTTCTTGCTCCATTTAAGCTGTGGACTTCTTGAAGAATTCCAGCTCTTCCAGGTTGAAGTACTCAAGGAAACACATCTAATTTACTGTTGTGAATAGATGTTTCTGACACTCATCTTTGAACTTCAGTTCATTTTTTTGAGAACTGAAAGGAGACATAAGCCAGCCTCTTCAGATATGGAAGTCGTTAAACATACTGTGTGTTTGAGGGAATTTTCAGCTACAGGTTTGAAGCCTCAGTGCAGTCTTTTTGCATGTATTTATGGCAGTTAGTATGTTTCTGTTATTGCTCAGAAAGGGTCACATTACCGCTATGGTGATTCTTAAGTACTTTCTCATGAAATTTAATGTAAGTGATTAAACTTCTAAGAGAGTTGAATTTTCTTATATTAATGACAAACAGCAATCAGCTGATAATCTCAAAAGTCGTCTTCTGAACAATGCAGGAAGATTTTACTTTTTCTGAAGTCTTTTTCCAGAGTAAAGAAAAACTTGTATCAAAATTCGTTAGATTTTACTTTGCTGGTGTAAAGAAGATAAGTCTTGGTGAGAGACTTAACTGATATAGTGGCTTACAGTGAGTGTAAAAAATGTTGGCACCTGTCATGTCTTGGATAAAATGTTTCCTGGCATGTAGACCTGAGTGAATGAGATAGTAACATTGGTCTTGTTTTGGGAGACATGACGCTCACGTTTTGCAAAGGGATTTCAGTCTGTTAAGAATTGATTTTTCTCCTTAATACACTTGGTTGCAGTGGGCTGTAGGGCTCCTTTGAAAGACACGACTGATAATAGATTGCACTCTGACACAGAATGTCCTGCACAGTTATGGTAGGGTATAGATGTTCTCTCATGGTATTTGAAATGTGATTTGTGTAGTTATTTCATAGCAGTTTCATGGTCAGCTTAATTCTAGCTGCTTATTCTTGCCTAGAGGTCAACTGCTTTGAGTGAAGTGGATTAGTGAAACCTGATAACAAAAATGGTTATTTCAAATCCAAATTTGTTCCCTAATTTCATTCATAGTCCTGCTACATGAATGCTTGCTTTGGAATAGATAGAGAAAGTGGGGTGTGGGACTTGTTGGGCAGGCAAAGGTGCTGGGTTAAACCAGTGATAAAGCTGCGGTGTTGAGAGACAGAAGAGGGAAAGTACTTAAAACACACATGCACACAAAAATTCTAATCATATTTAAATGCAGTTGGTAATTTATTTATGACTTAAGATGATTCCTGTATTTTTTTGTGCAATAGATGTAGTATTTATAGTGATGCAGTCAGTGGGTGCATCCAGTAGCTTTATCATCTCAGTTCTGTTTGTGAGAGGTCCTCAACCTGTGGGTTTTGTTCAGTGATTTTCAGATGATTCTCTCTGCTCTGTTGGTGATTCACAGAGTAGTGGCTCTGTTTACAATAACATGGAAGCCCCACTGACCTCTGAACTCTGCTATTGCTATTTGGCTAAGTTGTCATACAAAGAATGTGCTTTTATGGGAGAAGAATGGGAAAAGGTACATAACTTCACATGCATGTCCTGTTTGTAACAGTGTTCATTTGCACTGTAATGCAAAACGGACACTATTTAACATGTACATAATACTTTTGTTTATAAAAGTCGAGCTCAATTTCTTTATTTTGCCCTCTCTCTCTCTCTCTCTCTTTTTTTTTTTTTTTTCTCCCTAAATATAACTTCTTTAAACTAAAGGTCAGCACATAAATCTGCTATCCAAGCTGTGATCAGTGACAAATCACTTTGTTCTGCCCTTTCACAGTAATAGTTCCCTTTGGCTGCACTTAATGCTTTCTCTTTATGGTTAGATGCCCTGTGTAATACTTATAAGAAAATCATACTAAAAAAAAACAGAAGTGCTGAAATAATTCTTCTATCTAAGAATAATGTATAAGTTCTGACTGCATTATTTTCTTATGGCTGAAGTAGGTATCTCTCTTGTGATATTAATGAGGTACTGGTGCTGTGGGAATGTATTTTGGGATTTAAAGGAGGAGTGCAAGTTAGAAAAGCAGTACAACAACAGGTGTAAATCCCACTGTTAGCAGAATAGTGTACTAACTTGGAGTGGGCATTGTAGCAACAGGGGCAGTGCACAAACAGTTAAAAGCCTGGTTGTTTTTTCCCTGTCACATCTTTACGAATCAGATTTTTAATGGTTTACTGAAAGCACATCTCCACTGATTGGGTAACGAAGCTCTTGTTGCTCCAACAACCTCTTGGACTCTCTTCCAGATCGGGGTATGATAACCTCAGAGCTACCACCTTCATTACCTTGATAAAGAAGAGTAGAGAAATAGCATAGGTGAATGAATCCTTCTTTGCAGGATTGCAGCTTTTTAAAAAACACTTCTGTTCAGGAAAAATGTGTCTTTCACTAATTGAAAGTCCCTCAAAAGACAACTTTATAACTGGAATATCGACAAAGGTGTTTCAGAATTAATATTAAAAGTGTTTAGCTGGCTGTGAGGTGATTAACTGGAAAAAAAAACATGCAAAGTAGAGCCCTGCTATAACTTCTTGCTTTCCATTCTCTCTTATCTTTGTGGTTTAACTTTTGCTTTATTCTCCTAGGTTATCTACTGTTCATTTGGAGGAATATCCAAAGGGCTGCACTTCAATAACTTGATAGTTGGATTAGTTCTACTCACTAGAGGCAAAGAGGAGGAGAAAACAAAATGTAAGTAATGTAACTTAAAAACAAACAAAAAAACAACAGGATAGTGTGTATAGAATATGCTTTTTTACTTTGTATTAATGGGCAATGATAAAAGAAAAAGGAAATATTTCTCAATCTAAACCTTATTGAGTTGTATTGGAATTGAATCAATGCAAGTTTTCAGTGCTTTAGTTGTTGCATTGCTTTTGGAGCTCTTAGCCAGTTCTAAACCTGGTATTTGAAAAGTATAGCTGCAGTAGTTGCTTAAACACTTCTCTTCTTCCTCAGACATTTTCAGTCTCTTTTCTAATGAATCTGGGAGTTATGTGGTTCGTGATGAGATGGAAAAGATGCTGCATGTTGTTGATGGGAAAGTCCCAGAGTCTCTCAAGAAATGTTTCTCTGAGGTATTTAATACAAGTTTTATCTCATTGCATGAAAAAATTGACTATTGCATTGTGCAGTTTTTCTGCCATATACATGCTAGTACCTTGTTTAGAGAAATTAAGTTCTTTATCTTGTAATACACACTTACTGATGTAAGTTGCAACTTGGTGTGTACACGCAAGAGTTCACCATCCTGCTTTGCTTACTATGCTGCTTTGAAAGATACTGTTTCCCAAGAATAATCGTGGTATCAAGTGAATTTAAGTATGAATATCACTAGTATAATTTTATTTATCAATTTGTCATTCTGTTGCAGTTGGGAAAGAAAGCTAGAACACAGATCTGTGAGGAGAAAGAAAATCTGCTCCTTTGATTTAAAAAAAAAAAAAAAAAGCCTACTAGAAGTTGTTGCTTTAAAAATAACAGCTTTAGAATAGTCCTTGTGTCTCACTGTGCCTATCAGGAGCTACAGCATTTATTTGTGTATTAGGTTCTTTGAGAAATGTAGTTTTCATGAAGCTTTCTGAAGTCACTATCTTAAACAGGCTACTTATGTTGACTTGTGGATATTCACAGCTACTTCTTTCTCACTAGTCACCCCAAAGAATGCCAGGTTTGTTTGATTTGTTTGTTTCTTTTGGTATTGGAGGACTACAAACCAGTAAAATCTAGTTGTCGTTCTACATTCTACTGAAAAGCTAGATGAGGAGCTTAAATTGTGGATTTCAGATTACTTTATTACCTTACGTTGTATGGTGCACTGTATTTATGGTAACTTTGGTGTGCTGTGAAGCTTGTGACCAGCACTGGCTGGGCAAACTTGTTTAATCTGGCATGGTATCATGTTGGCTTTGTGGGCAGTGATTACATTCTTCGTTCTTGACTGGAATCATCAATCATATGTATGCTGCAGTCCAGTTTTTGGAGCTGACCCATTTCAATGTTTCCTATATTTAATTTCCCATCAATATGGTATGATGAATTATACCCTAAAAGTTAATTGCTTACTGTCCAAGAAATCTAGAAATACTTTATTAATATCTTGCAGGCAGAGAAATATCAATCTGCTTTGATACCATTTTCCTGTTCAAGAAAATGCTCCATATTGATTATCTTTTAAAAGAAAAATAGTGTAATGACCCACTCAGCAGGATTTACTGACCTGTTAATCATACTAGGTCTTTGCTGGGGAATGAGAAAGTTTAATGTTCCTGTTGTGGGCCTTCCTTCCTGCCGTATGGCAGATGAGTTTATATTTTCCAGGGTGATGTTTATAGGTGCTCTTATTCTTTCCTTCAGAGTTATTGTATGTGCTCATCTAGAAGGAGGAACTCTGAAATTTATCTCTCTTCCTCATTCCTGTTTCTAAAATAAAGGAAACAAATGCAGTGATATCTGTGTTGCTCTGGTTGCTTGAGTTCCACCACGGCTCATCTGTAAAACTTAAGTGGTTCAAGTGGTTTTTCTGCCAAAACTTTCCTGTCCTTTGTCCTTCTTGTTGCTCCAATCAATTAGAATGATGCGAGAGCGTTATGAAACATAACCTAGCTCCTCTTCCATTTGCAGAAAGCTGTAGGGAAAAAGTAGCAGGAAAGCAGAGTGGAAAAGGTACTGAGAAAATGATGATGTGTCTGATCCAAACTTCTGGATAATGATTCAAAGGAGATAGAGAAGGCAATTTGGTCTGCATGTATTTATAGGAGGAAAGCGTAACACTAACGTAGAAAGAAGAGGCAGAGAAGATCAGTGTCTGGAATCTGAAATAATCCATTACAACTAGAATACAAAGCAAATGATGTAGCAGCAATGGTGATTAACCATTTTCTGCGGTTGGCAGTTGCCGTTAGTCCATGGCCAAATGCAAGTTGTTGTGTTCCCCAGAAATGTAATTCAGTGAAGTTTAATGGTCTGTGATATTAGGGAAGTTTAACCAGTCAATGGCTTCACATGCTTTTTAGTTTACAGACTCTTGTTTATTTCCCATAGTCATTAGGACCTCTAGATAATGTGTTTGTATGCTGATAGTAAGCTTGATTTTATTTTCAGTATTTCTACGTTGCCTACAAAACTAAGCTGTGATTTCACGGCCACATCTTGAACACCGTCAGCTAAACGTTTTAAACAACCTCCTGTGCATTTAAGTTGTGTGGATCCATGGCTTTCATGCACTCCTGAACAGCCAATTCTGTAAGATGTCCAGCAAGAGAAACTTGAGTTAGGAGATGCTGTGAATGTCACATTTGCATGCATGCTATGAAGTAGTTTTTGGACAACAGAAGCATAAATTTTGAATGCTTCTGCAGTGATTCTTCATGCTGTTAGTTATTCACAAATCTAAACTTTCTGTGTTAGGTGTTTGCATACTTACATAAATATAAAAGAGTGTTTATGATTTTTTTTTTTAGCATCAGCTATTCAGCACAAAAGAGCTTTTATCTGTCATAATAAGCTCAAATTCGTAAAAATAACTGCTGCTTCTGTGAGTTGTAGAAACATTTTTTTTTTTTTGTCTAATTCCTATAAACTGAGGTGCAGAGTAAATGACTTTCCTAAGGCCACGCTGAGTAGGAGGCTGAAATGCAGGGAGAGCTGAGGAGTCTCATTTCCTTCTCTGTGCTGTATTTCAGAATGAAATGGAAAAGCAGGCATGGCTCCAAAAAATAATCTTATTGCTTATTTTTATAGGAAGTTATTGTTCTTACAGCTAGATGGTTTCTGTTTAATCACAGAATGGCCCGGGTTGGAAGGGACCTCAAGGTTTCGTGAATCTCCAACCCCCCTGCCACATGCAGGGCCACCAACCTCCCCATTTAATACTAGACCAGGTGAACCAATTAATGAGAAAGGAGAGAAAAACAGTGGTGTTTTCTTATTTTCTAATAGGGTGAAAAGGTAAACTATGAGAAGTTCAGGATTTGGCTGTTGCACAACAAAGATGCTTTCACGTTTTCCCGTTGGCTGCTGTCTGGAGGTGTGTATGTGACACTCACTGATGATAGTGACACTCCTACCTTCTATCAAACCCTGGCTGGAGTCACACACTGTAAGTAAAAGATGGTTATTTTGCACGCTTCTTAAAACTATTTCAGAGATCAAAAACTGTGGTCTTGCTGCAGTTGTTCATTAAATCTTACTACTCTAATTAGTTCTGTTCAGCATACAGAGCTTGTCTGTGCCAACTTGTTCTTTGGTTTTTGTGCTGTGATACATAAAACGTTGTTATGGAAAAGGATACCTTGGGTCATTATTTCTAAGGGAGAACAGCATTTAATAACAGCATTTCCTATGGAAGGTGGTGATTACAAGGTTGATTAAAAAAAAAACTAATTTCTTCACAGAATGGCCAGGGTTGGAAGGGACCTCAAGGATCATGAATCTCCAACCCCCCCGCCACATGCAGTGCCATCAACCTCCACATTTAATACCAGACCAGGCTGCCCAGGGCCCCATCCAATCTAAGTATTGATTCCTAAATATATCAGTCTAAAGAGACTTGACATTAATACAGATGTGGTATTTGCTCTTCCAGATATGGTGTCATGAAACTGTTGAGACAGTTTTGATGATAATGTCTGCTTCAAAAATAAATAATTACCTCCTAATCTGTTTTCTACAGTAAATTAAGAAATATTCCTGATGTATGATGTAGTCAGGGAACTAAATTAAGTAAAGAGTAGCCTCCTCAGGATCTGCAGGTAGGAATGATCTCCAGAGAGCAAATGCTTCCTTATGTCTACATCTTGATGTAAAAGGAGGAGCAGCTGTTTTTGTAGATGAAATGTAAAAACAAAAGGCTGGCAGGTCAGATGTGATGTGCATGCATAACGTAAGCACACAGCACAGTAGTATTGGGGACTTGATATCCCTTAGGAAAAAGGTGTTTGCTATTGAGATATCAGTGGTTTGAACAATCTCCATGTGCTTCAGGTGGAGCAAGCAATCAGATTTCTTCAGGTGGAGCCTGGCATTTTATCTCTTTAGTAGTTGAATTATTTGTATAAAATTACATTTAGTTTTATCTTTTGCTTTTAAGTGTGAGCATTACAATTGTGTTTTGACCATCTAAAATGAAAGTACATAATAAAACCAGAATTTATAGGTAGGTAACTTATTTGCAAGAGAGATTGCAGTAGACATGGAGGCTTCAGGAAACCACTCCAAAGCCCTATAGGACAAAAGGGAATAATAACAAAAAAACCCTTTCTGAATTGTGTAGGTTCTGTGGGTGCTTAGCGTTTTTTTTATCTGGGAGATGTGCAGGCATGGCTGCTCCTTTATGCGTTCTGGTTTGTGTGGCTTCGTGATCTGTTGGAGAAGCGACTTCATCTTTAAAGCCTTGTGAAAAATACAGAATTTCATGTCTCTACTGGGTGTTCCAACACTAACTGTATATTCTAGTGGGGAAAAAAAGACCCAAACCCTTGCATTCAGGGGAAAACAAAGCAACAAAGTGTTGCTGCATATGAGATCAGGCTACTGAGAAATTCAGTGTATTGAAGCAGCCGGCAGTACTGTGTTTCTTCACCAACAGCTTACTTGGAGAAGCTCTTGGGTGCTCATAATGAAGATGGAAGTGAACAAGAAATTAGGTTTTCCTTTGTCAGGATTAAAAAGCTGAAATAAAAATAAATATTTGTCAGTGTTTGAAACAATTGTTGAATCTTCAGGTATACAGTGAATCTAGGATCAAGGTTTTCATTCTGTTCAGGTGAATAGCACAGCTTACACTTAGCACTGAATCAGTAAAACGTTTCAAACTGTGAGGTGTCTGCAGGTTCAGTATACTTGACCTCGACTGGAAAGCTCACGTTACAGGATGTGTTTGGACTGCTAGATAAAATTAAATTTCTTGTAGTTCTGTTATCTTACAACAAATGTTGTTAACAGAAAAACCGGTGTGTTTGTGCTGTGTTAAGGTGGCTGCAGCTTGGTATCATTCGGAAGACAGATGTGGGAAACTGACTGCAGTTGGAGATAGTAAGGAGACAAACTGGTGAACTGCCCAGCCCTCCCAAAGCCTGAACAAATGCTTTTCATTGTGTCCAATGGTTTCCCTTGAGACTTGAGGCAGTATAGGAATCTCACAACAGATGCAAAAGTAAGGATAATCTGAGTGCTTGTGCACTTAAAAGTAATTGCACTGAATGAGATACGGACACCTGGGGCCTTGCTTTTTTTTTTTTTAAAGTTCAGTATCTATAGTGTAGTTAAGTCAGTCTGAACAAGAAAGTAATCTTAACTTAGCTGAACGGATAGAGCATAGGAGTTCCTTTTGTCTGAAGTCAGGTTTGTTTGTAATTCTTGTGATGGGGATAATAGTTGTCCTTTGGGAGAAAAAGGAACAGAAAGAATGTTGACTAAACTCAGACAGATGCTGTTAGCAGAACGTATGAGAGAGTGCAAGTTGGGAATTTCTGCTCTCAGCTGAAAACTCATTAATGAAACTCTCTGGTGTGGTGTCAGTGTATCCCCACTGCTGGGGCTGTGCTCGGGCCCCAGCTCTGCGTGTTCTGTTAAAAACTGATGGGATGTGAAAAATCAGAACAATAAAATAGGGAACATTAACATTGATTTAGAAATCGACAGTGAGCATTGTACTGCAAGGCACCAGTGACTCCATTTACATTTGTTTAATGAGCCAGGCTCCCAGGGAAACAAAGGAATTCTAATTTTTCAGTTGTAAATAACATTTGTTTTGGAATGCAGATGACTTCAATTATTTTTCTCAACACATAATTGGAAATTAAACTTCAAAGATACAGGAAGTTACACACACTTGCTGCTTTTAATCAAATTTTGTTCCATTTCGCTTAAATCAAAAATATGAGTCATTTTGTTTAAAAGTTACCAAAATAACTTAAAGTTTTCTTGGACCATTGTTCTCCACAAATGGTGTAGTGGCTATGAGTCTCCCTTCTGTGCAAACAGTGACAAAAACAGGCAAACCTTTTGGATTGTCTCAGTTTTTTGGTGTGATTGCATACTTCTTGGTTTTGTTTAGTTGATCATCATATTGAATAGCATTGTAGTGGTACTTGTAAATCAGAGACAGTCCTGTCAGGAACTGCTGCTAACTTTGAACCAGCTGTTGTTCTGGTGCCCTGGCAAGTGCCCATCCTAAATACACAGTGGAGCTCTCTGTTGCTCATTTTAGCAGCTGGATGCAGAGGAACAGGGGCATCTGGAAAGGTGAGGTATTATGGACTGGGAGGGCATAATTCTTCTGATGCAGCGTAGGTGGTGTTGCCTTTTTGCAGCTGTGTCAGTTTGGTGTATCCCACTGCCCTGTGCTGGTCCTGTGTATTCAGGTTTTCTGTCCTTTTCTATGAGGAGAATAGTCCCACTTACAGAGGTAGCACAGTGATAGGCTATGTAATTTGTCCTTCTCTGTCATCCTGTTCTTGTGTCACTCACTTTTACTGACATCCTAATACTCTTCTGAGGGAACCATCTTCTGCTGTCAGGAAAATTGATCAAAACTCTTTGCTTTTCTGACAGCTCTCAGAGATTCAGCGTGACAGTGTTTAATCAGTGTAATGACTATATTCTAGAACATAGTTATTGCTGATTTAATACAATGAGAGAAGTCCTGGATAGCTGGATGGCATGATTGCAAAGCAGGAGTGAGTTTTTGAAACTTAAGTTGAAACTGAGTGCTGTGGAAGTAACCTCTTCTGTCGGAGAAGTTCATGATGCAACACAGGTCTGTGCAGCACAGTGGGCAACTGCTTCACATGGGCTGCTGGGATGTGCTTTTCTACTTCTTCAGTTGTGGTACCCACCCTTGAAACACCATCTCTTAATGATGCACAGAAGGCCCCTGTGTAAGATGGTTATGAAAATTCAGGTTTTATTAAAGGTGTTTTTAGGATACATTCTGTTCTCTCCTGTTTTGTTTTTTTTTTTTTGAGTGTGTGACTGTGTGCTTCGAGGCGAGGTGTCACGCTTTATGCCTCTGCAGTGCGTGTTCAAATCCTTAAGGCAGTGATACACGCTGTGTTCTGCTAGGTGAGTGTCTGGTTGGTAGGCTCTGATGCACTGTAATGTCTTGGCTGAAGTTGTAGTGTTCCCTTCTTTGTGTGTCCTTTAATAAAAAAAAAATTAATTAAAGAAGCAAAGGGAGGGGGAGAGGACAGGGGAAAAAGGTATTCCAGCAGAGCAGGCCAATAAGAAAAAGCCTCAGTGTCACTTAAGCTGCATCTTGCACTTTGTTATCCTCTTAGTTCCCAGGTTATTTTATGTCCTGCAAAGCAGCTCTCTGTGCCCCAGGTCCCAGGATCTTCCATACGTTAATTTGAAAGTGGTGAGCAGCCACGTTCACAGGAGTGCTGCCGTGTTCACCGTTCTGCCTTGGGTCTGGCCCGGGTGGGTGGCGATGAGCAGCGCTGTGCCTGGGGGCTGGGCTTTGCCTGCAGGCTGTCATGGTGAGCGGAGAAGCGAGCCGAGTTTCAGGTAAAATGTTGAGAATATGGTATGCTTCTGCTGCTGTGAGCCAGACAGGATTGTGCCAGTAGGTAGGTAAAAATTAAATCATTCATAAAATATATTCAGATGGGTCTTTCATTCTGATGCTGTTTAAAAACCAAACAACAACAACAACAAAACTGTAATGAAACCTTAAATTTTTTTCCTAAGAATATTATTCATGGCATTGCTACCTGTGTAATATTTAGGGAGTACGTTTCATGGAAATGGAATTAAAATGAAGAGTGCTTTCTTTCTTTTCTTTTTAGTATTTATTGCTGACGTTGCAGCCTATCAGTCACCATGCAGTGGCTGGTTTTAAATTGGCTTGTTTTCAGTAGGTGTGCAGTTCTTCCTGAAAAGCATTAGTTTACCTCTTCTTCCTTTGCTGTATGAGGCTCCAGTTAGACCTGTGCTGGCCCTTGTCTCATCCCTCTGGTCGTGCTTGTCTGACACTGAGTCTCAGAGCTGAACTAGAAAGCCCCATTCTTGATCCTACAGATCTGGAAGTTTTCCATGTTTTAATAGAGAAATGGCAAGAGGGAAATGAAATATCACCATCCCATGGTTGCTTATGCTTAAATTTCACAGGTGCCTAACGTGTGTTACCTTGAATAATTACGTATCTTTAATTGACAAAAATGAGTATTTGCCTAAAAAGCTATTCTGTTCTTATGTTTTGGAATATATTATATTTAGAAGATTAAATAATGTAAGTAACGTTTACATTTTGACCCACTAAATGAAAGTCTACTTTCACCTCCTGATTTGGTTTGTACAGGCATTAGAAACAGAAATTTATGCTTTGAGAAGTTAAAATACTTAATGCAAAGCCAATTGCAAGGAAGATGGCATTTTTTCATACGCATCAGTATAAGTACATAAACATTAGGATGGTAAGTAATTCTTACCACGCTTCATTTAAACTTCAGTATCAAACATGATTGTATGTATGTATCCTAAGTGCACAGGACTCCTCATTAGGTGTAATGAGGAATGTATGGTGCATTACGTATGCTGGGATTAATTTGTGACATTATGTGCAAAAAAAACCACTGAAGAAATTACCTGACAGCTGGCTTCTGCTCTTCAGGCTTAAATATTTACATGTGCTATAATCCAGTAAGTCTCTATTTTATGCAAGTGAGGTAGGCCTACAATTCCTTGTTACCCTGAGATAAAAATATTGTTACATTTTTACTTCTAGTCTCAGTCTGAGTCATGTAGGTCTATTCAGCACAAAGAATGCTTCTTTGTCCCCTGTCAGTCTCACTTTCTAAAATGTTTGGCTCTTTGGTTTAAAGCTCTTTCCTGTATCCTATCACTGTTCCCCCCAGTAGTCCCTCCTGGCTGTCCTGCCCCTTCAGGTTCTGCCCTTGTTTGGTGCCTAGCAGTTCAGAGAATCTTCTTGTATTTTTCTATCTCATAAAGTTGCTTTCACTTTTCATTGGTTATTTTAATTTTTGGTTATTTCTGTTCTTGCAACTCCACAAATATGCCTTTTTGCACTGCTGCAGAATGCTGATACTGCAGCTCTTATATGACTCCATGCAGGCTCTTTCAGTGTGGTAGCATACTGATCCCTGTGGAGGCAGTGAGATTGAGGGAAAGTGTATTTTATCTGGCAGACTCTTTCTCACCTGTACTGCCCAGAGTGAGACAGGAGTGTCACTGAGCCATCACAGCACTGCCGTTTCATGGCACACACCAGCTGCCTGCCTCTTGGCTGTTGCATTTAGGCCCATGGAACTGCCTGCATCTGTGGCACTGTCTTAAGCATCTGTGATGTTTCGATATGCGATTTTCAAAGAAGTAACTGTCCTGTTACTCCTTGAATTCTAGTGGAATCATATTCCTTTATATGTGTAGATTAGTGTTTCCATATGTATTCCAACACAATCAAGAACCAGCAGATGACAGTCCAGATAAGGGAACTGATCCAGCTGGGAAAGAGGAGGAGAGAAGAAATAAATCAGTTTTTTCTGCAGGATCAGTTCTCTTATCTCACTTACCATGTAAATGCACAGTAGCTGATAGTGGTGCAAGTGAGGATGCTGCAGTGTGTGCCTGGCACTAAGTGCATGGTAAGTTGGAGTTACATGAGAAATACACGACCCTCAAGCTGCAGCTTTTGTGTGGATGTACTGCACATCAGCTCTCATCTGTTTTGTGCCTGTGCTGAATGTGCATTGGAGGAGGGCTTATTTTCACTGAAGTTGCTTTTCTAGTTGCTGCGTAAAAGCACAGGGAGATCCAAACCTTTCCTGCTCCTTGAGCTTGACTTCAGATGTTAATTTTTCATTAACAATTTCCAGACTTTGTTCTGGATGTATGCTTTGTGTTGCATAATGCCCCCTGCCTGTTGGGTAGCTGCAGTTAGATCATGCTTGTGTTACCTAAGCTAGTATTTGGAATAAATTACTTCTATAAATGACATGAATAGGAAAAATCAATACAATTTTAACTTGACATGTGACTTTTTTGGTCTTTTCTTAAGCTTTACAGGATTATTATTGTTTCTGTAGACTAAACCAGGCCAAATAGCTCAAGTTAAACCTATTAGAAAGCTGGCATGGATTTAAAGGCTCAGAACCATCTGGGAATGGGATCACACGTAGTGGTTCTTAATATAGACAGCTTTGTCATTACATATCTATTAGAGAACCAATTAATTTGCACTGACCTGAAGCAGTGCTGTGACACACTTGCATATGTAAAAAGGCTAAAAGTATTGTTGTGCAGAAATTAAAAAATATATATATTTATATAAAAATGATATTAATTTGAAGGGTAAAACTACAGCTGATCTGTGAAACTTAAAGAAATTAGCCTTTGTGTGTGTTCTGAAAGAAAACTAAACTTATCCCTATTTCTGTTCACCTTTGCCTAATGCCTTTTTACTCAGTCTCTTTCCTTTTCCCTTTCTTTAATCAGATTGTGAGTTCCTTGGTATAAAGTCACTTTGGGGTTTATGTAATCCCTCTGCAATGTTGACCAGATTTCTAGGTGCATCTATGATAAAAACAGCAGAGTAAAATAAGTTTGGAAATGATGCTGGAGTAGTGTGTGAATTTCACATCGAAATTCAACCTTACTTCTCTATAAGTAGGCCCAAACTTTCATATAGGGATTTTTCAAGGGCACCAAGGGATTTTTTTTTTTTAAGAGTTCTGGTTGCTTTTTTTTTTGTGTGCTGCTTTACATCCATTTTAGAGAATGTAAATATTGGCTAGTTTTGAAAGATGGCATTGTCATATATCCTGCGTGTTCAATTCATTGAGAACATGTGAAAATGAAGAGATTGCTGGAGCCTTTTGTAGTGTCATTTCTGTACTTCTAAACACTCATCACTCGCTGACGTCACGTTCCTTGACATTGAATAGCTAAAATTATTCTCTAGGTAAACCAGGTAATAACAGAACTTTATAGCTTGTATCTTTATTATTTATACGCATGAATCAAACAGAAAAAAAATTGCACCATTCTCTTTGTGACAAAATAGTGCTGTAATCATACTTAGTGCCCAGTTCTAACATGGTCCAGATGTTGCTAGATCTCCTTTTCTTTGTGTTGCTTATACAGTGGAAGAATCTGACATCATTGATCTTGAGAAACGGTACTGGCTGCTAAAAGCTCAATCAAGAACTGGACGCTTTGATTTAGAAACATTTGCTCCCTTGGTTTCCCCTCCTATTCATCCATCTCTGAGTGAAGGTATGGAACTGCGACAGAACACGTGAGGAAGCAGTGTGCTGTGCTGTTGGGGCCCTGATGGCCTCCTGACATACAGATTTTAGGGCTTCAGAAATGGGTTTGTGGTTTTGCTGTTTTCTTAATATTTTAAGCTTAAGTTCAGTTCACTGACTTGTGAGCGTTGGAAATAAGAAACAATGCCTGAGAATCTGCATTGGTTGTGAAACGTAGAATGACAAAGGGAAGCAGTACTTCTGGCTGTTGTGTTCTTTAATACACTTATTAAAAATCAGTTAAAATTACAAATGTTTGTCCTTGCTGTGTGAACTGTTACAATTCACATAGATGCTGTTGTCAACTGTTTCAGTCAGGTGCTGTAACAGATGCTTTGTTGTTTGCAGGTTTGTTTAATGCCTTTGATGAAAACCGAGACAATCACATAGATTTTAAAGAAATTTCCTGTGGGCTCTCAGCATGTTGCAGGGGACCCCTGGCAGAAAGGCAGAAGTGTAAGTATGCAAAGTATTAACTATTAATTTTTAGAGAACTTCTTCAGTTTGAGCGAGTATGCTTAGTTGTTTTCACCTTCTTAGAAATTCGTTCTACTTGAATGTCTTCAGAAGTTAAAAAATAAAATGAAGTTTTAAGTAGGAAGACTTCCCTTTTTAAAGCATGGTGAAACTGAGTTCTTTGTACCTCCATAGCTAATACTTTGGAAGTTATGTTGGAGTGTTCTGTAGCTAGTGTGTGTTGTCCTGTCTGCTGTCAGCTTTCAGCTGGCTTCTTCCCTGCAGGATGGTTGTTTTGCTTTGGGAGAACCTTCCTTCCATACTTCTCCAAAGCCATATTGCTGGAACTTAAAAGCATTTACTGGGAATTTCTGTATGCACATATGTTCCCTGCTAAGTCACATCAGAAAACACAGCACAAAATTGCAGGAATCCAGATTACAGTTTATTAAACACAGCTGCTCCATTTCCTCACTACCCATGCATCCTGCCTCATCAGAACTGTCAGCACTAAGTCATGTTCTTGTGACTCTGAAGACTTGCATTCTGCAAGGGAAAAAAAAAAAATGTTGTTGAGTGGTTCTAATGCACAAAAGTTATTTCCTTTTTTTTCCCCCCAGTTTGCTTCAAGGTTTTTGACATTGATCGGGATGGTGTGCTGTCTCGCACAGAACTTAAAGAAATGATGGTTGCGCTTTTAGAGGTCTGGAAAGATAACCGTACTGATAAAATACCTGTAAGTTATACGTATGTATTTTCTTGCTCACTTGCTTCTGTTTCCTAAAATCATCTTTTAAAAGCAGGAGTAATATTCCTCTTTCAGATGACAATCTTGTTTGATCATAGTTTTAGTGAAATAAAACTACTCTTAAACTGTCTTAACTGAGAACTGTTGATAATATAACTTTGCCCTGCTGTAAACCAGAGTACCACCGTGACTGTAATGTATGCTGTTTCATATAAAGGAACCTCAGGTACAAAAGTACAATTGTCTGGAAGCACTCAGTTGTGAACTACATAGTGATATCGTCAGTGTTCTGATAGTTGCATTTTTATTCTGAACACATACTGCTCCAGAGTGCTTTGAGAATTTGAATCTCTTTTCTAATTCTTTTGTGTGCAAGGAGTTGGACATGGATTTATCTGAAATTGTAGAAGATATTTTGAATATGCATGACAACACAAAGGTAGGAATTTGCTATTTTCCTGTCATTTCTATAACAGTATCTTCAATTTATGCATTTATAAATTAATAAATGAAATAATTGTGTGCTTTCCTTAAAGCAGAGGTGTCAATAAAAGAATCTTACGTGAAATGTCAGTTTTCCATTAACTTTTCCACATTGTTCTGTTGCAAAGTAATGTTTGAATTTATAAGTCATTATATACAAAACTCAACCAAAAATGCATAACCAAATAAAGTTAATTTGAAGCATACACTGTTTATAAGGCTTTATTAGGTGTAATTAATACCACTTTTAAATCTGATGGCTTACTTCTTGTGAAGAATGCTGTTTGTTTCTTTCATGTTAAAATGATCTGGAGAAGGAAGAGTAGTGCAGTGGTGAATTTCATCTTTTATGCTCAGTAAAAAGATAGGTTATTCTCCTGTACTGGAACAGAACTGCACTGATTCAAAAGTAACTCTGGTGTTATTACAAGATTTTTTTGGCAAGTGACATCATATGCAATCAGTGAATACAAACAGCACAGAATTACTGTTGGAAAGCTAAGTGTCTGTGAAACCATGGAGGCCACTGTCATGACAGAACAACAAATCTTAATAGTTTGTATTGTGCTTTGTAGTTAATTGTGAGTAAATCTTTAATTATGTTCTTGCTTTTTGCAATGGGCACCATTATCTGCAAACAATATTGTGATAGTTGTTTCCATTGTTTCACTCTTTGCTTCGCTAATTATAAGAGGAAGTGCAAATTGTGAATAATGTAAGAAAGGCTCTAAAGAATTCTTAGTTACTTGTTTGAATAGTTCTCTTGACTGCTTGTACTTCTACAAAGTGGTAGGCAAATATTTTGTTAGAGTTCAGTTACTGCTAGGGCAATAGGAAATAAGGCTTCAGTGAGCTCCTTCTTCTCATGCTTTGAGGCTTTTGTTTGGTCTTTTAATGGAGGGTTTATAATAGCAACCTCATCTCCATAGAGAGTAAAAAAAAAAAAAAAAGTGTCTTTGGAATATCTTTCATAAGTGCATCACGAATGTAGTGCTGGGAAGAGTTGATGATGCATTAATTACGTAAATTGCATAACCTGTTCTCAATATGTTAGCTTTGACCTCTGAACTTCAGAGCAAATGATCTGTGAGAAGAGGTGAACAAACTGCCAGTGCTCTGGAAGTGACAGGGCTATACTGAAAAATCAGAATTGCTTTTGTCACTGAATAATTGACAATCAGAAATTAATTGATTCTGATATTGGTCAGCATTATGCTAGTGTAACTTTTCAAATGATTCAGAACTAATATGCCATATTGTATGTTAAGATCATGAGGATTTTATCTAAAATTGTTTTTCCCAGTCCTCAGAGGAAGGCAGCAGTCTTCTGTAGATTCCAGGTGTCCAAGCAGCCATATACTGCCCCTGCTGCTTTAGTGGCTGGAGAAAGTAGTGGTGAGGCTGAGCATAAGCTAATCTGGATGGTACAGAGCAGGAGCAAAGGTTGCATGCTGTGTGGTTTGATGTGTAACCTTCAAGCTTTTTGGCTCTCTGGGTTGCTTGTTATATTGGAACTGGCTTTTTCTTATTTCATTGGATCCAGCTTTATTATGAATGGTAGACGCTAATTTTTCTCAAACTACTAATTTTGTCATGCCTTGCGTGACACGTTTAATGAGCTTTTTTGTAGTACTTCTATTAAATAGTCAGGTTAATAGTTTGATTCTTCATTCCTTTTTCCCATTCCTCTTTTAACTAAGCTTGGACACCTCACTCTCGAGGACTACCAGATATGGAGTGTGAAGAGTGCTCTTGCCAATGAGTTTTTAAATCTACTTTTTCAGGTATGTTTAAGAAAAATTTAAACTTGTAATGGGTGGTAGTTGGCTCATCAGCTTTTTGCACAGCTGTGAGTTGCAGCACCAATGTTTGTGTCAGCATGCTTACACGTTTGTCTGTTGCATTAAGCTCTGTTTTACTTCTAGCAGTTATAACATGTTCACTTTAGATGTTTCATTTCCCTTGATCCCTTTATGACATGGGGCACCCTCATTTCAGGCTTCAAGCTCAAAAGCGTGCTCACACAGTACAGGGTCTGCCATTAATTTGTCTGGGCTTGTGTTTAAACTGTCACAAGCTTCTGCATCTCATCTGCAGACAGAAGAGCTAAGTAGTCTGAATGGAGTGCCTTGGAAAGCTTTTTTTGGTTTGTTTGCAGGGTGGTTTATGTGAAGAATCTGATACTAGCACAGTGTAACATGACTTAAAAGGAAACATTGGAGCCAGCTGTGTTGTGTGCGCTGGAAAATCTGTTGCTTCCCAGCAGCTAATGGCTTTTGTTTTATTCAGAATGTAAAATGGTCCCTCACACTGTAATATAAATTTAAATAAGATATCTCACCAGTCATTAGAAGGCTCCAGCTGAGATGCAAATTAGTAACCTCAAAAGAGATGTAAGGAAAAGACTATAAATCATGTTATGAGTAGCAACCAATTTGACAAATGTCTTAGAGACAAGACAGCTGACCCTCCTTCCTGCGGTGGGAAACAAAGACTCCTGCAGAGTGTTTCCCTGCTTGTTACTCCCCACTGCATGCCCTGTGGCTGGGGGCTGCTGGGGACTTGGTGGCTGCCAAGGCCAGGATGCTTAGTAACATCTGGGAGTGCTGTCCTGCACACATAGCACTGCCCACTCAAAACAGGAGCTATCAAGGGGTTGTGCTTTTTTTCTTCTGTATGTTCTTTCATTATTATTGTTTTGTGTACTGTTTTCCCTTTAAAAGAGAGAGAGGAAGGAAAAGATTGTTAGAGAGCAGCTTTGACCAAATTTTATGGTACTTTGTTATCTGTACAGTGGGAGCAGGTGGCAAATATGGTAACTCCAAATATTTCTTGTTTAATGACTTGTTTGATTGTAGGTAATGTGGCTACGTAGACTAATGAGACTTTTCAAAAATTCTTTATAAGTTATTCTTTTCTTTCACTCACCTAGAGTTTGCTTCACATTGATGCAATTCTTAAAAATTACTTTTTCCAGGTGTGTCATATAGTTTTGGGGCTGCGACCTGCCACTCCAGAAGAGGAAGGACAGATTATTAGGTGTGTGCTTTGCTCTCAGTTCTAAATATATTTCAAAGTCACCTTTTAATACTATCAAAAGAAGAATTGCAACTTCCCCTTTTCAGTTAATACTCCGTGCTGTTTGTTGTTTGCAGAGGCTGGCTGGAAAGGGAAAGCAGATATGGCCTTCAGCCAGGGCACAACTGGTTTCTTATTGCAATGCCGTGGTGGCACCAGTGGAAAGAATATGTCAAATATGTAAGTAGAAGAGTAATGTAAAATGAATAAGTGATAAAGAACAGAGAGCAAGTGACTGCTCAACCACCAATGCTTGAAATTAAGTATCTCCTGTTTCATAGTGGAAAATAATTGTTTTACTGAATCATTGTTACACTGCAAGCTTTTCATTCAGCTGTCACTTCTTTCAGTTTGATTTCCTCATTCCTGATCATTGAAATACTTTTTGAAACAAAAACATACTCTTACAGAAGTACTTCCTTGAAGTCTCTGGAACCACTCAATAATAATAAAAGTACATTGTTTGGTTTTGACTTCACGCTTTAGGAACGTGGTATGGCTCTTATGCCATAAATTCATGCTGTGTGTACTCTGGGCAGATAAAGGAGGAAATTGATTTCATTTGCCTTAAAGACAATCATGCAAATTAGTTCAACACCTGATGGTGATCAAAGGAGTCCTGCTAAAGCCTTGTGTTATGTGGTGCACTTTAAAGCCCTTCAACTAAAATGTTTGAGATAAAGCATGTACGTGAGTTTGATTTGCATACTGAAGAAATCATGCTTAATAAAATTTAATTAAGATGGAGATAAGTATTCTTTAAAGGTGGCAACCAAGAATGCAGAATAAGGGAAATACACAATTTATCAGAAGAAATTTATATAGCTCTATCTTATCACATACATATTTGAATTTTTATGAATTCAAATAACAAAAAAGGTTCAGAAAATTGCAACGCCTGCATTAACTAATGATGTAATTACAGTTATTCGTTGTGCACAATGAATTGGACAAATGATGGCTTAAATGCTGGAAATACTGGGCAATTTGATCCTTATCATAGTAGAAGTACTCAGATGGATGTGTAACTTCGTAGCTAATACTTTACATAACAGCAGAATACCATTAGTCACTGTGTCTTCTTGAGCAAAGTAAATACTCAAGTTCTGTGGAACTCTATAAATTTTTACTGTCATTCCAATCCGCATTTCAGTCTCTTTTTTATACTTCCAGCTTTAGTGCAGAGTTCTGGTGTTTGGCTGATTAAAACAGGAAGTTAGGGAAGGCTTGTTCACAGGTTTGGAGAGAGAAAGTGTTTTGTTTTGTTCTTGGATGTGCTGTCCTTGTTTCACCATGTGAAATTCAGTAGGGACAAATCTTCAGATATTAAGAGTCTGTAATTACAGCTGTCTAAAATGGTTGTCATTATACATCTGGTTAGAGAAAACAGTTCTGCTATTTCACAGCGTTTATGTTGTGTAGAAGAATATTCCATTGATTTAACTATCTTGGCTTTTTTTTTTTTCTTTTACATCAGTAGTTGTAGTAAGTTTCTTTGTCTCTGAAGTTCATTGCAGTATGTAAAAGTGTTTTCTTAACTGAATTCTGGCAGTCGGTTTCACTGTTGTTAAGTCTTTGATACTGGCTTATAAGTAACTTTTCCACTTGCTTGTCAATTTTAGGATGCAAACCCTGTTGTGATAGAGCCTTCATCTGTCTTGAGTGGAGGTAAGAATTCACTCATAGCTGCTGCAGCCAATACTTCAGAACAGGGAGAAGACAAAATGGGAGGTCTTAATTACTTCAGTGCAACAGAAGAAAAGTTTTCAGATAATATTTCTACTGCATCAGAAGCCTCAGAGACTACTAGCAGCAGTAAGCATAACATCTTATTTCCTTGGAGGTTTAATGTAGAAAAAGTTCTGAGAACCTAGATGCTGCATGGATTCCTCCAGACAAAAAGATACAAGTCTAGGTTGCAGTAGTATCAAGGAGAAAAAAATAAAACAAACAACAGAAACGTTAATGCATATATTTTCAGTTTTGTATATAAGAATCTCAAGAGTTCGATATTCAAATATCAGGAAACAAGCACAAATGCAAAACACATTTGCCCATGTGAACCTAGTTAGGCTGTTTCTGTGAGTATCTCAAGAGTAGATTGCATGTAGTCACTTGTTCACCTTTTCTGAGACAGCTAATTTATTTGCTTCTACTATGAAATTTGAGTTGTGTACTGAAGTTTGAAGAATAGAGAACTTCAGTTATCTTTTAAAATACATTCGTAGTATATAAAAATCAGTTTAATTGATGCATTATTGTTTTAAGGAGTCACTAAATGAAATAGAGAATGTGTTTTTCATGCTCTGCTACAGATGCTCTTTATCCCAGCACACCAGGGACGGATGTGTGTATTGCTAGGCAGCATAACACTTCGGACAATAATAATCAGTGTTTCCTTGGAACCAATGGGAATACTTTGCTTCAGCTCAATCCTCAGAAACCAGGAGCTATTGATAACCAACCCCTTGTAACACAAGAACCAGTGAAGGTAAAAACATCTTCTGTTGCATGAAAACAAAAATAAAAAGCCAACAGTTTTCTCTATACTTGAAGCTGTCAGAGTAGGTGACACAAAAGATGGCTTTTATAATGGACAGTCTTTAGTGAAATAGTGAACAGTGAAACTTCAGTGTTTTTGATATATTTACATTCTATCTTACTATGAAAAACAGATGCTAATTGCAGCTTAATATTATTTTAATAATTACAGCGTTTTGTGTTCACGAGCTAAAATTGTTGTAGCTGTGTGCTAGTTTTTGCACTTGAGATTTGATAAAATTCCTTTTTGTTCAAAAGGCTGCATCGTTAACAATGGAGGGTGGAAGATTAAAGCGATCGCCGCAGCTGGTCGAAGGAAGGGACTACGTCATGGTGCCAGAACCAGTTTGGAGAGCACTTTACCATTGGTATGGAGCAAACCTGTCCTTGCCCAGGCCGGTAAGTTGTCATTATGAACACTTAACTTGCCATAAGCCCTTAAATAATGTGTGAAATCTACAGAGTTTTGCCATTTCCACAAAGTAATCTCTTACGATTAATTACTGCTTCATCTGAAAATTCGTAGACAATGAAAAATCTTGAAGAGCAAGCTGGGGAAATAAACAGTCTTAGAAACAAATGTGGACAGAAAACCTGGAGATTTGTAGGACATACCCCAGAAAATATATTTCAGCAGTGCACAAGTACTGTACAGCTGATCAGCTGATTATGTTGGCTAAAACAGACAAAGATATGAAAACTTTCTTGAAAAGAGGGGAAGAAAAGACCAACAAAACTTAAACAACTGAAATCAGCTTTTTGAACTCATTGTGAGATTTTATGTGTTGAAGATGTAATATCCTTAATTAAAGATTAAACCTCTTACATGAGGGAATGTTTGGTAGATCCCTGATTGTTTTGGCGTTCTTCAATGTAATTCACCTTGTGGTGAGCAGAAATTTCAGAATTGATGGTCTGCCTATACATAAATTTTTTTAATAAGTTGTGAAACATTTTGTAGCCTGCTAGATGAATAAGTTTATATAAGACAGGCCACTTTTTTTTTTTTTAATGTTCTGATTTCAAGCAGATTTGAAGCTGCACTTTTTTTTAAAATTAGTTTTATGTTCGGTGTTGGAAATGGGGGAGAATTTGCTATATGATTCTGTGATGATTTGATCTGTTAGACATAGTATTGACAGTGATTTTTACAGTGAAAAATCACTGGCTTCTGTTACCCTCCTCCCACATATTCTCCATAGAAACAAACACATTTCATAATCCAGAAAAGGCCATATCACTTTATCACAATACAGACTAATACGCTTCAGATTTTTGTGATAATGCCAATAGAAAAGAGGCTTCCATTTCAAATGAAAAAAATTAAGTTTAGATACCCTCTTTGTGCAAATATGGTGTGTATGTATAAGCCTCTGATTTGCAGACCATAATTAGCTAACTGTCAAAATATTTATCTGAGCACTTGAGATGATGAGGACCTTTGGTTGCCTGTGTACAGGGGCTGCTCAGTCTCCTGCCCCACATCAGGGTATGTCCTGCTGCTGCTTTCCAGAAAATGTCAGCACCCTATTTGTTGTTCTAACTGAGGTTTAATGCCATGGAAGTTAAGTGCATTGTATTGCTACTCATGACTTAAGCTGAGTGTTTTCTTCTGATTCTTCTATTCACAAAAGCCCTGCTGTTTATATACATCTCCATTTGGGCAGATCTAGATAGCAAGTTTTTTGTAGGAATGTTGGCTGAAAAGCTGTAAGTCATGTTCCAGGGAAATTTCAGCTTTTTCTGTCAGCATATCAAAATGCAAATTAATTTTGGTGTACTCTTACAACACAAAGACTTGAATTTTATACTATATTTGGAAACAGAAGAAATGTGTGGATATGGTTTATTTTTTAATAGCTGTGAACCTTTTACATTGAAGTATAGACTGAGTATAATGAGTTTCAATGTAAATTCAAATGTATTTCATGAATTTCCAGGAATGTTCTTTCCATAGCATTGTGCAGGAGGCTCTGTTTCCATTAAATAAGATGCTTGCTTTTGATAGTCCGAAACTAAAAAGCTTCAGAAAGTGCACAGAAATGGGTACATTTTTATTGCAGTGGATATTTGCATGAGACTTCATGAAGAAATTCAGAAGATTTCTTGCCCCTTAGTAAAAAATTAATTTTTTTTTATCTATCTCAGTGCTTTGATTGTTGCTTGCTGCTCCTTTTAGGAGCTTCTGGAACACGTATCTCTGAAATGTATTTTAAATGTCTTCACTAGGTGATCAAAAACAGCAAGACAAATGTGCCTGAACTGGAGTTATTTCCTCGCTATCTGCTCTTTCTGAGACAGCAGCCTGCCACGCGAACGCAGCAGTCAAACATCTGGGTGAATATGGGTATGATGAGCCTGAGAATGTTTCCTCAGCATTTACCTAGAGGTAACTTAAGAATGCAGCAAGAATACGAGTGTGCAGTTTCTCAGAAATTGAGACCCAGAGCCGTAGAAGCAAGCTTGCTGCCACTGTGCTTGCACATCAGCTAATCAACTGTGAGGCTCAATCAGCTATTGGTAAAAAATTAAAAGGCTTTCCTTCCCTCTTCTTTTAAAAGGAAGAGGCATGAGGGAGCGTTTTTAGTGAAATCAGTTATTTTGTGTAGTTAGGGCAAATAGAGTGACAAATTCAAAGTGAGAAATGAGCACTGCATAAGGTAAAGAGCTAAGAAGGGCAGATTGATGATCCCCACCGTTAGCTAATTATGTAGCCCTCGAATACACACAGGGTACTTATCTGGCAGTACTGTGTGTAATAAAGTCATCTGGTTCTGAGTTACTTGGGCAGCTAGACTTCAATGCCCAAAAGCATTTTAATATCCTATAGAAAGGGGCTGAACTAATGGAACATGAAGACTATTACTTCATGCAGCTTGGTAAGAAAATTGGGTAGAAATAAACTTCCAATTAAAATGCATATGCTGTAATTGTAGTATTGATGCTCACCAAAAAAACTGTACAAGTCGTTGGCTGAAAAAAGAGTTTGCAGCTTTTCTTGTTTAAGCTTAAAAATCTTACAGGGATTTGGTTTAAGTTATCCATTTGTGAGTGTGTTGCTCGACTTGTACAGTAAGTCTGAAGAAATACCTGATTTTCTCATGTATGTGCATTTGGATACACACAGATTGAATACCCACAGTAACGTATGTCTCAAATTGGGCTCATCTGACTACTGAAAAGATAAATCTTTTAGCCTTTTTGCTCGTAGCATATGTTTAAAAATCTCATGCAGATGCTCCATTTTTCACTGCTTTGGTAGAATCACAAACTGAACGTGTAAATGGTGGCTGCCTGCTTGATCAAGTTCTGCTGCGGAAACTGCCTGCTACCCAAATTTGTTTTTCCTTGGATGTCCTAAAATACCCAAAGTCAAATAGAAGGAATTTTCTGACATGACAATTTGATCTTGATTTAAAATTATTTTGCTCTGCACTAATTCATTTGCCCAATCAATTATTAATCTTTTTGAGTTTTCAAATGTGCTTTCTTGCTGTAATCTTACAACTAATCCTCTGATCCTTAATCTCAGAAAATGCTTTTTGTATTCTTAAAAAAAAAATCAGTACTTTGCTTAATATACTTGAAAACTGACTTGAAAAGTCAGCTCTGCTCACTTTTAAGGTGATTACAGTACAGTCTTACCCTGTTGCCAAATTGCATGTAATACTGCATCTTTGCATATGGTACTACTTAATTTATTTTAATTGTTTGATGAAAGTAGAGCAGTCATTTTTGTGGTTATTTAATGCAGTTGCCCAGTTGGGCTGTGGAACAAAGGCTTTCTATGAATGTGCTCCAGACTGTGTAGGAATGGGGAACTTCAGAAATTTTTAAACTAAAGAAGCTCAAAAAGCAAAGCATAGAAAGTTGGTGCCATCTCTTTCAAACTGAGCTTTTGCAGATGTTTAAAGATGTTGTTTTCTCTAACATGAAAACAACTGATGAAGGGTTTTTTTGCCAACGTAGAAATTCTGATGAAAATCATACGGATTGGTGGTTGTGAGGATGTTGGTTAGAAGTACTTCTGTTGTGAAACGGCTGGGATGCTTTGTCTTTTCAGATCGGCGTTCCACCCAGTGAGAGGTGGAGTAAAGTTGTGCTGCTTCCAAGAGCAGTCAGACCGATTTTCTTTGCCTCATTTTAGCTTGCAGTGTGCTTTCAAAAGAAAATGATGGTGGAATTTTTGAAGCTTTTTAGTTTGAAAACTACCATCCTCTTTGGTACCTTCTTAAAGAGGAAGAAAAGCATGGAGTACTCCAGTCGTCTTGAAATTTTTTTAATTTTAAATTGTTTCCTTTGAGAATTGTAATGGAGCAATTTTCTAATAGGTTTTGGTAATAAGGGAGATGTATTTATGATCGCATAACTTTTGTTTTGTGTTGATGTGAGACATTCCCAAGGGCTGTTAACATCTAGCTTTCAGTGTAACACACTATTCTTATTCTGAAGAAACTGAAGAAAAACTACTTTTTCAAACACAAAAAAACAACTTCTTAGAGTGTGCGTAGTAAGTTGTTACGCATCTGATTTGTATTTCAGTTTGCATATGGGTATATACGTTCTTTTGCCTTTTTCTTTTGTTCTGAACCCAGGAAATGTACCTTCACCGAATGCTCCTTTAAAAAGAGTGCTGGCTTACACTGGCTGCTTCAGTCGAATGCAAACAATTAAAGAGATACATGAATATCTCTCCCAGAGGCTGCGTATAAAGGAAGAAGATATGCGCCTCTGGTTGTACAACAGTGAGGTAATGCTGGTCTGCTTTTTTCTTTCTGTTTAGCAGCATATGAATACTGTATATCGTATTATTTTCATACATGCATAGAAGAAATAAAGGCTATAAGTTTCCTTTGCTACTTGTAGCCATTCATGTCAGAGAAGTGGGACCAAAATGTAAATAAAAATTTCACTAACTCCACTTCTTTTTTTTTTTTTTTAAAGAGATTTTATTGCAAACCAAGCAGTGAAATTTATATTCTGGTGTTATTAGCTTGATAAAGATCAATTTTTCCTGTAATATGTTTAAAAATTGGCAGTTGGCTGACAGATTAATACTCATGATGTAAATTTTCATAGAAACTATTTTAAATGGAAGTAAAAATATGTGCTTTCATTGATAAACACAATACTGTAGGCCTCTGTTGATGCAAGCCAGTAGCCACACAGGATGTGTTCCAAATGTGTATGTGAAGAAATCACAATGAGCGAGCAGAACTATTCCTCCAAAGCACTGGGTACATGTAGTTCTCTATTGAGAAATACCACCTAAAACTGGAGCACTGAAACAGATACTTGTGCTGATCAGTGAACTGCTATATTTAATTAATTTCATTTAATTAATTAGGAAACTGGTACTCTTTTCTGAAAAGAAAGTTCATACTATGTTAGTTTGATTGCTTTGAGATTAAAACATCCTTAGAGAATTTTAGGACTAGCAATAATAACTCTATGAAGTCTTTTTCTCCTACAGAACTACCTTACTTTGCTGGATGATGAAGACCACAGACTGGAATATCTTAAAATCCAAGATGAACAGCATCTAGTAATAGAAGGTATAAAAGGAGGATATGAAATGGTTTTCACACTAAGAACAAATTGTTTTTTGACTCCGAATATCCTTAATATGTTGTGCATATTACACCACAGAGTAATTGCCCAAACTACTACTCAAATGTATTAGCCTGCTGCCCAAACATTTACTCTTTGGAGATGTTTTGAGAAGGAAGAGTATGTGTAAATTTGAACCTATCTGTATATACTGAGAAGAATACTGAAAGAAATACCAAAGCTGCAATTAATTCAGTACTGCTACAGTAGGAACTGGAACACCAGAGATAAAGTGAAATCTGTGTGGTGCATCTGAGGCTTTTGCATTATTTGATTTTCCCCCCCCCCACTGATTCTACAAGAATTCATGTTATGATATTTGTGTGAACACGTTCTTACAAAGCGAAAGGTCAGGACAGCTACTTCAGTCCTGTTTCAGTCCCCATCAGTTTCATTTCTAAGAATTTCATTACGAGTTGTGTTTCTTTTCCAGTCTGCAAAGAACCAAATACATTTCTGCTTGACTGACTGTGCTCATGGTGAAAAAGCTTTGTAAGCGAGCAAAGCCTTTCTTGTTTCAGTTTGTCGATTGAGTCTTATCCTTCTGCCGTGCAGTGCTGTGTCTGGCAGAGTACTGTCAGTTACTAAGAAATTAGACCTTTGCCAGAGATATCAGAGTGCATGAATTAGCTGACTTCTTATATTAGTTTGACTTGACTTTTTGTCTGATCTCTTCATTTGAGAAACAGATCCACCCTGCTGTTGTCCATAAGGTTACACGGGCTATAAATTTGGTTCTTGTGTTGTTTCTGTAGGAGTTTCATTTAGCATAGTTTTATGTTACGCTTCAGGCTGCTGTGCCAGGTGGAATTGTCCTTTTGCCACTTGCTCAGTTCATATATAATCAATTTAAAATTGACACAGTGGCTCATCCAATTAACTGTGTTATCTGCGTTAATCACTAGACGCATGGGAAGAAAGGAGTATTTATGTTTTAGAGGGGAGAGAAGGTCTGCAGGTATCAGCTGAAACAATCTTGAGGGTGTAGTTGAACGAACAAAATCAACACTGCCATTAAAAGAAACCATCTGCCCCTCCTGTTTATTGTGTCATTTGTGGCCAACTATTTGTCACCTACCTGATGAGCTGGCTGTGAGAAGTAATACAGTAAAAAATAACTCTTTTTTATTTTTTATTTTTAACAATATTGGTTCCTTAAGCCAGTTTGCTGATGTGCCCAAGCAAGCACTGTGTCAATGCAAGACAGTGGCTTACAGAGGGAGGGGATTCATGGGGAGGTGGTGGTCGAGTTAGCCGTGTGAGATTTGTCCCTGTTTTGAAGTACACATGAAGCTTTTGTTAGTACACAGAAACAAAAAAGCACTAGTGATCATTCCTGAAATAATACAAGTCTGAAGGATGTCTTTTTAAATATTGAAACAGGAACTGAAAAATTGTTACTCGACAAGAAAAATCTCAGGGCTTCTCCTGTGGGATATTCTTGGCATAGTTGAAGTGATGCCAGCGTTAGAATGATTTTCAGTAATGATGGAAACAATTGGAATGAAAGCAAAAGTAATAATATACTGAAAATAAACAAATGTATGATCTCAACTTGCAAATTTTAATTCAATATATTTAGCTGTATAAGCTGTCTGGAATATTTGGCAAACAAAAAAATCTTGTGCTGTATCTCTTTCTAGTTCGAAACAAAGACATGAGCTGGCCTGAAGAGATGTCTTTTATCGCAAACAGCAGTAAAATAGACAGACACAAAGGTAAGTGCTTGAACCACAGTGAGGAGGAAAATCCAAGAGGTTGCACTGCACTGAAACAACTCATTTTATGTGTTCTTAACATTGGAAAAGGTTTTCTACACCCATGGGGCTTTGCTTGTTCTTTCTGTTTTGTTAACTTAGATGCTAGTAAAGTGTGATAGTTGGATCTATTGATAGATGTATTTTCAGATGCTGAGATGCAGCAGTGGCAAATTCTGGATTTTGTGGGTTTCATCTTTTTTTGATGGTAGATCAAATCCAACAAAATACTGACTTCAATTTCTGTTTACATAAGCAGAGCTGGGAGAGTGGATGCTTTGAACAGGCTGGCCCTCTGTAGGATCTGTGCTGGTTGTAGTCTCATAATTGGGAGCAATTTCAGCTGTAATGGTTATGTGGAAAGGTTGTATTCTGAACCTCATTCCTGACTAATCATTCACATCTGCTGAACTGACATAATTATGTTTTCTTTCTCAGTTCCTACTGAGAAGGGTGCTACTGGATTAAGTAATCTGGGTAACACGTGTTTCATGAACTCCAGTATCCAGTGTGTCAGTAATACGCAACCTCTGACGCGGTATTTCATCTCAGGAAGACATCTTTATGAACTTAACAGGTAATTTTTCTGAGACCATTGGCACTTAGGTGGCATAGCATTTCTTGAAATTAGTTTCTACTTTCAGAAGTAGTATGAGCAAGTCCTTCCAATCCATTGTTACAAAATGTCAACTTTGTAAAAGGTAGTAGTTTAGATGCATGGAGCTGTAACATTTTTTTCTTGTTTTGGGGTGAGTTAAAACAATTCAAGAAGCTTTTGTGCTTCCTCGTTTATATTCATGCTTGAATTTTGTTTAACTTTGGTATTAATTTCTTTGTCATTTCTAGGACAAATCCAATAGGAATGAAAGGACACATGGCCAAATGCTATGGGGATTTAGTTCAGGAGTTGTGGAGTGGGACTCAGAAGAATATAGCACCACTGAAGTTGCGGGTGAGACTGTGATGTGTATTATTTAAAAGCAGAAAAGAAGAATTTTTTAAAACAGCAGCAAATTTAATGCATTTTTTCTCAGTGTTAACTGTATTGGTTCTGGGACTCAAATCAGTATCTCTGTAGAGAAAGGAAAGGAAATGTGGACTATGCTCTGTGTGATAGAAGTTGGCTATGAAGCCAACAAGCATGTCTGGAATCATCACTTTTAACTCCAGAGTGGTCACAGTACTTGCTCCTTTGGGAATGGCCTGTGTCCTGCCAAGACACCCATTTGGAGGTGGCCAGGATGCATCCGTCCTGGGGGTCACTAGCAGAGCAGCTTTCTGTTGAACATAATGATGATTCAGTGGTCGTGAGCTCAAAGGATTTACCTGATGCAATTCAGAGGTTCTGAGATGTGGATTTTTGTAGCTCTTGTTAGGAACAGAAGATTTTGCATTACCTGTCAGTAGTCTCTTATTCTGAAAACACAGGGAGCTGTCTTTAAGTCCTCACAATTGCATTTGTGTTTGTTGATAGCACGCATTTCCTCTATGATATTGCTACAACTTTTGTCATGTAATGTGATGTAATGTGAAGTAACTTTCTGAATTTTTTATAGTGGACAATAGCAAAATATGCTCCAAGGTTTAATGGCTTTCAACAACAAGACTCGCAGGAGCTTCTGGCTTTTCTTTTGGATGGTCTTCATGAGGATTTGAATAGAGTTCATGATAAGCCATATGTTGAACTGAAAGATAGCGATGGTCGGCCAGACTGGGAAGTAGCAGCTGAGGTATAGGTTCAAGTACTTTCATTTGTTTGTTTGGGTTTATTTGTTTTATTCTTCTTTTTCCTTCATAACAGTAAGCTGTTAGAAACTACTTGATTTCTATGTGTGTGGCAGTATTCTTTCAGAATTGGACTGTCTTCTGAAACTTGTTAGATTTGTGATTTAAGGAGTCAGTTTCACATCTGATCTGAAAATGAGTTTAAATATTATGATAAGGTATAAAGATGATACTTCACAGTCATTTTGAATGACTTCAGAATAATAAGGCGATGATCCTTTCAGAAATACTTCAAATGATGTTGTATTTTGATTATCTTGCTAGGGGAAGGACCTATCTTTACTCTCATTGAAACTGAATACTCACTATTTTTAGTAAATCAGTAAACCATTTCTGTGGAAGTACGCTTGAATTCCATAGGCTGACAGAACTTGAGATGTCTTCCAACATAGCCTTTTCCTGTAGTGCAAGCAAGTAGACTGCAACTTCTAACTTTGTGTTGTTTCTCTGCAATTTGTTTTAGGCCTGGGAAAACCATCTGAGAAGAAACAGATCAATTGTCGTAGATTTATTTCATGGGCAGCTGAAATCACAAGTGAAATGTAAAACTTGTGGACACATAAGCGTTCGGTTTGATCCTTTCAATTTTTTATCCTTACCTTTGCCCATGGATAGCTACATGCACCTAGAAATTACAGGTGAATCGTGTTATTTAACTCCCTATAAACTTGCCTGTGCTAAAATAGAAGCTCTGTACATAGAATGGATTTTCAAGGGACAGATCTAAAACATTCTTAATTCATTTGTGTCAGCATTTACACTTAAAACACAGTTAAACAATTTTATATTATAGAGCACAGAAATATTCACTGGAATGCAGTTAAACAAAAATAAAACCTTCAAAAACTGAGCATAGATGGTCTGCTTTCAATCCTGTTGGAAGAACTTAGTACAGAAACAAAAAATTGAGGTTTTTGAGAGCTTTGCTTCTTGTGTTGTGGAACCTGTCCTTGGTCTGCATAGAGCAAGAAGAGGAAAGGTGATAAAAAGCTAAACAGATTTTATTGCCTGGTGATAAATTAAAAAGTATAAAATGAAAATCAGGTCTTAGAGGAAAAAGTTACTTCCGTATAAGTAGAATATGTAATATTTTATTTCCATTAATTCTTTCCTGATTTGCTGACTGTGGTGTTTCTTTTCCCCCTTGAAGTAATCAAACTGGATGGTACTACTCCCGTTCGATACGGCCTGAGATTGAACATGGATGAAAAATATACGGGTTTGAAAAAACAGTTAAGTGAACTCTGTGGACTAAAACCAGAACAGATACTACTTGCAGAAGTGCACAGTTCCAATATAAAGGTAAAAAAAAACAAAAAAAAATTAATTGCTGCAAATTTCTTACTGTTGCTTGTATATGTTGGCGTGTGTCCATTCTTTTTGATATTAAGTTTTGTATACCAGGAATGAGAAATAACTGAAAGTGTGATTAAACAAGTCAGCTTGGCTGTATCTCTACATGAGCTTCAATTTATATCTCAGTCTTACACTGTAGCTCAACTTGTTTTAAATTAAAATCAGGGTAAGCTGAGCAAAGATAAACAGCTTGTAAATAAAATGAGAAGTAAAAGCTTGCAGAAGTTTAGTTGAATTCATTACTAGTGATATTTTTAGAAGAACATGATATAATCATCCTGTAACAAATCTCAAGTGCGAGTGCTGTGATGAGCTTAAACACTGGAGACTAAAGTAGGAGCTCTATACAGAGTGCTTACTCAATGTAAAATCATCTGCTTGTTGGCTCTCCTTTCTTCTTTTAGAAAGGTGTAAGAAAGCAGATAATCTGATAGGGTGTACTGTTTTCAAAAGAACAAAATGTGTTTGGAGTCACAGAAATACTTACATATCTGACTGATCTTCCCTTTTTCAATGAAGAATTTTCCTCAGGACAACCAGAAAGTCCGGTTATCAGTGAGCGGCTTTTTGTGTGCGTTTGAAATACCAGTTCCAGGATCACCTACATCAGCATCAAGTCCTGTGCAGTCAGGTAAAAGAAAACATTCTTTTTCTCATTCATGTAAAATACTCATTGCTTAGGTACTGTAGGAATTCAGGAGAAAAGCCTTACTGCTTAGTACAGGGTAAAAGGTGATGCTAAAAAAATGGACACAAGTCCAAGGTTTGGTCTTCAGAGGTGCTGTTAGCAGTCTCTCTGTGGGCTGATGGTCTGTGATTGTTGTTATGGTTATGCCCAGCATAGCAATCTGAAGATCACTAGATACACGTTTTAGTTAAAAATATGCAAAATATTTTGTTATTTGTGTGTTGGCTCTGATGTAGGATGTATTTAAAAAAAAAAAAAAGTGTTCAGTTTTTGCTCTTTTCTTTATTGTTTGTGGTTTCATGGATTGTGAATGCCTGCTATTCCTTGCTCTTGCATACTCTGGGTTTTGCAAAATTTTAGGCAAATAAAAGATTATGACTAAAAGATTACCTAAAAAGCTTGTGATGCATTATGGTTGATAAAGCTGTAAGAATGTAATTATCTATCTATAGATATCTCAACTGGATCATCAGCTAATGGAGCACCCAACGTAATGATGAATGGGGATCTTCCCAAACCAACCCTGATTCCAAATGGAATGCCAAATACTGTAGTGCCATGTGGAACAGAACGTAACCTTGCCAACTGGACTCTCAATGGTCACGTGCCTGTGCTTTCTGATAGTCCATGCACAGGGTACATAATTGCAGTCCACAGAAAAATGGTTAGTAGATTTTGCATTTGTTTTACGTGACTTGTGTAACACTTAGGGAAAGTCAGTGAGGATATTCTATATCTGTATGATAAATTAATATGTATTTCTTATAAGAGATCGTGAATGTTTCCCTACTGTGTATGCACCAAGTTATTTGGATGTACAACTCTTGTAGATTTAAATAGTAATGTCTACTGTTAGTGTATTTTTCTTCCGTGAGTACTGGCGTGCTTCCCACTTCTCTAATGCTGAGATGCATACTTGGGTGCTCACTAGCTCCCTGATTAAATGTTCTAGGACTCTTTGAGCAGAAAAAACTCTCCTTAGAGGAACTACTTGAAATGTGTTTCTTCTCTGTTATATGGAATAGCCTTATTTCATACTGAAACAGAGTGAAGATGTATAGTACATTCATAGTTCATTCTGTTGGCATTAACTACTCTTCATAAAAAGCATCTGTAGTAGTGTTGAACTCTAAATGTCAGAGTTGGTTGGCTGACCACCTCAAATAGCCATGCATTTGGTGTGCACTATCTCATGTTCTTCAGAGCCTGTTGACATTTACAGCTTAGTGGATGTGGGCTGGGAGGCTATTTTAATTGACTACATGTTTGTATGAGACTTTTCCTGCTTTGTTCTCTCAAGTTGGCTAGAATTTCTTAGGTGCTGGGTAGAATGCTTTCAAGCCATTATAGCTTGGTAGTTGTACAACTTTCGGTAAGAGGAAAGAGGAACCTGTTCCAGCAGTCTTGGTCCACCATTGTCAAAAACCTAATTGATGGAAAGGGTCAGTTGTATATGATTTTTGCAAGGCCATGCAGCTTATTGTACCCAAGTGTCATTAAGTCAGTGTGATGTCTTTGCAAATGAGACATGTAGCACAAAGACCAATTTGTCTGCATGGCGTAAATTGTGTATTCTGTAAACGTAAAGATTTTCTTTCTAGACAGAACATAAGCTTGCCTAGTATAGAGGTCGTTTGGGAGCAGATAGTAGCATCCTTAGGTGTCTGTCTGCATTATAGTGTTGCTATCTGATGAGAAAAGTAAGAAATGTGCGTTTGATATACAAAAAAATGTACATAGTTAAACAGATGTATGTTGATGTGGTCTACTGCTTAAATAACATTAATAATTAATTAATAGCGTTGCTGTGATACTGTAGAATAATACAAAAAGGCTTTCAGGCAGTTTCAGTGAAACTGAAAAAAGAAAAAATTGCTGGAATAGTGCACTTTTAATAGAATTAATGGTTTGTTTTAATTGCTGAAACCTAAAATATAAAACAAGGTCAGCATCCTAGTCATTACGGTAATAAGAGGTTATTATACTTGCATCTGAGTTATTCTTTTTTTCCAATTATGCAGATGCGGACAGAACTATATTTTCTTTCATCTCAGAAGAATCGTCCCAGTCTCTTTGGAATGCCACTAATTGTTCCTTGCACAGTTCACACACGGAAAAAAGATCTGTATGATGCAGTATGGATTCAGGTTTCCAGGCTTGCCAGCCCCCTGCCCCCTCAGGAAGCTAGTAATCATGCACAAGACTGGTGAGTTTGGCATGCCAGCCTTTGACTTGAGCTTTGTAATACTGTAGCTGAGAGATTTGTTTACAAGATTTTAAAAATGGTTGGTTTTCATCTTCATGAATTTGAATTTCTCATAAAGTTCTGTTGAATGAATATATGCTTTTAAATGTACAATTAAGTTTTTAATGTCAACAATCGTAGGAATAATTGTGTGCTTCTATTTCAAGTTAAGATTTCTGCCTATAGATTACATCTAGTGGGTTATTTTCATAAGAATTCATTTCAGAGTCCTGAAGTTTAATGAGAATAAATTAAAAACACAAAAACCTTTAAATCCTTGTAGTGTAGCTAAATGCAGCAGGCCTTCCAGTTGCCCTTAAAGGTATGCTTGACACAACTTAATTGGTTCATTCTCATGCACTGATTGATAACTCATTCAAATGGAAAAATAACACAGCTGTCATGTGGTTCCATTTCATATATCTTCACAATAAATTACTGCATAGTTTGTTACGCAGGGACTTCTAGCAGTCTTGTACATTGTTTCACATTGTTCTCTTCTGTTTCAGTGATGACAGCATGGGATATCAGTATCCATTCACCCTAAGAGTGGTTCAGAAGGATGGAAATTCTTGTGCTTGGTGTCCGTGGTACAGGTAAATTTTTAGACTTAAGAGAATCACTTCAGCAGAAATGTAGTGTACAAAAATGAGGTTTTGATGTATTTCGGTCTTCAGAGCTAATAGCAATAAGAATCAGGAATCTAATTTAACCAGCACCCTCACATGGCAGACTTGTGCTGCAGAATAACTTTTATGAGTCAGAGAGCTGTAAGTTCTGCTGACAGAAACCTTAAATTTGGAGAAAGTCAGGAAATCATAAAAACCCAAAAACCTTTTAACTCCTTACAATCTTCTGTGTGCATTTGTGTCTACATACTGGCACATACATGTACTTGTTCAGATGATTTGTGGGGATTTCATACAAAACTTAACTTTTAAAGTAAGTACATTATCTTCCCTCACTTATTTCTCTACTGTTTGGAGGGTTAGAACTGAAATAGGATGGTTTGAGATTCACCCTGGGCACATGCTTTGGAATTTTCCCTAACAGACATGCTACTGACAGTTTCAGACCTTTACAGTTAGGTAAATGTGTGTTTTCCTGTGGAAACAAAGCATTGTATTTGTGTGTGCAGCAGGTAGTTGTGTTCAACAACATACATAGGTAGATAGCTGAGATTACTCAACTGCTTCAATTTCTCATGGGTATTAAAATTCTGTACTAAACCAGTCCTAAAAATTGTTTTGTAAAAATGTTTATATTTTACTTAGAAGTGTGAAGTAATGTAAAATTGGACAGGTTTTGGGCAGTGTACATCCCACATCTAACCTTTTGTCTTAGATTTTGTCGTGGCTGTAAAATTGAGTGCACAGAGGATAGAGCTTCTGTTGGGAATGCTTACATTGCTGTAGACTGGGATCCAACAGCACTCCATCTACGCTACCAGACATCCCAGGAACGGGTAAAATTGCAACAGAAACCCTTCGTTATTTCTTGGTAGTTCACCAAGATAAAGTTAATAAATAGATTTTTCTAAGGATGCTAGTCATAAACAGTCATCCCTGAATAAACCTATTTGATTCATTGAGTCTACAAAACTGATCTAAAGATAGTCACGTAGCTGAGTTGAACTCAACCAGCTATTCAGAATTTTGTGCTTTACAGATTGTTTTGTAAGCCAAGAATAAGGACAGTGCATTATTTGTATGTTTGCCTCTTCATAATTGAAATATATTTTCTGCTAGCATTTAGTGCATCTGGTTTCCATTCTTAATTAGCGTATGATGTTATTCATGTAATCCTGTGAACAGAGGCTTCCTCTGAGCAATTTGTATATATTTCCAAGTCAGATACAGTTCTATCTCACTTCAGATTGTAGAAGAGCATGAAAGTGTTGAACAAAGCCGCCGAGCTCAAGCAGAGCCCATCAACCTGGATAGTTGTCTTAGAGCCTTCACCAGTGAAGAAGAACTGGGTGAAGATGAGATGTACTACTGTTCCAAATGCAAGACCCATTGTTTGGCTACAAAAAAACTAGATCTCTGGAGGCTTCCTCCCATTTTGGTATGATACTGTTTAATTTTCCTCCACAGCAATAAAAGCAAAGGGCATTGGTTAAAGATTTGAATTGCTAATTATGTCATCTGGTTCTAACTAAGATGTGTTTTTGCTCATGGTCTCATGAGGGCCCTGACTTAGTTTGCAGCACACGTTTCTGTAATGCAGGCAAATAACTTGAAATAAATCTCACATCCCTTTGAATCTTTTTAGCTGAAACACTGCAGCAAGTGGTGGCATTTTGTATTCCGTTTCATCTGTTCTGACAGAGTTCACACTTAAGCAGTCTTTTTGGCAATGTGATCTTTTGTTTAGCATTGTAGCCACCTCCTGTGGTACTTTCAAACTTGGTAGGTTACGCAAAACACCACTATATTTGTCACTGAAGGGAAGCAAACTTTTCCATCATTTCCCTGTGAAAATATTAGTTCCCAATACAAACTGTCACATACTACATAGTTAATGTTTTATTAATAAATGATAAAATGTGTATGCTTCAGAGGGAAAAAATACATTTAACAGTGAAATTACTCTGATATAATACTTTAATTTTTTTTAACGTATTTCTCTCCTTAGATCATTCACCTGAAAAGATTTCAGTTTGTAAATGGCCGCTGGATAAAATCTCAGAAAATTGTTAAATTTCCTCGAGAAAATTTTGACCCAAGTGCCTTTTTGGTACAAAGGGATCCAAGTCATTTTCAGAGAAAACAGTTAACTCCTCAAATTGATGAAATTCCTGAAGCACGGACTCTTCAAGGGGACTCTAAAAAAGTAGATCTGCAGATCACTTATTCAACTGAAGGAGATGTGAACAGAAGTCCATCATCCCTTAACACTGCTAATGTCATGAATAATATCAAAGGTAGGTAATAATTAGGTAGAATTCCACTAAATGCTGATAATTGGGAAAAATGATATACTTTTATAAAAGTTTTTTTTTTTTTTTTTTGCTAAAGCACTACATTATTCTGAAACACCATTTCTGTTGTTTACCTTGGAAAACTTAATGAAGCTTCACCATTTTTAAAAAAAAGAACATTACCGAATACTGGTACTGTTCATGTCTGTGTATAGGGGCAGAATTGAGTCTGAGGGACGTGCTCCTACATGAGAGTTAAATCTCAGTTGATGAGTGTGTGTGTGCACAGCTACTTCTACTTTTATGTGGAACAGTGTTCTTTTAGTGTTTGATTATTTGCGAAAATCTGGACTGTGTGTTTACTTAGCTTAATAGTCCACATGTTTTCTATTCTAGCATCTCCATCTCTGGGAAGGAAGAGTGGAACCAGCTGTCCTTCGAGTAAGAGCAGTAGCCCAAACAGTAGCCCAAGGACTTTAGGAAGAGGCAAAGGGCGCCTGCGGCTACCGCAACTGGGCAAAAACAAACTGTCAAGTAGCAAAGAAAACTTGGATGGAAGTAAAGAAAACTGCACTGACCAGGAACAGAAAATTGCTTCTGATCGAAGTGATACTCTTACGAGGGGGCAGAATTTGGGTGGTAGTCAGAATGAACTGTATACTGAACTGTATACTGCTCAGGACAATGAGGTGACTCTAGCCAACGGATACATCTGTGAACAGAACGCGTATAGTAACGGTAGTATCAACGGCCAGATTGACAACCACAGCGAGGAGGATATTGCAGATGACCAAAGAGAAGAAGTTTGTGTTAACCCTATTTACAATCTATATGCAATTTCGGTAAGTTGGCTTTTTATGCAAGTAAACTATCTTTGTGGCATTGATTGACTGAACGTGTTCATTGTATTCATTATAAAAAGTAAAGGTTGATCGAACAGGAGAAGAAAGTGTAGTCAGCAAAATAAATTTGCCTTTAAAGCTGAGTGAAAAGTATATCTTTGCTTAGTGCTTTTTCTGCTTGGTCAGATCCAGTCATTTAATAAAAAAAGAGTAAAAGCAAAACAGAATTAGCAGGAACACTGTGATATTCTTTATGAGATGAGAAAAATAATGAATGAAAATTTGATAGTAAAAGAAATTGAAGGATGGAGGGAGACTGGCTGTGGATGGGGAATGTTCAGCTGCTGGGGCCAGTATGCACGAGGCGTCTGACACATGCAGTGTGCTGCTACTTCAGAGGAAAAAGATTTTAAGAGAGTCTGTATCATTTAAGCATCTTTGTCGGGTATAGATTGTCACGAACCATTGTTACTCAGTAAAAAATGGTGAATTTGTTCTGTGATGTCTGAGCCTGAATTTTTTCTTCTTTTTCCTCAGTGCCATTCAGGAATTATGGGAGGGGGTCATTATGTCACTTATGCCAAAAACCCAAACAACAAGTGGTACTGCTACAATGACAGTAGCTGTAAGGTAAATCTTCTGTTGTAACAAATTGCAGCCTCAGGTATCTAGATTCAAAGAAACTTGTGTTTTGTGTGAACTCTTCTTTTAAAATCATGAACATCTCAAAAATTGCTTCATTTGATTATTCTTGTGACATTTTTTGTTTTTTAACTAAAATTGTACGTGATGCTTCTGTCAAGTTAACATTTGTTCATCAGCTGCTATCATGTGGTTAAGGGAAGATGCTTGTTTTGTACAAAGATGGAAATGCTACTGAAAATGGAAATCCAAGAGCATATTTTCATGACGCTAGTTGTTTTGTATTCAGTGACTGAATGATTACGTTCCAGTATTTCTGAGTATTTGCATTTGGCTCTATAAAATTTGTTACACTTACCAAGTAAATAATGGAGCCTGATAACTGTAATGAGGAAGGCAGAAAATGTGATCCTTCTAGTTGTGAACAGCCTCTTAAGAGTACCGTTTCCAAGGCAATTGTGTGTATTTTAAGTCGAGTGACAGTAACACAGTTGTACCAATGTGTATTTCAGAACGTGTTTTTTCTGTTTTGTAGGAATTGCATCCTGATGAAATTGACACCGACTCTGCCTACATTCTTTTCTATGAGCAGCAGGGGGTAGACTATGCACAATTTCTGCCAAAGATTGATGGCAAAAAGATGGCAGACACAAGCAGCATGGATGAAGACTTTGAGTCAGATTATAAGAAGTACTGTGTTCTACAGTAAATGGATGATCTTCAACGGGCAGTTTGATGAATGAGGGATAACACCCTGAAACTTACATTTGGCAAAATGTTATTGAGACAGATAAGCTAAGTGTAGTTATTGTACCCTGTGATCTGAAAGCACAAAAAGAAAACCCTAACTAAACAGCAGTTAATATAGAGATAGTATTGTTTCGTTCTGTTGTCTCACTACATGCTCTAAATGTTTCTGATGTTAAGACATCAGGCTGAGACTGCCATTGGCCTTTAAATAAAATGGTTTGAGAAAAGCCAACTAGGACCAAATAAGAGCTAAATTTAATAGTCCAAATAAGAGCTAAGCAAAGTAGTGTAGAGTTTATCAACTATTCTAACAACCCCCTAAATTTCTCCTTAGATTTAAAATATGGGGAAAAAATGTAGTGTTGTCTTTGGACAACATGATGTTGCTACCTCCTTTTTCCTGCAGTTTTATTGCATTTTACTGGCAAAATGGGGAAAGAAAGAGAATGGAAAGTAGACAGATTTCAAGAATGAACACCAGAAGTCGGAAAGCTTTCCAGTTTTGCCACCACTAATGTATCAGTTGCTTTCTTTCTGTATGTTGGGAGCACAACCAAATCCTAATTTGGAAAGAGATTAATTTCTACACTTGAATGGTTTATTTTACTTGTATTTTCTCCACGTGTTGGCTGTGCAGATCAACATGTTTCAGGAATGGCTTTTCTGCCTGAGGAGTGCTATCTTAAACTTTTGAGATGCCTCGAGAAGAAACTTCAGGTTGAAGAGAGTAGCGGTGATTGCACGCACGGTGTCTTAAAATGTGCACATTGCACAAGATGTTCCCAGCTTTTGGAAGGAAAGATGCTTGAGCTTACGTTTCATGACTGGTGTTGCTTTTAAGTTTGCACTTTTAAAAAAAATTCATATAATTAAATTCAAAAACAGTTTGTTTTTGTTGTTGTAAGGGCTCTGGAGTGAATGGCTGTGAATTAATCCACTGTGTATTTCAAACCAATAAGAAGCTGTGGTTGTCAGGTAGCTATCGTAGCATTCATGGGTTTTTATTTTTTTTATCGATTTCTTAATTTAAGAAGGTTTCTTTCTTTCAAAATTTGGTTGCCTTTTGGAATCTTCTGTTTTGCAACAGGTTATGCACATACTTGCAATTAAAACAGAATTTTCATACCCTTCCAAGATGCTCTTTTGAGTTAATGGGCTTATTGCGTTGAAGGAGAGAATGAGCAAGTCTTGGCAGAGACCAGAAAAAAAATGGTTATTTTTTGAGTAGGCATTTCTTGAAACGTTTTCAGTGTTAAAGCGTTAGCATATGTGAATGAAATGTTTCACACTTTCACCCCTTTGTTCTTCAGCTGGATCTAAGATCCTGCTGATTTTGTCACGTGTCATCTTCCAAATTATTTAGATTTTTCTATTCTCACTAACAGTTGATACTTACCTTGCTGATTTTTGAAATAAATTTTAGGCTTCTTTTTAATGTGTTTTACAAGAATGCCAAGCCTGCCAGTAAGTGTATAATTTTCAGAAGGATCTGGGTTTTATCTATTTAAGAAATTATATCAGCTGATCTTGCTGTCTGTATTCAAGCTAAAACCTCCCTGTCTGTGGAGGCCGTGCCTCTGTCAGGGCAGCAGATCAGTTCCAAAATAAGTATTGTCTTACTTGTGAAGTGTTGCTCCCTATCCCATATGCTCTTTTATCTCTAAAGTGATCTAAACATTGAGACTGAAGAAAAATTGTGAACGTCTAGGTTAGAAGCTTTTTTCGGTTCCCATTTGTCTATTCCTCCCTTCCCAAACTCCATGAAAAGTGAAAGATTTTCAACTGATTTACTTTGAAATGTTTTATTTAAGCAGGTAGCACAATCTACTAATGTTATTTGATCTTCTGTGTTTGTTACATTGGTTGTAATTAATTTTTTTAAATTAATTCATGATTTAGTAGTAAATTTATTAAGTTAACTATTAACTACATTCACTTTGTAAATTATTGTATAAAGCTTATTGACAATGCACTGACTTTAGAAAGATGTTAATGTACATAAATACCTTGTAAATAAAATAGTGTTGATGTACTGGAATATGAGCTGTATTAAAAAAAAAGGTATTGGTAATTGTATATGGAGTGAACCTGTTTATCTGTAACTATATTATTCAAACAAATTAAATACTGTGGATGCAGATAGTGTCGCTTCTTGTCAGATATTTTCAATAGCTCTCTTCCTGCCGTGAAGTTTCTGTGCTCTTTTAATGAAGCTCAGATGTATTTTTCAGTTCTCAGGGTTGACGTGTGAGTAACTCCTTGTAATTTGCCCAGCATTGCTCGTAGCAGCGCTACAGTTACTTGATAGTTCTGAGGTTTAAGTTATTTTACTCTTCCATTCGAGGACGCTGTTCAGTTTTTAGAGTTAGTCCATTTAATCCTATTTAAAACGCGTTTAGTGAGAACTATTGGCGATAGGTGGGTGGTTGACTGATGATCTTGTAGGTCTTTTCCAACCTTGGTGTCTCTGTGAGCCTGTGTGCTTCGATATCAGTCTGAAAAGCCTCGTGCACTGAATTGCATTTAATTAAGCAATTCTCTCATTTTTTCTGCACTGTGTTTTTGATGTTGGATCTGAGATGGGTGATGACTGAAGTCACAGCGGGCAAATCTGAAATTCCTAACTAAACTGCCCTGGGAATCCTTCTGCAGATTATTAAAGTTGGGGTGGGGGGAGTCTTTTTTAACACTTAATTATTTTTGTGCGTTTGGGTAACTAAAATTCAAGCTATAAAACTTCATTCGGGTTTCCATGCAGCGATAAACAGCGAGGCCATAGGAGCCCTCAGCGCAGGCCTCGCTGTGGCGGCGGCCCGGGGCGGCTGTGGCGCCGCGCTGCTCTGTGGAGCTGCGGCACCGCGCGAGGGCAGCGCAGCCCCGCGGCCACACCGCGCTCAGGCGGAGCGAGGGTTTTTGTGGAGTTGCGGTGAGGAAATGCGAGTTTTGCGGTGCTGGGGACGTCTTCGGCGCGTTGTTTATTGCCGCGGGGTTTTGCCTCACCAGGTAAAACGATTTCTGAAATTAGATTGCTTCATGGTACAGGAGAAACTGAAGTGGTGGTTGGTAATGCTGTGCTGAAGTGTTTCTTTAATATCTTTTGTATAATTGGTAGATGTTCTAGAGCAAGCAGAATTCTTGCATTGATCTGGTGGAAATAACTTATAATTCATACAAAAATCACGGGCTAGAGCCAAATGCAGGTTGAAAAGCGTGGTTCTGAATCACGAGCTGTGGAGCAGTGCTGGTGTGCTGCTGTTTGCTCTTCACCTGTGCAAAGCACCGTCTGCAGAATGAAACTGTGCCCACAGCCAGCAAAGGAAATTCTCCTGTATCTGAAGGAAAGGAGTCACACATAGCACAGGCAGTCGTAGTTTCCTCTCATTTTGTTTTATAACCTGTCACGTCTGTAAAATCAAGGAGTAACTTGTGCTGTGTCTGTACCATCTCAGTGTTAAAAGTGTGCAGCAGTTCCCTGTATTGTGGATGTGGTCAGTACAGAGTCAAGAAAAGTGATGTTTTCACTTTTTCTTTATAGGTATTAGCAAATGTTTGCTGTCATGCAGCGCTGGCTCAGTAGGTTGCTTTTTCTTTTTTTTTTTTCCAAACAATTTCTTTATGAAGGGGGGAAAAAAAGCTTGAAGTCAACTGAAGCCCATCTTATTTCCTCAGGTGGTTCCGCAAAGCAGAGTTTCAGGCAGCTGAGGACTCTGAGTGGCCCTTCATTGTGACAATCAGTGACTATGGGGAAAAATTGCAAAGGATGCAAAATGATCTTAGCATGGTAAGTTTACCGGAGAACTGCCTTGTTGGATGGACTGCGCTAGAGGAAGTGTTCCTTGTATGTGTCAGATGTGTAGCACAGATTTGCAAAGAAAAGAGAGCCAATATTTTCTCAAATATTCTTTTTAGTGAGAATTGAGTGATGTTTTCACTAGAATCTTTTCATTGACTGATTATTCTTCAATGCATGTCACTGCATTGCTGATGTGCCCTACTGATAGGTTTTAGTTGAAGCAAAATATCACATTAACGAAGTGAGAAGTCAAAGTCAACCATTTAAACGTTAGAGTGGTATCAGCTCTGAGGCAAACATGCAGAAATAAGAGGCAAAAATCAATCTTGCTATTGTTTGGATGTGAGCTTGCAGATAGATTGCACTTCAGAAGTAAAATATCACTTGAGGTTGTATGCAGTCATTGGTTCATGGGATTTCTCAAAAGAAGGAAGCAGTAACCCCAGTAGCTCTGATAAGCAGATTGTAACTGAACTGTATTTTCATCTCAATCTATTGTTTTGTTTATGAAAGATAGGTTTTGTTTTTTCTCTTTCCTCTCTTGGTCAGTACTACAAGTACTGCAATTTGATAACAATGATATTTATTCGTAAGCAATAATCCATTTCAAAAGTAAATGAAATGATCTTAGATACATGAAGGTTTTGCTCTCGGAAACTGTCTGAAACAAGGATCTCAAAGTACTTGATGTATGAGCACTTGGTCACGTATTTACTTCTTGACTGTGTATAGCACTGAGACATTTCCTCTGAGCAGACACTAACTATACAAGACTTACTGTTAATTATAATCATGACCTGTTTTCTTTTTTTCCCAAAAAAGGAAGTAAATCTGGCAACTGGACCAAAAACCAGAGTAAAATGGCCTATCAGGAGTTGCATCACTAGGTGTTTGTTTGGTTTCAAATGTTTCCAAAAACAGTGTCGTTACGTTTAGCTGGAAATGAACTATTGTTTTATTTTGGGGCCCTTAAAGATGCTAAGTAGATAACCAAATAGTGTGCATCACAGTCCTCCTTGGACAGGGAAGCTGGTGTCTCAGTGGAAATGACACAGACTTTGCTGTATTTATCGGTTGTAACTGGAGCATTAGACAACGACACTTGTTCAGTGTAGCCTTTATTGCTTGTGGTAATTTCACAGTGATGTTTGCTTCATTTGTGCATTTGCAGTGTTGAAAAACTAACTTAAAGAATATCACCGATAGTTGCTCCTATCACTGATTTGTCCTGTTAAGACTTTGAAAGTGAAATAATAATAATCTAGTTACCTGAGATGTTTGTATGCACTGTTTTTGGTAGTAAAGCTTGATTCAGTTCTGAAGTGTACTATAGGCCATGAAGTAGATGAAGGGATCGTACCACTGCCAAAAAACTGCAGCTGCTTTTTGCTGTTGAATGCCTTTTACTTCCCAAATGAAAACTGTGACATCTGTCTGAAATCGACAAAACCAACTTGGCCTGAGAAATTGATAAAGTGGCCCATGTTAAAGTTCTGCCCTTTCTGTGTGTCAGTGGTAGGCAGGTAGCCTTTCTGTAGAGACTATCACGTCTAAGAACTAAGAGTGTTTTTTTTCTCCTGTTAGAGAGAAGGGGAAACAAGCAGATGGGAAGGTAACTTCTCATGCGAAGAGCTGTGTTTGCATCATTGAGTGTCCTGTGAGTGCCCTGCTGCCAAGAGGAGTTGACCGCTGTCACTTCCCCCTAAATCTTAAAAACTCAACTCCACAAGTGATTTTTATCTTTATACCATTGTTTAAATCTGTTCTGAAGTTGCCAGTTGTGGCTAGAGTGTATCCTCTTGCTCCCTGTGCTCCCTTTGGCTAGCACAGGAGATTGTGTCACTTATTTTCTCTATATTGCCCGTTTGTCCATTATCTACAGATTGGGGCCATTAAACGTCCTGAGAAAGCACGCGGACTGTAGGCATGGCTGTCCCTGGCTGGCTGAATGCCCACAGGATCAGCGTATGTATTAATTTCAGCTTTTGTTATACCTTTTTTCCCTTAGGATCAATAAATGGAGGCAAGAAGTTAGTGAAATGTAGTCATTCGTGCTTGCTGATTTATTGTTTCATGAAAATAATCCTGACAGAATCTTGGAAGATTGTGCCTTTTGTTTGGGACCAACCTCCAGCTTCCTTGTTCACGTGTAAAAGATTTCCTGTTACTGAAAATTAGCAGCTATGTGTGATAAGGGCTGTTGAGCAATATTGACCACAAACTAGAATAGTAAGAATGCTTTTAGATTTAATGAAAATAAGGATTTTTGAGCACATTTGTAGAATCCAGAAACTCTGCTCTTTCTGCTGGTTGATCTCTTAATGAGTCTTAGTAGTTGACAAAGGAACTAAAGCACATGGATGAAATCCTGGCTTTTTTGTTCCATAAAATTCCTATATTTGGATGCCTGTCGTCTTTTATTCAATAACATGTACCACAGATCCTTACCAAGGCAGAAATTGTTTTCATTGATCAAAAAAATAGGTATGTTTTTTCATTCAAACTGAGTGAATTGAGGTTGTTCTATACTGTTGTTTCCACCAAGTGCAACACAGACATGATACAAGTGAAATAGTAGCATGGTGTCTAATTCTGCAGAGAACTATTGGATCATAAAGTACTTCAGGCTGGAAGGAATCTTGTTCAGCTTTCTGCTCTAAGCAGTGTCATCACTGAGTTTTGCAATGCCCCACTACTTGCAGACATGCTTGCTTATAAAAAATAGTAATTAACTAAATCTGAAAATGAAGATATCCTAATCTGAAGTGCTTTATTTTATTTTGCTTTGTCAACATTCTGTCACAGTCAGGTCAGACTTTCAGAGCTCACCCTGTAGAACCTTCTCTTCTGCCTTACTCTTCCATGCCCTTTTACTTCTTCCCAGCATGCTGTGACTTGTGTTGTCTTTACACCATCCATTGGAGGTTTTGTTTAAGCAGATAGAAGAAATGAACTAAACGTTAGTAAATGGCAGAAGTGGTGGCTAGTTTTGAACTTATAGAAATAGCCTGAGGTACCAATAGCTTGGGCTTTAACTCAGCCCTACAGGACAACAACAGAGGAAAACTTGGCCAGATGAGTCTGCTTGTTTAAAATTTGCTGAAAAATGATAAAGGAAGTGCAGCATTCAGCTGGAGCCTCTTCATGTTTTGCATACAATGGCTGAGATGGATTGCAGATTAAAAATTGTCCCTTCACTCAGTGCAGCATTTTGATGGAGAAAATATTTATGTGTGCTATAAATAAGCCTTGGCCTCTCGATGAGCTGCAGGAAAACTGAAGAGTTCATGCTAAGAACTGGATAACAACAAAGGAAAGCTGCTGCTTCAGAGCCAGGAACAGGATCCAGCACCACCAGTGCTGAATTAAGAAAGCTTTACAAAATATGCTTGCGTTATGATGTTTGGAGTAATGAGACAATGCGAGGAACAGTGTGATTACAAACATGTGGCCCTTAATATTGTTACATCCCTCCTCCAAAGTGCTTCGTTGACATTCGACAATTGTCCCCATGTACTGCTCTCAGTGCTAGTGCCATGCTGACATGTACTGAGAGGAGGAAAAAGGATACAGAATTTGTTTATGAAGCCTCGTTTAGGAGGACGAACTCAGCAGCAGGGAGTGGATGGACGTGTGCTGAGGTGACACAGCCTCAAAGTAAACTGAAGGTGAGGACAGTGAGCACAGCACACAGCAGCAGTGCATCCTGCCAGTGAGGAGGGCAAGGAGCAGCCCAGGCTGGGTTAGCAGGAGCCCGGCCAGTACACTGGGGGAAGGGATCTCCCTGAGATTTGAATTCATTGCCGAACTTACAGGAGTAGAATGGACTGGGTTTTAAAGCTCTGGTGTTCAGATGTTTACTTGGCAATCTAATCAATACTCCACCTGGATTCTGGATGTTTTCTTTTGTGCTCAGATCCACCAGCAAACAGAACAGAAAGTTAGCTGAGTTTTTGTTAGGTGATGTTTTTCCTTTTGACGTGTGAGAATGCTGCTTGGAGACTTTTAAATCAAAAATATTCGCAGTGGGTGAGAATGCTTGTTCAAGGAGCAGGAAAGAATTCCTCACAGGAAGACCCAAATGATGTATATTGATCACTCATGTTTACAACCTTGTTCACGAGCAAGTGAATTGGAAATGTTTGCTTGCCATGTGGTCTTTTTATCTTTAGTTTTGCTTACAAAATGTTCCTGTTTAAAATACATTTGATAAAATGTTGGCAGCATATCAGAGAACTAATGTGACCATGGGATGTGGACAAAGATGTCACAGTAGGTCTTTAAACTTCTTCCCTTTTCCCCTTGCTGTATTTCTTTAAATGATTGAATGAAATAGAAGTTAGAATACTACTGCCTCTGGAGAATGTGATATTTTCAAATAACTCAGTTAATGAAGTCATTAAATGTTGTTTTAGCATAATCCGGGGATTTGACTGCTCAGTAAGACGAGGCAAACTAGCAGCAGTTTAAAGCAGTAAAAATTAAGAGTGACCTGGAGAACTACTGGCTTCGAGCACAAGATCTGCAGGAATCAGAAGCCTGACTTGTTGTTTAACTGATTTTGATTTAACTGGGACAAAAAGCTAGCTGTATTTTAAAGTAGCCTTCTCTTTCATGTGAGTGACAGGCAGGCTAATACAGTGAGAAGCTGAGTGTGAAGAAGAGTAGAGCTCAAATAAACTAAAAAGAGTTGGGAGTTGATTAAAGGGAAGTAAGGGATAAAATACAGATGTGAGTATCCCCTCTTACACTTCAACCTTTGCAGGGTTGGGTCTCTTTTCCTTTACCGGCTGGTTTTTGATGTTCTGGGGTAGAAAGCAAACACCTCCTTTATTTCAGCTTTTGTGTTGAAAGCAGCATTGACCCTTTGTCTAACAAGTGCTCGGGCAGGTTATAAATCTGTAACTTTGCACTTCACCTTTTGTATCTTGCTTAATGACCTTTTAAAAATAAATGCAGAGTGGCTGAAGGAAACTGTATCAGGAATGGAAAAGCTGACACTATGCAACCTGAGCTCTGATTTTTTCAGATCGCTCCACTCTGTTAAACAAAACTTCTTTTCTTTACTTTGTGGTTTAAAAAAGAAAAGAAAAAGAAAAGAAGAGAAAGGGGAAGAAATGGGACGGGGGAGTGTTTTTGTGTTGGGTTCTGTCTGGTAGTTTCAACTGTGAACTTCTTGCTGGAAAAATGCTGCACAGTTACTGGCCTACAGAGAAAGGCCTACAGTCATCCAAATGTGCAGGCAATTTCTCAACACAAATACCTGCAATTTTGTATTCAGCTGTTTGTGGAAAGCCTGCTGTTCAGGGAGATGCTTGCAAGAGCCACTGGGATTGCCTTTGTCTGTTTATGTGCATGAAAAGAATCGTTTCAGATTCTGATCAGATTCTTTTGCTGTTTTCCACAGTACTAAGTTTAATATATGTAGCTTTAAGATGGAAAAAAAAAAAAAAAAGTCATACTATCTTTAATCTATCTCCTTGAGAACGTGTACTCTCCCTTAGGATATCTTCCTATAAAATGTCAAATTTCTCCATTTCAATTAAAGGAAAACTAAACTTTCCCACCATTTAGACCAGTGTGATATTTTATTGTGGTGGTTTAAAGAATGTTTTGGATTTGTGTATATAACAGTAAAGCACTGACATTATTTTCTATTGTTTATGTATTTTGCTTAAAACAAAAGATCACTCTGGAGGGGAGGCATCAGAGGAAGAATCCTTGCAGAGAGAACCCAGATTTATTTTGGATGGTGGTTCTGCTTTATCAGCTGGCAAACACCCTGAACAATTGAGAGGGCTTCAGCCTGCCTGCAGGTGCCTTTACCACAAATAATTTTAATGTAGAAATCCACGGTAACTGAACTGAACTGACTGTCATCTGCAAGCTGTAGTAAAGATTTTCCAGTAATGTTACTACTTAAATCCCTCAGATAGTTGGGATGCCAAACACCAAACAGGAGCGTGTTGTGGGCAGGTTGCTGGGCTGTTGGTAGTTTCTTCACGTCTGCAGTTGTGTGCCCTGGCTCAGAATGAATAGATTCAGAGTGAACCAGTTTCCCAGTGCCCTCACAGCCTTTTCTCTGCGGTGAGTCTCTAAATGGCTGCTGCTACCTATTCTCAGGGTCTCACTGCAAGTCTTCTCTTTCGCGTGTGCTTTTCCTCTGAGGCCCAGCACTCTGATAAATGGCATGAGGTCAGTCTGAAAAATGTCTTGGATGCTTCACCTTGCCACAGCAGATGACGCAGGTACTTCCCAGCAGGAGGACTGGGAAGCCGTGCTGTCTGCTTTGGGGCAGTTCATACGTTACATGCTTGTATTAACTTCTGGGTGTGACACTCCACCCTATGCAGGACTTATTTGTTTTGTTAAAGCCATTTCTTTCGGAATATCAGCATTTCAGTCCAGCCTTTGCACTTATCTGCCACCCTGCAACAGTTTATTCCCTGGCTGTGCGCTTCAGTCCACCAGCTCTGGACCTTTGCACTTTACATAGATGATCCTGCCCAGGTTACAGATTCACACGGTAAATTACTGTAATGTTGTGTGCAAAGAACATCCTGCTCCAGCAAAAAATATTCCACATCAATTTGATTTAAAGTGGTATCGATGCCTTGAACCTGACTCTCTAGAAAGAGGAGAGGAAACAGCACTGTCTACTGGGTGATTTTCAGAGCTGCCAACTGAGCTTGTTGGTTTTCTGCTGGTGTCTGACAGTTACGAGGAGCGCAGCAGACATTACTGCACACCAGTGAGAAATGCAAACTGCCATCACAGTAGTAAGTCTCCCTTGCTACTGGTATTTGAATTCCCGGCCTTCTGCCCCAGTGAAAACTGAAATTTAAATACAAACTTAAAATTTTCCAAGAGGAATTTCTACAGATCAATTTAAAAATGTACAGCTGTTTGTGTAGAGGCCAATTTCTCCCACTCTGGCTTGCTGTTTGTCTTCAACTTTTGAGCAGTTGCTTTTTTTTTAATTTATTTGGGCATTCACAGCTGAGTGAATCTCTTAACATGAAGAGTCAGATAGGGGATTTGTACTGATACAGAGCATGACCTCTGAATTATATAATATAATTCCTTTGTTTAAGCATACAAATTAATTTTCTAATTGGTTTACTCATTAAGAGCTGGTAATGCTGCACCTTGCTTTGTCATTTATAATCCTGGGCTGTTTTAAAAGATGGGAGATGAAAAAAAGCAAGGGGTAGATGGAGGAAAAAATTGCTTTTCCAGCTAACATTACAAATAACATCATTGATAATATAATGCTCATAGGAATTTGATTGTCACAGATGACTTCTCTTAACAAGAACAGATTGTGATGTTGACTGAGGGCATTCTGCAAGGAGCTTCTTTAAGAAAGCGTTGGACACAAATTCTAACTGAGGAGCATTAAGAGCAATGGAATTAAAGCACAGCCTTTTCTTAGATTTGCTCTCACATAAGTTTGAAGATGAGAAAAAGCAAACAGAAACCCAGCATCAGTGTCAGGTACACGCAAGCAGGCTGATACTGGGTAAGCTTGTACAGAGTGTGCAGTGTGGAAAGTGTGATACAGTGCTATGCTGGAAATGATCTGTTTGCCATGGAGTACCCTGGGATAATTGAGTGCTCTATAATGAGGGTGCAGGATGTGTTAATCATCCCATTTCAGCTCTCTTGGCAGGAATCTGACAGTTGCTTACAGCAAAGCAGGCACGGATACTTATGGTTTTATAGCCGCTGCCATGTGACCAGCAGATTTTATTATTGTGCTGTTCTTCCTGATTTTCTAAACGGAGGAGCAAAATGCTGTACCGTTTTCATCTGCTCTGCTGGGATAAACTTGTGCAAAAAAAACGTAAAATAATTTTGTTGTTGCGTTTTAAGCTTTCTCTCACTTTTTCTCTGCTTTTACATTTAAGCTCTATTTAGTTTGGTTAACCAGAAAGTTGAAAGCTTTAGCAAGATCTATTGTTTGATGAAGCTGAGGCTAACTTAGCCATGTATATCTTAACCAAAGTTAGAAAATGGCCTATTGAAGTGCATGCTTTTATCTCACAGCCGTTTTACAAAGCTCTGTGCATTGCCCCGCGTTACTGAAACGAGCCACTAGGTTTCACCAAACCGTCGTCTCCATCTGAAAACTGCATCTGCCACTGAGGTCATTTGGGTCTTCCTGAAAAACTGTCAGGCGTGTTTTTTTTTTTCTTTTTAACAGTCTTCATGTGAGGCATTTATGAATCACGAGCTGTGACTTATCTGTTGCCCTGCCATCTTCTCCCTGTCGCAATCTCAAATAATTCCTATGGCTGCAATAAAAATTGCACTGAATTCTTCCCATGCAACAGGAATGTTTGCATTTTATGAGCTTTAATAGCTGTTTTTAAAATAAATCAGTCTTGTATTGTAACTTGTGTAGTCATATCTGTGGGATCATAAACCTTAACATCCCTTTTATGCTCTGGCACTGCAACAGTAACAATCAGGACAATAGAAACTTGCTTCAGTTTTTTTTGTATGGGTGACACTGGAGTCTCTTTTTGCACTGCTTGATAAGACACTGTGTTGTCTGCCACTCAAATTGCACTAAAATCATCAAAGTAAAAGGAGCTGCAGCAATATTTCTGCTTATAACCTGCTTCAGAGCCTTTATCTAACTATCATAATGCCCGGTTCCCAAAAATGATTCAGTTCTGTCAGTGATGTGGGGCACTGAAATTTCCTGAGGTTAACTGTGAGTTTTTCCCTTTGCTTATTCATGTTTGGAATGAAGTGCTGCAGAAAGCCCTGCAGTGGGTGAAGTGCTGCAGAAAGCCCTGCAGTGGGTGAAGTGCTGCAGAAAGCCCTGCAGTGAGTTTATCTGAACAGGATGGGGAAGCCTTCAGCACCTTAGTGGCTGTCTGCATGCCTTCCTCCTTCATTAAGCAGCATCTTTCCTTTATTTAAACAGATCACTGTTTTCCTCTCAGATTTATTCCTAGGTTCAACAGGAACTCTTGGATTCCATGACACAAAACATTGTGTTTTACTGCTTGTAAGGAAGCATTTCAGGTGATGTGTACAGTCAAATGATTCTAGTTTTTAGAAATATAGCTTTCTTGGTAGAAAATGACTATGATTTACTCAGGCCTTAATCTCAACGTCAGTGCAATCAGCAAAATGTAAAACTTCTGTCTTCCTCTCTAATAAATTCCTCATAACTGCATGCATCTGTAACCTAAGCAAGGTACTTCTCTCACATGCTGGGAACAATGACTTCTCTCAGTAACCTGGGAAGTGAATGGGTGTTGTCACGATGGTAATTTTAGTAGATGGAAAGTAATATATTTTTCTATGAGGTTTCCTTCACACGATAAAAAGAAAAGGCGTTGGGAAATTTAACTACATGAAAGTAGGTTATAAGGAAACAAATGTCATAGGTAATAAAGTGATGTCAGTTCTTTTCTTTTTAAATTCAAACTGTGTTTGAGTACTAAATGTCTGAATTGTTTCTGAATACATTAATAAGTAAAAGATTAGAAAATAGTCCAAACTTATCACAGTCTTTGAAAACTTGATACCCTTTACATTATAACTTTAAATGGAATTTGCATTCGACTCTAAGAAAGAAAATAATCTTCCAGAGACATTTAAATTAATTGCTGTAGTTAATTTCACTCATAATTTTACATTTTTGACTGATTATAATCAAGTTTTATGGAGTATATGTGTTTATTTCTGTCAAAAGCCTGAAATTGGATTTGTTTGGGGGGGAAATGCATTTAAACTTGGTACTGAAAACTGCACATTCTCATTCTCAGCAGTTGGTTTGAGTGAGTTGTGTCTGTGCTCAGGAGGGCCCCGCCGAGGTCACCGTGCTTGCTGCTTCTGCTGCCCTCTTGCTCCTGGAGACTTTTCCCTGCTTCCATCTCCTCTGATTGCTTTTTAACCTGCCTCTGTGAAACATTTCAGGTTCAAAAATGCCAGTGAATATTTTTAATAGAGAGACAGTGTCTCCCACAGCTTGACTTGTGGAGTTGGGGAGGACACTTGTCTGCACGGTTTGGGTTGCTGGCAATGACTGGTGTTAACGCAGCAGCCCTAGTGCTCAGCACATCTTGCAAATATGTGCAAATAACTCCATGGTGCTGGGCACTGGCACACGTGGTCCCAGAGTGCTGCCAAGTGGAAGTGCTTTGGAAACTTCCCCTGTGTGGACCGAGGGCTATCCATTCCTGCCAGCCCAAAGCAGCTCTAATTGGAGGAAATCCTCTTGCAGCTTGTTGTTTGCTATCACATTTGTACCACCCTGGGGTGAGTGACAACACCTGAAGTAAGATGGGGAAGCTGTGGTAGTTTTGTCG